>NC_050443.1:105943932-106646784 GCF_903995425.1 Onychomys torridus | reverse complement strand
TTTTCGGTGCTGGGATTGAACCAGGCACAGGCACATACTCCACCTCTGAAGCTGTACCCTCTGCCCAGGGAGTTGTTTTAACTCCTGTGTTTTCTCTTCAGCTAGAAAGATAATTGGTGGCTTTGTTTTGTTTTGTTTTAAATGAGGACTCCTTAAGTAAGAAAGGAAATGGGAAGGCCCCTGTCATTTTAGGGTAACCACTGGTTTATTATGGTTGTCTTACTTTATTTTGGCTGTGTTGGGGTTAATCCTAGGGCCTCAAGTGTGCTAGGTAAGCACTCCACCAGTGAGCCATACCCCTAGCACTGGATTTATTTTCTTTGCATGGAGTTAGTTTGTTACAGTACCAGATAAAGAACTCCAGAAATGCACACGTGCTAGACAAGGGCTGTGTTACTGAGTCATATCTAGTCCTTGGCTTTTGAGATAGAGCCTCCTTTGTAGCCTCCAGTTCTGAGCTTGTCAGTCTCCTGTCTCCAGATTCTGGGACTACAGTTGTGGGCCATTATATATACCCTGTTCTATAGTTTCTTAAAACTGAAAGCTGTGATGTTATTCATATTATCCTAAAATACGTGTTTCTTAATTTGCTTTGAACATCTTCCCATCGAAGGGAATTTATTTCCCCATTCTGAATGTCCCTGTTGTATGTTGTTACACAAGTTTTTTATCCTTTCATGTATTTTAAGCTAGATGACTAATCTAGAACTGTGTTGTCTGATACAGCTGCCACTTACTTAAATTAGTTAAAATTACACAAAATTAAAGGTTAAACTCCTTGTTGTTACTATGTTTCAAATGCTTATCAGCTATATGTTGGTAGAGACTGTAAGAGGGAGAATATTAAGAGACTTATTTTTAACTGCATGTATGTGTGTACTAGAGTGTGGGTATGTACATTTGAGTGGAGTTGCCCTTAGAAGCTAGGTGTTGGACCCCTCCACACACACACACAACCAACTAGAGTTACAGGCTGGTGGGAGCCTCTGGACATGGGTGTTGGACACCGCCCCCCCCCCCCACACACACACACAACCAACTGGAGTTACAGGCTGGTGGGAGCCTCTGGACTTGGGTGTTGGACCAAACTCAGGTCCTGAAAGAGCAGTTCTTCACCTTAACTGCAGCGCCATCTCCCTAGCCCCATGCCTGTGCTTGGTAGGATCTTGCTGTATAGTCTAGGCTGGCCTTGAACTCGCTGTGTAGCTCAGGCTGACCTCAGACTTCATCTTCTGCCTCACCACCTAAATGCTGGTATCACTGGCATGTGCCTCCACTCCCAGTTTCTGTCAGTACATTGTACTAGCTTTCGCTAGTAGGTATTTCTTGTGCCGCCACACCCAGCTGCTGTCAGTGTATCGTATCAGCTTTAGTTGTGTTAACTGTCTCTGACTCTGTCCAGAAACTTCATCTTCCAGCCTGTTGTCGCAGCCCAGGACCTGTGGTGGTGGTTTGTCTGTGACCCTCTTCTTTCTTGTTTCTTGTGGAGCTTCTCTCCTGCACGGTCTGTGCTGGAACCAGTGGATTTCAGTTGCTTCCAGAGACTTCACCCTGGGTTTAGTTTCATGGGTAGCCTCAGGCTGACCTTGAATTCTCCATCCTTCTACCTCAGCCTCTAGTGCAGAGATGACAGGCGTACCTCATTGCACCCAACTCCTGTTGACCTCGTCTGTTATGGCTTTAGTATCTGATCTATCCTTTTTTCCTTCTCTGGTACCCACTATCTCACCCAAGCTGGTCTTGAGCCTTCCAGGTCCAGGGATTACAGGCATGCACCATCACTTCTGGCTATTATCCGCATGTCTTCTGAGGGGGTTTTCATATCTACTTGCATGTTTCTCTGAGGATATATGTACATGTATAGGTGCCCTTGGATACCGGAAGTTAGAAGCAGTTGTGAGCCTTTCTTTCTGGGTGCTAGGAAACATTTACTAAAGTTTTCCTCTTATTTTTCATTTTCCTGTTTTTTTTTAAATAATTCATTTATTTTTATTTTATGTGCATTGGCATTTTGCCTGCCTGTACATCTGTGTCATGATTTTGGAGTTATACACAGCTGTTAGCTGCCATGTGGGTGCTGAGAATTGAACCCGAGCAGTCGGTGCTCTCCCCCCTCCCCCAGACAGGGTTTCCCTGTGTAGCTTTGCACCTTTCCTGGAACTCACTTGGTAGCCCAGGCTGGCCCCGAACTCACAGAGATCCGCCTGCCTCTGCCTCCCAAGTGCTAGGATTAAAGGCGTGTGCCACTACCACCACCCAGCACAGGTGGTGCTCTTAACCACTGAGCCATCTCTCCAGCCCCATTGTTTTGTGTTTTTTTGAGATTGTTTTCTGGAGCCCGGATTGGCCTCCAACTCACTCTAACCAAAGATGCCTCTGGCTCCCAAGTGCTGGGAAGCACTAGCCGCCATGCCTGACCACTCTTCCCCCGTATTGATAATGTGGTTTAATAACTATCCATTTACTTTGAGACCAGATCTTGTCATTTTACCCAGGCTGGCATCCAGGTCCTGGGTTCAAGTGATCCTCCTTCAGCTTCTAAGTAGTTGGGACAAGTCATGTGCCACCAGTCCTCTCCATAACTGTGTGGGGGGAAGACTGTGCACACACACATGCATGTAAACACCAAAGGACAGCTTTGGGAGTCAGTTCTTTCTGTCCCATGTGGTTCCGGTGATTGAACTTAGGTCATCAGGCTTGGCAGCGAATGGTCTTACTCACTTAGCCATCTCACTGGCCACAGAACTGTTGTTCATTTCAGGCTCCTTATAACTGCCCCTTCACTTGAGGGTGTTTTAGTTTTGGCTTAGTTTAGTTCCTTGGTTGAATCTGATGGACAAGGCTGGCAAGTGTGTAAAGAGGGGAAGTTTGAGTATCTACTGACTAGTGTTTTCAAGAATTCAAAGCAATAATAAGATCCAATGAAAGCTGGTCTGTTTTTGCCATTACCGTGAATCCAAGCAATCTTACTGTTAGAGCCCAGCTTGGAGCTCTTCTGTCTACCACTCTGCTCTTGGTAGGCACTAAAATGTAATTTATGTAAGGCTAGAGCTCCAAGTCAGTGGGAAGGCACCTGGGTGTTTTGAGGAACTGAGTAGAATGAGGTCCTAGGGTTAGGAAGGAAGAGGAAGTCCAGGCAGTTCTCAAGGACGCAGCTCTATTAGCTTGCTGTTTTTCTTCTCTGTAGCCCACAAATTCACTTGTTTTCCGTTCCAGCCCACACTTACCTTTGTCCAATTCTAGGGAGAGAAAATCTACTTGGCCCAGCATAGATTCTACTGTCAGCTCTGATGGCTGTGAGGGTTATGTAGGATAGTCATGGCTGTGGAGGCATGCCTTAATAGTGGGGAGGGTCTTGAAGGAGTGAATTGAGCAACCATGGCAAAATGCATGAGTATTTAAATTGTAAGTAGAATCATGTGGTTATAAGGCCAATGCAGACCTGTTAAGTAAGTTACAGAATGTTCTCCTGTTGAGGAAAACTCCTTTTATTATTTGATTTTTTTTGTTTGTTTGTTTGTTTTTAAACAGGATCTCACTATGTAGACCAGGTAGCCCTTAAACTCGAAAGAGATCCATATACTTGCCTCTGCCCCCCAAGTACTGGGATTAAAGATTTGTGGTACTAAACCTGGCCCAGGTCAAAACACTTTCAACTGTTCCTGCTTTCCAGTGTTTTTGTGTGTGGCTTTTTGGGATGGCAAAAATATTTTTATTCAGATATAATTCACATAAAATTTGCAATTTAAGAATGTATGTTTGACATGATAATGTAAGCTTGGGTGGAGCCCTAGGTATTTGGGAGTTGAGCAAGGGGATTGTGAGTTCAAGGCCTCCCTGGACAACTACTGAAAATCTGTCTCAAAAAGTCTGGGAATATTGCTGGTTAGTGGGTATTATGTGGAGCCTTAGGTTTAATAACTAGTAAATTATGTAAATAACATTTAATCATTTTTAGTATTTTAAAATTATATTTAGAGACTGTGTGTGCATGTGTAGGAGATACCGGCACAGGAGTGCCACAGTACATGTGTAGAGGTCAGAGGACAACTTTGGAGAGTTCTTTTCCTTCTACTACGTGGGTCCCAGTGATCAGACTAAGGTCATCATCGGGCTTGGCAGCAGCCAACACCCTTATCCACTGAGCCATCTCTCTAGCCTTTTTTGCTTGTTTGGGTGTAACAGACTTTCTTTTGGGCCACCAACCAACTCCCAAATCGTGACTTGTTATTAGTTATGAATGCTTGGCCTTAGCTTAGGCTCTTTTTTTAAAAGCTCTTATAACTTAACCTGTTTTCCTTCTGAGGAATCTTACTTTCACTCTCTGGGAGTCTGGCTGGCGCTGCCTGACTTCTGGCCTGGGGTGTGCCCCCCTCCCTTCCTCCCTGGTTCTCTCCTCCTGCCAGCCCTGTCTTTCCAAACTCTCCTGCCTAGCTATTCCTCATTCGGCTCTAGCTACCAACCAGGTGCCTTAGGCAGGCAAGGGGAACAAATGCAGCACATCTTTACATCGTTAAACAAATGCAGCAGGAACAAATGCAACACATCTTTACATCGTTAAACAAATGCAGCAGGAACAAATGCAACACATCTTTCACATCTTTGCCTAGTTAAAATAGTATTCCACAACATTTGTGGTTTTGTTTTGATTTCGCTATTTTTATGATGTACAACCAACAGCATTATCATTTCCATCTTCCCCCAAAGAAACCCTAACCACTACCACCACCACCACCATCAACACACACACACACACACACACACACACACACACACACCTCCAGTGCTCTAACAACTACCACCCCAAACGTATTCTGGTCTTTTTTTTTTTTTTTTAAGTAGAGTCATATAACATGTAGCCTTTAGGCGCTGCTTTCTTTCATTTAGAATATTTTCAGGCTTCATCCATGTTGCAGCATGCATTTTACTGCATTTCTTTTTATGACTGAAAATAATATTCCTTTATGTGTTTTGTAAAGTATTTTGTTTAGGGACTGATGACTAGATGCTCTTCTAAAGGACCCAGGCTGGAATCCCAGCACTCACATGGCAGTTCACACCTGTCTGTAACTCCAGTTCTGGGCCTTGAGATGCTCTCTTTTGGGTTCTTCAACACCAAGCACACTAGTGTAGAAACATATATGCAGGCAAAACACTCACACAAAGTAATACATAATTTGAAAGATTTTTGTTATTCGTTCACTCTTTCATGGGCTCTGTATCATTTCCTGCCTTGAGTGTCTGCCCTGACTTCCTGGATGACGGACCGCCATCAGTAAGATTAATGAAACCCTCTCCTCCCCCACAGCAGTAGAACCCTAACCAAGACACATGCATTCTGATTTCTCCAGATCTTTCCCTACCACTTAATTTCCTGGTTGTTATAGCCATTTGGGTGGAAGTAAAGTTATATGCTGCTGGGCTTTTTTTCTTTAAATATGGAACACTTGACAATTTTGAATGTCATCCTTGTACAGGGGCCATGCCAATCTTCTCGGATTTGTTCCAGTTTTAGTATATGTGCTGCTGAAGTGGGCCTGCTGTTGAGGTTTTTATTTTAATTTCTCTAATAATAACTAACATCTTATGTGTATATATTGGCATTTGGGGATACTCTTTGAGGATATGTCTGTTAAATCTGTGTGTGGTGCTTCATGCCTGTAATCTCAACATGTGAAAGGCCAAGGGAGAAAGTTTGGTTTGCTGCAGGTCTGAGGCCAGGTGAGCTACATAACAGTGCATTCTGATGCACTGTCTGTTCGAGTCTTTGCAGTCAGTGAGTAGGTGAGGCAGAAAGTATTTCATGTATCCCAGGCTGGCTGTGCGGATGCTAGGCAACCCCTCTACCAGCCGAGCTGGTCCCAGCCTCTTCCTTCTTTCTCTTTTAAACCAAGTCTCAGGCGTTCCAGGCCAGCCTTAGACTCACTATGGAGGCAAAGTTTTTAAGTTAGCCTTTTTCTTGTTGAATTAGGAGCCCCCCCCCCCAACAGGGTTTCTCTGTAGATTTGGAGCCCGTCCAGGACTAGCTCTGTAGACCAGGCTGGCCTTGAACTCACAGAGATCCACGTGCCTCTGCCTCCCGAGTGCTGGGATTAAGGGCATGTGCCACTACCGTCCGGCGAATTATGGGATTTTTGTTTCCTTCTCTCCGGTCCACCAGCATAGCCAGGGATTGAACTCAGGTCTTTCAGCTTGATACAGAGGATTCTGTCCCCATCCCCCCTTAGCAATGCCACTATGAATTTTTAATTTTGATAAAGTCCAACTTATTTTCCTTTTGGTTGCTCATGTTTGGGATGTCCATATATTTGCTCACCCCTTTTTTTAAGTAGTGTGTGAGTTGGGGTCTAAAGTCATTCTTTTGTATAGAGCTCGTTGTCCAGCTTTCCCAGTCCCATTTGTTGAAGAGACTTTCTCTCTTTTCTTATTATAGCTTTGGCACCTTTGTTGAAAAATCAGTTGATTGCAGCTGTGTGGCTTTATTTCTGAACTCAGTTTCTACTCTGTGGTCTCTATGATCTTTCTCCATGCCAGTACTTCCTGACAGCCATGGTGGTGTGCTGTTTGGTTGTTGAGGGGTGGCGTGCGTGCATACACGTACATGTCCAGTAGACATCAGAGGATTGGATATCCTACCCTATCATTCTCCACTTTATTCTCTTGAAGCAGGGTCTTACTAGACCCAAAGCTTCCAGCTTTGGCTATGGGGGCTGGCTAGCCAGTTCTGGAATCTACCTGTGTCCATTATTCCCTGTGCTAGGGTTATAGGCTCCCATGGCCATACCCAACTTTTCTGTGTGCTTGTGATTTGAATTCAGATCTTAGCTACCTGGTAAGCTCTACGTCAGCAAAAGCCCCTGCCTCAAAAAATGACACCTGTTGTCCTCTAGGTTCATACACCTGGACCTGGAATCCCACCACAGGACAGAAGTAGAAAGAGCGCCAGCTTCATAGCCAGCCTCGGCAACAGTGAGACTTCCTAAATCAATAAAAAGTTGGGTTCGAGAGAGTGGAGATTGAGGGCTATGGCTTAATGAAGCATATGCTCACTATGTTTGAGACCACCCTAGGTTCCATCTCTAGCATTCTGGGGGAGGGGCAGCTAAGCATTGGCTGTTATAATTTAGAACACCATTATTATTATTATTATTATTATTATTATTATTATTATTATTTTGGTTTTTCAAAACAGTTTCTCTTTGTAGTTTTGGTGCCTGTCCTGGATCTTGCTCTGTAGACTAGGCTGGCCTTGAACTCACAGAGATCTGCCAGGCTCTGCCTCCTGAGTGCTAGGATTAAAGGCATGCGCCACTGCTGCCTGAATGAACATCATTATTCTAAAGAGTACTTGCTTTTGCAGTCATTTAAGATTTTTCCATTCATTTTAGTTTTTGTTACTTTTATATATATATTTTGAACAATTTATTTAGAGCTGTTTTAAGTTCACAGGAGGATTGAAAGGTAGAGATTTTCCATGTAAGACCTCCCCTTCGTCCAAATGGTAACATTTCCTAAAGAGAAGTGTATTTGTCACAGTGAAGAAATCCTCACTGGGCCAGTGAGATGGTTCAGTGTGCTAACTTGATGACCTGAGTTCAATCCCTGGAACCCAGGCTAAAGGTGGAAGGGGAGAATGAATTCCACAGTTGGCCTCTGGACCCAGATTAGATTCCCAGTAACCACATGGTAATTGTAACTGCCTGTGACTCCAGTTCCATGGGTTCTAATGCCCCCTTCTGACCACTGCCAGCCCCCAGATGGTACACATGCGTCGTACATCCAAGCACCACACCTACATATAAGATAAAATTAAGTTATTTAAAAAGTTGTCCCGTGACCTCTGCATACAAGGCCCTGCCTCAAATACATATATCTCCCTTCATTAACCTGTTACCGTCCAGAGTCCATAGTTCCTTTGCATTGCTAGGGTTCAGTGATAGGCGTGCATTTAGCTTAGTGACAGAGCTGCTGTGGATTTTGCTTTCCAGCAGCAGTGACTGGAAACTGCTGCTCTTGACAGCTCGTGCTGCCTAGGCAAAGCACTCTGCTGACCTGCATCCCAGGACTTGTTCTTTTTAGATGAGGTTCTCCTCATCTGCATGTAGTGTGGTCAGTGTTCTGTATTACCACTACACTATAGTGCTTGCTCTTGCTGTGTGAGTGCGTGTATATGCATGCATGTGTGCCTTTTTTTCGGACAGTGTCCTTCATGGAACAGAAAAGTAGTATCTAGCTTATCCTTAATTTTTTTTGTGTGTGGAGTATGTCTTTGGATTTTTATTTGAACAGTTTTAGCCAAATTTTTGGCCATCTAGGTTTTCTCCTGTGTGATACTTTACAAATTTTATAATGGTGCAGTTTGTTTAGTTCTGTGATCTCTTGGAAGTTAATTTTGTGACAGACTTGCGGTTTGGGCCTAGCTTGCAGTTTTTGCAGTGACAACACTCTTGTTCCAGCATTGTTACAGTGCTCTCCTTTGTATATTGCCATATTGCTTCTGCTCCTTTGGAAGTTCAGTTGGCTACATCAATGTTGATAAATTTAAAGGCTATTTATTTTGTTTCATTGAGCTGTCCTTTTGCTGATACTATACTTGGGGTTTTTTGTTTTCTTTTGTTTTTCCATTTTTTTCTTTTTTTGAGACTGGGTGTTGTGTAATGCAAGCTTGCCTTGAACTTGTTAATAGCCTAGGATGGCCTTGAACTTGATCCTCCTGTGTCTCTGCTTAGTCCTGTGATTACTGGTGTGTAAAGGTGTTCACCACCACCTCTGAGTATATTTTAATAAAATTTAAAAATAGAAGAAGCCAAGCATGGTTGAATGGCGGCACACGCCTTTAATCCCAGCACTCAGGAGGCAGAGACAGGTGGATCTCTGTGAGTTTGAGGCCAGCCTGGGCTACAGAGTGAGATCCAGGACAGGCTCCAAAGCTACACAGAGAAACCTAGTCTAGGAAGAAAAAACAAACAAATAAAACAAACGAAAAAGAAAAAGCCAAGTTTGATGGTGAACAATTTTAATCCCAACACTCAGGAAGCAAAGACAGGTGGATCTCTGAGTTTAAGGCCAGCCTGGTGTACATTGCAAGTTCCAAGCCAGCCAGCACTATACACTGAGACCCTTTCTCTTTAAAATGATAAAAAGAAAAAAAGGAATGGTCTTTTGGCTAGCAAGATGGCTTGGTGGATAAAGGTGAGACCTGAGTTCAATTCCTGGGGCCCACTTAGTAGGAGAGAATTGACTCTTGAAAATTGTCCTCTGAACACACACACACACACACACACACACACACACACCAACAGGGTTTCTCTGTGTAACAGTTCTGGCTGTCCTGGAACTTGCTTTGTAGACCAGGCTGGCCTTGAACTCACAGAGATCCACCTACTATAGTCAAGCTTTCTTTGGACCTCCAGCTCCAAAATAAGACACAGAGACTTTTTATTCATTATGAAAATTTGGCCTTAGCATAGGCTTGTTCCCAGCTAGCTCTTAACACTTAAATTAACCCATTTATATTAATCTACATTCTGCCACATGGCTTAGTACTACTGTACATCCAACTTCCTCTGCATCTTGCTGGCAAATCTCCCCCCTTCCCAGGTTTCTTCTCAGAGTTCCTGTCTTTCCCCAGAAGTCCTGCCTATCCTCTCCTGCCTAGCTATTGGTCATTTGACTTGTTATTAAACCAATCAGAAGGTGCCTTAAGCAGGTGCGGAAGGACAGACACCTTCACACAGTGTATAAAAGATTATCCCTATAGCCTGCCTCTTCCTCCCAAGTGCTGGGATTAAAGTGTGTGCCCCTACCACCACCAGGCCTAAGGATACTTTTTGAAGCAAAACCAAACATTTATATGCAAAAAATAGAGTAGAGATCTTAGCCTAAACCTCATACTTTACATAGAAATTCACTCAGTTGGTCGTAGATCTAAGAACAAAACCTGGAGTATGGCACTAAAGTTGTTTCTGTTCTTCAGTTTTTAATTGAGTGTGTGTGTGTGTGTGTGTGTGTGTGACACTAAAGTTGTTTCTGTTCTTCAGTTTTTAATTGAGAGTGTGTGTGTGTGTGTGTGTGTGTGTGTGTGAGAGAGAGAGAGAGAGAGAGAGAGAGAGAGAGAGAGAGAGAGAGAATGAGAATATGAATATGGGGGTCGTGCATGTGTGAAGGTCAGAAGACAGCTTGGGGGATCACTTCTCTCCTTCCATCGTGTGGATCCTGGGGAATTGAACTGTGGTTGTCAAGCTTGGCCCACTTTAGGGGAAATGTTTGGAAACTGCTAAAGCAAGATTTTTGTGTTTCTGACAGACTCAGCTCCATCACAGTTAAAAACAAATCCCTCTTATTTGGCATCTGTTAGAGCAGCCATGTGGTAAATACAAAGGCTCGCCAGACATGTAGGCTGGGGATGGGGGTTAGCTGTGTCCTGTAGATAAGTCTGCTCTTTGGACCACCTGTAGGTCGCTCCTGCAGATAATAAGTGTTAGGATCCTGTCCTCACTCCCACACATGAGCAGCTTGGGGTCTCGCGTCATTAGTGGACTCCGGTGACTATGTACCTGCCTTAAAAAGCAGGACGTGGGAACCCCCCCCCCCTTCCTCTCTGCTCCCTGCTCTCTGCTCTGCTCCCGCCATCTCTCTCCCCTCCCAGGCCTGGCTCTCCTCCCTCCTAGCCAATCCTTCCCTCTAATAAAGCTCTTTGTAACTGTGGTAGTCGTGGCCATGGCCTGTGACTTTTCTGCTGGTAACCAGCACTGCCACCAGCGCCATTTACCTATCAATAAGGGCAGTAATACTGTATGTGTCATGTGGAGAACTGGCTGCCACTTTGGGTGATGAGCCTCTCTGATAGAGAGCAACTTATCTCCATATGTACTGCTAGGAGGCTAGAACATCACTTATATGCTAGTGTGATTGGTGTTGAAGGACAGAATTACAATTTAAAGGTTTTTTGTTTTTTGTTTGTTTTCTTTGAGATTGGCTCATGTAGCTCAGGCTGGCCTTATACTCACTATATAACTGAGGAACCCTGAGCTCCTGATCCTCCTGCCTCTACCTCCCAAATGCTGAGGTCACAGCTGTGTCATTTACACCCTCATAAGATTTCCCCCCATTTTTATAGTGTTGGGAGTTAGACCCGAGGCCTTGTGTGTGTTAGACAAGCAAGCACTCTGCCACTGACCCACATCCATAGCCCAGTTCAAAGATCTTATTTGGCCTTAGTTTTGATTCTAGAGTCCAGCAACACAAAAGGACAGATTTAGTTTATTGCTCTTAGTTTTTGTTTGCTTGTTAATGTTTAGAATTCTAGAATTGGGCAACATTTTATTCCATGAGATAGTTAAGATTTTGATAGGCTGAGGAGAAGAATTTGTTGATTTTTACACAAAGCCTGAAGAAAGCAGAAACAAAGGGGAAACAGATTGTTCATTTCCCAGAGACTTTCCTTGGCGGATAGCAGGACTGAACAACGAAGAAACAACTGATTAGTGTTTGGGTGACTGAGGCCATTGCTATGAAGAATGCAATGAGAAAAGCGGATCTCCAGGCCAGGTCAAACTGCTGGATGGGAGAATTTGCCTGTGCTTTTCTCCTGGCTTCTTTGAAGATCGGGTAGAAGCTTAGTTTCCTGGTGTTTTGATGACACAGAACTTTAGTTTTTAACATGGTAACTACATTTACCTCTTCTACAACAATGACCTGGAATCTTAACACTGGTCATATTTGACTGAAATCTAATGATAAGGAAACTTCACACAAATCCAAAATTAATTTGGGGGTAGGAGTTCTTGCTACAGAACTGGGATCACAGACACGTGTACCACCATGCTCAGGCGAATTTTTATTTAAAGCACTTTGGGGGTGGGAGATTGGTATGTATGTTTGTTTGTTTGTTTACTGTCTTAGGATTTCTATTGCTGTGAAGGGACATTATGACCTTATAAAGGACCTCTTATAAAGGAAAACATTTAGTTGAAGTGACGGCTTACAGTTCAGAGGTTCAGTCCATTATCATCATGGCAGGGAGCATGGCAGCATGCAGGCTGACATGGTGCTAGCTACATCTTGATCAGAAGGCAACAGGAAGTGGACTGTGACTCTGGACAGTATCTTGAACATACATGAGACCGCAAAGCCAACTCCACAGTGACACACTTCCTCCAACAAGACCATACTCACTCCAACAAGGCCACACCTCCTAATAGTGGCACTTAGGGGCCATTTTCTTTCAAACCATTTGGTTTTGGTTTTTATGTATTTATTTTTTAAAGACAGGGTTTTTCTGTGTAGCCCTGGCTGCCCTGAAACTCACTCTGTAGACCAGGCTAGCCTCAAACTAACACTCGCCTGCCTGTGCCTCCCGAGTGCTGGGATTAAAGGTGTGCATCACTACCGCCGGCAGGAAAGTATTCTTAACTGCCATTGCCACATAGAGGGTTGGTTGTATCAGGACTTGTAAAGCTGGCTCAGTGGTTAAGAGTACTTACTGCTCTTGCAGAGGATTCAAATTTAGTTTTCAGCGTTTGTAATTCTAGCCTCTTTTGTCACCTGTGCTCAAAGACACATACCTACACACAGATACACATAAAATAAGTCTTTTTTAAAAGTATTTTTAAATATTATAACAGCTGTTTAGACTTACGATATTCTTAAGAAACAGTAAAATCTTTAGAAGGCAGATGTACATAGTGCATGCAACTGTAATGGGTTAGAAAAGACTATTATGAGTGATCCAACAAGTAATAAGACAAAGGGAGCAAAGATACAGGTGTTCTTTGTACTGTTTATATAAGTTAAAAGCTTCCAATTATTGCCAGATCACCTTAGTTAGATCCCCAGGAAACAACTCCTGCAAGGTGTTCTCTGGTCTCCTTGCAAGTGTGCATGAAACACACCACTTCCATTTCGGGGTGTGTTACTCTACAGAAGAGTATTTTGAGCTGAGTGCTTTATCTACTGTAGCTTGTGCTGGTCTAGGTGAGTCTCAGTTGTTAAGGCCAGAGAGCCATGCAGCCAGCAGCCTGCGTTTGTGGTAGCCAGCAGCCAGCAGCCTGCAAGTCCCTTGAATACCTACCTGTGAATGTCCCAGTTGTGCTTGTATAACTGTTAAGCTTGCATGTTACTGACCTGAACATAATCTTTTGGTCTGTGTTGTGCTTTGATGACCATATTTCTCTTTCAGCCCAAAATGGAGTTAATCCTGACTGGGAGAAGAAAGTCATTGAATACTTCAAGGAAAAGCTGAAGGAAAACAATGCTCCTAAATGGGTGAGCTTACTGCTGTTTACAGGGAGGGAGTTGGCTGACTGTAGTTTCTCCAGGAGAGTAGAGCCCCGTGTGAGAAGTGAGCACACTACTGTCCCAGTACAAAGGCATTAATTAAAGGCTTTGGTCTGACTCTGTGTTGTGCCTCTAGGTGGCAGTAAATGACTGTTTCTGGTAAACTGGTTCAAAGAGCAGCTGTCATCGATGTTTTGTTCCCTCCTAAAAGAATTGGCATGTTAATTAATGCTCAGAGGACTCATCAAAGTGCATGCCTTTCTCTTGATTGAAACGGTTCAGGAATTCTTTGTAGTAGGTGATGTCTACAATCTGGGGCCTTGGGAGACTGACACTAGAGGATCATGACAAGTTTGGGGCCAGCCTCGGCTATTAGTGAATTCCAGGCCATTCTGAGCTACAAAGTGAGACCTTGCTTTAAAAAAAGGAAATAAGAAACAGAACATAAAGAAGGCATGGGGGAGGGTGCACATGCTTTTGAAAGGAAAAACATCCTATTATGGTCAAGTATTAATCACAGGAACAGGGAAGAATTCAGAGGAAAGGTTTTCCTTCCTCAGCATTGAGAGCATATAGCTTCCGGATAAGGCTAGATTTTGAATATGTATGTGCTTAACATTTACGGATGACAACTTTGCTGATTTGCTTGTTTGTTTTCTTTGAAGGTACCATCATTGAATGAAGTTCCCCTTCATTATTTGAAACCTAACAGCTTTGTCAAGTTCCGTTGCATGATTCAGGATATGTTTGACCCTGAGTTTTACATGGGAGTTTATGAGACGGTTAATCAGAACACAAAAGCACGAGTATGTATTGCTTTCTTCTTGAGCTCTGTTTATAATTTGTAATATTAATTATATTTATAGAATACTCTGTCTTTTGTTTTGGTTATAGGTTCTTCACTTTGGAAAATACAGGGATATAGCAGAATGTGGGGTATGTATCTTTTATGATATTTGAAACTTTTTTTAGCGTGATTTTTTTTTTTTCACCTAAAAAGAAAATTCGTTTTTCTTTGGTTGGTCTTCAATGTATCTGTCTTGTGTGTGAATGAGTGTTTTGTTTTGTTGTTTGTTTGTTTGTTTGTTTGTTTTGTCAAAACAGGGTTTCTCTGTGTTGTTCTGGTGGTGCCTGTCCTGAATCTTTCTCTCTGTAGACCAGGCTGGCCTCAAACTCACAGAGATCCACCTGGCTCTGCCTCCCGAGTGCTGGGACTAAAAGCATGCACCACTACCGCCCGGCTGAATGAGTTCTTAGAAATCAGGCAGAATATTTTTTTAGTTTGTCTTTTAAGAGTTTTTCTGACATAATTTTCTTATTTGTCTTTTAAAGATTTTTAGCAAGATTGTAAATGACAAGGTTCTTCCTCAGTATCTGTGACTAAAAGCACCAGTCTATGATTGTTTAAATGAAGATTTAGACTTAACACTTTCTCAAGTAGATATAAATAAATATGGTTTTTTGGGGGGGGGCAGAGGGCACACACCATGGAGGTCAGAGGACATTCATGGGTCCTGGGGCTCAAATTCAGCTAATCAGGCTAGACAGAAAGTGCCTGTGCCCACTCTGCTATCCTGTCACTCAGTGAAATACAGTGAAATCTCACCCTATTTTTCTAGGGGGTGGGGTGTAGAAATTAAAGAAGCATAGGCCTTCCTAAAGTGAAGCATGAACTTTACTAAGTCGAGCAGTATTCCAACTTAAAAATACACCTTTTTGTATGTGTCTCTAAGTGGCCTGACTTGCCGGGCCTGGAACTTGTCCTCTCACGTGTCCTCTCAGATGGTGGGTCTGCAGGTGTGTTACTGCACACCTGACTCTACGCATGGGTTCACAACAGACTTTCACTGATGGAAAGAAGTAAGGAAAGCCCTCTCCATGCCAGTAACAGGAAAAGCACATAGTAGTGGGTGTTAAATGTAGCTATGAAAGTCAGTTGAACTTCATTTTGACACCCAGTCAGCATGTGGTGTCTTAGCTGGGGCTGTGAAATTTATCTTTATTTTAGCAGTAAAAGAGAACATTAGCATAGCTAAATAAGCCAGACAGGTAATAATGTCCTCCTGTCAGGTGTGCTTTGTGTTTTTCCTGTGTTTTCTGTTGAAACACAGACCCTAATTGTCAGTTGTTGGGAAGAAAATAAGGATTCCAAGCCGGTCAGTAGGAAGATGAAGCCTCTGTTGTTAGCTTTTTTGGGGTCTAGCTCTTTGTTTTATGGATCCAGAACTTTCGCTCCATCAGCTTTTGGGAGGCTTTTTACTTTTTGTTTACTCAAATCTCCCAAGAGGTGATGGCTGATGCTAATTAATACAGCTACTTAGAAGTATTAGTACAGTTCTGAAGAATTGTCCTACCTAGTGACTTGGTGCTCTGGTGGAGTGGGCTGATGAGATAGAGCCCACTCCAACTGGGGAGCTTCAGCAGCTTCTGACGGTAACCCAGGGTCATGGACTCAGAGATGGACTCTGTTGATCACATGTGAAGAGCTTCAGACTTTGTGTCTTTTTCCATAAGACAGATGTGTTGCTAAGCTAACGGATTGACTTTATTGATGCTTCCTTAAGGAGTCCTAATGCATTGGTGATTATATATATTACTGTTTAAGGTTTCCTCCTCAGTGTACAGTAGCATAAATTGATAAGTCATCAATCTTGGCACGACACAGCCACAGACTCAGAGTTTGTGTCTACCAAATAAAGTCTTAAATGACAGCCCATTCCAATGAATGAGACCTTGCCCCTAGAAAGAAAAAAAAAGGCAAAAAACTTAGTTTGAAGGTGGAGAACATGGCTGAGATAATGGAATGCTTGCCTAGCATGCATGAGCACGGGGTTCAGTTCGTAGCACCTAGGAAACAGATCAGAGATTCAGGGTCATTCTCAGTACAGAGTGAATTTGAGGCAGACCTTGTTTCAAAAACTAAACAAAAACAAAAAAAATTCTAGCTTAAATATGAGTAAAATATGTGATAATGTATGTGAAAATGATGTAATGAAACTTGATTTTATGTGTGGGGACTGGGAGGCTTGTTTTCAAGGCAGGGTTTTTCTGTGTAGCCCTGGCTGTCCTGGAACCTGCTCAGTAGACCAGGCTGACCTCAAACTCCCAGAAATCTGCCTGCTTCTGCCTCCCAACTGCTGGGAATCGAACCCAGGGCATCATACACAGTAAGCAAGGACTCTTGGCATGGAGCTCATGCTCTGTTTTAAAAGAATTTTATTTCATAACTAGGGTACTGCGGATCATGGCTTTGAGGAAGGCATTGTTTTGGCTATTGTGTTAAGATTTATGTATTATGTGTACAGAAGAGGGTGTCAGATCTCATTACAGATGGTTGTGAGCCACCACATGGGTGGTGGGAATTGAACTCGGGACCTCTGGAAGAACAGTAGGTGCTCTTAACCTCTAAGCCATCTTTCTAGCCCCGGTTTTTTGTTTTGGTTTTGATTTTGGTTTTGGTTTTTAGAGACAGGGTTTCTCTGTAGCTTTGGAGCCTGTCCTGGACTAGCTCTGTAGACCAGGCTGGCCTCGAACTCACAGAGATCCACCTGCCTCTGCCTCCTGTGTGCTTGGATTACCGATGTGCACCACCACGGCCCAGCGCCTGTTTTGTGTTTTAAAATGATAGCTTGAGGGCTTGGGAGATGACAAGGTGGGTAGAAGCAATTTCTGCCAAGCCTGAGGATGTGAGTTCAGTCCCTGAACTCCACAGGTAGAAGGAGAAGGCCTGCTCCTGCAGGCTGTCCTCTCCCTCCCATATGTAAGCTGTGGCCTGCACATGCCCTCCTACCCACACACACAGGAAAGAATTGAATAGACACAGTAAAAGTGAAAGTTGGAAAGATGGATGTAGTGGCTTACTCCTGGAATCCCTGAACTTGGGAGGCTGATGCAGGAGGATTGCTAAATGTTAGAGCCCAACACAAACTATAGTGACAACCCATCCCCAACCTATCCCAGAAGAAAAAAAGAAAGAAAAGGAGGTAGTTTTGGAAGCCTAGTGTGTTGTGGTGGCAGCGTCTGCCGTTACCATGCTTCCCCAATACTTGGGCATCTAAGGTGGAGGACTACAAATTCCATGCGAGCCAGAGCTATATACGGAGGTGCTGGCCCAAAAATAAATAAATAAATAATTGAAACTAATTGCGTCTTAATTAACATTAATTGCTTGTAAATTAACATTTTGATTTTATTATATGAAAATTATTTTCCTTAACAAAATTAAAAATGCTTTTCTGTATATTACAGCCTCAACAAGAGCTTGACTTAAGCTCTCCACGATCTGCCACTGCAGAAAGACAGACCTTTTACTGTGTTCCAGTGCCTGGGGAGTCTTCGTGGGTCAAAGAGATATCCTTCATCTGAACCCTACTATCTGCTGAATGGTTCTTAATTTTTTTTCTTAATTTCAATGATCACTGTTCAGACTAGATTTGTAATCGTTTTACCTTGGTGACTTTAGTTAGGAAAAAATGTGTTCTTTAGTAAGACATAGATTTAAGTATCCATCACAGAGAAATACCTAAATTATGATACATCCCTATAGTGAAATACTATTAAAATAGATTGAGATAGGTTTATAGGAACTTAAGTATTATGATAAGAGAAGGGTACAATTTTGAATTAGAATGCATTCTAATTTTTCAAGTTTTTAAAGTTTTGTATGTGTGTGTTTCTGCATGAGTTTATGTGTGCTACATGCTCACAGGAGCCCATGGAGAAGCTGAAAGAGAATTTCACATCCTTTTGAACTGGAGTTGTAGGTGGTTGAGTAGGTACTAGGAACAGAGAACCTGGGTCCTCTTCAAGAGCAGCTGGTGTTCTTAACTACTGAGCCATCTCTCCAGCACTAGTAAGCTGAATCCTCAAATACATGTTTCAGTCATTTAGTTAAAACTGTTGTTGAAGGGGTGGTTTGTTTTGTTTTGTTGGTGGTTATGGTTTTTCATTATGTTTCAAAGATTTATTTATTTAGTGTACATTGGGTTTTTGTGTGGATGTATGAGGGTGTTGGATCCTCTGGAACTGGAGTTACAGATCGTTGTGAGCTGCCATGTGGGTGCTGGGAATTGAACCCGGGTCCTTTGGAAGAGCAGCCAGTGCTCTTAATCACTGAACCACCTCTTCGGCCTCAGTGGTTATGTTTTGAGGCAAGGTCTAATACAGCTTAGTGCTGGCCTTCAGCTCCTGATCCTCCTCCAACTGCTGGGATTACATCCTGCGCCTCCAAGCCTGGCCAAACTTGGACCTTTTAAACCTTTGCATAGTGTTTTCTGTCTCCTTTAATGCAAACAGGATCTCTGGGTTTGGGTCTTTTGTCCTCAGTGCTTACTTTATTTTTCTTCCCCTGAAGACAAATGTTGCCAGGAGGTTGCTAAATGCCCTCTCTAATGTTCTCTGATTCTGCCTCCTTTGATTCCTACCCTTTCCTTCTATCCGTTCTGTCTGTGTTTAGCTTTTCTTTCTTTGTCTTTTTATAGAGCTGAGGATTGAACCCAGCCCCTTTTGCATGGTAGGTAAGCACTCTGCCCCTGACCTACGTCTTCAGCCCTAGAGTTTGGTTTTTCTGGCTTCTTGAGTGAAACACTCAGTTACCAATTTCAGGTTCTCTGGTATTGGCAGTTAGAATAAATAAATTCTTTTAATATTAGAGCAGTCAATCCCTTTAATCACTGCTTTGGTTTCTGATCTTCCTTGTGATCTCTTGGTCTCTGACTTCTCAACGGTGTCATCTGTGCTCCCTCTCTCTGTGTTACCGCCATCGTGCATCTCGTTTGTCTGTAAACTGTAGAGCCCGTGTTACTGGTGTGTGTGTGTGTTTATGTGTAGGCTTTTTGCCTACATGTGTGTCTGTGCACCACGGGCTTGCCCTGTGCTCTCAGAGGCTAAAAGGGGATATTAGATCCCCTGGGACCAGAGTTGGAGTTAAGGACAGTTAAGCCCACTGCATGGATGCTGGGAAGGAACTGAGGCCCTCTCGAAGAGCAGCCAATGCTCTTAACCGTTGAGTCATCTTCCCAGCCTGCTCTAAATTAGTTAATTTGTTTCCTTCCTCATTTATTTATAAGGATATATTTAGGAGAGGGCATTGACTATACCCTGGAGCTGGAGTTAGAGGCAGTTGTGAGTTGTCTAAGGTAGTGCAGGGAACTGAACTCTGGCCCTCTGTAGAAAACACAGTAGGTACTCTTAACTGCTGAGCCATCTCTCTGGCCCTTTGTTTTAACAGTCACCTGTTTTCTGTATAAACTAAGAAAAAGCTACATCATTTACACTTGTGAACATATTCACTATCTCCGGTTCTCTTTGTGTGAAATTACTTCCCTTAGACCCTCCTCCCTCCTTTTTTTTATTATTTTTTTTAGAACAGGTCTGAGGGTGGTGAATTCCTTCATGAAAGTTCAACTCTCTTCACCTTCCATTTTTGAAGGAGATTTTCATAAATGTAAAGTTCTTGATTGACACACACTTTCTTCAGTAGTGTTTTAATGATACAGTGCCGTTCTCTCGGCCTCCGCCCCTTCTCGCTGAAAGGTTAGCTATCATTCTTGTTATTCCTTTTGTAGAGTGTGTCTTTTGTGCTTCTCAAATCCTCTTTCTCTTTTGTTGGCAGGCTTTTAACTATGGGGTGCCTGGGTGTGGACTTTTTGGTTTGGGAGTTTGGGGGTCCCCTTGCCCTTTTCTTGGGAAATATGCTTCTCTTAATTGGGTTTTGTTGAGCTTTCCAGTTTGTGGATGTTTTTTAGCAACAATTTTAGGCATTTCTTCAAATATTTTTTTCTGTCCTAATCTCAGTACTGAACTCAGACTAGACTGTATGAGTGTGTGTGTGTGTGTGTGTGTGTGTGTGTGTGTGTGTGTGTAAGACTTCTTGATCTTTTCTTTTCATAGTCATCTTTTGTTCATTTGTGCTTGTTTTTTAAATCTTCTTGCTAGAAGTTGAGCCCAATCCCTTAGAAGCAGGCAAAGCGTTCTCCCGCCGAGCACACTTATTGGAGTTGTGTTTTGTTGTTTGATGGTTTTTTTTTTGTTTGCCTCATTCTTCTTTAGTTGGATTGTTAATGTCAACCTGTCTTCAGGTTCCCTGTTTCTGGTTGATTTGTTTTCCCTCCATCTCGTGTATTCTGAGTGGTCTGGGGTGGGACAGGGTCAACAGGTAGGCAGTTTGGGGTTTGTTGTTTCCTGCATTTCACATTGTCTATTTTCAGATTCATTTTCCATCGGGTTATTTCAGTGCCTCTATGTGGCGAGAATCTTAACGAGTTCTTATCAATGAAGTCAAACCTGAGGCCAGTTATTGGGGTGATTGCTGGAAGATCAGAGAAGCAGAACAAGCCACAGCTATTTCACCTTGCTAGTTCCTCAGGTGATCCTGTTTCCTCAGGCTGGAAGCTTCTGAGTCCTCCTCCACATGAATCTCAGCTGAATTGTGTTGCTCCAAAGCCTGAACACTTAACAAACCAGATGCTTAACTAACTACATGCTTTACTCTAATTGCTCTGGTTTCTGGTCTTCATGCCTTATATATCTTTCTCTCTCTGCCCCCTCTCCCTGGGATTAAAGGTTGGGTTTCTGGGATTAAAGGCGTGGGTCACCATGCTTAGCTGTTTCTAAAGTGGCCTTGAACTCAGATCCGGCTAGCTCTGCCTCCCAAGTGCTGGGATTAAAGGTGTGCACCACCACCGCCCAACTTCTGTTATGGCTTACTCTTCCCATTTTCTAGCCACCATTTTTGGCTTTGTTCTAGTGGCTGTCTGTTCTCTGACCCCAGATATGTTTATTTTGGGGAACACACAATATTTCAGGGAATACAATACCCACCACACCTCTGTTTCTCTGTGAATGAATATTCCTCATCTGTTTACTCATCATCTTTTGGTTTTTGAGATAGTATTTCACATATCCTAGACTGGGCTTGAATTTGCCTTATCTCCAAGGATGACGTTGAATTTCTGATCATCCTGTCTTCACCTCTAGAGTGCTGGGGTTACAGGCATGCACCTCCACACCTGCTTATGGAGTGGTGGGGGTTAACTCAGGGCTTTATGCAGCTAGGCAACTGTTCTTCCAACTGAGGTACATCTCCAGCTCTATCCTTTAATATTTCAAGTTACCTTTCTGTTAAATCCCTACCCACTAATTCCAGAGTCCCTTATCTCTGGGTTTACTTGCACTGATTTAAAAATCTGATACTAGGTCAGATTTTCTGTTTCTTTACTTAACTACTGTTTTATTATCTGCTGAAAAGCAGTATTGTAGTAGAGTTGAGTTTCCTGTCTTCAATGGGGTTGAATTTGGTTTTGGCGGTTGGTATGTTGGATCACCTTTTTCTCATCAAGGAGTAGTTTAGGAATTTATCAAGATGGGTTATAGAGTTACTCCTGTTCCATGAGACATAGCCCTCAACAACAACATGGGGTATTCTGTCAGGTCCATGGTGATGCTTGCGTGCGGTCCCCATTTAAGTTCTCTGCTAGGCCTTCAGGAATGAGAAACTTGAATTAGAATCTGCAGCTTGGTGCTTGGCTAGAGAGAAAGTTTCCTGGGTCTCCTGTCTACAGCTGCTTTCCCTGGATACCCTTTTGCAGATTTCTGCTGCTTCTGTAACTCTGAGCTCTGGCTTTGTTTTCTCCATCCAGCAAGAGCTAGAACTCTACTCATCTTAGCTACAGTTTGGAAGGTCCTCCTGCAGCCAGAAGGATGTGAATTTTTTCTTTGGGCTGTGTCTCCTTATTCAGGGATCTTCCCTTCACTGTTGTCCAGTGCCTGCGGACAGATACTTCATCTGTGCTGTCTGGGTCTTGTTGTTTTCACTGAGAGGAGATGGATGACAACCGCTTGCTTTCTTGACAAAAACTGGCAGTCTAGCCTCCTTTCAAAAGTCTTTTAGGAGCAGAGAGATGACTCAGCCAGTCAGAACACTGGCTGCTCTTGCAGAGGACCTGGCATTGGTTCCCAGTATCCACATAGCTATTCAGAATGGTTTGTAATTCCAGGTCCAGGGAATCTTGACACCCTCTTCTGGCTTCTAAGGCTAATGCATGCATGTGGTATACAAACATACTTATAAGCAAAACTCATAAACATAAAATAAAAATAAATAAGTCTTTAAAAAGTGCTTCCTTTTAACTGAATTGTCAAACTGGTGATGTTTTATAACCATGTGGTCAGCATGATTTAGGATTATAGTCTGGTTCAAGATGGTTGCCTTCTTAACTTTTTATTTAACGCCTATGTCAATGCAAACCAAGCTCGAGTCAGTCCCTCGACTTCCTATACTCCCAGTCGTCACAAGAGGAGTTATGAAGATGATGAAGATATGGACCTGCAGCCCAATAAACAGAAAGACCAGCATGCAGGTGCCCGGCAGGCAGGTAATGTATACCCTCAGCTTCCTCCTGATATCTGGGTTTGTTTTCAGGGTTGCTCCCTAACGTAGTTCTAGACTGGGAACTGGTGTGGTGTGATAACCTCAGTTCACATTCATCCTAACTGGATGGTGTTGATCATAGTGAAGCTGGGTAGGAGAACTTTGGCCTTGAAGGTATGAGGCCCTGACTCCATTCCTAGCAACTGGGGTGGGTGTATTGTAGACACTTTTGAGCATTTTTCTAGTGAGTACTCTTTGGAAAGCTGCTCTAATGGATGCTTTTAGTTTCAAGTGGTTGACTGGAAAAAGATCTTTTTCTGTCTTCATAATTGTCCCAATTCTTGAAAAATAGAATGCAG
This sequence comes from Onychomys torridus, assembly GCF_903995425.1. NCBI lineage: Eukaryota > Metazoa > Chordata > Mammalia > Rodentia > Cricetidae > Onychomys > Onychomys torridus. Next base: position 106,623,777 of record NC_050443.1, on the reverse strand, counting down.
TCGTACTTTTTAGTCACCCAGAAAGTAACTTAGCTGAAAACATCCTTTCTTGCTTTCTTTTTAGAACCATGATATTTCTGTTGATTTTTGTTGTTGTTGTTATTGTATGTTTTGTTTTGTTTTTCAAGACAGAGTTTTTCTGTGTAACAGTTCTGGCTGTCCTGGAAATAGCTCTGTTGATCAGGCTGCCCCTTGAACTCTCAAACTCACAGAAATCCATCTGCTTCCTGCATACACCGCCATCACCACCACCGGGCTTCTGTTGAAATTTTTAAGGCCAGAAATATCAAAGGAAAAAATGCAAATTGCAAGATGAATTTGTAATTCATTTTTTCTTAAGTACAGCTAATTCTTTTATTTTGGGGTAGAGGAGTGCTGTTGTTTTGTTTTTCCAGACAGGGTTTCTCTGTGTAGCTCTGGCTGTCTTGGAACTCACTCTGTAATCCAGACTAACCTCAGACTCAGATCTGCCTGCCTTTGCCTCCAGAATGCTGGGATTAAAGGTGTGCACCACCACCCCAGGTTCAAGTACAGCTAATTCTAATGCACCCTGGAGATAGCAGTTGATGCTGTACAAGAGCTTATGAATTCTGAATCTCTGTGTATTATTTAGTTCATTCTTGGATTTAATGAACAGTGACTTTCGTCATATGGCAAGTAGACAAGTTTGCCTTTATTTCCCCTTTTTGCGTTGGTCGCTTCCCCTCAAAAGTAAGAATCTCTGTCTTTAAGAATTGTGTTTTATAGAGTTAGAATACTGATTTCATTTTCTTGTTTTTTGAGACAAAGGTTTCTCTGTGTATCCCTGGCTGTTCTGAACTCACTCTGTAGACCAGACTGGTTTTTTATAAGTGACCCCTGAATCCAGTAGTTTTCTTTCTGTTCACTCATGCAGGTGACCCCTGAATCCAGGGAATGTGGTAGTTTTCTTTCTGTTCGCTCACACAGGTGCTGCTCCTGTTTCTTCCCATTTGTCTGAATGTTGAGAACTTGCAAGGTTTTGTACATTTATGCAGCATGCTGCTTGTTGATTTCTAGGTTTTTCTTTCAGGCTATGTAGAATTTTTAAACTTCCTCTCTTGAGATCAGTACAGTAAGGCAGCATTGTGAGAAGTGATACAGAGAAATCCCATAACTTTAATAGTAACACCCGTGGGGTTTTTTTGTTTGTTTGTTTGGTTGGTTGGTTTTTGGTTTTTCGAGACAGGGTTTCTATGTGTAACAACAGGGTTTCTTTGTGTAGCCCTAGCTGTCCTGGAACTTACTTTGTAGACCAGGCTATCCTCAAACTCACAGAGATCCACCTCTGCCTCCCAAGTGCTGGATTAAAGGTATGTACCACCCACCACACCATTCATTCATTCATTTTAGTTTTTGAGACAGTTTCTCTGTGTAGCCCTGGCTGTCCTGGAACTCTGTAGACCAGCCTTGAACTCAGAGATCCATCTGCCTCTGCTTTCGAGTGCTGGGAATGATTAAAGGTACTGGTTTTTATTTTTATATTTATTAATTGAAAACCTTGGGAGACATAGTCTTTTCCTATTTTTAAGTATGATAAAGTCACATAAAAAGAAATCCATGGGCTGGAGAGATGGCTCAGAGTTTAAGAGCACTGGCTGCTCTTGCAGAGGTCCTGAGTTCAATTCCCAGCAACCACATGGTAGCTCACAACCATCTGTATGAGATCTGATGCCCTCTTCTGTATACACAATAAATAAATAAATAAATCTTTAAAAAAAAAAAAAAGAAAGAAAAAAGAAAAGAAAAGAAATCCATTTACCAAATATTCAGACGGAGTTGGGGTTGATGAGAACCTGACCTCCTGAGTTTGGAGTCCTCAGAACCAGTTATTCATTCTGTGTACCTACTCCTGGCTGTCAGCAGTACCCAAGTAACGATATTGAAATTAATCTAGAATTTCTTCAAATGTATTTTCTCTTTGTGAATTCTTGCCTGCCTGTATGTCTGTGCACCACATGAATGCTCACACAGGTTAGAAGAGGATATGAGATCCCTGGAACTGGAGTAGGGGTGATTGTGAGTCGCCTTGTGGGTGCTGGGGACTGAGCTTGGGTCCTCCGCAAGAGCAGCCAGTGCTTTAACCCTTGAACTGTTTCCAGACCCTGAAATTAACTTTTTTTTTATTAATATATATATTAATATATATATATTAATTTTTTTTTTCTCCATGTGTTTTTAAGGGTTTTGAGACAGGGTCTTACTATGCAGCTCTGGCTGTCTTAGAGCTCATTATGTAGAGGAGGCTGGCCTCAGACTCAGATCCTCACGCCTTTGCCTCCACAGTGCCAGGATTAAAGGCTTATGCCACCATGTCTGGCTAAGATTGTATTTTAGGTGGCTGGAGAGATGGCTCAGAGGTTAAGAGCACTGGCCACTCTTCCAGAGGTTCTGAGTTCAATTCCCAGCAACTACATGGTGGCTCACAACCATCTGTAATGATATCTGGTTCCCTCTTCTGTCGTGCAGACATACATGCAGGCAGAACACTATATACATAATAAATATTTTTTTAAAAGATTGTATTTAAATACATTTCTCCCTTCCTTTTCCTCCCTCCAAATCCTCTTATATACCCCTCTCTGCTCTCCTTCAAATTTATGGCTTCTTTTAATCAACTCTTATTTTGTGCATGTATGTATTTATATGTAGGACAAATCTTTAAATATCTTTATTAATTAAATCAAACCCAGAGCCAGGTATTGGGGTGAATGCTGGAAGATCAGAGAAGCAGAACAAGCCACAGCTTCCTCACCTCACCAGTTCTTCAGCTGACCCTGTTTCCTCAGACTGGAAGCCTCTGAGTTCTCATCCAAATGGATCTCAGCTGAACTGCTGCTCAAAAGCCTTAAAGTGTAACCAGCTCTAGTTCCTGGTCCTCATGCCTCATATACCTTTCTGCTTTCTGCCATCACTTCCTGAGATTAAAGGCGTGAGTCACTATGCCTGGCTGTTTCCAGTGTGGCCTTGAACTCACAGAGATCTGGATGGATTTCTGCCTCTAAAATGCTAGGATTAAAGGCATGTGCTAGCACTGCCTAACCTTTATGTTTAATATTGTGGCTGTTCTGTTCTCTGACCCCAGATAAGTTTATTAGGGTGCACAATATTTTAATATCACCACATTTATACATACATACATACATACATACATTCCTAAATATAACCTAGTGAGTGCATATAATGTTAATTTTTATATGTTTTCAGGCATAACTGTTTGGCACTAGACAACCAATTTGTGTACCCTTGCCGGGGAAGGGCCACCTTTCCTGTTCCCAGCTTTACTCAGTTGCATGTACTTCTTTGTATAGGATTGAAGTCTTACGGGCTTTTTCCCATGCAATCTGTCATGTTTGTTGGTGTCCTTGTTCAGCTCACATTTAGGTAGTCATGTTGGAGAGACTTCACAGGTGTAGTTTCTGATGTTCCTAGGAGACACAGTCTCACTGCAAAAGTCACTGATTCTCTGGCTCTTACAACCTCTCTGCCGCCTCATCTACAAGTTCCTGAGCCTTAGGTGCAGAAGTTGTTTTTGTAGATGCATTCATTGCATTTGGTTGGTTGTGGTTTTCTGTAGTGGCCTTCATCTGTTACAAAAGAGAGACTACCCTTAGTTGTGTGTGTAAAGATAACTCTCTATTGATTGTCATTAGGAATTAATGCTGGTTTAGTAAATTAGGTTGTAGATTCTCCTTTAGTAACCATAATTTTATTAGCACTGAGTAGTTACCTATGTTTCCAGTACCAGGCATGGTCTCATTCTTGTTGATTGGGTCTCAAGTCCAGTTAGAGAGCTGTTGGTTACCACCAACGTGTGTGTGCCACTACTGCGCCCTTATAGTCATCACATTGTCCTCGTCATTGATGGGGTTCCTAAGTATCATAGCTGGATGGGGTGAAATTAACTTTTAAAAGTACTTACATAAGTACTTACATGTGCTTTCATCTAAAATCCTAAGACTAAGGAGACTGAGACATGGGGATGACCTAGAGTTCAGTGCTAGCCTGTACTACAAAGTGAGACCCTGTCTCAGAAAAAGAAAAGAAATGAAATACTTCCATTATATTTGATGGAGTAGTTTGTTGCCATTTCATAGTAAGAAAGGATTAAATATTTTAGGTGTGTATCTATCTTTGTTCTGGGATAAGTCAAACAATGTTATTAAAACTGGACATGAACCTTTTTCAACTCACAAACATGATTTATGTCAAACTTGAAAAGCACTTTTGGAGTGTTCTCTTTGGGGGGGCCTAGAAGTGACCTTATGCAATGTTGTTTGAGTCTAGGGGGCCTTAGTGGCCTTCACTGGTGCGGAGAGCCGAAACGCTTAGAAACTGAAGCTTCTACTGGGCAGCAGCTGAACTCCTTGAACCTCTCTTCCCCATTTGATCTGAACTTCCCCTTGCCAGGAGAGAAGGGCCCTGCCTGCCTCGTTAAGGTACAGTCTTTCCTAGCTCTATCCACAGATGTTACTACCTCAGAAATGAAGCATTAGAAAAGCCTTCAGCATTTGCCTGAATTTTCTTTCGCCACTATAACAAATTATTCCAGATTTAGACATTTACAACAATAAAAGTTATTTTACAGGTTTAGGCCATTAGTCTGACATGAGAACTGGATAAAACCAGGTACCCAGAAGCCATGTTCTCTTCTGGAGGTCTACAGGAGCAGAGAGAGGACAGGATCTGGTTCATCTTTTGCTTCATCCAGCTTTGAGAGGCTGCATTCCATCTTTAAGACAGCAACACTACATCTTTCTGACCATATTTTTTTATGTCACATATCCATCAGAAAAGGTTCTCTCTTTGACACTGAGCCCGCTTAGATGATCCAGGATATCACCACCTCGGGTCCTTGAACACCACACCAAGTTCCTTTTGCATGTGAAGTAACATACTTAGCATTCCAGTGGTTGGGCTGTAACTATCTTTGGGGACTCCTTAGTTAGGCCACCACAACATTCTTAGATAATTGGCTAATGTGGAGCCAATGATGTGGTGGCATATGCCTATTATAGAGGAAGGGTGGAGAATTCAAACCCAGTCTGAGCTACATAGTGAGACTCCGTGTCTTAATTAGGGTCACTATTGCCATGATAAAACACCATGACCAAAAGCAAGTTGGGGAGGAAAGGGTTTATTTAGTTTATACTTGCATATTAGTTCATCATCAAAGGAAGTTGGGACAGGAACTTAAGTAGGGCAGAAACTGTGGGAGGCCAGCTCCCACCTTTTAAAAGGGTTCCTATGAGGAGGAAAAGAGAAACGTTTAGATAGAAAGATAGCGAAGAGGAGAAAGACAGAAACACAGGATAGCTTCGGGAAGACCTGGATCAAAACCCACCTCTCCCTTCAGCCTCTTCAAAAGGGACTTTTTATAACAATGTCAAGGGGCAGGGCAAAAAGACCTTCCCCTGGCTAGATCAAAGCACACCATACAGCCAGTGTAGACCCTTCCAAACACCTGGTAACAATGCCAGTGGTCAAATCATCTCCCTATGCCGTCCTGCTGGGTGAAGCAAGCTCGAATTCTCGGACCTTGACTAAGTTCTCACTAGGAAACCTCTGTGGGCTCTACAAGAAACCTGGAGAAGGATCTGATGCGAGAAGTGCTGTTTACCAGCTTGTTGCTCAGGGCTTGCTGCTTTCTTCTAGCACCCAGGACCACCAACCCAGAGTTGTCCCCACCCACAATAGACTGGACCCTCCCACGTCAAACACGAATTAAGAAAATACCCAGGCTGGAGAGATGGCTCAGAGGTTAAGAGTATTGTTTGCTCTTCCAAAGGTCCTGAGTTCAATTCCCAGCAACCACATGGTGGCTCACAACCATCTGTAATGAGATCTGGCGCCCTCTTCCTGCCTGTGGGGATATGTGCAGACAGAACACTGTATACATAACAAATAAATAAATCTTTAAAAAAAAGAAAGAAAGGGGGGGGGAGGAAGGAAGGAAGGAAGGAAGGAAGGAAGAAAAGAAAGAAAGAAAGAAAGAAAGAAAGAAAGAAAGAAAATACCCTACAGGCTTGCCTACAGCCCAGTTCCTATGGAGGCATTTTCTCAACTGAGGCTCCTTCCTCACTGATGACTCTAGTTTGTGTCAAGTTCACATAAAACTAGCCAGTGCACCTTTTCACAAAACCAAAGGGGAAACTGTCATATTCAAAAGTGGAACAACTTTAAAATTTACATCTATTTCCTTCCTATGTCATTTCTGACTTTATAATATTTTTTCTCCTGTTTTGCCTTTCAAAACCCACTTCTCACTTGTATTTAAAATAAAGGGTGTTGCATCACAAGCCCGCAATCCCACCATTCTAGAAGCTGAGCTAGGAGGATCAAGAATTCAAGGCTAGCCTGAGCTACAGTAACATGACCCCGATGCAAAAAACTAAATTAAACTGATTGAAGTGTCATACATATACCATCAGCTCCCACACTTGGGAGATTGAGGCTTGAGGATTGCTTTGAGTCTAAGGTCAGTGTGCATCACATAGCAAGTATTAGAGCAGCCAGGTAGGTTCTGTGGACATAACCTGGTTCTGGTTTAGCTTTTGACTGATGGCCAGCCTCTGTGGGAACATGGTTGTTCACATGCTTGCTGATTTCTCTGGCTGGCTGGCAAGTACCTGGCTGCACTTGGTTATGTCATTCAGTGTTAACCTGATTTTGTGTTGTCCTCAGGTATATGAAGATTGGGATTGCTTCAAAGTCAACGATGTCCTTGAGTTATATGGTGTGCTGTCTGTGGATCCTGTCCTGAGCATACTGAATAATGAAGAAAGGTGAGTCTGTTTGCCAGGTTTTTCTTTGTTACTTTTCCATTGGATATAATTTCAGAACAGTGGTAGATGGTTACAAAGAACTTGCTTTCCTGTCTTCAGCTTTACCAGTTGGCGCCACCCATAGCCCATGTGCTTGTCATTACTGGTCCTTATGTACCACCGTCACTCCATGCTTGCAACCTTTCGATATGGGAATTCGCCAGTCTACATCAGTCTTCTCAGTGCTGTGCCACCGATGCTTGAGAGTGTCGTCACTGTCCATGCTCAGTTAAGATGGTGTCTCCTGTCGTGTTAGTGCCTTTCACTTTGGTAGCGCAAGTCCTAATTGGTCTTAGTAAAAGCCCAGAGGCAGATATCAGGGTAAATGTTGAAAGATCTATAAAGGAACCAGCCACTAGAGAGACTTCTTACCTCTACCAAATCCTCAGCTGGAAAGGGGCAAGCTCCTGTCTCTACCCTCCTTATCACTTCCTCTCTGCCCAGCCATTTCACTTCCTGTTTCCTCCTTCCAAGTATTGGGATTAGAGGTGTGTGCCACCACTGCCTGGCCTCTGGTGGCTAGCTCCACACTCTGATCTCCAGGCAAGCTTTATTTATTTATTTGTCAGAGCACAAACTATCACCTCACACTGTCATTAGTAATTTTGGGGGGTGGAGAGAACAGGGGGTTTCAAGACAGGGTTTCTCCATGTAGTTTTGGTGCCTGTCCTGGATCTTGCTCTGTAGACCAAGCTGGCCTCAAACTCACAGTGTTGGGATTAAAGGCGTGTGCCACCACCGCCTGGCAAAATGTGTAGCCCAGGCTGGCCTCCAACTCATGATCCTCCTGCATCCGCCTCCTTCAGCAAATCCTACCAGCGCCACCACAACCAGCGTCATTAATAATTTGAAAGATACTTTTAATTATGTGAATGTCTGGCATCTGTTGACTTGTGTCTCTCAGAGGCTCTTCATTAACTTTATCTCTGCTACAGTAGCCATTTTTTACTGTATCCTCCTATGGTAGTTACTCAGGTAATTGTTTTTCCTTCCTCCCTCCCTCTCCCCCCCCCCCCCTTCTATGTATGCAGTGTTCTACCTGCACGTATGCCTACACACCAGAAGAGGGCACCAGATCTCATTACAGATGGTTATGAGCCGCCATGTGGTTGCTGGGAATTGAACTCAGGACCTCTGCAAGAGCAGCCAGTGCTCTTAACCTCTGAGCCATCTCTCCAGCCTGCAGCATACTTTCTCTTGGCCACCAACCAACTCCCAAATCATGACACAGAAATGTGTTATTAGTTAAGAGTGCTCAGCCTTCAGCTCACGCTTGTTCCACTAGCTCTTGAACTTAATTTAACCTGTTTCTCTTCATCTATGTTTTGCATCTGGGCTTTTTACTTTCTCTCATTTTGTATGGTCTACTCTATGTCTGACTGGCAGTTGCCTGGTTAGCTGATCCTGGGTGTCTCCCCTCTCTCCCTGGTTGGCTGATCCTAGGTGTCTTCCCCCTCTCCCTGGTTGGCTGATCCTGGGTGTCTCCCCTCTCCCTGGTTGGCTGATCCCAGGTGTCTCCCCTCTCCCTGGTTGGCTGATCCCAGGTGTCTCCCCTCTCCCTGGTTGGCTGATCCTAGGTGTCTTCCCTCTTTCCCTGGTTAGCTGATCCTAGGTGTCTCCCCTCTCCCTGGTTGGCTGATCCTAGGTGTCTTCCCTCTTTCCCTGGTTAGCTGATCCTAGGTGTCTCCCCTCTCCCTGGTTGGCTGATCCTAGGTGTCTCCCTCTCTTTCTTGTTCTCCTCGATTCCTTTTCCCTCAAGCCCAGAATCCTTCTACTTATTCTCTCTGCCTGCCAGCCCCACCTATCCTTCTTCTGCCTAGTTATTGGTGTTCAGCTTTTTATAACACATCTTTACATAGTTAAACAACTGCAGCATAAACAAATGCAGCACATCTCTGCCTAGTTAAAATGATATTCCATAACTGTAGGTCCTTAAGATAACCTCACCATTTTCAGTATATTTTCTGTCACTTTAAGCAACTTGGACTTTGTATGTACCAGCTTATTATCGTCTAGTTTTTTCAGAAAAGCATTTTCTTGGGTGAGAAATTTTATTTAAGTCAAGAAAAAGTACTAATTGATACTGGGTTGGTTCATTTTTGGATCCTAGTGATAGATGGAGCTAGGAGACTGTTAGTTAGCTTTCTTTCCTTATACCCGAGATCATCCACTTACAAAGAGAGTCAGTGTGTGGCTCATGATTGTGGAGTTTCCATCACATGCACTGGGCCCTTTTGCTCTGTATGGAGGTAGTGTATCATGGTGGGAAGTATGGCTGAGAAGAAAATACTCATCTAGTGGCTAGAATATGAAAGATAGGGAGAAGAAAAACCCAGTTCCTTAATCCCCATAAGGCACTTCTCCAATTCTCTAGGGACCTCTACTTCTGCTTCTTCAAGAGTGTGCCATCTCATAGAACTTCCACATGATCCCATTTGTCAGTTGTTAGTTTTAATGCCTGTCCTCTGGGATCCTGTTTAGAAAGTCGTCCTGAGCCTTTAAGTTCAAGTGCATACCCTACATGATTCATTTGGAGTTTTGTAGAGGGTAACAGATAGGGATCCTCCCCTACACACGTATTAAAATTTTAAAATGTATTTCTGTATTTTCCATGAAAAGCCATGAATTTGCTGTGCATGTGATACACATGCACAATCCCAGCTCTTGGAAGGCTGAGATAGAAAGAATTGAATTCTAGACTAGCCTGAGCTACATAATGTGGAAAGAAAGGCCTGAGCTCACACTCACTCAGCACAAGCGCTGTCACTGCGCTGTCGTCATCTTTCTGTAGCTGTCTCCCCATCGTCCTCAGTGTGTCTTACTCAGTTCTACAGTGCTCACAGAAGGGATTTGCAGAATTGGTGAGCAGGGCCACTCTAGGAAGAGTCTCCGGATTAAGCATTCAGTGTCTGTTTCCAGTGTTTTTGTTTTCATGTCTTGTCTTTTAAGACAGCGTGTCACTATGTGGACCAGACTTGTGCTAAGTCCTGCTGCTGCTGCTGCTGCTGCACAATGCTGGGATTACAGGCTTAGACCAGCCCCAGCAGCTGCTACGTCTTTGTTTTGGAGTGGGGCTTTGTGTTTAGAGTGCTCCTCTCTGTTAGCATTCAGGCATCTGTGCTGGCCTGCCCTTAGGGTCCTGACAGGATAAACCTCAGCTGCAGCCACTAAGAGCACCCCCTGTGTGCATTTGCTAGCTTCCTTATAAAAGGTGGGCCTTGTACACCTCCATCTCCTTCCTCTTCCTCTTCCTCATCCCCATGGACTGGTCTCTGCCCCCTTTTCCCCCCTCCTCCTGCATGGGCCCTGTTTATGGGGTGATTCCTTCCTGCCATTTTTAAAATACAACACTCCACAGTGGCCATTTTGATTCTAGCATTTGTTTCAGGTAGATTCATTTGTGGCTCCATTCATTTCCCAGCTTTCTCTATCACTACAGAACTAGAAGGCATGTTATCCCAAAAGTACCCAGGAGTACCTTTGTGTGTCCCCATCCCTTCTCTTTTGGTCCACCCCACTGGGAACCAGATTCCTAGTCTCTGACTGTCCCTCCTGTATTTATCCTTTGGGAAAGCGTGTAGCTACATACATTTCATCCCCACCCTTTTTTTCTTCAATAAGGGATGCTACATTTGGTTTTGGTGTTTTTTTTTGTTTTTTGTTTTTTTTTTTTGTATTTATATAGCAAAGTGTGGACATCTAGACCTTGTTCGATCTTTCCTTTTGCCAAAGGGAAGGAAGGACTGGCCTCATCACACCTGTAGGACTTGTTGGATGCTATGTGGTCATTGGCTTTCTACATACACTTAAAAATATTGGAAAAAGGGCTGGAGAGATGGCTCAGAGGTTAAGAGCACCGACTGCTCTTCCAGAGGTCCTGAATTCAATTCCCAGCAACCACATGGTGGCTCACATCCATCTGTAATGAGATCTGGTGCCCTCTTCTGTGTACATAATAAATAAATAAATCTATATAGAAAAAGGCCAGGCATGGTGGTACAAGCTTTTAATCTCAGCTCTCAGAAGGCACAGGCAGGTGGACCTCTGTGAGTTCAAGGATAGCCTGGTTCTACATAGTAAGTTCCAGTATAGCCAGGACTATATAGTGAAACCTAGTCTCCCAAAAAAAAAAAAAAAAAAAGGAAAGGAAAAAGAAAACAATACAAAAATGTTGGCAAATAATACCCCCCCACACACGCCCCCCTAGACTAGGTCTCTCTATGTAGCTTGGCTATCTAGGAACTCTGTAGACCAGGCTGGCCTTGAACTCAGCTCACATTGATCTGCCTGTCTTTGACTCCTGAGTACTGAGAATTAAAGTATTCTTTAATTAAAGGCATGTGCCACCACAACCAACAACTTTCCTTCTAAATTATTTGATTATTGAGGCTTCTTGATTCAGAGGGAAGGAGCACAGACTGGAGCTGACTTGGGAGTGGATTTGTGAACCCATGAGAGCTGATGGGTTTGTATGTATAGTGTTGGCCATTGTGCGTAGTATAGATGAAGACTTGACATGTTTTAGTCATTTGCTCAGTTACTTCAGAGTGAGTCTATCATATTCAAATTGATTAGCAAACACTAATCAATCATGTTCACACTGGTTTCATCTTTTGCCCATACTTTCAATAGAAGTGGGGCATCATGCGAGAATACAATTTAGCAGTGACCATTAGCAAGATAGAGGTGAATGATTCCACATTCAGTAATAAACAGTTGTGAAAAAGATCCCAATGTGGTGATGTGCTGAGGATTCTAGGAGCACCTGATGTGAAATGGCATCCTCTGTCCTGTGCATGGCACTGTTAGCTCACTGAGTTAAACACATTGGTCCTGGGCAGTAGAATAACCACTGTGCAGTACCATGACCCAGCACTTTAGATTGAGGGACCACGTTCTGCCATTGGAAGATGGAGAATCCTTGAGTAGGACTCTGAGTCTGTCTTCAGAGTACATGCTGTTTTTACACCTTTGCTATTTGGCATCTCTAAAACCAGCATATCCCTCTCTCCCCAGGGATGCCTCTGCACTCCTGGACCCCATGGAGTGCACAGACATGGCAGAAGAGCAGAGGGTGCATAGTCCTCCAGCTTCGTTAGTGCCAAGAATTCATGTGATTTTAGCCCAGAAGTTGCAGCACATCAATCCTTTGTTACCCACTTGCCTTAACAAAGAAGAAAGCAGAGCCTGTAAGTGTAAGTGTTGGAGCCCATGACCGGCAGTTCACCTCCATGTGGGCCATAGCCCCTGCTCAGCAGAGTGAGTCTTCTAGTAATATCTGTGGCTTTGCTCCATTTCCTCTTCCGCTGATTCCTGTCATTGAAATGAGACCTAAACAAGAACAAAGGGCTTATGTCTTTGTTCCAATATTGGCATCACTTTTTAATTTTTTAGATTACAAAGTTTATTTATGGGGGTAGACCATGCATATGCCAAGGCATGCATGTGGAGGGAAGAGCAGATCTTGAAAGAGTCAGTTCTCTCCTTGTGCTGTGTGTCCTTGGGATCAAACTTAGCTCATCGGGTCATCAGACTTAGTGGCAAGTGCCTTTATTCCGGGAGCCATCTTGTCCACTCTGTTGGCAGTTATTCTAAGTTCTTGCTCATTGTCTCCAGAACTGTAGTGTTCCTTCCTGTTCTTGCACTGAGAAGCTGGTGCAGAGCTGGTGTGCACACTCTCATCTGCCTGCCTGTCTGCCTTCCTTCTGCAGTTGTATCCAGTTTCATGTCTGAGTTGTCTCCGGTCAGAGCAGAGCTGCTTGGATTCCTCACTCACGCACTCTTGGGAGATAGTTTGGCCGCTGAGTACCTAATACTGCATCTCATCTCAACAGTGTAAGTGCTGTGCTCTTTGTGGGGACTGAATATTGTTGTTTCTGCTTTTTGGGGGTGGGGGTGCTACCCAGCTCCCAAATAAATCACATACGGGCTTACTCTTAATTATGAATGCCTGTTCTTAGCTTGGCTTAGTTTCTAGCCAGCTTTCCTTATCTTAAATTACCCTGCCCACTTTTTGCCTCTGGGCTTTTCCTGTCCTCTTACTTCTATGAATCTTACTCTTACCCATGGCTTGCTGGTGTGGAGCTGGGTGACTGCCCTCATGTCCTCCCCTTCTCTGGCTCCTTCTGATCTTTTCATTCCTCCTTGGTTTTTTGTTTGTTTGTTTTTTCTCCCAGATTTCTCCCTCAATATATTCTCTCTGCCTGCCAGCCTTGCCTACCCTTTCTCCTGCCTCTCTATTGGCCATTCAGTTCTTTATCAGGCCATCAGGTGGTTTAGACAGGCACAGTAACACAGCTTCACAGAGTTCAACAAATGCATCACAGACAGAAATAACACACCTTAAAATTATATTCTACTACAGCTGAGGTGTGGACAGGAACAGCTGGGGTTTCGCCTGTTCATCAGTTTCCTTTCTGACCTTTCTTAGTTTCACACAAAACAGTCTGATTGTGTCCTCTTAGTAAGCAGGGCTGACTGTGAGTGAAATCAGCTACCCATCTTTTCTTGTGCACACTGGGCATGTGCTTCTCCACAGAGTGGCGTCCGAATACCCGTTTGTATTATACTTCTCCTGGCTCTGCTTGTAAAACGGTGATGCCTGTCTTTGTGTGTATTTAATTTGTATATTGACTTTAATCTCCCCCTTTCTTTTCCCTTTTAGTTCTTGGCTTTTTGAGACAGGGTTTCTCTGTGTAGCCCTTGCTGTCCTGGAACTTGCTCTGTAGACCAGACTATCCTCGAACTCAGAGATCTGCTTGTCTGCCTCCTGAGTGTATTAGAGGTGTACACCACCACCACCACCACCACCGGACAGGTTTTTTGTTTTGCTTACAAAATAATGTATCCTAATAACAGAAGGACCACTGCCTGCTCTCACTTGACAGACAGCCTCTTCCCATGTCCTGCTTGTGCCTGTTCTTTGGTTTAGGGCCATGTGTTGTGTTTACTAATGTAGATGTCAGGTGTGGTTGAAGCACAGATCCTTATCTTACTGTTCACATTCAATATTTAGTTAGCTCCATTTTCCTACCATAATACTTTTTTGAGGTAGGGTATCAATCGCTATGAACCTGGCCTGGAACTCATAGAGATCCTTTTGCTTCTGTTTCCTGAGTGCTGGGATTGAGGACGTGGCACCACACCCTGCCTTCTTCACAAGCTTTCTAATGACTGTATTCTATTTCGTTATAAATTTGTGCCATACTGTAACCATTTCCCAAAATGTTAGATCTTTGCAGTGTGTGTGTGTGTGTGTGTGTGTGTGTGTGTGTGTGTGTGCGCGCGCTTGTGTTTGCACGCATATGCATGTAGTAAATGCTGTTGTAGTAAGCATCTTTTTCCATTGTAAATCTTCCCTTCTGGAGGCATCTACGACAATATGGAATGCTTGAAAGCAGGGTTCACATCGGAGCTCTGCCATTGTTAGACTGTTCTATCCCTAATGGAAAAACCTGAAATACTGGGAAGTCAGAGTAAACCAAGCCACAGGCATACTGCTGAAGTCAAACTGTGAAACAGTAGCTACAAGCTTACATTATGCATGCTCAGCCAGTGAAGTTTGCAGACATTCTGAAGCACTCCAAGCAAGGCTCAGCACTTTGGATAAGGGATACTCTACTTGTTCTTCAGAGTTCTTAATCCAGCCTACCTCAAAATGTTTGGAGAGGGCTGGAAAGGCATGTGAGCAGTAGTTTAAGTGTTGGCTTTTATTTATAACTGCTGCTGTTCTGATAAAATAGCCAGTGTTCTGCAAAAAAAAAAAAAAAATTAAATTTAGTTTTATTTTATGTGTGACTGTTGCCTGCAGTGATGGTGGAATCCAGAAGAGGGCATCTTATTCTCCCTGAAACGAGTTACAGACAGTTGTGAGCTGTCACGTGGGTGCTGGGACTTGAACCCTGGTCTCCTGGAAGAGCAGCCAGTGCTCTTAACCACTGGGCCATTACTTCCTGCTTCTGCAAAATGTCTCATGATGATATTTCAATATCTTACCTGTGTTTTGTTTTTGTTTTTTCTTTTTCTTTTCCTCTTTCCTAGATATACAAGAAGAGATGTTCTTCCACTAGGAAAATTTACAGTTAACCTGAGTGGCTGCCCACAAAATAGTACCTTCACAGAACACCTATATCGGATCATTCAGCACCTAGTTCCAGCAGTAAGATAATATTGTGAAGTACTATGAACAACAAATCTAATTATTTTCTATCATCTCAAGTACTTTGTGTTCCTGGTGGATCTCATTTACAAGGGACGACACCTGCCAATTTGACACAATTTAAAATGTACTTTCAGTGTTCACACTGATTGGCCCAGCACAAATTTGTAAATCTAAAAATTAATGCAGTGCCAGTGACTCCCTTCAGATCATGCTTCCTGCCGCTGCCAGTTTGGTCCTTCAGTTTGGTCCTTTGTGTGCATATTAAACTTGAAATCTAAATAAGCTCTAAATTATATGAGCTTAATTCTCTCAGCTGAAGTAATAAAGGAGCCCATCTTTATGCCCCAGTTTTAGGTGCTGTTTGGAAGCATCTGGAACATACCATTTGTGTGTCGGGATCTCGGGGATAGGGGAATTGCTCTGATGAGTTGTGTAACTAAACATGCTGGCCACCTCTTTGGGACTTAAAAAGTGAAAGCAGATTCTTCCTTGAACAGCCTGTCCAGTTTATACTCCAGGCCCTGCAGAAGTGGCAGAGTCCCGAGGATTGGGGCCACTTACTCAACTTGCTGTGTCTCACTAACTTCTGACATTAGTAATTAAAAATAAAGACCTGTTGCATAATTCATTATATTTATCAAAATAGTAATCAAACTGACATTGTTTTGGATTTTGCCAAGCTCTTATAGTTCTAAATTAATAGACCCCAGATTTTCTAGTCCATGTCCACATTTACCCCTGTTGTTTTGATCTTCTGTGTTTCTTAGATGATAGCTGGGGTAGTATCTGAAAGCCTGTTAGAGCATGTACATTCTCTATGGTAAAAATCTGTCTTCAATTTTGAAAGAATGGGGGTAAATGTGTGACTTTCATTCATAAACTCTGTAATAGGGTTTTAGCAGCTCCCTAAGCCCACAACTCCTGAAATAGGTTCTCTGAGTTTTATGTTTTTGTGGTACAAGACCAAGAAGGTAACTGTTGGTCTGTGCTTTAAAGATTCATGGCAGAACAATGAAACCCTTGAGATGGGATAGGAGACACTGGCGGTGCCTATATGCCCTTCTACCCAGAAGGGTCTGAGACACCATGGATGTTTCTGGAGCAGACCTGGTGGCTGCCTGGGGTCATGTTTTCCTACATGGAGGACAAGCAGACAGTAAGGAACATCATGGCTTATAAGGGATGCCAGCCTGCAAAGAAGCTGGTGTCGTACCAGCCCTCAGACACAAGGTGGCGCCAAAGGCCGTCCAGCTCTCAGTTGTGAGGCCAGAGGTTCTTGGCACACTGGAGACACAGGCTACTTTTTGACATGGGAGAGGGTAAGCAAGGGTCTTAGAGGTGCCAGTGTGGTAGGTGTTTGCATTTTGTTCTGCTCACTTTTCTTTGTTTAGCTTTTCACTGACCCTGTCTCCTCTGTCATCACTCAGAGCATCCTGGCACCAGGCCCTTGTCAATGCTCTTCTCTCTAACGGAGCATACAGCTTTTACTGCTGGTTATGTGCGTCCTGCTTGTGGTTCTGTGGCACAGTTGGCCTTAGTCGCAGCACATGGCCACTTCTTTGTTTTGTTTAAGAGTTAAAACTTTGTATATGAGTGTTTACCTTGCATGTATGTCTGTGCAGCACGCACATGCCTGGTGCCCATGGTGGTCAAAAGAGGGTGTTGGGTCCCATGGAACTGGAGTTACAAACAGTTGTGAGCCACTGTATGGGTGCTGGGAATAGAACCCGGATTCTCCACAAGAACAAGTGTTCTTAACCACTGAGCTATCTCTGCAGCCAGCTACCTTTTTGGACAAGCCCTGCCTCTTCTGGGATTTCATCTGTATCTGTAAACAATTTGTGCCCTTCTTTCTAAGAATAATTGAGCCAAAGTATTTAAAATTCTCTTAAATTTCAGCTGTTATCTTCCTTCTTCTTCCACAGACTTTCCCACCCTGTGCTTTTCTGAAGGCTGGAACATGCATGCCTAGAGGGATCTGGGAGAGTGTTGAGTGTGGTGGAGGTTGGAGGCAGGGATATGGAGGGTCCATGCTCTGCCCGGAGTGTTGGTGGTGTGAGGTCTGCAATGAATAGTGTTTCAATTCACAGAGCCCTTTCTCTGGCCTCAGTGAATAGGGTCAGCAATTCTTGTGTTTTACTAGCTCCTGTCCCTTAATGAAGTTCAGCTTCTGAGTATCTGATGTTTGGATCTTGGCTGTCTACCAGTAAAAATTCTTCATCAAGACTTGAAATAAATTTCGTGTCTTTGTATTTGTGGCTGGTCTTATCTCTGCAGCGTGCACCAGGCCCAGCTGAAAACTGAGAACCATAAGAAGCGTGGATAGTCGTGTGGCCACAGTTTCTAAGAGCTGCAGAGACAGTTCGTTTCCCTAGAAATGGTTTCATACCATGTGGAAAACAAGTGTTTTGACCCCAAATATGTGTCTTTGTGCATTTTTTCGTAGAGAAGCTTGGACCCTTGCTCATTACAGTTTCTGTTTCAGTCTTTCCGTCTGCAGATGACAATAGAAAACATGAACCAGCTGAAACTCATTCCCCACAAAGACTATACGGCCAACCGATTGGTCAGTGGTCTCCTCCAGCTGCCCAACAACACGTCCCTGGTCATTGATGAAACTCTTCTAGAACAAGGGCAGTTGGATACCCCAGGTAGGCTTGCAGACACGCCTGTCCTCTTGTGGCTTCGCTCTGTTTAGCTAGATCTAGCAATGGCTTCTAAGGCAAACTTACATTTAGCAGATACTTTTAAAACATGCACTTAACTAAAGCATGTACTACAAACTGTGTACACCAACTGTTTTATTATGACATCCTGTTAGTTGCCTTTCAGCTCAAAAAAGGATAGAAAGGATTTAATGTAATCTTTTATACATCCCATAAACCGTTTTTATGGTTTCTGGGGGGAAAATAAATCATATGGTTTAACTGAAGCTCAGTTATGGAACATGTTAAAAAATTACAAGAAAGCATGCTGGATCATGTCCATGATGAGGATGCAGGTGACACTGTGCTGGGGTGAGGCTGAGACACTGAAAGGCAGATGAAAAGGGGGACCTGGGAGTTTGTAAGGCCAGTGTACCCTGGGTGGTGGCACCTGCCTGCAGTCCTGTCATTTGAGCAGTGGAACTAGGAGTCCCAGGCTAGCCTGGGCTTCCTTAAACCCTGTCCCCAAATATATATACATTGGGAAAACTCAACACCATCTCATCACAGCTATAACCTAGGAAGTAATGAACTTGCCAGGGTCCCACTCCGGGTCTGGTGTTAGATTTGGTGAGTTTTGGCCCCAGAAAGTTCAAGTTGACCTAATGCTCTCTGTGGTGCTTAGTATCTAGTTAACATTGGCTCACTGACATCACGCTTGTTAAATCATCAGCCGTGACCCCTTTATTTAAGTGGCAGAAAACCACATCTTAAGGGCCTTGTCAGCCGAGCTGATTTGCTGCATAGGTGATTAAAATCACATCACTGCAGTGACAGTCTTGCTCTTCCAGGTGTTCATAATGTGACTGCCCTGAGCAACCTGATCACCTGGCAGAAGGTAGATTATGACTTCAGTTATCACCAGATGGAGTTCCCGTGCAACATCAACGTTCTCATCACATCCGAGGGGAGGTCACTGCTCCCGGTATGATGGCTCGTGGTTGAGTGGATTCTTGTCACTTTGTCCACTTTGATTTCTTGTGTTGTCTGTGTGTGCAGGTGTGTGCACTTGTGCACCTGGCTGTCGAGGCTAGTGTTGTTTCTCAGGAACCATACACCTTGCATTTTGAGACAGGGTCTCTTACTGGTCTGGACCTAGCCAAGTAAGCTAATCTGACTATCCAGCAAGCCCCAGATTCACCTGTCTCTGCCTCCGGTCACTGGGATTACAAGGGTAAACCACCACACCCATCATTTTTTTTATAGATTCTAGGGATTTAATGCTTGTCCTCAAGCTGTGTGCTTTTCTTTTTCTTTTCTTTTTCCCTTAGAAGATTTATTTTGGGGGCCAGGTGTGTGGCATACTTCTCCCAGCACTCAGGAGGCAGAGGCAGGCAGATCTTTGTGAGTTGGAGATCAGCTGGTCCTACATAGTGAGCTCCAGGACAGCCAGGACTACATAGAGAGACCTTGTCTTAAAAAACAAACAAAAAAACAAAACACACATTTTACTTTTTTAATATTTTGTTTTATGTGTGTGTATTTATGCTCACCATTTTTGTGCCCTGGTGCCCATGTTGGACAGAAGAGGGTATTTGATCCCCAGGAACTGGATTTAGGGCTGGCTCACCATGGCGCCAGCTCTTCAGTGCCAACTGGTGCTATCTTATCAATGTGAGTGTGTGCCTGTGCTCATTCATACCCACAGAAACCAGAACTGGGGGGTTGGAGGCTTGGAGCCTAAGTTAAACGCATTTGTAAGCCACCCAGTGTATGTGCTAGGATCCAAACTCTGTCCACTGTGGAGTAGTCAGTGCTCTTAACTGCTGCACCGTCTCTTCAGCCCCACAAAGGTATGCACTCTACAGGCTGAGCCATCTCCTTAGCCCAGCGCTGCTTATGATTTTAGTAAGTTGCATTTGTTTATGAATTGTGGCTTAGCTTGGAGTATTAGTCCATGCCTGTGATCCTATACCCTGAGGAGACTGAGGTTGGAAGGTAAAGTCACATCCTTCCTGGGTAGCATAGACAATCTCCTTCCTACCTGAATACAGCTCAGTGGGAAAGCACCTACCTGTCTTCTAGGGCTCTGAATTCCATCAGCACATTACAAAAAAGGAGACTGTAGCTGCTGGTTATTAACAAAGGAATCTGTTATTTCTGTTTACCTCAATGTAAAAATTAATAGAACCAGAAAAATCACAAGATAGGAGAACCTCTCATATCTAGAAATAAAGAGAAGCTAATTCCCTGCTGTTCTTACTTTTTTTGTCCCTTTTTCCCCCTGCTGGTTATGTGATGCATGCGTGGGCGTGCAGTGGCATGCGTGGGCGTGCAGTGGCATGTGTGGGTGTGCCGAGGTTGGAGGATAACTTGAAAGGAGTCGGTTCTCTCCATCCACCATGTGGGTCTTGGGCTCAAGCTCAGGTCCTCACATCAGGCTTGGCAGCAAGCCTCCTTACTGGCTGAGCCATACCCATCTCAGATGTTACTCTGCTGGGTTCAAGGCTAGCCTTACTCAAAGAAGATGTTGTCTGGAGCCACACAGAGGATCAAATTGTACTGGTTTCCTGTCTTTTATGACCCAGTCAGACATTGAGTACATTAAGATTTTAATATGCCCTGACAAGTCGAGAGCTGCATCCTCTAAAATGTAGGCTATTGTAGGAACTTGGAAATCAGTTCATTTTCCTCTTCCAGGCAGACTGCCAGATTCACTTACAGCCCCAGCTGATCCCACCCAACATGGAGGAGTATATGAACGGTCTTCTGGCGGCCGTGCTGCCCTCTGTGCTCAGCAAGTTCCGCATCTACCTGACCCTCTTGAGGTTTCTAGATTACAGCATATCAGATGAAGTCACCAAGGTATGCCTTAATTGCAGCCAGAAATCCTGTGCTGAGTTTTGGGGTTCACTCAATGTGACGTTACTGCCATTACCTGTAAGGAACAGTTGGTGTTTGCCATCTCTAGTCTTTATTATGGTCATCTTCTGGTTAAAAGGGACCCATTCTCTGTCCTTTTATTCAGCTGCCTCCTGCCTTTATGAATTTGAATGGCTTTGGTTTGGTTTGGTTGGTTTAATTATTTCAGCACTGGGGATCAAAACCAGTTCCTTTGTATATCAGTGCAGCAAACATTCTGTCTCCATCCCCTACTTCATCAAGTTAGTTTAAGCCTTGGAATGAGCAGTTGCTTTGGTCTACTTGGGATTAATACAGAACAAGTTGCTCCTTTCCAGTCGGCTCCTCATCGCCTCTTTCATGTTATTTCACAGATTATATATCCTTGTATGTTGTACACCCATAACACATAATTATCACATTGTGCAATTGTCTTTCAAACCAGAGGGGAAAGGTTAAGCAAGAAAATGCAATTTTGTTGCTTTTCTGAATCATCTGTGGTTGAGACTTAGTGTCATGGGGTTATGGGCAGACACTGCCATACCTGTTTACACTGGCCAGCATTTCCCTGTGTGGTCGCCTTTTACCAAGGCACCTCTTCCCACCTGAAGGACGCTTCGTGTCACCTGAGGGTGGGTCTTCTATGACAGCTTCTTCAAGCTTTTATCTGGGACTGTCCTTTTTTCCCCCTTCCATTTATTAGTTGATTTATGATGCTGAATTTCAAACCCTGGGCCTTCTCGGGGTTAAGCACCTGCCACTGAGCTCCCATTTAAAAAGCAAAAAAAGAGCTCTGCCTGCCCCTGCCTCCTAAGGCTGGATTAAAGCACTCACCCCATGCCACAGTCTGTCCCCATTCCCAGGCTCTGCCTTTTCAATTGTGAGCAGAGGTTGCTCCTTAAGGAGCACACCTCCAAGCCTGGGTTTCTGTTGCGCCATCCGACTGCAGTGTGCTGAGCTTGGTGTGCACTTGATTTTGATGAAGTCTTAACTCTCTTCAGGTTGAGGGCCGTGGTTTCTTTCAGCTCCCCTGCTGCTTCCTGTCCCCCACTCAGTGTATTTGGTGGTGAACCTCAGGTCTTTGTGGAGTTCTGGTCATTTTCCCATATTTTCTTGGTTTACCTGTCTTGAAGTTGGTTGCTTAATTTTTGTGCCTGCTCAAATCTTCTATACCTAGCAATTTGTTATTGCTGTTAGTTACCTTATTTTTTATGTATAGGATTTCCTATTTGCTTCTTTTTAAACATTGTTTTCTTCTTATTGATAGTCTCTGCTTGGTGAGGCATTGTGTACATATCCCCCTTTATAACAGTAGTCCCCGCTTATCCAAGAGTGATGCATGCTCAAGAGCCCCAGTAGGTGCTTGGAACTGGCCAATACCAGATTTTGCATGTACTATGGAGGGGCACATAATGGTGCATGTATATAACCCTTTCCAGAGCTTAATTTATATAGCAAGCACAGCAAGCTATTAATGGTAATAATAGTAGAACATTTATAATGGGCTTCAAGTTTGATTGAGTAAAGACAGCCTTGCAGATCTGAGTAGCAGTTCTTTGTGAATGGTACATTAAAGGAACGTCAGCCCTGCCTATTCTGCTGTTCCAGTGGCTGCCAGGCTGTTGGTTTTCAAGGACAACACCTGAGGTAGGGGTGTGGAGTGAAAACAAAATAATTTGAATTGTTACAGAATTCAACATTCTTACCAAGAGCCACTTGTTTTCTTGCATAATTGATCCCCATGTTACTGGAAGTTTCCAGAGTTGCTGGAGCTGACCCCAGCCATTGTCTTCTGCTATAATGGTCCCAGGCAGGCCTGTAACCTACGGTCCTTGTCCCTCTGTCCTTCCTGAATATTGGTATTACAGGTGTGCACTATGGCAACTCTTGCTGTGCCGTCTTCTCTGGGGTCTCTTCCTGTTCAGTGCCATCACACTCCAGAAGATGCTGGCTTCTGTGCTTATTTGGCATTCTCAAACGGGACTGAGCTGCATGTAGAATGTTTTCTATGCTGCATTTTGTAATGGGGTTAAATTTATTTTTACTTCAGTCAAGGACTAGATTCGTTTTTTTTACAAAAATAGGGAAATAGTTTGAAATGCAATTTTTGAAGGAATACTTTTACAAATATATTACTCTTTTGATAAAGGCAGTTGAAGATGATTTTGTGGAAATGCGTAAAAATGACCCTCAGAGTATCACAGCTGATGATCTCCACCAGTTGCTCGTGGTGGCTCGGTAAGTAGCGCTCATCCGTAATTCCCTTTTCTTTTTCTTTTTGTTTCTCTGTGAAACAGCTCTGGCTGTTCTGGAACTCACTTTGTAGACCATGCTGGATCACAGAGATCTGCCTACCTCTGGGATTAAAAGTGTGTGCAGTTCTGTTTTATTCAACAGTATCTGAGGCAGAATTCTAAAAACAAAGGAACTTTTCTTTCAAAGACACCTTTTAGGGTTGAGCAGATGGCTAAAGCTTTTGCCTAAGGACCAAAGTTCAGATCCCACCTGAAATCTGGGTATTCGTGGCCATGAGCAAACTGACTAGTCTAGTTATACCACCCAGCCCTGGGTTCAATTAAGAGACCTTTCCTCAAGGAATAAGGCAGGAGTAATGGAGGAAGAGTCCTGATGTCAGCCTTGGGCTTCCCACAAACACATGCAGACATGAAAAAGTCAAATCAAAAGAAAACCCACTAGGTGGAGCTCTGGGAATGCTATAGAAGATGGGGAGGAAAGACTGTAGGAGCAGAGGGCTCAAGGACACCACAAGAAAACCCACAGAACCAACTAACCTGGGCTCACAGGAGCTCACAGAGACTGACCTGACAGCCAGGGAACTGACCTAGGCCCACTGCATACATGTTACAGATGTGTAGCTTGATCTTCTTGTGGGACTCTTGACAGTGCATGCAGGGGCTGCTGCTGATTCTTTTGCCAACTTTTGTGACCCTTTTCCTCATACTGGGTTGCCTTGTAAGGTTTAATACAAGGGAGATGCTTAGTCTCACTGCACCTTGAAATGCCATGTTTGGTTGATATCCATGGGAGGCCTGCCCTTTCCTGACTGGCAAAGGAGGAGTGGGGGGGGGGGTAAGAAGGGGAAGTGATGGGAAGAGGCTGGGAGGAAACTGCGGTTGGGATATTAAAAATAATAATAATTATAAAATACCCAATTAAAAAAAGTATTGAGGGGTACACATTTACCAGTGATCTCAGCAGAACAGGCTTGTTTTCTAAGCTTTTGAGAACCACCCTCTAATTCTGTCTCTTCGGGCATTTCTTTGCAAGGTCATACTCAGCTTTGCTCATGTGTAGCAACCATATGAGCTTGTCTCCTGATGGGCTTTCAAAGCTTTCCTAGTTCTTCAGACATTAAGCTAATCTTCCTAACTCTGGGTAATTTTTAAATTTCAAACCAGGTTTCTGTCTCTGAGTGCTGGTCAGACAACACTGTCAAGAGAACGGTGGCTAAGAGCAAAGCAGCTGGAGTCTTCCAGAAAACACAGGCTTCAGCAGCACAAGTGTGTGAATGGGAATGAACTTTAGAAGAGAATGGGCCGTCTATACCCTCCGTGTTGTACAATTCAGACTCGTTTATACTATATTGTTTTATAAATAATTTGTATCCAAAAACAATGACTTCCTGAAATCAAGCCTGATGACGTCTAAAGTTTATATGATTCTCTGTAAGGGCTTTTACCTTACTGGTTTTATGGAATTTTGGAGTTTGTTTTATAATAGTTATGATGTACAAAGATGTATTTGATATTAAAGGTTTGATAATGATAATGTTGCTGATCATACACCATTTCCTTAGCCATGGCTGCATCTTGGGCCAGACTCTTGAAGTGCCAGCTTCACCTGAGGAGTTACTGGAAGAGCTGTATGCTCATTTTGGTCTGGTCTGAGTATGTCTAGGGGATGGACTTGCCACTGACTCATGTGAACTCTCTAGTGTCATTTTCCACATATCTGGCCACAGAAACTCTTTCTCACTTACCAGCTACTAACAGCCTGCAGAATTAGGCTTTTCCACGGCAGGAGTTCCCAACTTTTGGATTTCATAGACTAGTGTACCTCCAAAGATTTCTGGGGTAGAGTTGCCAATTGATTTTGCCAAGTCATTTGAAAGAAAAATCACTGTGATCACCCATTTGTTTTCATACAAGGACACTCTGACAAGAGACTCTTTTGATGGAATAAATGCAGCTTTGTGAAGGTCACTCCATTGTCCTTAGCTTTTCTCATACCCTGTATTTGGGAACTATCATTTTAATGGACTCTGAAGGGAATGCTGCCACACAGAACCTTGTCCAAACGTGAAAAAGTAGATTTAAATTGTAAACTTTGAGGGGGGTTAGAATCTTTCTATGGTGCTGTGTATTGAACCCTGGCCCCTCATGCTAGAGAAGTACTAAACCACAGCCTGTGGAGGGTGGGAACTTTTGGTCATTTAGCTGATTTGATGATTGTACTGCATTTTGAGCTTTTAATATAAGTTTATCAGATAGTTTCCAAGTGTGTTAGATGGATAACATCATTTGCTAGTGCAGTAAAGCCCCATACAGTTATAGGTAGGTTTTCCTCAGATCTATTCATTTTGAGATGTATATTTTCAAATAAGCAAGTTATTACTTATAATTTGCAAATTAATATAGTATAACAGTGATTGTGGCAACAATAATCTTCAGAAAGGTTAAAACATTGCTTTTAAGCCATTTGTGATGTACATGAAGATGGATTCATTTGGAAACAGATGAATTCAGTGATCCCTTATCTTTTTCCTATTAAAGAGGCTTACATTGACATTGTTAACCAAGGAAACAGGGTCAGCCTTGATAAATCAAGGAGTTAGCCTAATGAAAGGAAGTACAAACTACTAGTTGTTCAGCCTTCTTTTCCTAACCTCAAATCTATTTTTATAAGCTAATGTAAATAATGTTCATATTAGAATTCTAACTGGTTTTCATTTTTATAACTGGTAGATCTTCCTTCAACCTTTGAAAATAAAATGTTCACATAGATTTTTGAAAATGCATTTTTTCCTAGAACAAAGTTTTAGTTTATCTTGTCCAGCAGTACCAATGTAAACTATAATTTGCCAAAGAGAAGTCATAATTTTGCTTGATCTTACGGAAAAGTTCCCTTGAGTAACCTTGTCTAGTAAATAAAACTTCCAAATCACCAGTACCGTGGGCCTTTTTTCATGAATTAGAAGCACAGAATGTCATCTACCCAAGTCAAACTAAAAGAGACTGGAACCTTCAGCCTTTTGAGGCACATCCCTCCCTTGCCCGCACAGTGGATGTTCACGTTCGTAGCTCTGCATCAAGGCAAGCCGTAGCCCTCCCTGACCAGGCGTCCCTGTGCCTCTTAGGAAATAACTATCCTGTTCATTTCTATTGTCAGATCTCTTTGTGGGCCACTTCTGTAGAAACTCACACGCCTGTTATCTTCCCACACGTGTGTTATCTCAGCTGTTGAGCACTTAACTACTCTGAAGAGCCTGGAGGAAAAGATGGGAAAGAACAGACTGCGGCATCCAGTTTTTAATGTTTGTGATTTAAAATACAGTTCTCACTTTTTAAATACGAACACATTAACGGAAAAGTTGAAAACAAGTGTTGTTGTAGCAAACTTGCCATTACAAATTCTTTGATTGAAAACCAGACTACTATTAGATGTTATACAAGGAATTCTCATACACATTAATGCTTTGAATTACAGTAGTACTTTAATAGTCACAAGACTTGACACTTCTAATAAATAACAAAAGCAGAATGCTTATCAGAGTTACAACAGACATAATGTTTAACTGAGAGTCACTTCCCCAGAGGAAGACTCTAAGGGCCCCAGAGACATTGATACTTGGTGGAATGTGCCATACAGCTTTCTTACCCTGGGATGCAGAGGATGTAGAGAAGGCCAGTGTTCTTGGTGGTCCCTTACTGTATAAAACCAGTACTAACCTGTACTTTAGCTATGTTTCCCATAGTTCCTGAACCTACAAGAGATGATAAATGTCTCCCTTGAGTTAAAACTTGACATTTCTTCTAGAGATTCCTAGAGTCAATCAGTATACATGATCTCTTCCTTGAGCAGATGTATGTACTTTATGACAGGCAAGCCTGTGCTTGTTCAGGAATTTGGGAGGAAAAAATATGGGAGAAATTGGGAATCAAATGAAAGACACTGTTTCACCATTGCTAATTCTCAACTTCACAGGAATGCTTAAGTTGGTAAGACTACTTTTGGTTTTTTTTTTAATTTAGATACTTCCACACACTAGTAAATGTCACTAAAATCTAAGTATATAATTTCCCTTACAGAGGCAGTGTACGGAATGAGCCTGATAGACTAGCAGAAAAAGGCTAATTCTTTAAATGGGTGTATCCATCCACACTGCCTCTGCCTCACAGACTATCTCCCCTTCTCCCTCCAAACACTAGCTTGGTTCTTTCCTGAACCTTCCCGAGTGAGATCAACAAAGCGCTCTGCTGTGTATTTGGTACTCTGGCCTACAGTCTACGATGATCGCTTGTAGGCCATACATCTGAAAATTTGCTCAGGTTCAGACTCCTTGTAAAACAATCACCAATGAACATAATTACAACTTGTAATCCCTAAACTCAGTACAGATTAAAATAGCCTGATAGGGCCAGGCAGTGGTGGGGGACGGGCCAGCACTCAGGAGGCAGGTGGATCTCTGAGTTCAAGGCCAGCCTGGTCTACAAAGCAAGTTCAGGACAGCCAGGGATACACAGAGAAACTGTTTCAAAAAGCACCCTCCCCCCCCCCCCCAAAAAAGAAAAGTCCCACAAGTGAAAACTTCATTTTGAATTTTTAAATAAAGACTAAGATTGTGACTAAAATCTAAATCTGAATTATTCGTGTCTGGCATTGTGTAAACATATTTTTAAGTTCATTTTGCTGCATTTCATCAACCACTTCAGGTTCTGCTGGACTCTTTTGGACTTTGGCCACTGCCAAGTTTATCCCATGAGTTAGCCCAGCTTGGGTAATGCTAGCAACTTGGACCATGGAGCTACGGATCTTTGCAAAGGGAGAGACCGCTCTGCTGCTGCTCTCTGGAGAAGGAGTCACACAAAGCCCTGCCTCCAGTTCCAGCAGGCTGGACCCAGAGCTGGGGCTCTTCTGAGATACCACTGAATTGGCTGGTTCAACTGATAAAAACTGTGGGCCTGTCAAAGAACAAGAGACATTTAACTGGGATGGCCGAGAAGGTGTCTGTCCCATTGATTCTGACTGATTTTCTTCATTAGAAACATTGTTAGTCTTCTGATTTCCTTCCTCACTATTCTGAGACACAGACCTGGTTTCTGAGAGCTCAGTCATTTTGTTCTGTGCATCCTTTACAAATCTGTGGCAGTAAACATCCACCGGCTTGGCAAAGCCAGTCGGTATGCGTATGTTGTCGGCAGAAGGACTTTTCTTCAAGGGAGACTCCTGGCCTTTTCCAAGCCCACTTCTGTGACCAACAGCAGCCTCTGAGGGAGCATGAATGCTAATATCCGTGCTGCTGGCAGACTGGGATCGACTGCCTACTCGAGGTGCTGAAGCAATAATACCACAGCTTGGAAGAATATAATCTATTGGGCCTACACTCTCTAAAGAATTGGCTGGCTGTCTGTCTTCCTCAGACTTGGAATTGGTAAGGAATTCATCAGAATGGTACGAATCGTTATCTGAAGACACGTCCCCGTCAGACTCCCCTTGGACCTTATTATCCATCACTCCCGAGTTTTCCATGGTCTCAAGACTACTGTCCGATTTCCAAAGATTGACTTTTAAGTTTGGTTTTAGAAAGTTAACTTTCATTTCAGGCTTGGTAAAGTTTCCTAATTTGCGTAGGTTGCCAATGTTCACATTGGATTTGGTCTGTTTTACTTTTTGATTTAGAGATGAAAATTTGCTCATTAAAAAACTTTTCCCCTGGGCCAGAGATCCTTGGTTTTGAGATCTGATACCAATGATGTCTTCGTGAGGCTTACTGCTTTTCCTATAAGTCAGAAGAGAAAAAAAAAAGTTAATACCTCATAGAATCCAAAGTACCCACACCAACTAGTATCAGTAGAAATGCTTTGTAAGTAGCCCGGATTTCTTGGAAGCAGAGCACTGCTAACTGATAAGTCCAAATAACTGGAGTTGACACTAAAACACACCATCCAATAGAAAGATAAGAATGTAACTACATTACATGCTACATTAAAACAGGTGGGATTACAGTTTTACTACACACTAAATACTACACCTCAACAGACAGACAGAGACTCCTATCTTGTTCCTTTTTGCACCGGGTCTTTAAAATGGTCAGTGTGCAGTAGTGTGATTACAGCATAACTGAACTGGGACCAGTCACACTGCAAAGGCCAGGGCCTCCTGTGACCTGAGGCTGTCACTCTGAGAAGTGCTGTAACCACAGATACAGGTCTAGGACTCCAGCAGAGCACTTGCTGGCTGTAGTGGGGACCTGCAGGAACTCCAAGTTGTCTACATGCTCCAGGCCATTTTTTTTTAAAGATATGGGATATTTATATACTTAATGTGTGTTCTCTTATCTGTCATCAGATGTCTCTGTGCATGTCAGTGCTCAGGTCATGCAGGGTCACCTACCACAGAAGCACTGAGGAAGAGGAACCAGAAGAGCTGTCACAATTGAGAGTGGACAGGAACAGCTCTGCTAACCAACAGAACAGGGCTGACCAGTGCTCACAAGGAGAGTCCACATACTATAAATCTGAAATAACCTGTTGGCGGGAATTGATTTTTAAAACATACTGTCTTTCCTCTGTATACTAATGACATTTGTATGTGCCCTCTGGTCACTTTCAAG
Source organism: Onychomys torridus (assembly GCF_903995425.1). Taxonomy (NCBI): domain Eukaryota; kingdom Metazoa; phylum Chordata; class Mammalia; order Rodentia; family Cricetidae; genus Onychomys; species Onychomys torridus. Next base: position 106,594,374 of record NC_050443.1, on the reverse strand, counting down.
AGCTAAAAGAGCATCATCACTAGTGGTCACAGGAGACAGCACTTTCTCTAGGTCCTGGGAGCCATGTTTCATCAATTTTTCCATGTACTACTTAGCCAAGTAATCATGGAAAGGCTAGTATTTGCATTAAACACATCCAGATATTGAAATACAATGTAAGCACCATGTCACTTGAAGAAATAAAAACCTGGGTCAGTTAAGAATTCCTTAGACTGAGGATAAGGTCTCTAAGGTGTTGTAGGGTTAAGGGAGAGGCAAGCAAAGGGAAGCCTTCAGAGTGCATTCTAGACCCTTCTAAGGAGATCAACTAAGCATGAACAGATAAAAAGCAGCAACCAAACTTGTTACCAGTTGCATATTAAAGCTATGTGCCAGGTGTTTCTCTAAGCACATCACCATTCAGTCTGCGGCCCTTCTGACATTTCATGATCTCATCTAACAGGTAATAAAAGGGAAGGACCATGACTGAAGTATCATCCTCAGGGTTCCGGGGTGAGTGATAGAATCTACAGTCAACAGCGGGCTAACCTTATTACCACTGCTGGCCGTGGTGTGCACTCCAGTCCCTGCACTCTAGGGCTAAGGCAAGATCAAGAATGAAACTAGATCCCGTCTCACCAAAACCAGCTCAGTTGGCAGACTTCCCTAGCATGCATGAAACCATGCATTCAGTCTCCAGCACAGTATAAGCTGGGTCTGGTGGCATAGGTCTAGAATGCCAGCACTCAATCGGGTTTTAAATTGTATTACTTAGGAGCAGTGATACATTGGTGCATTTAGACAGTGTGTGAGGTACTTTGCTGTTATTCGGCTGGTTTTCTACTTTGGAGTTTTCCTGTTTTAAGACAGGCTCTGTCCCCACTCTGGCCTTGAACTCTTCCCCTTGCAGACGGTGGGATTTCAGGTGTACATTGCTGTGTCTGGCTCTAAATGATATCTTCTCTTGACACTGACCTCTCAAGCTTCTTCTCAACTATGGGAACATCCAGCCCCAAGGCTTGCTTGGTGATCTGCAGCATCTCTGCAATGCACTGGAGAGTATCTGAAATCCAAACACAGCCCTTACTAATCACCAAACACAAGAATATAACCCCAGCTTGAATTTAACTTATGGCCACAGATTTAAATACTAGTTTTATTGCCTACAACTCACAGAAAACTTTCTTGTTCACTACCCTCCGTCCTACTAATTCAAAATGTTCTAAATGATGATTTTAAGTCAAGAACAAAAGTGCTAAATGAACAGCAATTAAAGTTAGAGCTCACAGGGGTCTAATCACTGTGAGGTATGGAGACAGCACCCACGAGCAAGGACTGGTCCATGTCTGCTGCCACTAAGAGTAAGTGAGAAAAGCCACAGGACCCATATGACCTCCTTCAGGACCAAACACTCCAGCCACTCCAACAGACCAGGGATCTGAATCCCAAGAGGTCAGGTCTTCTACCCAGTGTCCCAAGCAATGGACTTGGAACAGACACAAAGCTGTTACTAAATTTAGCTCTGAACAACCGCCCCTCTCCTCTTTTTTACCTTTGCCGTCTTCTTCCGGACTGCGCATCACAGCTCTCAGTGTGTGGAAGTAACCGCTCGCTTCCTTACGCCTGTAGTGCAGTCGCATGCAGGAGAACTTGGGTTTGCCAAAGAGAGTGGGTTCAGGACCTAACACAAACGAGTATGTTTAACGTTTTTCACACAACATTCTCTTCCTTTACTTCAAACACACATATATGTCAGTTTGTGAGCATATTTCTTTTCATAATCTAAGTAAGGTATAAATTTATGACAGCTTGTAAAAATGGGTTGGTTTTGTTTTTGTTTTCGAGACAGGGTTTCTCTGTGTAGCTCTGGCTGTCCTAGAACTCACTCTGTAGACCAGGCTGGCCTCAAACTCAGAGATCCGCCTGCCTCTGCCTCCCAAGTGCTGGGGTTAAAGGTGTGTGTTACCACCACCCAGTGTAAAAATGTCTTTGTTTTTATTTATTTGTTTGTTTTTATTTATTTATTAATTATTTATTACGTATGCAGTGTTCTGCCTGCGTGTATGCCTGCAGGCCAGTAGAGGGCACCAGAACTCCTTATAGATGGCTGTGACCCACCATGTGATTTCTGACAATTGAACTCAGGACCTCTGGAAAAGGAGCCAGTGCTCTTAACCTCTGAGCCATCTTTCAACCCCCCCCCCCCTTTAAATGTTTTTATAGCATGGATTTCATCATTACATTTCATGCACATACATGTCTTCCAGTCATGACAAAGCACCCCTGTAGGTCCTCTGCTCTGTCACAAACATGATTTTATGAGGCTGTGAGTACACTTTTTCAGTAGAAATTGCTTAAGCTTTTTGGTCACTGGAATTATCTTTACAAGGCACAAGATGAAAGCAGCCATACCCATCACTAGTCTCTAAAGAAGAAAAGGGAAGTCCACCACCACAGAGGGCTTAGAGTGAGTGAGTTAATGTGTTTGCATTTACCTATTTCTATTTTTTCCAGATCTTCTAGGCTCAGCCGTTGATACTGGTTTACTTTATCAACTTCATCATCATAACTAGGAAAAGGGAGGAAAGAGGATAAATAAATGTCTAGTTGGCCTTGACTCCAAAGCTGAGGTACAATGTAACAAGCTACCACATGCAGTTAAAATCTTCCCAGCATGCATTCTAGAACAAAGAGTAACAGCCCAGCACTCAGGAGGCAGAAGCTGGTGGATCTTTGTGAGTTCCAGACCAGCCTGCTTGCTCTACATATCAAGGTCCAGGACAGCCAGGGCTACCTAATAGAAGACCCCTCCCCCTTTTTTTTCTTTAAAAAAACAAAAAGGTAACATCTGTAGTTTAACAAATGGAGAATTTTACATTCAAAAAGGAAATCAATTACAAGGCAAAAAATAATTTGTTTTATAAACAAAATGAAAATGAAAACAAACCTAATTAAAATGAAAGCAATATGCACTTACTGGAATACCTTAGTTAAGAGATACTAATAAGGAATAATGGGTCTGACACCTGAATCAAGGGAGAAAGGGGTCATGAGCTGTGATAAAAGGCTTGAAAAATGACAGGAAAATGGCCGCCCAAACCAAGCCTGAAAGTAAGGGGAACATTTATGTAGGAAATCCACGTTAAACCTGTATCCTGGGCAGCTCCAGAAACAGGCACTCCAGCTTCGGGAGTGACACGGTTAATAGTCTTTTTGAGATGGCGCTAACCACCAAAGTCACATAATTGATCATATGCTTGTAACCAAGGAGACACTGAAAGTCGCATAATCATATGCCTGTAACCATGGAGACACTGAAAGTCGCATAATCATATTCTTGTAACCATGGAGACACTGACGTGCGCATGCGCACACACAAGCCGTGCATCTGCAGAGCTGCATCATTCAGTGGCAAAAAGCTGCAAGGAGTGTCTAACAATGGAAAAATACAGTAGAACAAGCCATGATACATGGCCTCCATGATTTTTTAAAAAATGTGCGTAGTGCCCAGGTTTTGATGAGCACCAAGTAATACTAATCTTAAACAGTGATAAGTAACTCAAATTTTCATACATGATGATTTAAAGAGCTCAATGAAATTTCACAGCCATGAAAATAAAAAAAAAAAAAATGTTAAGAATTTTCAAAATCAAATTATTTGCCCAAAAAGCAAAATAAAAGCTTTAAATCAACGACAACTTACTAGGCCACGTAGTAGGCAGAGTTAGAAAGCAGTAGCAACACGTCCACATCTCTGTGAGCAGCATCAATGAGGCTGAACAGACATGACACCCAAGTTATTTTCATCCACATTTTTTTTCAAGCATATTCCTACTTACAACAAAAGATTGCCCAGGGGAACAAATGAGGATGAAATAGTTCTACTTCTGAAGTTAAATGTAATACAAAAACATCTATCCATTTGGGGAAAAGAAAAAAAATCTTAAAGCACCTCCCCCACCCCCACCTTTGAGGCGGGAGTAGATTTGGATAATGAATAGAAGAAAGGACCAGAGCCGGAAGGGCTGTTCCTAGCTATGGCCAGAAGGGGGCGCAGTCTTCAAAGGAAAGGGGATAATGTAAGAGGGGGACTTGGGCACTGATAGAGAGGTGGTTACTGGGAAGAAGAAAAGAAAACGTGACGCCCAGAAGGAAAAATCATGTTAATTCACATTTGCCAGTGTTCAAAATAGCATACTAGACACCAAGGATATTTTTGCACTACTAGAAAACAGCTATTTTGAAAGAGTCTTAGATAAATGAAACAGTTGTGAACATGGAGTAAGGCAAGACACTCCATTTTTCTCAGTATAGATTTCCCTTGGCTTCCAGTGAATCAGTAAACACTGCCCAAGGCCGTTTTGTCGCATTTCCCCCATTCCAAATACCAAAACAGACTATAATTCAGGTGAGCATTGAACCTTAAACCACTATTAAACCACTAAAGACATCAGTAAAATGCACATCTTGCAGGTTTTCTAATAAGAAAATGGCCAAGGAGTAATATAAATAGTCAACAAGCAGGCATACTCCAAACTCACATGAAATTTTTAACCTAATTTCTAATCTGGCATGAGAAGCCTTTTCCAGCCAAATTGATAAAGCTGCACTCTGATGGCTGGTTTTTAGATTCCACGGCAAGATATTCCTGCTTTAGGATTTCAAACCCATCTGCTAGTTCTATGAAAGCAGTAGCACACAACAAACAAAAAACCAAATAAGAAATATCGATTGAAGATGGAACTTGAGCCACTAAACAATTTGCCCAAGAATGAGGTCATTGTTAGAGGTACTGCAGAGAAAGATGGCTTTACCAAAACCTTCTCTGTTCTCCATCAGCACCACCTTGTCGCAACCTAAATCCAACAGCTTTAATTTTTAAATGAATTCCTCAGTTTTCACCTACACTTAAGACCTCAATGAATGAACTAGCACGGAAGCACCTAATAAAACACGGACTGATTCTGGCAGCCAGTATCTGAGTAAGAGAACATTAAATTCAGCGATGCTGGCAGCTTCGCAGAAAATGACGCAGAATGATACAGTAAAGGAATTGAGCTTTTCGCATGGATACTTACTGCATTATGAAAACTGCTGCTTGAGCTGAGCCACGCCACGCCACACCACACCACAAAAATTACATCACGACACAATGTTTATACGAAAAAAAACATCTAATTACAGTGTTACTTCCATCTTGGCTGCCTATTCTAGAGTTAGTATTTACAACAGTCAAAAACATTATGTCCTTATCTAAAAGCATTTGGCACGAAACAAGCGGTCGAATGTTGTCGGCCTTTTCCCCACCCACCCCATTTTTACTGCAGTCTTCGGTGCAGTATATAATCCCCCTGCCCACACACCCACCCCCTACCCTTAAAAAAAAAAAGAAAAAAACCCAGCACGTTTGATACGAACAAGAAAGAAAAAGAAAAACCCCTTATTTACCCCCCTCCCCCAGCATCGCAGCTCCTCGCTGCTGCCCTAATCATTTTTGCTTTCCCGCCACTGTGGCAAACCTTCCTTCCACACTATAAAAACAAAAATTGCCAAAACCACATGCAGCCCAACCACGGAGACAATGGTCGCATAAAAGGCGCTGTCTTCCGGGGACATTAACATCAGGCTTTGGAAAAGAAGTAATTTACAAGAAAAATACAGCCCCACAGGTACTTTAACCATAAGTCCTGCAAAAAGGAGGAAAATCTTAAAAGTCATGGCGAGAACACCATCCGACTTGGGCTCCGCAGCGTTGGCAGCCGGTGCGCGAGGCGCAGGGGGCGGCGGCCGATGAGAGCGCGGCATCTTCTGTCTGCACCGCACCTCGCGTCTGCAGAGAATGGCGCTGTGAAGCTTTCTCCAGGCACGCCCACTTCCGCTGCGGCTGGATGCCAGTGCGCGTGCGCATTGCATTTTGCGCATCTCGCGCCCTCGGCTAGAGCACAGACCCCGGCCCGGCCCGTGGATCTGGGGATGAGGGGGCTTTCGGCTTGTGCCTCAGCTGCAACCCGACGGAGCGTTCCTACTGTTGCCGTTGCCCCGCTCCTGCTGACCAGCAACACCCTGCTGACCGGCAAATAATCCCTGCCGAGGGCAGCGGAGCAGGTGCAGAGGGCAGTCTCGGCAGTTCCGCAGGTGCTCGGGGATGCGTCCGCAGGTCTCCTAGTTCCTTCCAAATCTAAGTCTCCTCTCTGCAGTCACCAAAGTCCGGCTGTCAGGCAGAGCGCAGGCAGGCAGGAGAAAAGTCCAGGAGAGCTGCTCCGGTCTGGTGTCTGCAGGGACGGACTGGGAGGCCGACTGAGCGCAGCGCTGCCGCACTGCGCACAGAGCAGATGCGGTGCGCGGCACCTGGTGCCGCGCGCGGCACGGTGCCGCGCCGCGCTGGACAATTCCCACGGCCGCTTCTGGCCGCCTCTGCATAAGGCGCTAGTAAACAGCTTTCCACAACAGTTTACGCTACTGACAAGGCAGTGAATGCGGCAACATCGGAGGAGCTGCCGAAATGGTCTTCAGGATAACGCACTACTACAGTAGTTCAAAAATAAAAACACAGTAGCATAAAAAATAAGACATCAAATATTTATATAAAGACAACTCACTCCTGAATTGGCGGTCCTGGCTTACTCCCCAGACCAGAATCCTAGCCCTGGTCTTGAGAAAACCTAATGTAGCTCAAGGACAAAATGACAAACGGTGTGGCAGTGAATTCACTGGAACAGGCACTTGACACACAAGCCTGGAGACCTGAGTTCCATCTTTCACACCGAAACAGTCCTACTTGGGCTCTCTCGCGTGCGCGCGCTCTCGCTCTCACTCACACGCTCTAGCTCGCTCTCACGCTCGCTCTTGTGCGCGCTCTCTCTTTCTCACACACACACACACACACACACACACACACACACACACACAATACACATTTTTGGTAACATCACACTGTGTAACAAACTCGGTAGGTAAATCAGGCTGGTCTCAAAATCACCAAGATCGCCTGCCTCTGCCTCTCAGAGCTGGAATTAAAGCATTGTGCTAGCGCGCCCAGAGCTACCTGATCCTCCCCCAGGCACCCAACGGTTTGGGATCCCTAGCTGCATTCAGTTAGCAAATATACAATGATTCTATAGTAAGATGCCCAGAGTATGTTTCTTGTGAAGAGAAAGGGGAAACCACACATGTACACCCTTAGATGAAAGAAAAATACCAGTGGCATATTTAAAGGAACTGAAAAAGTCACAACTGACAGCCACAAGACAGCAGACAAGAGTATTAGAAAGGCTTGTCTGCTAAGATGATAGCAACTGAGTCCTCCAGTTGGCATCTCCATGGAGAGTGATCCACCAGAACAAGATGTGAAGCTGGTAAGGGGCTTTTGTCCAGAAGAACAGGCACAAGAGAGAGCTGGAAACCACAGCAGGACTCCTTCCTAAGCCGCACTCATACGGAAAACCTGAGCCTGCAAAGAAGCCCTGACTGTGGTGAGCCACCAGGTGATTAAACACCTCCCATAAAAAAAAGGAAAACAAGCCGGGCAGGGCGGCACACACCTTTAATCCCAGCACTGGGGAGGCAGAGAGGAGGGTCAGAGTGCCAGAGCTACACAGAAAGACCCTGTATGGGAAAGAGAGGACGGGAGGGGGAGGGGAGAACAACACAGGGTTGGGGCTGTATCTAGCCCAGGTGGCAGATGCTTGCCTAACATTCAAGGAGCCCTCAGTTCAATGCATTTAGTTATACATGCCTGTAGTCCCAACCCCTGGGAAATGGGAGGCAGGAGGGTCAGAAATTCAGTCATCTACTATAAAATGAGTTGGAGACCAGCTTGGGATACATAAGGTCCTATCTCAAAAAGGAAGACGAGCATTCACCCTATTCAAGCCAACAGTCAAAATGTGACCTAAGGAGCTACTGGTTCCAAAACAGCCTCACCATGTCCTCCATCCGTCTTTCTATCCCAGAACTTCAAAGAAAACAGTTTCTAACAAAGCAGAAACAGTGAAAGAAGGGGGGGAGGAGCTGCTAAATGGCCACAAACTGGAACCACTTATAAAATGCAGCCAGTCTAATATGATCAACCTAGAGGAGAACCTTCTGGGACCTGAGTGGACAGTATCAAGTCTTGGCCACTGTGGGTGTCACAGAGGAGGCCAAGTCTGTGGCTTCTCTGACCCTTGGCTCTACGGTCACCTCCTGAGCAGCAGCAGCACACAGTTCTTTCAGACATCCCTTTTGCCCTGGATAGCAATGGAGTTCCCCAATACACCTCCATCTTAGACCTGAGGCAGATTCTTTGTGCTGAACAGCTGGCGAGCACAAGCACTCTGACTTACACTTGTGTCCCTGAGGGAGAAGAGAGTAACACTAGGAGCTTTGTCCAGTGGAGCAGGAAAAGCATACTCACTTCATCCTTTTTGGTGACTGACCAACCATGGAAGAATTAGAAGACAAAACATTCTATCAGGCAGAGAAGTAAATCTAATGATGAACTAGAACTAGCCAGGATATCCAACCAGAGGCCCACACCTAATGGATAAGAAGAAAAGGTACATTTTTTGGCCACGCCATGGTGGCACAAACCTTTAATCCCAGCCCTCAGGAGGCACAAGGAGGATCTCTGTGAGTTTGAGGCCAGCCTGGTCTACAGAGAGAGTTCCGGGACAGAAAAACCCTGTCTCAAAAAACAAAAACATAAAGAAGTCTATATTTATGCCTGACAACTGGTTTTATGAAAATCAATGTGAAACAATAAAAGCCTGGTGTGGGTCTTTAAGAAGCCACCAAAGGCTATGGCTTATTCTCAAGAAACAAAAATTCAGCAGAAAGGTCTGCCTGAGACCCAGGGGCACACAGCAAGGCACACAAAGGACCCTGGAGCTTAATTCCTATATGGAGTCAACCTCCTTGATGGTCAGATACATAGCCATGGGCTAGGTTAGCACCTACAGACTAGGCAGCAATAAGGACAGACCCAGATGAACCTAAATTTAAAGCTTGCGTCTCAGGACCCAATGTAAATGAGGTGCTTGGGAGGGAGAAGCATTTGGTGAAAATCTGGCAACTCAATGATCTGTGTATTTCAACTTCCAATGAAGAGAAAGTGGAACCTGCTTTGGGGGAATTACTCCATCTATCCAGACCAAGTATAGAGAAAAAGGATGTTCAGACCCTCACTATCTAGCATGTTATTATTAACAAGTTATTTTTGATCAAGAACTGTAGTCACAGATGTGCAGAAGACACTCACCGGCTCCCTATTAATCAGAAAAGCAAATTTTACTGCTATTACAGAGTAGGGAGTAAGTCACGCATGGTATCAAAGAATCCCAGAACTTGAGAGGTAGAGGCAAGAGGATCTCTGTGAGTTCGAGACCATCCTGGTCTACATAGAGATTTCCAGGACAGCCAAGGCTACACAGAGAAACACTGTCTCAAAAAAGGGGAAAAGAAGAAGTAGTGCATGTAATTGCTAAGCGTAGGGGAAGGGTGGGAGAAGAGGAGGCTGACCCCTCCCTGCTGGTTACAAGTGGAGACAGAAGCTACTGGGTCCCTCAGGTAAGTGACAGCTGAAAATTCACAACCACTGTGACTCTGTGGAGAGCCGTCACCTTCTGACCCTCCTGCCTCCATCTTCCAAGTGCTGGATCATAGGCTTGAGGTGCAAGTGGGCGAACCCAGGGCTTCCTGAGTGTGAGGGAAGCCTCCACCAACTGATCTACGGGTCCAGACTTGAGCAGCTTCTTAAAGACCTAATACTAGGCACTACCTTGTTCTACCACTGTTTTAACTAAGCCAGCAAATTATTGTTACCATTATTTACAATTTATTTTCAAGTTTTAGTTTTGTGTATATGTGTGTGTTGCCTGCATGTATGTCTGTGAGCACACGGGTATAGTTACTGCCATTGAGTATTTAACAAATGTAGCTGGTCGGTGTGCAGCTAGTCTTGTGGGTCCTCTTGTACCCTTTATCTTGAGAGTCCAGCTTCCTATATTGAGGCACACATATGTTTTTTTGTTCAGAGGTACAATGGTGCTTGTTATTTTTATTGGTATAAAGTGGTCCTGGACTTTCATAGAGTAAATCAGCCAATTCCTACTTGACATTTTTTTTAAAAAACAAAAACACCCAGTTTTGAGTGTTCTTTAAAGTGATGATGCAGCTGATCTATTTGAATGTTTTTCTGTTTTATTTCACTTTTTGAGAAAAGACTTCAGTCTATAGCCCAGGCTGTCCTGGAACTCAAGCAATCCCCCTGCCTCAGCCTCCCAAGTGCTGAAATTACATGTGTGAGTCACCATTTCAGGCCTGAATTTTTAACTCAAGTATCATATCTAAATGCTTCTTTCATGAGTGATTTTTTTTTTCAGTATCCCCTTAATTCTGCACCAAATGTGAGTATGCCTTGCACTAAAACTACTATGCTTGATGTAATCAGGTCCACACGTTATGGACAACTGCCAGTGTCAATGGTAACAAACTTATCAACCCCAGAACCTTAAGCAAGGTGAGTCCTTAGACCCCCCCCACTCCAGCTCACCTGGGGTCACAGTCAATTAGGGCCCAACCCCCATGGAACTTCTCATCACCCGGCAGCAGCAACTTCATGTAACTCTGTAAGAGCTGGCTGATGAGTTCTTGGTGGCTTCTCTGGCTTTCCCTGTGCAAAGCTTCATGCTCTTTCTCCTTGGTAAAGATGGAATACAGATCTTCTGTCACTGGAATGCCTTGCATCAAATCTAGGGCAGAAGCGTTAATACTATCATCATCTTAGCTTTACTAACCATCTTTTAGAAAACAAAAGAGAACCTACCACCTACAACAACAGAAGCATAAAAGAAAGTAGAAGCAGAAATCTTTCCCACATGAATGTAGGCTCAATTTTTTAGACTGGAAACCAAAAGCAAAACTAAATTGGGTGTCATCAAAATGACAAAGTTTTGTGTTTCTGGAAACATTTCATGGGTGAGAAGACTGGGCTTTTCCTGGCTTCAGATACGTCCTCCTGGGGCCTGGTGACCTGGGGCATCTTCCTAACCAACCACCTCCTGCTCTGTACTGTGTGTAGTCCTGTGCACTTTTCTTACAGGCCTTATTTATTGCTCCCCAGCTCCTGGGAGTCTCTCTATTGCACATGAAGATGAATCTCTCAAGCTGGACCTCATCTCAGATGTGAACGTTACAAACCCTGCAGACTTGAGTGATAAGTTCTGATTGGTCACACTAGTACCTAATGGGAAGATGGTACTCTGAGCAACAGGGAATGTAATCCCACGGGGCACAGACCAGTTGGAGTAGATGACATGTAGAGAGCATGTGGTGCTAAGGAAGAAGCAGCTTCTACTGCAGGAAGCCCCCTCTGCTGACACATCCTAGGGAAGAGGGCGCTGCTCAGGAGGCTGCAGGTGAGCCTAATGCAGTCTGCATGGACCTAATGCAGATCCTAGGGTGTGCCTGATGATGAAGGAACTGGCCTTCTAGGTCTCGTGAGAAGCCAGCTTGGTTGTTGAAGTCATAGGCATCACTTAATCCTGAGTGAAAGCTGCTGTCCACCTGTTAATGAGGGGCCAGCTTTCTGCCTACTGTGAATACATCTTTAGTTAGTGTGGACTCAGTGGAAACTGACAAGCAGGGATAAGGCTAACTGGAAGAGATCTTAAAATGAATCAGAAGTTACTCTGTGTATGTGATTTTTTTTCAATGAAATTTGAGTTTTTCAAATTAAAAACAAATTGCATTTCAAAAGACATCCTCATGAGAGTGAAGAAGTCCACAAACACATTGTGGAGCTTTGCATACTTAATACATAAAGAACTCCTAACCACTCAGCAATACAAAGCCAATCCAACTTTAAAACAAGCAAAAATCTTAATAAATGAACTAACTTCCTTCTGATGGGGTATGTAGCTAAAGCTTTAATAAACCATTATGAGTCCATTCCCTATGAAGATATCTTGGACACTGAGATCTAAGGCAGCTTATGGGAAAGAAGGTCTGCCAGCTACTGACCTCATCAAACAACTCAATAAGCTTCTATTGCTACTGGCCTCTCTCTCAACTGTGAGGAGACCAAGACAGACAGCTGAACTGAGGCCAGCACACAGCCCAGGTTCTAGTGACATAACAAACAGGTACATTCACTAATGAAAGGAAGAGACCTCTTTTCCCCTTTAAATATACTACTAAAATTCAAATCTCAGCCAGATGTGGTGCACGCCTTCAATCCCAGCACTCAGACACAGGCAGGGGGATCTCTGAGTTTGAGACCAGCCTTATCTATATAGTGAGTTCCAGGACAGCCAGGACTACAGGATGAGATCTTGTCTTAAAAGATCCAACTCTAATCACACTATGCATTTCCGGCAAATAAATCAAACTTTTTTGTTTTGTTTATGGAGATTAAACCCAGGGCCTCATATTTGCCAACTGAGTTACAACCCAGTTCTGAATGCAACTTTTTACATTAGACTTCTCCAATTCCGACTTGGTATCTGGCCAGGGTTATTTCACATGTGCTAAAATAATTGGATGAAAGGAAGAGATGTCCACAGATCACCCATGGCATATTTGGCTCCAACCCAGAACACTACTTGCACTTTCCTCCTGTAAACTGACATTTTCTTGTAAATTAAATGAACATGTTAATGCAGGACTCTTATGGGTAATCTACCTTCCCATTTTCTCTTCTACAAAGTAGCGAGTTGGTTGGGGTAACCTGTAAATGTGGTACCTTAACACCCTGTTAAATCATGCTTATGGAAAATAATGATGTAGTTGTATGATACATGACTAACAGGAAAAGGAAACCACCTGTTTACATGGCTTGAGCAACAGGAAAACAAACGCATTATGGAGATTGTACATGTTGAGGTTTGGGGGTACTGCATCCCACACACTGGGAGCTTCATTATGGAGATTGTACATGTTGAGGTTTGGGGGTACTGCATCCCACACACTGGGGGCTTCAATCCTGTTTTTCTATTACTTGAGTAACAAACTGAATAATACAAATGGAATTAGATGTTTCCTTTGTTGCTCCAGCCAAAAACACTGTCAAGTGAAATTTTCACTGCCTGTGAAAATTTGAATTTGACATATTAGATAAGATGCTCAATACAGAATCACAAGTACATTACAGAACACGGTAAATACAAGAAGCTGAATTCCATAAAGTATCCCTCTCGGAAGGGACTGCGGAAGGAAAGTTAAGGAGAGAGGGCCTTTCTGCTCCTTACCTATCACGGCTTGCCTATAGGCATCCTTGAAGCGACTGAGGTAGTACCTATTTGCCGAGTTGACTCCATCTTTCATAACTCCTGCCAACTTCCTCTCTCCCGTCCTGGTGAAGTCTCCCTAGCAAAGCAAAGGCAATTGTGGACATTTATTCAAATGGAAGAATGCTCTCAAAATTCATTTGGGACTTTCAGTTCAAGACAAGAACTCCATAGGCTTCCAAATCATGACTTTAAAGAGTCATAAATATTGTAGTTAAAATATGTACTAGTAATTGCCTCTGATCTAAGCATGCTAAATATCTATATGTAATATTTATTTATGGCATCAAGCCTTCAGTTAGATGGCCTCTAGCACAAAGCCATTCCTGGCCACTTGTAGAACTTCTAAGTCAAAACCAATTATATAACAAATACCAAAAAGATAGACAAATGTTTTTCAAGGCTCACACTGGTATAAAATCAAAACTAAAGTTTTGAGGGGAGAAGAAGGGATTTGAGACGGCCTCATGTAGCCCAGATTGGCCTTACTCTGTAGCCAAGAATGACCTTGAATTCTTGATCCTCCTGCCTCCACATCCCAAGAGCTAGGATTAGAGATAGGCACCACCATACCCATGAGTAGAGAGGTAGTGACTTAAAGTGACTCACAAACAAAGGAGGCACAGCCTCTTGTCCTGTTCCAGCCCTATTTTTATACAAGACCATCCCAAAGAAAGGCAGTGCTCCTCCAGCCTGGCTGGAGAAAGTGTGCCGCTCGAAGTGGGCTTTGAGATTTCAAAAGCCCCCGCCAGGCCCAGTCTCTCTCTGCCTGTGGATCAGGATGTAGCTCTCAGCTACTTCTCCAGCACCATGCCTGCTGCCGTGCTTCCCGCCATGATGGTAACAGAACCACCTTCTGAAACTGTAAACCAGCCCCAATAACTACTTCCTTTTATCAGAAGTGCCTTGGCCATGGGGCCTTTTCACAGAAAGTTTTAGGACACTGGCCATTTCCTAAAACTGACAATTTTGCTGCCAACACCCGCCCGCGTTCAAGGAGTCTCTGTAGTACAGAAGGAAAGGCATGCATGTGGACTCCAAAGGGAGGAAATGAGGGAGTGCCTGGGGAAGGAATTCTAAAGCTTGCTTTCCTTAATTATTAAAAATGCTTTCTGGAGGCTGGCTCAGTAGTGAAGAGGACTTGCAGAGGACCTGGGTTTAGTTCCCAACACCTAATTCAGATGGCTCCCAACTGTCTGTAACTCCAGTACCAGGGGATCTGACATCCATGGCTTCCTCAGGTCCCTAAATGTATGTGATGCACATAAAGTCACACAGACATACGTGGAGCCAGAGGAGATGGCTCACTTCTGTCATTCCCGCTGAGGGTGGACAGCACCAGTATGGCCTACACAGAGGCCCTGTCATAAAAACAAAACAAACTTTTATATTTATTACTCAACCAGAACCTAGACAAGCTGATGTCTGCTGAGCCCTTGGTCCAACTTACTTTGTTTGGCTTGGGTTTTGCTAGGAATCGACTCCAGGCCTCACACAATCTAGGCCAGTGCTCTACCAAGCAAGCTACACTTTGTTAGAAGAGATATGGTCCTAGATGAAAACAGTATCTTGAAGAGAAGTCAACATAAACCTAATTTAAACACTCAACCACTTTCTACTGCCCATAAAGCATACCCACACACTGAGAATTCGGTTGCCAGCAACTGTATTTACATTTAAGGGTCTATGAAGAATAGTTCTGTAGCCTCTTCAAAAAACTCAATTTATAACAAGAAAAACTAATAAAGTATTCCTCAGTACAAACTGTGTGTCAGGAAACAGTCCACGCCCACATATCTGATAATGATCTGTGACAGCTGGCCTAGTATTTCCACTGGATAACTAGTGGGGCCAAACAGATAAGTGACTTGCCCAAGGTCATTCTTCCTAAGAGGCAGACTTAAGATTCACACTCAGAGAAGACAAAAGCATCCCAGGATTAAGACATGTTTTGTTTGTATATAGTTTTAAGATAAATGCACAGCCTGGCTGTGCACAGGGAGGCAGAAACAGGAGGATCTCTGTTTGAGGGTGGCTAGGACTACAGAGTGAAATTGAAGACAACCAGGGCTACACAGTAAGACCCTGTCTCAAAATAAAATAAAGTAAATGCACACAAAATTTCAGATTTCCAGATTCCCTTGAAAAATGGAAGATGTAGCAACACGGGACCTCAGAAAGAGCAGCCTTCTCCAGAAATGGTATACTCCCCACTCAGGTCCACACAGGCCACCTCTTGCTCTGCAAGAGTCAGACATTCCAGAAAGAAATCAAGTACAAAGACTTATCATCTGAGCCAAGGCACCTTTTTAATCAAAAACAAAGTTGGTTTTGAACCTCAGAGAAAATGATCCACAATGCCTGCTACAGACGTTACCTTCAGAGCAGCTGTCCCAGCATACTGTCTGCTGATAGAGTCACCATTGTTAGCCCACATTATCTGGTAGATCCGATTGCATTTCACAGGTAGTGGCTGCTCTGGGGGCATCACACCTAGTTTTTTAAGCTAAAGTAAACACATTGGTGGGTAAATGATGTATGAGAAACAATAGCATGAAATGTCACTATAGAAAAAGAAAACAAGCTGATCTATAACTTAGGACCCTTGTATAAAAGGAGTGTTTTCAGACTTTATTTCTTTAACTATAGAGGGGTGTGTGTGTGTGTGTGTGTGTGTGTGTGTTCTCTCCTTCCCCCATGTGTGTCCCAGAGATCAAACTCACGTTTTTAGACTTGGTGGCAAATGCTTTACCCACTGACCCACCTCATGGTTCCCTCAGACTTTATTTTTTAAGACAGTCTTGCTATGTATGCCAGGCTTGCCTGGAGTTCTGAATCCTCTTGACTCAGGCTCCTGAGTGCTGAGAGAACAGAAGTGTGCCATCATGCCCATCTCAGACACTTTTGAAAACATAGAGAACTGGCAGATGTGGTGGTACACATCTTTAATCCCATCACAAAATATTTGAACTTTAAAAAGATGTTTCACTATGTCCTCACACACGAAGTGTAAGCCATTTTAAAGTGAATCTTTAGAATCAAATGGACTCCAGGTTACCTGATGCTCCATGACCACTCGTGCGATTGCAGCTTGGACCACGTTGGTGCGATCCAGGCAGTCCATGCAATTAACTCGGAAAATTCCTTCTTGTTTACAGATTACCCCAGCTTGATCAACCCTTGTTAAAAGAAGCACGAGATTAATTTACAACTTCAAAAATGTTTTCAAGAAATTCAACTCTTAAAAATATGGCAGCGGCAGCAGCAGCAGCATTAACTGGCAACTGTGTAGGCACAGCCTCATACGGCAGGCAGTCCCGAGTGCTCTGCAGACTTCACTGTTGAGGTACAGAGAACTTAGTGAAGGATTATCACGCTCATTTGAGATCTCAAAAGCCAACATATGAGCAACTGAGAGAACCAGCGGCTTCCCTCCCTCTAGAGATGGCAGAGCTCCCACAACCACAGGCAGTGCGTTTGCACATGATTATAAACCAGGAGACACTTTAAATACCATCTTGTTCCTGCCTTCCCAACTCCAAGTGGGACCACTAAAACCCACTAATCGGCTTTCCACCTGCCATGGAGTTGTGCAGCAAGCCTCTGCCCTCTAATTTCTCAGGCCACCCGTGTAGTCTTAACATCTAATCAAGTGTTCTCTCCTGGCCTTTAAGACCTTCCCCCCTCCTTACATCTACCTCCTGGAGCCTGGCATCTTTCCCTTCTCTCTGTTAATTTCAAGATGCCTAAAAGCTGAATGAATACCTTTAAGCTTTCCTTCCCAAATGAGGTGGCAAAAGAGGGAGGCAAAATGGAAGCCACAGAGTCAGAGGGACAAGCTTAAGTCCTTTCAGCATGGCAGCAACGTTCTACTTCATTTCCCAGCCACCTAACACTGTTCCCTATCCACGGGCAGCACTACCTGGTGGTGACCCTCACAAAAAGGAAGGAAACTGAGCTGTCAGCATAATGCTGCCGTGTTGATGTTCACTTGTACTAGATGAACACATGATTTCACAGACCAAGATCAAAACAACTTATTATGACATAGTGAGGTGCTTTGAATGAGAACAGCTCCATAGGCTCATAGATTTGAATGTTTGGTTCCAGTTAGTGGAACTGTTTGGGAAGGATGAGGAGGTGTGGCCTTATTGGAGGAGGCGTGTCACTAGGTGGCTTTAAGGTTTCAAAAGCCCATGCCATTCCCAGTTAGCTGCCCCCTCTCTCTGCCTTGTGCTTGTGGCTCTGATGTGAGCTCTCAGCTCCTGCTCCAGTACTGTATGCTTGCCTGCCTGCCTGCTGCCATGCTCCCTGCTATGATGGTCATGGACTCTAACCCTCTGGAACCATGAGTTTCAAATTAAGTGGGTTTTGTTTGTTTGTTTTTAATAAGTTGCCTTGGTCACAGTGTCTCTTCAGAGGTACAGGAAAGTAACAAATACAAATACATACCAACACCACTTCATGTCAAGAATAATGTCGTAAATGGCATCCGTTAGGGTTTGAACATTCTCAAACTTCATTCCTCGGCTAAAAGCCATTCCCCCAAAAAACAAACAAAAACCAATCTTTAGTATTATAACAGAATTATTTTTTAATTTACTTAGGATAAAGGGGGCTGGGGTGTAGCTTAGTGGTAGAGCACTCGCCTAGCATGCACAGGCTTCAGTCCCCAGTACCATTAAGACAAAGGGAAGCTGAGAATGGGGGTACACACCCTTAATCCCAGCATTTGAGAGGCAGAAACAACTCTGTGAGTTTGAGGCCAGCCAGGCTATGAAGTGAGACCCTATCTCAAACAACAACAACAACAAAACAAACAAAAATAACACCCTTAAGATATTAGCTTTTCATTTAAATCACATTGTATTTATTTATTCTGTGTGTATGTATGTTTGGGGTGTGGGGAACACAAGCAATGGTGTGTACATGTTGAGGTCAGAGGACAACTTTCAGGAGTTGGTTCTCTCTACCATATAGATTTTTTTAGGGATCAAATTCAAATCAACAGGCTTGGCAGCAGGCATCTTTACCCACTGAGCCATCTTGCCAGCCCCTTGGGATCTTTAAAGTAGCTCAGAAATCTTAAAAAGAACTGTTACCACATATATATGATTTTAGTACTACTGTATATTAGGGAATTCTATAGCAAATTTGCACTTGAAAGCACACATACAAATACACTGAAGCATTACACACAGATGCCTCTTTCTCCACAACTCTTTACAGCCCAGGCAAATTCACAGGCAGAATGAGGTCTGCAGTGCCTGCCTTCAGAATACATTTAAATGAAAGGTGTCAGCAACACGATTCACTTGTCACTGATCAACCAGAGCGCACTAGGAGTTTATCCAGAGGGACAGGAGTGGCTCACAGTGAAGACAGCCAGCAGGAGAAGGACATTCTACTACCTCTGCCATGAATGTTCTGTACATCCTTCGGTGGCTGTGATCAAAGCCCAAACCAGAACAAGTTCCCGATACATTTTGGAACAGAAAGACTAAATACTTCAGCAACAGCTTACTCAAAGGCCTGGCCAAAGCCCCCGAACCCTTAACAGCAAGCAAACATTACATCTCTCCCTTCTGAGCAGGGAGGAAGGGGCTTCTCCTTCCCAGGTAAGAACAGAGAAGGTGAAGCCCCTTTAGCAGCGGCTGCCTCTCAGGAAGACGCCTTACCAGTGTTCGTGGAAGTCGAAGGAGACGTAGGTGAGCTGGGAGTTGTTGAAGAGCAGCACCTGCCTCAGGTAGGCATCGCCGATAACCTTCTCCCGTCCAGCCTGGTCCACCAAGTTAATGATAACCTGGGAGAGGGAGGAGAGAGGAGAAGCCAAGATCAACCAGACCTCAGGATCACACTGTGAGTCTAACGATTCATTTGGAATACAATTTATAAATATCTTATATCTGTGCTTAGAAACCAGTCCACTCAAGCATCAATTTTCCCATAAGATTTAATTATTTGCTATGTAAATTTAGCCTTTTGAGAAGTGCTGACATCAATGGTAATAGTTCTATATATTTGCAATAACCAACAAAAACACAAAATAAAACATGCTTCTTTTTAATAGTAAGTATTACTTTTTTAAGATTTTTAATCATTTGTATATATGCATATGTTTGTACCCCCATAGGTCAAAAGCATCAGATTTCCCTAGAGCAGGAGTTACAGGCAGTTGTTAGCTGCCTTATTTGGGTACTAGGAACAGAACTTGGATCCTTCTGGACCTCCATGGTCTTGACTGCTGGACCATCTCTCCAGCTCAAACAGCAGGTATTTTAAATAGGTAGAATAACTTTTTTAAAAATCTGCAAACTAAGTATTGTAAAACTACTTAAATATGTAAAAGAAAATCTGAATAGATGGAAATATGTACCATGTTGCTGAATCTCAAGGTCTAATATTGTAAACATGTCAAGTCTCCCCAAATTAATCTATATACTCAACAATCCCAATCAAAATTCAACCATGGACAAGACAGTTAATTCTAAAGTTCATCTGAAAGAGTCAATATTTGGGGGAAAAAATTGGAAAGCAATAAACACAGGAATTTCCCCATCTGGAGTAATTCTGTATATTCTACACAGCAGTTAAGCCTGTGGAACTAGAAACAGGCAACTGACTCCAGAGAACATGGCTGATGGGCCTAAGACATGGGTCCACTGAGCAGTGAAGGGTATGCTAAGCACCCCACTGTGGCAAGCACACATGACTATGTCTGGGGCACTGGGAGAACTGTGTCTACAAGGAAGAGAGATTTATAGCAGCTCCCTGCATCCCTTTAGTGAAACACACAATAAATTCTAGATGCATCTATGACCTAAATGTTTTTCTTCAAGATAAAAAAAAAAGAGCCTCAGGAAGACTTTAAGACTAATTTTTCACAGCTGTAGGTGGGAGCATGACCTTCTAAGCATAATATAAAATTCAGAAGGCAAAAGGAAAGACAGACGGATGTGATAACAGAAAAATTTAAATCTGTACACAAGTGACATTATAATCAAGGGTTAAAAAACAAACAAACAACAACAACAACAAAAAAAACCAACAACAAGGAATGCGCATGAGAACGTGCCTGTCACACAAAATCAACAATTTCGAGTACCATAAATAAGAAAAAAGAAACATGTTCAGTAAACAAAACAGTAAACCTGATACTACAGCCCTGTTAATAGTCAAATGCAAATGTTAAACTACAAAAGCTTTTACCTCCATCTAAGCGGATTTAAATACTAAACAAAGAAAGCCTTGGTGAACACGGGAAAATAGAAACAGGTTCACACTGTTTGTGGGAGTATAAATTGTGTGATCTCTTAGAAAATGTTTTTAATTTACTATTGTCTATGTTGGGTGGGTGGGTACACCGGTTCTTTCCACCTTTCTATTCTGCCATTTCTATTCTCCATTGTTTGTTTCCTAGCAACACACTGGATAAACGTCCTGCTGGTTCATTCACAGTCCTGAGATGGCTGCAAAAGTCCTCCATCAAAATCCAGACACAACAACCGCAGGGGCATTGTTGGTTCTGGTATACCGTTTATTAGAGCAGGAAGCTTCTCCCTATCATACATACATCAGCTGTCAAACAGCCCCAGCCCAAACCAGTTCCAGGCAACAGCAATGCCACACCACGGCTGAGTCACGCTGACCCCAGGCCCCTCACCCCAGAAAGCAATTACCCAGGAGAAGGACAGAGACAAATGAACACTGCCAGGCTACTGCTGGAAACCAGGAAGTGTCTGCTCAGTACACACACCTAGCAATGATGTGAGAGTCAACAGGGAGCAGAGGACGAGTGTGGGAAGATGTAATTTCCTCAGCTTGCGCACCTCAGTATGGCTCCTTTTTACAATTTTGTGTTACATTGAAATATGGCTTATTCTTTTTAATGCTTCTTACAATTAGGAGTATGATTCATGCATGAATCATACTCACATTATTAAGGAACTCAAATGCAGAATAAAACCAAATCATTCCTGACCACATCCAATCCCACGTGCCTCCTCGAACAGTCACCTTGTTCTGATGTTCTGATGGCGCAGTGAGTGTTCTTGCATAAGCACCCTTGACTGAACACATTTGTAGACTTGTTTTCCTATTTAAGTGCTAATTGCTCTCCATCCTTTCCCGGATTTGATGTTTTTCATCTTTTTTCCTTCAGCCACCCCAGTGTGTGAGTCATGGCTTTAATTTGCATTTCCCTGATGGCTGGTGAGATGACGTACCTTCTCATATGTGTTTTTGACCTTATAAACTATCCTTTTACATAAAGACTCTGTTCAATTCTTTTGTCCAGCTTTCTTTTGGACTGTACATTGTTTTTAATCGGTTTGGAAGATACTTAAACACACTGTAAGATATAAGACCAAATCCTAACTATTAAAGATTTATTTTATGTGTGAGTGTTTTGCCTACATGTATCTATTCGTTATTACATGGGTACTACAGAGATTACAGGCACATGGCATTGTGCCTGGCTGCACAGGAGCTCTGGGGACCACACCCAGGTCCATGTCATACCTGTGCATTGTGTACTTACCCATGGAGCCATCTCCTAGTCAATACTTTTATTTTTATAGTAAGTATTTCTTTTTTGTTTTGTTTTGTTTATTGAGACAAGGTTTCCCTATTTAGTCCTGGAACTCACTATGTAGACCAGGTTGGCCTCAAACTCACTGAGATCCTCTTTCCTCTGGCTCCTGAGTGCTGGGAATAAAGGCGTGTGCTACCACACTTCTTTATTTTTTTCTAAATGATGTGTATTTGTGTATGTTTGTGTGGGGTCTGTGCATGTGAGGACAAGGAGGCGTCATATCCCTCTTGGAGCTGGAGTAACAGGGTTGTGAGCCACCTGATGTGGGTGCTGGGATCCAAATTCAGGTCCTCTACAGATCAATACACACTCTTAATCACTGAGATAGCTCTCCAACCCCAAAATAACTATTCCTAGATGAGCACTGCCCCTTTATAAATGACTAATAAAATGTGATAGACAGTCATAGATTTAAAACACCACAAGAGAACGTAACGGCTTTTGGAAATCCTGCTTATGACTCAAAGTCAGAGACACACTATGCTATCCTCTGACCTTTCCCATTACAGTCCAGAACCTTTCTCAAAATTATTTTTTAAATGATTTATTTATTTTTATCTTATATGCCTGCATGTCTGTGTGAGGGTGTCAGATCTCCTGGAACTGGAGTTATAGTTATGAGCTGCTATGTGGGTGCTTGTAATTGAACCTGGGTCCTCTGGAAGATCAGCCAGTGCTCTTAATCACTGAGCCATCTCTCCAGACTCAAAATTATTTTCTATATGCTAAATGGATAGTGGGTATCAAAAAAAAGTACAGTTACACATTAGCATGTTTTATTTTAATTGATAGTAACATCCAAAATGCCTGTACCAACTTATGCTGCTGCTAACAATATTTGCATTTCCATTTTTAAAAGCAAATACCTGCCTTTAACTATTTTAAAACTTTCTAAATTTTAATATGATTATTAAATAATAATAGTTTGTTCTTTTTTAATTTCTTTCTTCCTATCCCCTGAGACTATGGTTGAAACATTGGAAATCTAAATACTAACTGGGAAGAACTGAAGTCATTCACCACAGAGCCTTTCCATCCATAAATCAGGAACTCAGGATTTTTCTCTCCTTTCAGTATTCTGCCTTTGAGACAGGGTATCACTATATTGCCAGGCTAGCTGGCCTGGAATTCTCTATGTTGACCAGGCTGGCCTTGAAAAATGACTCGCACGTCATTACACAGTCAGATCGGTCATTCCTAATAGATGGGAGTATTCCTGAGAAGCCTTTCTTAGTCTCAATGAATGACAGCATCTAATCTACCCTCTACAAACATCCTAAGGGAACTGGCTCCACAGTCATTCCTAGGGATATTGAGAGTATTCTTAGCTTAGTGTGCTTAACCTTCATGCTAAATATGACTGTTTAATTATGAATAGTAGCTTGGTTTTGTTCATGTAATTTTACATATAAGGAAAAATTTCTTACTACACATATCAAAGCCCACCTGTTTTTTGTAAATTTTCAGTTGTTCTTCGAAATGGGCACAGAAATAGTCCACCGTCTCCTTCTCACCTGCAGAGAAGCAATATGAGATCTATTTCTCCTTCCGGGGTTGTGACACTCCATCTTTATACTTACTTTTTTAATAATTTATTAACAGTTTAAATGGAAGACTATCTAACCATCATTTTAAACAAAATTTCTTTCTTTCCACTTAGACTGAGCTAAAATATATCAGAAAGTGCCATCTGTGAAATTATAAACACACATGTACAGGTACATACATGCACTTGTGCACACCCTACCTTTCAGAAAAGGTTTCATGTGACATAATAAAATAAAATAAAAATGATATTTGGTCCTAAAGTTAAAATATTCCAAGAAATTAAATTTTAAATGTTTCCAAAAAATTGTTTAAAAGCTTTCAGAAGAGCCATCTTAAAGGCATCTCTCTCACTGACTTCCTGTGCACTACCCTTTCGTTAGCACACCCCCTGCTTCTGCAGACCCTGGCTTCAGTCATCCTTTCCCGAAGTTAACTGTTCTGGAAGATAAGCTTCAAAGCAGCAGCAGCAGTTCCCAAGCTGTGAAGTGAGGAGCTCTCCTGCATAGCTGGGGAACCCCAACATCCAGGAAGGACTCAGTCCTGCCTCACCCCGACACACCTGTGAGGACACACCGCCACAGTGAGAGCCGTGGCTCTTGCTGCTGTTGTTGCAGGGGATTGAACAGGGCCTCCAGCAGGCTGGTCGGGAAACCAGACCTCAGCCATCCCAGCCCTGAGAATTACTGCTTGGAAATGGAACAAATTGACACCTTTCTGGAACATGATTTTTCTTTTAAAAATTCTCACAGAAATCTTCATTTGCAAACCAAATGATTGATGTGCTTACTTTTGTCTAGCCGAGGTCTTGGATTATAGCGATACCCAACCTGGCTCCAAAAGACAGGCACAGAGCCTCGAGTTTGAATAAAGGACAGGGTGTGATTATGAACGTGAATTAACTGCTCAGTCTCCACATAATTTGCCACATTTCCATTTTTATCCACTCCTCTTCGTTTATAACGCATTCCTGAAGGAAAATTAAACAGAAAGCAGCAACAGTTACAAAAACAGGCTTAGCTTGGCTGAGTGTCAAGCTGTGGCATGCATACATGTGATATTCCAGTGCTCTGGAGGCCGAGGCAAGAGAATTTGCAAGTTCGAGGCAAGCCTGGGCTATATAGCAAAACTCTCAAAACAAAAGAGCCCTGCACTCAGTCTGACTACATTATGCTTCCTAATTGAACGTCTACAGGAGAGCCTTGGCAGCCTACACAGAAGAGACAGGTAAACAACAGCATATCCAAGATCACAGCTGTCCCCATCACTGCTAAGTTGAACCCCCTGACTCAAAGACAATGGTTTCCCCCAAGGGGTTAGCTCTGGAAGGCTTTATCACTGGGACCCAGGCTGGAACCCTGCACTCAGACACGTCCACGTGACTTTCTTATCTTCAGTATGCACGCTGCTGTTCTGTCTGATTTGCTAGCTCTTCCTGCTCCTCTCCTGTGGAAATCAGTCTCTAACTGCATCGCAGTACTGGAGTTTGCAGCTCACTGTGCTTTCAAGTCCATGATTGTCATTTGCGTTTCCACACATCTCGCTTGCACTGGATTTGCATGCTCTCCCAGCCCCCCACTCACCAGCTCTATGCCTACTTCTGCGAGATATGAGAGCCACTAGAAAGCGCGGGTGAATGTCATCTACACAGGTGGACTCCTGAAGGGGGGTCTCTGGGCTGCCCTTCTCCTCATCAGATGACTCGTCGTAATTAACCACCAGTTCTTCAATCTGCACAAAGCCCTGGATAATGGGGATGATCCAAAAGTCCACATCCGGAGTCTAGAAGGAAAATGAATGCCATGTTGTTTATATTCTGCACAGCACCACTACTTGCTTAAACCCAAGGAACAGTCAGCACAGACTGCCGTCAGCCTGCTACAAACATGAGCCCTTTCTCAGCGCCATTTTCTACTCACTGAACAAAGGGGAGGGTGAGAGCGGAAGGGCCTTCCCTTTTCTTTACAACGAGTTTCCTAAGAGCTGACTGGCAGGGAACACCGCACAGGTACCAGACTGCTCCATACAAATTCAAGCTCCACCACCCACAAACCAGTGACAGAAGCTCACTCACCTCACTAGGCCTCAATGTCCTCCTCTGTGAAATGGGACTACTACTGCCTCATACGGCTGGTGTGACTACTGAACAGTACATGTAAAATAAAGCACAGTGCCTGCCACAGAGGAGCTAACAAATGTAGCTCTTCTAAGTACTCCTCTTGGTAGAGGAGAGCAAAGCTTTCAAGTTGATTTTCAATTCTCAATTGCATTAGCCTATAACAAAACGAAATCAATCCTGATCATTTCATTACAAAACACAGTTTACTCTTTAAAAAGAACAATTTAAAAACTACTTGTTTATTTTTATGCATATGTGCCTGCTTGTCTATATGTACACTAGGTACACACAGTACCTGCAAAGGCCAAAAAGAAGGTGTCAGACCCCCTGAAACTGCAGCTACAGGGGATGGTGAGCCATCTTGCAGGTGCTAGGAACCAAAGCCAGATCGTCTTCAAGAGCACGCAGCCTTTAACCACTGAGCCATCTCTCCAGACCCCCTACACCTTTGGCTTTGGAGACAGAGCTCCACTCTACAGCTCAGTCAGGCTGAGAACCTTAGGTGGTTCCCTTTGCCCCAGCCTCCCAGGCACTGGGACGGTAGGTACCTACTACCAGGCTGTTCCGTCCTCATCATGTGTGGTGCTGGGAATCAAACCCAGAGCCTCGTGCATACCATGAAACTCTGCAGCTGAGCTCTGCCTCAGCCCCAGCTTTAGACAATCACTTGCTTCACCAGCCTACAATTCAAACAGTAAATGAACAATAAAAAATATTTCCATAAATGTCTCATTTCCGATGCCCTGTAATGTCAGTAGGAGAGCGCGGCTCAAAGTCAGAGCTCCCTTCTCCTGTGTCTTTCAAACCAAACACATTCAGACTTTAAACCGAGGACTGGGAGGTGGTGGAAACATGATCGGCTACATATTAAGTTTGAAGCCATGAAACCCCTGTCTCAGAAATACCAGAATAAGACGGAGAAGCCTAGTCAGCACAGAGCTTCTAGTTAAGGTAAAGCCAGGCATGGGGCACAGGCTTGGAATCCTAGCGCTGGGAAGGTGGAGAGGTGGCTCCCTGGGGCTCAGTGGTCAGCGAGTCTAGCCTACTTGGTGCACTCTAGGCCAGTGAGAAACCTTGTCTCTAAATAAACCAGGTGCCTGAGAAATGACATCTGTGGTTGTCTTCTGACCTCCACAGGTACACACATAAATGTGCATTCGTGCACACACACAAATATACAATTCCAAAATAATAATAAAACAAAACAAATACTCAAAATATTGTTTGTTTTGAGATAGAGTCTCCCTGTGTAGCCCAAGTTGGCCTGGAACTCACAATCCTCCTGTCTCAGCTTCCAGAGTGCTGGGATTACAGACATGCCCATCATACCCATTTTTCAGCATCAGTTTCAAGTCTACCCCCCTGCCTTCACAGTGTTCTTCGGGTCCCACCCACTTCATAGCTTCATTTCGTTCTTGGTTCTCCCTATTGGGTCTTCAGAAGGTTAGGGTTGGGAACAATGAGGAAAGAGCTGCCTGTGTTGACCTGTATTCATCACTTACCACTACTCCTCACTGCTTGTACTTTTGTTCTAGCAATAAATCCAAGATTCTTGACAGGAACACAGAAATACAAGTTGTCAAATGTCATCTTTACCCTAAGTCACCAGCTTTAAATAATAATGTGAAAGTGCCCAACAGAAGCTCTCTAAACACAGAATTCCACATTGCAGCATAAAGACAAATAATACTCATTATAAACACCCTTATTTGTCACCCGTCACTTAATTTTGAGGGTCACAGTATGACCAGTATCAGAGAGCTAAGAACAACCTGAGCTGAATTCAGTCTCAGTAGAGACATACTAGGGATCTGTCTGAAGATGCCACTGGATAAAATGTCAGTAACTGTTATGAATCACCAGCAAAGAGGAAATGAGAAGAAAGAAAATAACCAAAAGATTAAGAAAAAAATAACAGATGACCACATTCCATTACTTTGTCTAGTGCTCAGCGTCGGAAACCCATAGCTTACAGTAGCCCTCGGGCGTAATTCTCCAATATATGTGACAGGCTCTGATGGTTAATGTTCAGTCAACTTCACTGGGCTGAATCACCTAGGAGATGAGTCATGCCTCTGGCTGCATCTCTAGATGCTTCCAGAAAGAATTAACTGCAGAGGAAATGAGCACCTTGAGTGTGGGAGGCAATCATCCCACGCTGTGAGGCCCAGACAGTATGAAGGGGGAAATGAATGTCAGTAGTCCTCTCTCCCTACATCCTGGCTCATGACAAGATGCTGTCCTGACATGATGATGTACTGAATTCTCTGAAATCATCAGCCAGAACCAACCCCTCCTCCCTTAATCTGCCCATCCCAGACATCCTGATCACAGTGAAAGAACAGGCAAGATGGCTCCGAGGGGAAAACACTGCCGCACGAATCCAACGACCTGAGTTCAATTCCAGGACCCCACAGTGAAGAGAGAGGCCCAACTCCAAACAGCTCTTCTCTGACTTCTACACATATGATATGTTAGGGCATGTGTGTGTGTGTGTGTTTGTGTGTGTGTGTGTGTGTGTGCGCGTGCGTGTGTGTGTGTGTGTGTGCGCGCGTGCACATGCGCACGCACGCACACCAATAAAAATATGTAAAAAAATGTAAACAGTCCAGAGAGAACTCCATGCAATCATCTCCCCATTCCTGTAGTTTCTTCTAAATATCTCTTACAAGAATCCCTTGCAGTACTGGTCAGGCCTTAAAGATCCATCTAATCCATACCAGAAGACAAAGCAGAGTGTGGTACCATTACAGAAAAGTGGGCTTCTGCATTTCCAATGGGTGTAAAAGCAAACACGCTCATCTTTACAGGAACTCTGTGGACATTATTGGTCCATGGGCTACTACTCTCATACCCTCTTTTTCTGGAGATGGGCTCTTGCCACATAGCCTCGTATGCAGTTGAACATACTTATAGAACCCAGAGGACCTCAAACTTGGGACAAATCTCTTGCCTTAGCCTCCCAAGTGCTGGGATTATAGGTGTGTGACATCACACTCAGCTAACCAACTGCAGAAGAAACAGGCTGTCTGCAGAAGTGGTGGAACTGTAGAGTGCCTCAGAGAGATGCCTTCATTGTCCTTAGGTAAATAATTCTCTTCAGAGCGGGGGAAACATCCTAATAAGATCTCAAAGTTCACCTTAATGTAAGGAATATTTGCTTAACAACAGCAACTAACAGGGGGTCTCAGAAGCATCTACTCACACCAATCTCCGTGAGATCTTGGATCATGTACTTATTCCAAAAAAACCGGTCGTCAACCTAGAAAAAGTGGAGGGAAAGATTCAGTTCAGGAGTCATTCCTTCAGTTTCCTATAAAAGGCAAACAGACAGTGTTCCCGGAGCAATACTGTCCTGCACTGTGAGCTGTACCTTCTGCCAGAGGGGACGGCCATCCCTCTCTCCAGTGCTCTGTCTCTGCACGGAGTTGGTCAGGTCATAGGTCAAGCTATAATAGAAGGACTCTGAGTCCATGAACATCTTCAGCAACTCCTCAAGTAATCGCCTCTCCAACTTCTCCTTCTCTTTACTTTCCTTAACCTGTAAGAAGTCAATCTGTCAGTACAGGAGTCACATGTACAGTTGTTGTTGTTGTTTTAATGTTTATCTCTGTCCTTTCTTTTTTTAATAAATATTTTTATTTTATAATTAATTTAATTTCACATATCAGCCACGGATTCCCCTGTCCTCCCTCCTCCCACTCCCCAGCCTTCCCCCCCCTACAGACCTCCCCCCATTCCCATCTCCTCCAAGGCAAGGTCTCCCCTGGGATTCAGCCCAGCCTGGTAGATTCAGTTGAGGCAGGTCCAGTCCCCTCCTCCCTACACCAAGGCTGAGGAAAGTGTCTCAGCATAGGCCCTAGGTCCCAAAAAGCCAGCTCATGCACCAAGGACAGACGGGTCCCGGTCCCATTGACTGGGGGGCCTCCTAAACAGTTCAAGTTAATCAACTGTCTCACTTATCCAGAGGGCCTGGTCCCGTTCCATGGGGGCTCCTCAGCTATTGGTTCACAGTTCATGTGTTTCCGCTAGTTTGACTATTTGTTCCTGTGCTTTTTCCAATCATGGTCTCGATATCTCTTGCTCATATAATCCCTCCTCTCTCTCGCTGATTGGACTTCTGGAGCTCCACCTGGGGTTTGGCCATGGATCTCTGCATCCACTTCCACCAGTCACTGGATGAGAGTTCTAGCACGACAGTTAGGGTGTTTGGCCATCCGATCACCAGAGCAGGTCAGCTCAGGGACTCTCTTGACTACTGCCAGTAGTCTATTGTGGAGGTATCTTTGGGGATTTCTGGGGACCTCTCCAGCACTTTGCTTCTTCCTATTCCCATGGGGTTTTCATTTATCATGGTATCTCTTTCCTTGTTCTCCCACTCTGTTCCTGATCCAGCTGGGACCTCCCACTCCCATAAGCTCATTTTCCTCCAAACCTTGCCCTCCTCCATTATCCCCCCTCACGTCCAGTTTGCTCATGTAGATCTCATCCATTTCTGTTGCTGGGTGATTCTTGTGGCTTTCTTAGGGTCCTCTTTACTAGGTAGCCTCCCTGGAGTTGTGAGTTGCAGTCTGGTTATCCTTTGCTTCACATCTAGTATCCACTTATGAGTGAGTACGTACCATGTCTGTCTTTCTGAGTACCTCACTCAGGATGCAAGACTTCAAGTAAGGACAACTTCAAAAACACAACAGTCTTCTGATACCAAAAAAAAAGCTTCCAGATTAATTTAATTACCCGCAACTTACGACTAATCAAAGATGGATTCAAAGTCCATGTCAATCAAACTCTTACTTTTTTTTTGTTGGGAGCAGACACGTTGGATTTGATATTTGTAAATGTCTTCAGTAGAAACTTGGAGTCATCAGGAGATGATATAATCTTCTCTGGCTTGTTAATTCCAAAATGATGCTTCTTACAGAGCTAAATAATTTTTAAAAAGGATGACTCATTATTAATTATTATATGCTTTAGATGTTCAAGTAGGAGTCTGGAAGGGAATGCTACTGCTCACACATTGGTGTTAAAAGTAGACCCCAAGAGTTAGCAAAGCGACTAAGCAGGAAGAATACAGCTATGGTTTCAGTAATTAGGTTTCAAATAAAACACAAGGATACAGGTAAGGATATACTGAGGACTTAAAGGCAACAAGCCCAGGTTCAGAGCACAGTTTACTCTTATCTAACATGTCCAAAGGATACAATGTTCTGGTTGAGGTTATTAATATTTTCAAAACTGGCATCTAAGAGCAAAACATTGCAAAATACACATCTGCTATGCCTTGAGGTCATTACAAACATCTGTGTTAAATATTCATTTATGCTAATTACCTGAGTGTTTTGGTTGAAAAAAATGTCCTGAGTTGGCTCTACAGGGACTCTTAAAAGCTGGACCTTTCAAAACTCTCTCCTCCTGTCTTTACACACAATAATGAAATCAGCAAATAACATGATTTGGGTTCAGAGATTAGTCAAATTTAAAGAGCAGTAATTAGGGGTTATTAAAAAAAGGTGCAATCCAACTGGCAAGTTAAGAGGAGGGGACATGAATACGGATGTGTTGGGACAAGAACAGGGACAGACAGCTCCAACAAAGGAAGGGCTGAGAGTCAATTAAATGCTTTATTTTATACGCTGACCAACAGGGCAACAGAACAGTAACTAAAGACAACTGTCTTTGTTTTTATTTCCTTCGTCTGCTTTTATCTGAGCATTGACTTGGGCCCACCACTATTCCTTAGCTCCTTATCAAAAACCCAAGAATTCTGAGAACCGAGCATTTATTTTTAAACTTTATTAAAAATTCAGTCAACAGCCACTGGAGAGATGGTTCAGCACTTAAGAGCACTCCCAGAGGACCCATGTTCAATTCCCAGCACCCACATGGCTGTTGGGAACTCCAGTCCCAGAGGATCCAACACCTTCTTTTAGTCTCTTATGGAATGCAGGCATACATGCAGGCAAAACAACCATACACACAAAAAAATTTTAATTAAAAGAGTGCATTTATAAACTATGTCCTGAGACTATGTGACAGTCATCATTTACTATTTAGCATAAATACTTATTTATGAGTATTTAGCATAAATACTCATGATTCATTAGGAAATATTAATGTCTTGTATTGTAGGATATGGCTTAGATTTAGCTGGGGCATAGATAATAGATGGAATAAACTTTCTGATGTGGTCTGGATGAGAAATACCCTCTACAAGCTCATGCATTTGAATACTTCGTCCCCAGCTGGTGGCACTGTTTGGGAAGGTTATGATGCTTCGGGGAGGTGGAGATTAATGGATGAAGTATGCCACTGGAGTGGGGGGGCTTTGAGGTTTTCTAGCCTTGCCCCATTCCTACTGTCTCCTCCCTCTGCTTCCCTCTGTACTCTCCTGGGTGAGGATGAAAACATGAGCAGTCAGCTTCCATGATCCTGCTGAGATGTTTAACCTACCTGTTACCATAGCCTCCCTAACATGACAGACAATGTCTTTGGGAACCATAGCCAACTTAAGACCTTTTCTAATTTGCTTTTGGTTATGGTATTTTATCACAGCAATAGACAAACAACTAATATACTGTGTGCACATGTGTGCATTCTGGGGTTGGGGTGACAGACAGGCTAGCTGACTCACTCACTCATTCACTCATTCACTCACTCACTCACTCACTCACTCACTCACTCACTCACTATGTAGCCCTGGCTGTCCTGGAACTTGCTATATAGATTAAACTGGACTTGAACTCAAAGAAGTCCACCTGTCTCTCCTCTCAAGGGCTTAGATTAAGTGTGTGTGTGTGTGTGTGTGTGTGTGTGTGTGTGTGTGTGTGTGAGTGTGCGCGCGCGCCACCATGCCTGGCTAATACATTTTTTTTTTTAAATACTCCTTTGAAATCACATGCAAGTGTGTGTACAAAACCAAACAAAAACTGAACTATAAAACAAATATGTTGCTTGGCGGTGGTGGCGCATGCCTTTAATCTCAGCACTTGGGAGGCAGAGCCAGGAGGATCTCTGTGAGTTCGAGGCCAGCCTGGTCCACAGAGTGAGTTCCAGGCCAGGCACCAAAACTACACAGAAAAATACTGTCTCGAAAAACAAAACAAAACAAAAAATATGTCTTCAAAGAATTGAGATAAGAATTAAGAATTACAGATCCCTGTAACAAGGCATAAACTCACTGAACCACCTTAATCAAAAATCATTCCAATGAATTTTCTATATAATTACTTTTAGAAAAGACAAGTATAAACCACTATCTTTCCAAAAGGGTTGAAAGTCAGCCCTATCAGAAAACAGTGATAAGAAAAATTATTTCATAGGAACCCTTCCAATCATAAAATATTTTGTTTGGACACAACCCTACATAATACATAGCATTGACAGAGTGTCATTTTCCCTTTTCCAGAGGTCTAGGAGTCCTCTGAAGTGTATAATAGGCCCTTATTACGATTTTCATTTAAAAAAACTACCTTCTACCATAAACTCCCTCACTTTTTCTATTCTTCTTGCAACTTATATTTTACAACCCAGACTAAAACTGATGTTGTTGAAGCCAAGGAAAACAAATGGCTTTCAAACGTGTCATCTATAGCCGTCCTGGGGTGGAGTTTTAAACAAATGGCTCAGCTTTCAAACGTGTCATCTATAGCCATCCTGGGGTGAAGTTTTAAACAGCCTTCTGATGGGAACTAAGCCTGGAAAATGGTGCTGTTCTCTATTACAGCAATGAGATACAGCACATAGGACAAGCAGGCATGGAACATAAGCCTTTGATGCTTTAAGGGTACGTTTTCAAAATGCATAATGCATGTCTTCTCATTTGTTTGAGCCCTAAAGTTCCACCCATAGCCATATACATATGCATATATATACATACACAAAGACATAAATATATATATATATTTTTTAAATGATACTATACATTGGAAAACAGTGTGGCAATTCCTAAAGAAGTTAAGCAGAATTACCAAAATGACCCAGGAACTCTACACGCAAGGGGAACAAAAACCTATGTATACCGAAACCTTGTATGGTACAAAGTGTTCACAGCAGCATTATTCCTAGTAGTTTAAAAATGAAAACAGATCAAATGTCCATCAACTGATGGTAAGTTAGACAAACCAGTACACTCATACAATGAAATACTATTTGACAATAATAAGGAATAAAGATCTGGCAAATGCACAACAAATATACTGGAGACAAACAAGCCACACACCCACCTCAGGTAAAAAACACAACTGAGGCAGAAACTATAGATTCTAATATTAGAATCTCCAAGAAAACTGTTTCTGCTCCAATTACAGAAGACAAACTGGGCTTCAGCAAATCTGAGGAAGCTGACCCACTAAACAGCTGGAGGACTCCACTGGAAAGCATGACAGCAGGGGGTCATGCAGAGCACTAACCAGGCCTCAAATCCGAAAGGATGCTGCAGGGAAGACATGAGCCAGCATCACCTAACAGGTAGTTTTGATATGTATGCCCAGAAAAGACAGAAGGAGTTAAGGGGGAAAGTGTGCAAAACATGAAGCTTCTCCTCAAAGGGCCACTGAGAATGCAGTCAGATGCAGACACACACTGAAGCGCCAGCTGTCATCACAATTATCCAGCGTTATTTCTTTTTTAAGATGTATCTTAATTACATGTGTGTGTGTGTGTGTGTGTGTGTGTGTGTGTGTGTGTGTGTGTGCTGGTGTCACAGAGCCCATTGGATTTTCTGTAGCTGGAGTTATAGGCAGAGGTGAGCCATCTGACATAGACGCTGGGACCTGAACTCAGGTCCTCTAAAAGAGCAGGAGGTGCTTTTAATAGCTGTCTCTCCAGTTCCTAGCCGTTATTATCCCTAAGTGGTAGTTCTTTCCTTCTCCTTTATAATCATACAAAAAAATAAGCTTCAAGGGGGTTGGGGATTTAGGTCAGTAGTAGAGCACTTGCCTAGCAAGCGCAAGGCCCTGTGTTCGGTCCTCAGCTCTGGGGAAAAAAAAGAAAAAGAAAAAAAAAAGCTCCTAAAAGCTTATTTAAATTCAATTTTTGAGTCAGGGTCTTGTGGAGCCCAGTCTGGTCTCAAACTCACTGTGTAGCCGAGAACATCTTGAACGGCTAGGTCTGCCTCCACAGACCACACCACCACTCTGGCTTTAGAAGCTCCTTTAATGGGGTTTACAAGAACAGAAAGAGGAGATGGCAGATTTAAATGACTATATTAAAAGACTAGAAGAAATTTTATGATCATCAGGATAGCTATCCTTGCTTCTCCTGCTATTCACAGTTGGAAAGTTCCTTTACTGTGATACATCCGTAAAAGGGGAAAGGCATAATAATGACCTCTAAACTATTCACCCAAGGTATGGAAATACGTTCTCTATAGTTCCTGCAGCGGTTTGAACAAAAATGCCCCGTAAGCGCTCACATTTGAACACTTGGTCCCCAGTTAGTGGCGCTGTTCAGGGGAGGTTTGGGAGATGTGACCTTGCTGGAGGACATCACAGGGGCAGGCCTTGATGTTTCAAATCCACTCCATTCCTATTTCATGCTCTACTCCATGCCACAGTTTTTAGAGGTGGGCCCTTGGCTTCTGCTCAAGCCAACCAAATTTGCACTTGCTGTCATGATGGACTGACTCTTCTTCCTTGGGAACCACAGGTCCAAATAAACTCTTTCTTCTATAAGTTGCCTTGGTCATGGTGTTTTAGGACCGCAATAGAGAAGCATTACCCATTCCCCTAATTAGCACAAGTCATAAGATATATTCCATTCCTAACACGAACCATAATCTTCGGTGACCCTAATACGCACTATAGTTCAAACAGCCTGATCATTCTAAAAATAGCCAGTTATGCTGGGGAGATGGCTGGGTGAGTAAAGTGTCTGCCACATAAGCTGGAGGACCTGTGTGTGTGCGCCCATGCTGGACCCTAAGCACCTATGTAGGAAGCCAGGCATGGAGGCGTGTGCCTGTAACCACCACTGGGAGGTAGAGAAGGCAGATGTGTTGGCCAGACAAGTCTAGGCAACCTGTGAGCACCACATTCAGTGAAAGACTATCTCAAAAACTCAAGTGCCAAGCTGATCATGGTGGCACACGCTTTTATTCCCAGCAGAGGCAGGAGGATCTCTGTGAGTTCAAGGCCAGCCTGGTCTACATAGGGAATTCTAGGATAGCCAGAGCTACATAATGAGACCCTATCTCTAATCCTCTACACCCTACCAAAAAGGTAAATCCTCTACATGCTACCAAAACAAAACAAAACAAACAAACAAACAAAAAACAAAACAAAACAAAAAACTAAATTAAAAAAAAGTGCTAGATATGTGATGTTGACCTGTGCACACACAAACATCTCCATGTGCACACACATGCACATGCACATGCAAAAGCCAGTTGTGCCATGTGATGGAAGCTTCATTTTCATGTTATTTGAAGATATCTTTCCCTCAACATCACCTGGACCAAAGCAGCTCTGCTTCTGTCTTATATGCTACATTTCACGGGTTCTGAAGGAGTCTGGTGCTAATGCAAGGTTTGAAGACTACATCAATTATTTTAAACATGCAGTTCTAGACACATGCATCCAGAGCCTACTGAACCAGATCCTCATATCTGCTGTCAAGTCTTAGCGTCTCTGTGACAGTCCCTGATGCCACCTTACCTCCAGCTCAAGCTCCTGAGGTTCCATTTCAGAAAGAGACAAGACAGCAATTTTGGTAACTTTACAGACCTCATGGTCTCCTGGGAGTTTGCCCACCAATGCTTTCTGCCGAATTAAAATAAGCCACCATGGAAGATCTGAAAGAAAAAAGAAATCTAATGAATGGATGGTGTTCATAGATGTCTGCTCGCCTGGGAGTGAATGACCTGACAGAAACAAAATGTAAAGGACACAAAAAGTCCCTTAGACAGAAGACGTCCAGTCTCACTCGGAGAAATGTGAACGGCCCGGCAAACTCTTGTGGCAAGGCTATGAGAAACAAGAACTATCACAAGTGTGCTGGTAGGGTACCAACGGACACAGCCCAACTGAAAAAATAATGTGTGATGCCTGTAAAACATCAAAGTAGTCCAGGGTAAGAAATGACTCTTGCATGTATTAAGTGAGAAGCTTGGGTGTGTTACTAATGTATGTAATGTAGCTGTGCAGTCATGCGCCACACGATGAGGTGCATCCAATGACATGGTTCCATAAAATTATAATGGACCTGGGAAATTCCCACCGCCTCGGGATATAATGGCACACCTCAATGTGTCATTCATTTTGATTTGATCTGTATCATGTTTGTAGTGATGAGGAACGCTGGTATAAAGAAACTCACTGTGCTATCAGTAGACAGGACTTATCTGAATATATACAATGTGTTACATTTGCCATCAGTTTACTGTGGAGTATTTGCTTGAGGGGGCTGGTACTGAGGCCTGAGTCCAGGGCTCTGTGCACTAGGCACACACTCTTACTGAACAGCATCACCAGGCCTACCATTATTTCCCTTTGTTTCTCACACTCACTGCTCTGTACAGGACCTAGGCTCTTATGTCATACTTATGTCCTATTTGTCATGATTCTGGACTGAATCAGGAGGCTACGTCAAGTGATTTGATCTATATCCAGAGGTTTGTATCCTAATGATGTCCCAAAGAAGTCCTACAATGATGACTGCTTATGGAACATATCCCAGTCATTAAGAAATACATACTGCCATTGTGATAATATAAGATATATTTTATTAAATCAAAGCACATAAAAGTGCAGCAGTTCCTCTTCACCAGTGAGTCTACTTTCTACAGTTTTAGTCACTTGTGGTCAATTCTAGTCTAAAAGCACCAAATGGAAATTTTCAGAAATAAACAATTAGGATGTTTTCAATTCTAGGTCATCAAGGTGGGCATGATAGTCTGTAATTCCAGTTGCTCAGGAGGCTGAGATGCTGTGGATATCCCTCTGTGTAAAGAAAATGCTGAATGGCCAGTGGCCAGGCAGGAAGTATAGGCGGGACAAGCAGAGAGAATTCTGGGAAGTGGAAGGCTGAGTCAGAGAGACACTGCCAGCTGTTGCCATGACAAGCGAGATGTAAGGTACCAGTAAGCCACGAGCCATGTGGCAAAGTATAGATTAATAAAAATAGGTTAATTTAAGATAGAAGAAGTATAGCAAGAAGCCTGAGCCATTAGGCCAAACAGTTTAAATAATATAAGCATCTGTGTGTTTATTTTATAAGTGGGCTGTCCGACTGCAGGGCTTGGTGGGACCTGGAGAGAAAACTTTATCTACAAATGGCGCCCAACGGGTTGGCAAGAGTTTCCACCTAAAACCTGAGAAAAAAGTTTCTAAAACAGAGCTAAAAACAGCTTCCTAATTGTCTCTCTCAAGTTAGAGGCAGCCTGCACATTTGAGCTACACTATGGCGGGTTCCTGGCATACATGCTTGACCAGCAGTATGGCGGGAATGAGGCATTTCCAAGCGGCACATTACACTGCGTGGTGGATTTAGCCTTCGCTAGTAAAAAAAAAAAAGAGGTTTCTGGGCTACACTCTGCTTTGATAAAAGCATAGACCCACTGTTTCTAAGAGCTGATATCTCTCAGAGCTGGTGGTAGCCCAGAGCTGGTGATAAATGTACCACCAACATGTTGGGAAGCTGAGGTGGGCGGAGCCACCAGCCACGCAGCCATTTTGGTCTTACAAATGCTCCGGCCATTTTAAAATAAAGTAGAAAGAGGCTGGACTATAGCTTGGTGGTAGAGCACTTGCCCAGCAAGTACAAAATCCCAGGCCCAATCTCTAGCACCTTAAAAATAAATAAATTGCATGCCATTTTGAATAGTGTAATGAAACCACATGACATTCCACCCTGTCTTACCACGGAACCACCCCTTTGTCCAAATTATCCAGGCTGTATATGTTACCTGCCCATTCATACTCAGCTGGATTATCAGACAGACGGTTGTAGTATCACAGCACTGCTCAAGTAGCCCTGCAGACCATCCTAACGCTGCTACAGTGCCAGCTGTTGTCTGCTGCTGCAGGCATCACTGGGGATGGAACATCCCCCTCCAGAAAGAAGATACTGAACCTCTGTTGCTCTACCCTCCATTTAAGAAGGAAGGTGAGACTGGGCAGTGGTAGTGCACACCTTTAATCCCAGCACTTGGGAGGCAGAGGCAGGTGCAGTCCAGGCCAGCCCCTGAGTTCCAGAACAGCCAAGGCTACACAGAGAAACCTGCCCAAAAAAAACAAAACAAAAAACAAAAAAAGGAGATGTGATGAGCTCAGACACATACGTAGATTCATTTATACAAAAACAAGAGAGCTAAGCCAGAAGTTTATGTGATTGGTTAGTGGTAAGAGGGGGTAGGAATGAGGTGGCGATGGGCATGGGGAATGGGGCAGAAAAGAAGAGGGGATGGCGGTTCAGGCACATTCTTAAGGGCCGGGTGGTGGCGGCGCACGCCTGTAATCCCAGCACTCGGGAGGCAGAGGCAGGTGAATCTCTGTGAGTTCAAGGCCAGCCTGGTCTACAAAGCGAGTTCCAAGACAGGCTCCAAAGCTACAAAGAAACCCTGTCTCAAGACAAAACAACAACAACAACAACAACAACAACAACAACAACAACAAAGGTCTGAGTCTAGTTCTGATTCTTAGAACAACAGAAGCACTTCCATCAGCCCAAATGTGAGGGAATGTAACACAAACGCAAGCAGTGAGCCCTCCTCTGGAAACTGAAACCATAACTACACTGTAGGACACAGGGAAAAGAGTCCCAGAACTGGAGTTAGGAAGGACTGTAGCCACCATGTGCATTCTGGGAAATAAACCCAGGTCCTCTGCAAGAGCAACTAGTGCTTTTAACTATTGAGCCGTCCCTCCTGCTCCAAAACACACCCCCTCTTCCACTGTAAGAAGATTTAAACATTACAGATAAAACTAAAGCTCTCTTGACACACTTTGACAGCATCCCTTAGTCTATGCAAAGTCCTTGGCTCCACTCTGACTCCACTCGGTTAGTTCTCTCCCGTGAGAAGAGCAGAGGCAGTAAGTGATTACCATTTCTTGGCACGAGTCCTTTTAATTTTGTTTGAGGGCTTAAAAAGCAGAATAACAATTACTGATTTTATAGGCATTACTTGGCTGCTTTTTTAGATGTTTCCAATTTATCTCTCCTATATATGATCGTCCATGTGAAATGGTGAAAACCATTCATGGAGGAAATGAATAGACAAGGTATACTGCTGGATCTCCTTTGTTTACATATACATGGCCTAGTGCTGGAGGCAAGATTCCTCAGGCCAGAGTTACCTCTCCTAGGTCCACTCCTAGAAACGGAGAGCACAACACTGCCATAACACTCACACAGTGGTGTGGTTATAAGGACCAGACACACAAGTCACCTCACCCTAATCCAAAGATTAGCTATTCTTTTATAAAATTTGAATACAAAGATTCAAATTATTATTGCTGATGTTGTCATTACTGAGATAAGGTTTCACATAACCCACACAGGCCTGGAATTCACCTTGAAGAATGACCTTGAACTCTTCCTGATCCTCCTGCCTCCACCCCCCAGTGCTGAGACTGAACATGAGAGCCACCACAGGCAGCCCAAAGTCTCAAACGCGTGAAGGGCTTCTGCAGTCCGTACCCCAGACAGCCACAGAAAGGTCTCTACATTGTATCAGGGATTTCAGAGGATGAAATGTACTGGTAAAGAAAAAAAAAAGATTAAAATCTATCCACCTTTTCTTTGTTCTCTATGAAGTTAAGAATAAGAACATGTACATGTTTCTCTGACACTTCAAACTGACATCTAAAGGGAGAAATGTGAACCAAGTGACGAATTAACTGACTTGAAGGTTGTATCGGATGCACATAACCCCCAGAGCTGAAGAGCAAACCCAGAACCTTGTGCATGCTTGGCAAGTGTCTGCCACTGAGCTGGAGCCCACAACCCAGCTACAGCTTCTAATTATCTTCTGGTGATTTGAACATCCTATGGGTTTTGAATGTTTTCTCTCCGTACTTCTTGCCTTAAACCTTCTTTGATATTAACACAGCGATATCAGTTTTCATTAGGTTAATTTTCATACTTTTTCCCTCCTTTGAGACAGGGTCTCAGCATGCAGTCCTGGCCTACCTAAAACTCACTATTGTGAGAAACGTCTTCTACAAAAGGCTGTTAGCTTGGCAAGGACTCCTGTTTCTGAACTCTCCTCTTCTGCTCTGTGCCGACCGGACAACCAAGCCGAATTGTGCAGTTGTGCTCCCATCAATGGGACGAAGAACACCACCTGTGTCAGGCACGGAAGACAGACTCCATCTTGGCCAAGGGGAGGCCTGGTGCATCCTTTTTCCAAAAAGAACTGCCCTGCCATGCTCCTTTCCTTTTTCACATGTTCCTTTGTGTAACGCTGGGATTATTATTTGTCTCTAACACCATGTAGACCAGGCTAGCCCAGAACTCAAGATCTGCCTACCTCTGCCTCCCGAGTATTAGGATCAAAGGTCAAAGGACCATGTCTGACCCTGGCAGTTTCTTTTCCAGGACTCTTTACTTTCTGCCTCTCAGTACACATAATCCATGCTATGTAAGGGATTTATCTTAAAAGTGGCATGTAAATGGATTTTGGTTTTCCAGTGTGAAAAATCTTTGGTTTTTCTATGAAATGCCACTTCCAATGTCTAGACTACATCTATCATTTGTTACTACTTTTCTCAGCCACTCCAAGTATGCCGTTTACTTTCCTGACTTCTTTTGAATTAAGTCTTTAACTACTATTCCATTTTCCTCCTCTAACAGCTTTTATAATCTTTTATTACTGTTTGTCCTTACACAGTAGGAAATGAACCTTAATCTATTAAACCTAATGTAAATTAGAGTCTTTACCAATTCCTAGAGAACAAATGGATCTTGGAATAGTAACCTTGAAAATTCTTTTTGTATTTTGTCTTCTTCTTCTTCCTCCTCCTCCTCTTCTGTTTTTCCTTGTTAAATTCTCTAATGTTGCTGGGCAGTGGTGGTGCACACCTTTAATCCCAGCTCTCAGGAGGCAGAGGCAGGCAGATCTCTGTGAGTTCAAGGCCAGGAAAGAGCGAGTTCCAGGACAGGCTCCAAAGCTACACAGAGAAACCCTGTCTTGAAAAACCAAATCTCTAATGTTGCTGTTATTGTTGTGTTTTAATTCTTCATTAAATTTCAACTCCATATAAACCCAAATTCATTTATATTTACCAACTTATTTCCCTTCCCACCGACCGTCAATCCTCCCTATACCCCCATGCTTCCAGGAGCAATCCTTTTTCTTTTGACTAGAGAACTTCCCTTTTTTTCTCTGTATTGCTAGGGAATGGACCTGGAAGAGTAAATCTTGGGCCACAGGGATGCGCAGAAGTTAGGATGTTTCTACTGTAAACAAAGGTTCAGCTTCCTTGTGAAGTTCCCAGAAAATGTCTAGGAAAGGAGAAAGACCATGCTTGAAAGTCATATAGGCTCAGGCCTTTAAGCATGCTTCATTGCTATTTTAACATTCTCTTTTTGTATTACTATTATTACTGTGTGTGAGAGAC
This sequence comes from Onychomys torridus, assembly GCF_903995425.1. Classification (NCBI taxonomy): domain Eukaryota; kingdom Metazoa; phylum Chordata; class Mammalia; order Rodentia; family Cricetidae; genus Onychomys; species Onychomys torridus. The sequence goes on along the minus strand of NC_050443.1, from coordinate 106,552,317 downwards.
ACAGACATGTACATACACATACACTACAATCACCACAAAGGAAAAAAATAAATAAAAGCAATTTTGTGTCTGCCAGCAGCCTTCACAGCCAATGCTGATAACTGATAAGTGCGCTGGGATTCTTGCTTCTCCGAGGGCCAGAGGCTTTGATCAGACATCCTTCCCCCTCCTGTGTCCTATTAATTTCCCTGTCTTACTATCCTGCCTTCACCACACCACCCTATTTAAGAAAAGAAAGACATTATAAAATAGAAAAAAACTAAGATATATATCATTAGTATGTCTCTGTACTAAAAGAAATGGTAAAGAGTTCTTCAGGGTCTGGAGCTATAGTTCATGGTAGGCCAGCTCTCTAGCCCTGAGCTACACTTCCTTATCAGCTGTGACCCCATCTAAAGTACATCAGACTGAAAAGAAAATAACCCTTAGCAACCCCTCCAAACATGACTTCAGAAGTCATGAAAAATAGTATGCGTGTGTACCACACAGACACATAATCCTAATTCTTTTGAAAAGCACACATCAAACACTCCTGGGTAATGGACTCTCCTTAAGTGCCTTTATTTTCTAATAACCCTACATTTAGATCTGTTTCAAACCTCTTCTTAACTAACTCTGACCCTGCATCATACTGGCTTCTGCTGCACAGCAGAGAAGCTAGGGAGATGGCTGAGCGGGTAGTGTGTGCTACAAGCATGAGCCCACACAGAAAGATGGCTCATCAGGTCATGGCACATGCCACCAAACCTGTTCCACACACCATAACACAGAATTAAGTACTTCTGAAAAAGCTAGGCTGGCATAGTGGCTCTCCTGTAATCCCAGAGATTGGGAGGCAAAGACTTGGGGCAAAGTGGTTAGCTAGCCTAGCTAACTAGGTTCAATAAAAGACCTTACTGCTGTGGAATAATCTTGTCCACTGTGAAAATGTGATGCGCTCATTGTTAATAAAAAAGCCGACTGGCCGAGAGAACACTGGGAAGAATGAAGGCAGAGTCTGAGGAGTCGAGGAGCCAGATATGGAATAAGCAACATGGGAAATTCATAGATGAGGTTAAAGACGATCAGGTTTGATTAAGGAAGAGCCCTGAAAATCCTGACTACAGACATAAAGAAATAAACCTTAAAAAAAAAAAACCTACAAAATATGTAATGTGTATTTTACCTGCTCAAACAGAAAACAGAAAATCATCTTTAACTGACTTGTGCACACCATATATTCCATACTTGTATGTTATCTTTAAAAGTTTATGTATTTTCAGAACAAGAGGACCAGACACCAATGAAAACAGATGGTCCAGGTGATCCAGCATCTCAAAATGCCTCTGTTACAACTTCCTCAAATTCTGCGCCCAGAACAGCTTCAAGGATGCTGGCTGAGATGATCCAGCCCCACAAACTACTCCAGTCAAGACTAATAATTATCTTAATTTTCTCAAGGTTCTCTTAAAGATACCAGTGACCACAACCAATAGAAAGTAGTCTAAAGGACAATGCCCACTTTCCCAAAAGATGGGTTATGGATATTTATTATCATTTAAGGGGGGTTGGTTACAAGTTGTTATTGGTAATGGTCAGAAAAAAACTGAACAAAGGAGATTAGATTCAGGGATCTTGTTCTGAAAAGGAAAGGGGGGATATAGAAATAACAGAATAAGGTAGGTTATTGAGTCTACTTTTAAAATAAAACAGCGACTACTAGTCTTAAATATTTTACATTGGTGTGGATTTTGGTTTATTAATACAAATCTAAAGTTATTTTTGCTATACTGCTCTTGTTTGGGGCATTGAGTTTACACAGCTCAGTTAAAAATGCAATGTATAATTAAAAAAATACAGATTAATAATCATCTATAATAGTCAAACTTATAGTCACACTAGGTATGTTTTCAAGGTTAAACAGATATATTTAGATAGATAGTCTTCAAACATTTCAAAGACCTATAGAATATGACATTTAAAATGTTTTAATAGCATAAGACTTTTCTTGACAGTGAGACATGCACTCCTGACAACATCTATTTAAAACATCTATTTACTTCTGAGAAGATGATGGGCACTGAAGAACCTCCATATGGAGTTTGCTTTCTTGATGGCAAAAGCTAGTCATTTGGGCAAAAAAACTGCCCTTGCCTCAATTGCTGACAGGGAACTGTCCAAACTGGACCATCAGGATGCAAAAGAAAAGTGACGGCCAAACTTTGCCAAGACAAGGTAAGACAGTCCTTCAAAATCCCCTGCTTCTCAAAAATGTCTATCAACTATACCAGGCCTGTAGGCCAGAGCTGAATGCCCCAACATTACAGAAGCTAGATGTCCCTGTCATTAGGTAACATTTCATCCTTTTGGAGTCTTTGATGGAGTTCAAGACTAAATAATTAAACTTACAGTTTTCCTTAGTTATAGTAGAAAATAAATTAGGTATAAAATTTTAGACTCACAAAGATAGATAATAAAGTATTTTCTCTAAATTTGCCAAATACAAATGGACTGCATATTGTAACTGTAATTCTTACTTGATAACTATTTTTGTTGTATATAATTTTACTATGTTAAAGTCAAAACCTTCCTTTTTATTTAGACAAAAGAGGGGGAATGCTATGGAATAATCCTTCTGTACATTGTGAAAATACGTTGCACTCATTGTTAATAAAAAGCTGATTGGCCAATATCTAAGCAGGATTTTCAAGGCAGAGAGAATGCTAGGAAGAAAGAGGACAGCGTCTGAGGAGTTGCAAGCCAGATGTGGAAGAAGCAAGCAACCTGGGAAGTTCATAGATGAGGTAAATGAGCCTCAGGGCAGCATATAGATTAATAGAAATGGGTTAATTTAAATTGTAAGAACTGGCTGGAGACAAGCCCAAGCTATCAGCCAAGCATTTATAATTAATATTAAGTCTCTGTATTTGGGAGCTGGCTGATGAGACAGAGCCAACCAATAGTACCTATGAAAAACTCCACCTACATCTTACCTCAGTAAAGAAAGTAGACCAATCTAGGAAGACATCTAACACCCATCCCCAACCTCCATAGGCACATATACATACACTTGCACAAGCCCCCATACACACATGCATTCATAATCTCTCTCTCTCTCTCTCTCTCTCTCTCTCTCTCTCTCTCTCTCTCTCACACACACACACACACACACACACAGTGATATTTTGTTTGTGCACTAACAAATAAAGCTTGCCTGGAGATCAGAGTGTGCAGCTAGCCACTAGAAGTCAGGCAGTGGTGGCACACACCTTTAATCCCAGCACTTGGGGAGAGGAAACAGGAAGTGGTATGGTTGGGCAGAGAGAGGAAGTGATAAAGTGAGGTGGAGACAGGAACTTGGCTCCTTTCAGTCTGAGGACTCAGTAAAGGTAAAATCCTCTCTAGTGGCTACTGCTCTACTTCTCTGACCTTTCAATTTTCACCCTTATATCTGACTCCGGGTTTTTAATTAAGACCAATTAGAATTGGTGCTACACACATGCATCCGTAATGTCTCTCTCTCTCTCTCTCTCTCTCTCTCTCTCTCTCTCTCTCTCTCTCTCTCACACACACACACACACACACACACACACACACCATACACACATGTATCCATAGTCACACACAAACACCCATACACCATACACACTTGCATCCATAGTCACACATACACCCATACACCATGTACATATGCATCCATAGTTATATACACACCTATACACCATACACACATGTATCCATAGTCTCACACATACACATACAGACCCATACACCATACACACATGCATCCATAGTCACCCATACACCATGTACACATGCATCCATAGTTATATACACACCTATACACCATACAGGCATGTATCCAGTCACACACACACACACCCATACACACATGCATCCATAGTTATACACACACCCATACACCATACACACAAGCATCCATAGACATAGACACACACACACACACACACACACACACACACAGTCCCAACCTCATGTGAGTAGAACTCTCTGAAAAGAACCCCCCACCCTCAGGCTGTTATGGGCAACAATGTGGAACTGTGACTCAGGCAACAAACCACCACCACTAACAATAGCACCCAGTTTTTAATTTTAATATTCTGTGATGTACCTTTTCTGTTGTTCGTTTTGTTTTGGTTTGGTATTTTATTTTTAGTTTCTCTGTGTAGCCCTGGCTGTCCTGGACCTGGCTCTATAGACCAGGCAAATCACAATGATCTGCCTGCCTGCCTCTGCCTCCTAAATGCTAAGATTAAAGGTGTGTGTCACCATCGCCTGGCTTTTTTTTTTTTTTTTTTTTTTTTTTTTCTGAGACAGGGTTTCTCTGTGTAGTCCTAGCTGTCCTGGAACTCTCTTTGTAGACCAGGCTGGCCTTGAATTCACAGAGGTCTACCTGCCTTTGTGATGTACCATTAAGTGGTCCTTTGATAGTTAATTTTATACATCAATTCAACTAAGTGATATCATGATAGCTGGTAATGTTGTGGAATATTTGTACACTGTGTGAAGATGTATTGCTATGATTGGTGGAATAAAAGGCTGAATGGCCAATAGCTACACAGGAAGAGGTTAGTCAGGACTTCCAGGGACAGAAAGGACTCTGGGAAGAAGAAAAGCAGAGTCGCCAGCCAAAGAGAGAGGAAACGGGGTATAAGATGAAAGAAAGGTAAAAAGCCATGATGCAAAACATGGATTAATATAAATGGGTTGATTTAAGTTATAAGAGCTAGTGAGACAAGCCTAAGCTAAGGCCTAGTTTTCATAATGAATAAATCTTCATGTCATTATTTGGGAGCTGGCAGGACAGACTCCTTACACTGGTACATTCTGGGTGTGTGTACATGGCTGTCTCAAGACGGGATTCACATTGAAAGCAGTAGATCAGTGCCCTGACTAATGTGGAAGAAGAAACATGGGAAGTACATAGATGAGGTAAATGAACCTCAGGGTAGCACACAGATTAATAGAAATGGGTTAATTTAAGTTGTAAGCACTACCCAGTATGCTGAGGACTGGAGAGAACAGAACAAAGAGGAAAGGTTAGTGCACCCCCTGGGTGATCTCCTGCCCTGAGAGATTGGTACAATGGTTCTTGATCTTTGGGGTCTGGACCAGGTCTTACAGCACTGGTTCCTCCAGTTTGAGGGTACTGGTGCCTGGCCTGGAACCACCCCACAGGTTTTGCTGGTCCTCAAGCATGTATCCAGTTCACATCATATTAACCTTTCCTCCCCCTTCATTTCCCCACCCCTGCTTTGTTTCTTCAGAGAGTCCTAGCTCATACAGATGGTAGACAGGGAAGCAACGGTTGGTATAGCAAATTCTTGTGACTGTGGAGGACTGGGTTATGGCTGTAGCAGGAGTTTGGAGATACATGCTGGGAAAAGCCAACTCTGTCATGAATGAACCTTTAAAAGTGATTCCACTGACAGCTTAGAAACCAAAAACCTGAAGAGAAAGCCTTAGACTTCTCAGGGGTTGTTTATGTATCCCTAACAAGGCATCAACACATGGGAAGATATGGGAAGGGCAATCCTAAGGAGTCCTAGATGGAAATAAGGAAAGTGTTACTGGACAAGAGAGAGGAGGCCAGCTTTGTTACCAAGAGGGAAAAGACCGTGGCTGAAGCGTGTTCACACTCTACTGTTCTGTAGAGGGAGAACTGAAGAATAATTAAATGGGTATTTAGCTGAAGCTATTTCTAAGTCAAATGTCATTGCTAAACTCTACCTGACTGATTATGGTAAAATTTAAGAAGACAAATATGACTCAAAGGCATAATTGTTAAGCAAAAAAAAAAAAAAAGCAAAGCAGAACTTCAAAAGAGTTGAATATTTCTCAACCTGTCTATGCTGCAAACTACAAGAAAGGCAAAGGCATTCTGGAGAAAATGCTGAGGCCCAGCATCTGTCTGACAAAGAAAATTAGTATAGGTGATTAGACCTGGCTATCCTGGCAGGAAACCCACTAGTGTGAAAGGGGAGGGGATAAAAATGGCTACTGACTTTAGGGATTTTGTAGAGCAAACAAAGATGTTTGGTCAGAACGAGCACTCTTCTTTGAAGCATGGTTCTGACATCATGAGACCTGTCTCTTCAGTTTCAAAAAGGAAGACCATGACTGACTCACTTTCACCAGGTCAGGCAGCATGATAAACCAGGACACCCAGCATCCTAGGGCCACAGTCCTTTCTGAGTAGGAGAGCTGGGGCATGGCCCCCATCTCAGAAGATCTGGGAAGTGGAACTTGATCATCAGAGTTGTCATTTTTCAACTTTCTTACATTTTATTTAGTGTGGTAGGGGAGGCGGACATTCATGTTATGGTGCTCATGTGGAGGTCGAGGACAACCAGTGTGGAGCCAGTTCTCACCTTCCACCATGTAGGTCCCAGGAATCTAACTCCGGTTGTCAGGCATAGAGGCAAACACCTTCACCCACTGAACCATCTCAATAGCCCAAGGTATCTTTCTTTCTTTTTATACTTATTTATGTGTGTGTTGTACATGTGGGTGCATTCCTGTTACAACATGTGTGTGGAGGTCAGAGGACAAGCTGTGAAAGTCAGCTCTTGCCTTCCACCATGTGGGTCTCTAAGAATCAAATTCAGATGGTCAGGTTTGGTGACAGCCATCTTGTCAACATATACAACAACCTGTTACTATCAATACCTACAGAATTCACTGAACTCAAGGAAAACTGTTTCATGTCAGAACAAATGGATGAGAAGTAGAGTGCGCGATGAGGCAAGCTTGCTGGCTCTGCCATCAAAGAAGAAATAAGCTGTGTGCACAGTAAGCAACCTCTTGAGGGCTGGGAGCCATGGGTGGGTCACATGCATGGGGCTGCATCATGCATTGCTTTCCCGAGGAAGAGCAACCATCTGCACTAAGGAGACCAGAGTTCAGTCTCAAGGGAGGCAAGAAACTCTGACACATCAAATCATAGAACAAGCTGAGAGGAGCAAAGAAAAGAACAGGACATTCAGCACCCCTGGCTAGACACCTGGGGAACATGAGGGACAGACGAAACTAAAAGAATGGCCTGATCATCTGATCACTGAACATTAATTAGTTGCCTACTTCCAGAGCAGAGCTGCTAATAGAATGGAACAGCTAAACACTGTCCCACATTGATTTTTACACTTCACTGGGGGGTGGGAGGAGGGAAAGTGAGTGAGGGAGCGCGTGCGTGCGTGCGTGCGTGCGTGTGTGTGTGCGTGTGTGTGTGTGTGTGTGTGTGTGTGTGTATTCTCTGAGTCATCTCATCAGCCCTACTGGTTTTTCTTCTTATTTTTAAGGTGTGAGTGTCTTGCCTGCATGTGTATCTGTTCACTGTGAGCATGCAGTGCCTGAGGAGACCAGAGAGGGCATCAGATGCCCTGGACTGGAGTTTGGATGGCTGTGAGTGGCCGTGTGGGTTCTCTTAACCAGTGAGCCACATCCCCAGGCCCTTGAGTTACTGTTGTGGCTGCTTGTTTGCTTTTGAGAAAGGCTCTCATTACGTGGCCCTGGCTGATCTGGAACCTACTATGTAAATCAGGCTGGTCTCGAACTCACAGAAATCTACCTACTTCTGCCTCCTGGGTGCTAGAATAAAGGATGTGCACCACCACCCCAGCCCTTGGTTTTATTTTTAGTTAAAATAGGGGAGATGGTTTAACAAGTAAAGGCAGGTAGTTGCCACCAAACCTGATGACCTGAGTTCAACACCCCAGGACCCACATGGTGGAATGAAGTACCAACTCCCACCGGTTGTCTTCTGATTCCACATAGTTCAAATGCCCACACAACAGGGGAAGGGATTGTTTTGTTTTGAGTCAAGGTCTCTGTGTATCCCCCACTGGCCTGGAACTCACTCATTATATAGCACAGGCAAGCCTTGAACTCATGATCCTCTTGCCTCTATACTCTAGTTGCTGGAAGTAAAGGTTTATGCTTTAACACCCAGCTTTAATGATTCTGAGGCCTTTTAATGAGGTATAAATGATACACTATAATATTTGGCCATTTAGGGAAGAGTGAAATGACTCAAGAGATGAAGGCACCTGCCACCAAGCCTGACCAAAGTCTCAGAACCCACTGACATGGTGGAATGAGAAAACCAAAACCTGAAATCTGTCCTCTGACCTCTCTACATGTGCTATAGCACACTTGCATGCAAGCCTAGGCACATGAAAGCACACACATACAAAAACATAGCATCAAATTAACTAATTAAAACACACAAATGCATTTTAAAAGTAAAAGCATAAGAATTTTAAATTTAAAAATGAAAAGAAATTTAAAAGAAATTTAAAAATACAGCAGTCAGGAGGCAGAGGCTGGTGGATCTCTGTGAGTTTGATGCCAGCCTCATCTGTGTATCAAGTTTCAGGCCAGCAGCAAACAAAAACCAGCTGCTTATAAATATACAACTCAATGATCTTAATAAACTCATAGCTTTGAAACTTTCATCACAATCTCTATCCAGATTTTTGGTTTATTGCTATTATTATTATTATTATTATTATTATTATTATTATTATTTGGTTTGTTTGTTTTTGGGACAAGGTCTTATGTAGCCCAGACCATCCTTGACTGGGCTAGATTCAACTTTGTAAAAGATAACGTTGAATTTCTGATCTTCCTCCCTGCCCTCCGAGTGCTGAGATCACAGATATGGAGCACCACAGCCAATTTTCCTACAAGATTTTAATAATGTGACTTATTGGTAGACAATAAAGAATTTACTCCTGCTTGGTACAATTAGACATGAAACACATTCAAATTGGAGTACTGTGGTGATTTGAATAAGATAGGGCCTACAGCCCAGCGGTGGTGGTGCACGCCTTTAATCCCAGCACTCAGGAGGCAGATGCAGGCAGATCTCTGTGAGTTCGAGGTTAGCTTGTCTACAGAGTGAGTTCCAGGACAGCTAGAGCTACACAGGAAAAAACCTGTCTTGGAAAAAAAAATAGCCCCCATAGGCTCATATATTTGAATGTTTGGTTGTTAGGGAATGGCAATATTTAAGAGGGATTAGGAGTGTTTTCTTATTAGAGAAGGTGTGGTCTTGGAAGAAGTATGTCACTGAGGTTGGGCTTTGGGGTTTCAAAAGCCCAAGCCAGGCCCAGTGTTTCTTCCTGATGCCCATGCATCCAGCTGCAGAACTCTCAGTTTCTTCTCCAGCACCATGCCTGCTTGCCTGCTGCCATGCTCCCAACCATGAAGAAAATGGAGTACACCTCTGAAACTGTAAACAAGATGAAATTAAACCCTACTTTCTTTTTTAAGAGTTGCTGTGGTCATGGCATCTCTTCACAGCAATATAACACTGGCTAAGACAAGCACTATCTAAAGTGATGTTCTAGGAGCCAGGTTGCCATGGAGCTCTGCATAGGCGCCCGTCTCTAGTGCCCTTGAGAATGGAGTTTTCAATGGCTGAACATGTAAGTACTGAAGCAATGCTAAGGATTTAGCAAAAGCTAAAGCATTTGAAATATTTCTTGTCATTAGTCCCATAGCAAGGAAGCCCTCCATATAAAGACTACAGTCAGTTTTTAAATCACATGCATAATATATTTTACCATCTTAATGACTGAGATAGATTCACCATTCTAAACGAGGGAAGAGCAGATGGTGAGTACTATTTTAATGAATGAGATCTACATAAGTGAATTCTGACTGTGATTGTTCAGTACTATGAGGAGTAATTCATTCAGTTACTAAACAAAGAGACTTGCCAAATTAAGACAATTTTCAAACTATTTCTGATATTTCATGATGTTATATATCTTTGCTAATGAATCTTCATACTTTTTATATTTAGATAATTCTTGCCTTTAACTGAGCTTATCTCCTTGGTCTTCACAGTCTATTTTAACTTGAAGAACTTTTGTGACCCATTTTAAATCTCCAGCCTAAAGCAATCTTTTCATAGACACTTGCATGAAGCTGTAACTGTACCGCAGATCTTATACAGAAGACAAAGGACAGGAACATCCATCATTTTTTTTTTTTGCACAGTTGCTTACTCTGCCATGTACCATCTCTCCTCTCATCCCTCGCCTCTTATCTCCCATTGCCTTTTCCATTAGCCTATGTCTTATATACTCATTTTTCTAACGTTAAGTCATATATTACTTCCTCAAAGATGCCTTCCATCCTGGGACCCCAGCTCCATCCAGTCAGGCACATAGCACCCATATTTCAGAAGCTTATGTCTATGAGGACAAAACTGTATGGCTGGGTAATTAATATATGCTACTACTTGAAGTCTCTTATCCACAGCCCCAGTGTCACCTCCAGCCTTTGGCACACAGTGGCACACCACAAATATCTGTTAAATCAATAAGCACTTACTTAGTATTTTGGAACAGCCCCTACTATGAGCCAGCACATACAGACACACAGAGTAAAACCACAGCACTCCAGGCCCTATCCTTCTGGAGCTTATCATATAGAAAGGCGGCAGACAAATAAATAAAAAGAAACAAATAATTAACATATAAGTATAGTAAGAACTGCACTATAGTTTTTATTTCCACCTGGACACTGCAATGAATAAAAGTATTTTGTTTTTAAATTTTTACAGATGTGTATGTTCGTCTATCTGTGTACGCCCTCTGTGTGACAGTGGCCTTCGAGGCCAGAGGAGGGCATCAAATCCCCTAGAGCTGGAGTTATTTACAGGCAGCGGTGAGCTGGGAATTCAGGACCTCTGCAAGGGCAGCTAGCACTCTTGACAGCTAGCCATCTCTCCAGCTGCCAATAAAAATATTTTTCATGGTGCTTTACTTTCCTTCAATTTGCCAAGCATATTGACATTCCTTCTATGTTCTGTTCCTCCTGTCAATAAATTTCAACTGGTCAACCTGATGCCAGACATTCAAACTGTCAGAGGTGCAGCACATTAAACCCTGAAGGTACACTTGCCTGCACACATCAGAGGAGAGCATTCAAATGAAAAACAACAGCTCTACATAGATGCTGCCTTGCCACCAAGGTAGACCTTGTAAAAATGAGAGAACAGCTGAGCTCGGTGGCTCACACCGTTAATCCCGTGCTCAAGAGGCTGGAGTAGATGGATCTCTATGAGTTCAAAGCCAGTCTGAACTCATATATGAAGTAAGCATATGGTAAATTCCAGACTTCCAAGGGATGAGACCTGGTCCAAAGGGGGAAAATGCACAACTGAACATACTTTAACTTTTTTCATATTTTACTACTGAAAATTCTTTTGCCATCTCACAGTGAAGTTTCTGGTAACTTGTTAATGTCACTACAATTTCAGTAAACACTAACTTAAGAGAACAGTTCAAGTTTACCTTTTTCTCTTTTTTTCACAACTATGTACGTAGAAATTAGGTGGTTCTGTAGTAGGCTATCACTTAGGTTCTTTAAAGGAAAAACAAAAAGAAATCCAAACAAAGTGGACATGGTGGCGCATGTCCGTCCACACAATCACAGCACCGGAGGCTGAGGCAAGAGAATCACAAGTCTAACACATGCAAGCAAGTGAAGAGGAGGAGGAGGAAATGAGAAATATTAGTTATACTTAGTGCTTTCTATGGTCAAGAACTCACTTAACCAGTCCAATTGCTTTGGAGGCATGGCCATCTGGCGGCAACTGAGGCTCACGAAGTCCTGACCCCAGGTCATCATGTCATCTACTCTACCTCCTCACTGCTTAGTCACATCCGGAAAACATGTCACTGCTCAACCGAGATTGGAGAGAACTCTCTGCAAAGCTTCGTAATAAGGGTTTCAACAGAGCGCTAGGTTCTTGCTGCTGTGAGCTCAGCCATCTCTTATATTGAATTCTTGACCTTGGGATGTGACCATATTTGGAGATAATCTCTAAAGAGGAATTACATTAAAATGAATTTATTAGGGGGGGTTAATCCAGTATAATTGTTTTTTTTTACTATTTTTTAAAGATTTATTATGTTTAGTTATGCATAATTATGTAGGGTATGTGTATGTGCACGTGAATGCCAATGCCCCCAAAGGCCAGAAATATTGGTTTCCCTGGACCTGGAGTTAAAGGGTGTTGTGAGCCACCTGACATGGGTGCTGGAAATCTAACTCAGGCCCTCTGCAAGAGCAGTATGTGCTCTCAACTGCTAAGCCACCTCTCTAGCCCCACAACTAGTTTCATTATAAGAAAATTTAAGTACACAAAGGTACAAAGGAAGGAAAGCCCAAGATGGGGATTACAGCCATCTATAAGACAAGGAAAGAGGGCTCAGAAGAAACAAGCCCTGCCCACACGCTAGTCTCAGCATTATAGGAAAATGAAATTCTGTGTTCAATGCCTCCTCCAACCTGTGACATTCTGCTCTGACTGTCCTAGCAAACAAGTATAGTTCTGAAAGTCACGAGAGCCTGCTCTATTCCTCAGAGTCCAGAGTTCAGTGACAATCATGAGCAGCAGCACAGCTCGCCCACGCCGTCTTCAGAATGACAATGACATCTGTTCCAATCAAATCCTGTTCCCAGTGCACCAGGCAAGAACAAAAACGTGTGCATGAATGTGGAGAGAATCAGTGGGAGGAAACAGACAAGAACGACAGCTTAAGAACAGATGTTTTATTCCCTCATCTCCTACCCCCAAATGATAAGACGCCCCGTGGGAAAATGCCCCCAAAGTATCAGCTCAATTCTGACACACCAGGAACACAACAGATCCTTCCGGTCAGTCTAACTCTGAGCAAGAACTTCAGCTACACATGGGAGAGAAGGGGTGATGCCTGGAGGGCAGAGGATGTAAGAGAACAGGAGGGAAGGATGGACCTTCGAGGTGAGGAGCTGGAGCGGAGTAACAAAGAAGAAAAGGCTGTGGGAAGAAGGGCGGCAGAGGCCCCAGAAGATCTCTATTTGCTTCTCTGCTGGCTCCCTTCTTTCAAAACCAAACAAACCTGCTAAGTGACCCTGACAAGATACAATCAAGAGACTTTTCCTGCCCTGCTTTTTCCTTTTTATATTTTCTTTCCCCAGCTCACTCTCCACCCCCCCCCTCTTCCAAAAGTCCCGCATCACTAGTTTTCACGCTGCCTACACATAAACAAGATAACCACACACGTGCAGACCTTCTGCACGGAGGACCAAAGTTCAGCAGGCATTAACTTCAATTTGGCCAGTGCTGATGAAAGCCAACAATACTTTTATGTATAATTCAGCTATTATTTGGCTTAAAAGGGCTTGTTGGGAAATGTTATCATCTTTACTATTTTCTACAGAGAAAATATTTTCCAGTTTCAAATAACCCTGGACTTTTGAATTATAACTTGTTTTTATGTTCAAGCTATCTGTGTATTATTTCTCCTGCAGTTACACATAAAATATTTTTACATTTTAAAAAATGGACAAATACTACAGAATTGTATTACATGAAATATATAGAATATACAAATTTATAGAGACAGAAAGATTATCTCAAGATGAAGAAGAAAGAAATATAGAGGAATCATTTCCTAAGTACAGAATTTCTGTTTTGTGTGATGGAAAAGCCCCACAAATGGACAGTAGTATCAGGACATAATATCATGAATGTAATAATCAATACAATTAATGTAATTAATGAATAATAAATATAGTTATTGAATGAAAAAATAAAGATAACCTTTTTTATTTAAAAAATGGTTTAGGCATAAAACTTTTTATTTATCACTAATATAATAGTGAATTATTATTACCTGGACATTGTGAATATAATTCTTACTTGAAAATTGTTCTTATTATATATAGTTTTACTGTTACAATTAAAAGCTTTTCTTTTTATTTACACAAAAGAGGGGAAATGTTGTGGAATAATCTTTTTGTACACTGTGAAGATGTATCTTTGCCAAGATGCCTTCTGATTGTTTCAAAAAAAAAAAAAGCCAACTTGGGGTGGTCTGCCAAGGCCACTCCCCGCTTCTCTGACTGCTCTCCTCATTAGGAAAGTGGCCTGTGATGCACTGTGAACTAGGTGACTTTGAAGGTCCTTGGCCAAGCAGGACCAACAAGCCTCTTCTCTAGACGTGTGAACCAGACTCCCTCTCCAGTCTTTTTTGATGGCTGGTCAGTCTCCATTGACTACAGGGAACCTCAGAGTAGGCTTGAAAGATGAGAATGCCATCTTTCGAGCAGAATCCTTTTTCTAATATAAATAAAGTCTAGGGCTGGAGCTTGGCTGGCAGAGTGCATGCCTAATATGCATGAGGCCTGGGTTCAATCCCCAGCACCACCCAACTCCTCCCCAGCATCACCCAACTCCTCCCCAGCACCACTGAACTCCTCCCCAGCACCACTGAACTCCTCCCCAGCACCCCTGAACTCCTCCCCAGCACTCCTGAACTCCTCCCCAGCACTCCTGAACTCCTCCCCAGCACCCCTGAACTCCTCCCCAGCACTCCTGAACTCCTCCCCAGCACTCCTGAACTCCTCCCCAGCACCACAGAACTCCTCCCCAGCACCACTGAACTCCTCCCCAGCACCACAGAACTCCTCCCCAGCACTATCTGAACTCCTCCCCAGCACCACAGAACTCCTCCCCAGCACTCCTGAACTCCTCCCCAGCACCACTGAACTCCTCCCCAGCACCACTGAACTTGGTATGGCAGTGCACATCTGTCATCTCATCTCTCAGGAGGGAGGCAGAAAGATCAAAAGTTCAAGGTCATCCTTGGCTACATAGGAAGTTTGAGACCTCTATCTCCAAAAAGGGGGGAAAAATCAAAAAGAAATAGGTGAAGGAGATGTGCCAAGAGAAATGTTGATGAGAGATCTCAAATCCCATATAACATCCACATTTGGTTTCAGTACGCTGGGTTCTTATAAAAAGTGGTTTTTGCACAAGCTGATAGATTTTTCCCTTTAACATAAGCTGACAGAGTTGTATAAGTAAAAGCGTCTTGATAAAAGAGCCTATTTCACTCGAGACTCACAATACCCAAACACATAATGAGGCAAATTCCTCTGGCTCTTGCTTCACAGCTGAAGAAGTAAGGCCCTTGACCTGGGGATTTATCTTCTTGGCTTCCAGGCGCTCCCTGAAAAGATGTCCCCACTATTCAGGAGAAAGAAGAGGACTCCAGAATAGAAAGGAGGATCCCAGAAGAGAGGCCCTGTGAGATGAGAGCCATGGGGAGAAGGCAGTGTGGCAACTCGGGCGAATGCTGCTGCGGTCTACCCAGCGGGCCAGGGAGAGGAACAGAGGAATGAATATCATCAGCACGAGGGATCCTGGGGGACGGTGCACTGTTACCATCTTAAACCAATCAGCCAGCTTTGGGGATGGCTGAATGCACAACAGACAGCGACGCAGATGCCAGAGTTCTCTAATAAATAATAATAAAAAATATTAACAAACGGAGCTTGACTCTCGGTCTCCTGACTGATTTCAGCAATTCATTCACTGCTCTGAAATGTGACTGAAATTGGAGAAAAATAATTCAGAAGTTTCATACATGTCATTTACATAATAGAAAATGAATTTTAGCTCAGAACATCCAGCTGTGAAATTATCTTGTCAGTATGTAAATGAATTAGAGATATATGTATGTAAATGTGGACAGGTAGGAGAGTGTTATTAAAATACTTAGCACGGTTACATAATGACTAAATGCTCTTCTCCTCCATGCTGAAGGACATTTCTAAAGCCTACCAAAAGCAGAATACACAACAAAACTCAGAGCAATATTATTTCTAACAGGGAAAAAAAAGAAAGGAGGACTAAATAACCCAGGGAGGGGAAGACAGACAAATCATGAAATATTCAAATAGAGGAAGAACAAGGAACTCTAGTTTCATCTATCAGCACAGGTAAATCTCAAACCATCAACAACAAAAGAAGAGGTGGCTGGAGTGGTGGCACACGCCCGTGATCCTGACCCTCAGGAGGAAGAGGCGGGAGAACACAAGTTCAAGGTTGTCCCTGGCTACACAGCAAGTTTGAAGCCCACATGGGATATATGAGACCTCATCTTTAAAAATCAATAATAAATAAAATTGCCAGGCATGCTAGTATACATGCCTTTAATCCCAGCACTTGACAGGCAAAGGCAGGTGGATCTCTAAATTCTAGGCCAGCCTGACCTGGTTCACACAGTGAATTCCACACTAGCCAGCATCACATAGTTTGACCCTGTCTCAAAATAATAATAATTAATAAATAAAATAAATAATACAAAAAAAAAAGTTCCAAGTATAGTGTCTCAAGCCTTTAATCCTAGCACTCAGGATGCAGAGGCAGGCGTATCTCTGAGTTCTAGATCAGTCTGATCTACATAGCAACTTCCAAGCCAGCCAGGGATACATTGTAAGACCATGTCTCAAGAAATACAGAAGAAAAGATTTAAAAACAAGAGATTAGCTGTTCAGGAGTAACTTGCCAAATAATGTAAGAGATATTTTCACAGTAATGATCACCACAGAACATGGGCAAGGGAGATAGTTCAACAGTTATGTGCCTGAATTCAAATCGCCAGCATTCATGCAAAAGCCAGGAATAATATATCCGTAATCCCCATTCTGGGAAGGCAGGACAAAAGGCTCTTGGAGTCCACTGGCCAGTCAGCTCGGCTGAATCCATCAGCTCCAGGTTCAGCCCCTATCCCAAAAATTAAAGTGAGAAACACAGGGAGATACTCAACTTCGACCTCTGGCCTCCAAACACTCATGCACATGTATGAACACATACCCACATAAACACACACACACACACACACACACACACACACACACACACACACGAGAGAGAGAGAGAGAGAGAGAGAGAGAGAGAGAGAGAGGAGAACAAATAATTTAATGGAATTTAAATAGAAATCTCCAAAATATAAATCTTAGCAACATACTGTTTAGGAATTTATAACCAAGAATAGTAATAATTTTCAAGAAAGTAACAAAACTCCAGCCGATTCCCTTCAAGGGAAGGACATGCTTGGAGAAATGGCAAAGATGCCTCTGAAGTCACTGGTCATGTTTCACTTCTTAATCTGGACAGGAGATAAAAACATACACTTTAGAATACCTTATACTATTTATCTGTGATAAGCAGTGTCTTATATTTATAAAAAATTTCATAAGAACACTATTTAAAATATAATAAAGGATCTAGCAAAAGAAAATTACAAACTGTCTCCACCATTTTTTTTGTAATTCACAAAAATCAACTTAATGCCTAAATGCTCAATAATCATATTTTTTAAAAGATTTATTTATTATGTACACAGTGTCCTATCTGCAAGCATGCCTGCACGCCAGAAGAAGGCATCAAATATCAAATATCATAGACGGTTATTAGCCACCATGTGGTTGCTAGGAATTGAACTCAGGACCTCTGGAAGAACAAGCAGTGCTCTTAACCTCTGAGCCATCTCTCCAGCCCTCAATAATCATATTTTAAACTTAAAAAAAAAACCTAGCTGGGCGGTGGTGGTGCACGCCTGTAATCCCAGCACTCAGGAGGCAGAGCCAGGTGGATCTCTGTGAGTTTGAAGCCAGCCTGGGCTACAGAGCAAGATCCAGGACAACCAGGGCTACACAGAGAAACCTTGTCTCAAAAAACCAATATATATGTGTTAGTGGCTCCAACCTATAATCCCAGCACCCGGGAGGCTATGGCAGGAGAATCATCATGAGTTCAAAATAAACCTTGGCTACAAAGTGAGACCCTGTCACACAACGAAAGAACAAGGACAGGGAGAGGGCTCAGTGGGTAAACACAGAAGACCAGAGTTCTATCCCCTGAACCCACAGTGGAAAGAGGAGACCAACCCCCAAAAGAGCACTGTGGCACACAGGCACCAACAGTCTCAGCCTCCCCACCCCCCCACCCCCCGACACACACACACGCTAATCATAAGAGAGAAGAAAGGGAGCAAATAAACAAAAGTCACAACAGGCATACTGCAGAGATTAACTGACTTCAGGGGCAGTTATACAGCAATAATGCCAGAGTCTCCTATAGTGCATAAGTCATACTAAAGTTATTATCAAAGGAAGCAGGTATAATGGTACATGCCTGTAAACCCATCATTCAGCAGGCAAGGCAGAGGATATCAAATACCAGACCAACCTAGACTATATTGCAAGCTCCAGGACAACCTGGGCTAGGGTGAGACCCTGTCTCTGAAAATCTAATGAAGGGGCTGGAATGATGGCTTAGTGGTTAAGGATACTTCCTGCTCTTCCAGTTCCCAGCACCCACATGGGCCTGCTCACAACTGCCTGAACTCCAGCTACAGGAGGATCAACACTCTCTTCTGGCCGCCTGAGTACCCATACATATGTAGCATGCATATTCATACAGCTGGGAGAAGAGGTATCTGCTCTCCCAGGTGGGAGCCAGGTGAATAACTTAGACTTTCCATCCATTTGCCTGCCTTACAGAGAGGTCCCAGACAGTACCACACCACACACTAAAAGACTTCCTGGCAGGGGTGACTGATTCAGGACGAGGCAGCTGACCCAAAGCCAGCCAATCATGTTGCCACCTGTCGACATTTCCAGCTTTGTTCCAGCACCTTCCACTCATGTCTGTGAACTTGCTGTACCATTCCTTAACAGAATGCACGTCCATGCCCAAGGACCACACATGTACCGTGCAGTCATGCATTCTGTCTTTTCTTCTAACTCTGAGCTCTGGGAGAGTAGAGGGGTCAGTGTGGGCTCACAATTGTGCTAAGCCTGTTAGCACAATCCCTGGCACCAAGGAGGGATTTTGTGAGAATTGTTTTTAACAAAAGAGCAAAATCAACTGTAATACCGTGTCTTCTTTTTTCAAAAGCTTTATTTTTATTTCATTAAGCTTAAATAGAAATATACTTGCTTTAAGAAGCCTCAAATGATGACAAATGAACCAATGTAATAATAGAATTTATACACAACCTTGAAAAGGACAATGTCACAGAATATCATGTTAAATTTTACAAATGTAAGGAGCTTATAAAAACATACCTGAATGAAGTTGAATTTTCCCAATAACTCCTTCTACCAAGCCCAAACAAATGGGGTTCCAGGCAAGAAGCAGATCTGTGGCTAAAATAAAGTAAGAAGCAATCATGAGAACGCATTCACCAGGAAATGTTAAACTATCTTTTTGCAGCATATTTTAAAAGGATCAACATCCCCCAAAAGCAGTTCTAACTTCCCCACAGAACACATTACCATAAAGGACTTAACTCTGAGGCCTCTGGATACCAAAGCAGTTGCGGGGTAAAAAGGGTTGAGGAACTCCGTTGATGGGGCAGTGTCTTGGTGCCCTACAGTAGAGGAAACAGGCTGTCCAACTACAAAGAGGGTAAGTGGAAGGAGCCACCTGGGACCCACAGACAAGGCCTGAAGATGGCCCTGGAGCTGTCCACCTCCTGATCACACTCTGAAAAACACCTTTCCCCAAAGAGTCACACACTCGGCAAAGGGGTCCGGAAAGCCACTTTCTGTACTCATGACTTCTAGGGCTGCTTATTTTCTGTTTACCACTGCGTGTGTGCCCCTCATCTGAACCCCACAACAGCTACAGTGATTTGCGTGTAAACTAATACTATTCTAGACATCCAAAAGAGAAGCAAATCACATATAAAAACCATGTCTAAGGACAGAGGGGCTAATTTAACTCTTCTCCAACCTGGGTTGTGAGAGATTGCTACAAGCATAGAGGCAGACGTGACATTTCTGATTGCTCAGCCGCTGAAAAGGAGGGGCAAGGGTGAGTATTCCTGCTGGTTTAGTCAGCCCAGAGAGCGGAAGCGCTTACCCTGGAAGCAGTTTACACCCAGGACCAATAGTGGGAGGCCAGAGCCAATTCCCAAAAGTCGCCCTCTGACCTCCACATGTGTGCTGAGGCACAGTTGCTAATAAGTTAAAATTTTAAATGTTTCTGCTGGCAAAATTAATTTTAATTATTACCACTTAAATTTTATTTTACTGAAATATTATGTTACTAGTAGGGTAATTATACATTAATAGTTTAGTCTCCAAATTCATTTACATTTTTTTATTATGTATTAATTTCTTGAGTTAGGGTCTTCCTATATAGCCATGGCTAGCCTTGAACTCATGGTGATACTCCAGCTTCAGCCCCATAGCTGGACTGTTATTTCTTGAATGTCTTGCTGTTGAATTTTCACTAGAAAGCAAAAACAATAGATTTCTTTGGTTGGTTGTGGCTACTCTGCAGAGCCAGGAGTAGAACCCAGGGTTTCACACATGCCAGGCAAGCTGCTACCACCAAGCTATATTCACCCCAAGTTCATTGTTTTTATTGTAAAAATTAACAACAACAACAAAAAGATTTTAAAGGTGTATATATATATATATATATATAAAATTTCTAATCTTTTTTATTTTATTTGTTTTGTATGTGTGTGAAAGTGGGGGCACAAATGCCATGGCACACATGTGGAGGTCAGAGAATAACTCATGGGAATCAGATCTCTCCTTCCACCATGTAGGTTCCAGGGATCAAACTTAGGCTGCCAGGTGTTTGAGGCAAGCAAGAGCCTTTACCCACTGCCGGCCTTCCGAGGTTGACATCGAGAGTCCCATTTTACAAGTGAAAGAAAAATGCTTAGAAAAGTAACATAGTCAAATAAGCCACATGACAGGAGGCAGGGCTGCAATCAAAAGAGAAGTCTAGCAAAGCTCTGACTCAAAAACTTCTGTTAAATCCAAAATAGGTGATAGTTTGAGTCCAACCTGGTCTATGAAGCCAGTTCCAGGACAGCCAGGGCTGTTACAGGAAAACCCTGACTCAAGGGGAAACACAAAACAAACAAATAAAAAACACAAACAAACAAGTGTGGTGGTACACTCCTTTAAAACAATACTTGGAAGGCAGAGGCAAGCGGATCTCTGTGAGCTCAAGGCCAGCCTGGTCTACATAGTGAGTTCCAGGCCAGCCAGGACAACAGATTTTGAGATCCTGACTCAAAATTTAAAAAAATAAAATAAGCAAATAAAAGTCTAGAGCCAGGAATGGTGGTGCATGCCTGTAATCTCAGCATTCAGGCTAAGGCAAAGGATCTTCAGTTCCACGCCAATCTGGGATACACAGTAAATTTGACACCAGCCTGGGCTAATGGACAGCCTGTGTTTCCAAAGAAAGAAAACCAAAGAGGTCTGCCAATCTGACTCTGGTTATACACCTCAGCAACCTGCTATAACACCTCCCTCAGAAACTACACAGGGAGCCACTGAAACAGGAAGTCTTAAACGCCATGTGTAATTACAAAGTAATACTACAAAGTGGAGGGGAGAACTGACCACAGAGGTAAGGTGGTTCTGTTTCATTTTAGGCCTCTGTCTGCACATTAACTGAACACCACACAGAACCATCTACTCTTAAAAGCAACATTTCCTGAAAACAAATTTTTTTGTTTGAAGTCTTTTTCTAAGGCTAGAGAGATGGTATGGTGGGAGTCAGGCAGGCCCTGGCTTTCCCTGAGGCCCTGAAATATGGAAAAGGAACCTGCTGGGGAAAGGCAGTAAAGGCCTGGGGCCAGGACCTTGGGGTAGCATAAGTTTTGGATCCTGAGAACCCAATTCTTCTCCCTAAAGCAATGATTCTCAACACTCCTAAAGCTGCAACCCTTTTATTCAGTTTCCCATGGTATGGTAACCCCCAACTATAAAATTATTTTCAGTGCTACAACATAACTGTAATTTTGTAACTGGTATGAATTGTAATGTAAATATCTGCGTTTTCTAATGGTCTTAGGCAACCCACATGTTGAGAACCACTAACCTAGAGGGTTATGGACACTGTATGCTTGGTCTGTGTTCCCTTTGTGCAACATTGCTTCATTAGCACCTGGCTGGCTTTGACCCATTGTATGACAGTTTCTACTTACTGTTCCCCTTCCCCTGCAAACTGTATGTATGTGTAATGCTGTACTTATCAATAAACTTGTGTGGATAAGACACAGCTTATGCGGCCCCTCCTGGGTCTCAACTTTCCCGTCTTCTTTATTTTCTGATCTCCTGGTCCTTCCTTTCAGGAACCTATCCCTGAAGAATGACCTGTTAGGGCAGGTCAACAGTGAAACTGTTAAGAGCACTTGCTGCTCATACAGAGGACCCGGGTTCAGTCCCCAGAACCCACAAGATGGAACTAAGGCATCTGACACACAGGCACTGCACACCATGGTGCACTTACTTACATACATGCAAGCAAAACACTTAAGGCACAGAAACTAAAAATAAACCTTTAAAAAAATCTTTTTTAAAGAAATAAAACATTCTTAAAATCATGACCTCGTGGTGGCACAATTTTCCATTTAAGTACTTCCTTACTGAAACATCAAGTTTTATTCTATTTTAAAAACACTGTGATACAAATGATGAGTTTTATATAAATATTTCATTTGTCTCCATCCTTAATAGCTTTAGGATAGATTCCTAGAAATGAAATCAGTAGTCATAACATTTAAAAAATTAAGGCTCTCAAGCATTATCAAATTACTTCTATAAATATTACATCACATTAGATATATTTCCCATGTTAACAATGGTGAATATTATAATGCAGGGAGTTAGTACTCTGTATGGTTCCACAATGGATGGTTTAAAAATGGAAAAATTAAATAAAGGGATAACCAACTTAGCTGGTATTGATAAAATGTTGATTATAATTATTAACAGTTTGGTAATTCATATTTTATCCTTAAAAAGTGATTTGATATCTGTGACAAATATGAAAAATTGACTTAGAAAGACCTACTAATGAAACTAAGAAAAATGTTCATACACAGAGGAATTTAGAGCAGAACCTACTGTACCATTGCATGATAAAACTAAAGAGAAGGGGCCTAAGGTTATTAGAACATCAACCTTAGTTTATCCAGTTACTATATAAGGACAACCAGCAAACAACAAGTATCCCCAAGGTCATGCATAAGTTAACTGGACTCCTGTAAAAATGTTAGAGTTGAGGAGATTTAAGGAAGCAGTCATTTCATATGGTATGCATTCACCCTATGTGAAGCAAATGTTAATTAAATTCATGGACAACTCAGAAGAGAATTATCACTCAAGACTGGAAAGATTTACTACAGCAATATGGGAAGCTGGTCCTCAGTTACAATGGAGAACATGGAAAGAGGAAGCTAGGGCCATAGAACAATGAAAAAGGGCTAGAGGGATTGATATTTCCCAAGGCCAGTTTTTCGGTAAAGGTCAGTATGCTAATTTGCAAAAACAATTTGGATTTGATGATCATACGTTGGCTCTATGCAGATTTGAAAGCTTGGGATAAGGTTGAAGAATCAGGAAAGAGGACTGAGTCATTTACTAAAATTATACAAGGCCCAAAAGAAGCCTTCACTGTATTTTTGCAAAGATTGACTTCTGCTGTAAATAGAAATAATATCAGATCCAGAAGTTAGACAAATATTAATTGAATTTTTGAAATGCTAATTCATAATGCAAAAGGATGATTAGGCCTTTAGAGGCAAGATCAGTACCAACTGATGAATACAGTTGATATTGGATCTCATGCTTATGAGATACTGCTTTGATAGAAGTAATTTCTAGAAATTTTAAGAAAAATAAAAATATTAGATGTTTTAATTGTGTTAAACAGGGTCATCTGAAAAGGGATTGTAGGCAAGGCATTTTGAGGAACAATATGTTTTCTAGAGATAATCCAAACAGAAGGCTGGGCCTTCTGGAGTATGCAAAAGGTGTGGCAAAGGAATGATGCAGATCAACATTGGGAAATACCTTAAGGGCTTCTTGTAGACCCAGATATCAAATTTGGTTCAACCATTCCCTGTTAGCATTGGAGAAACTCATCCACAGAGCAATTAAAAGACTTAATGCTTATTGTTTAAAACCATATTGCTCTGGATGAAAGAACAGCTTCATTAGATAAAACAAAATTTTCAGGAAAGACCACAAAAATCCATATTTTGGGAAACTTTTATAAATGATCAAAGACTAAAGCTAAAGATATGAATAAATGGCATTGTAATTGAAGATTTGGTTGAGACAGGGGCAGATATAACAATAATTTCACCAAAATCTTTGCATCCAGATTGGCCTCTTCAGGATGTAAATGTTCAACTTCTAGGGATTGGAATTTTATTTCAGGTAAAACAAAGTATAGGTATCTCAGGTAAATATCTCAGGTAAAACAAAGTTGAATACATAGGGCCAGAAGGACAGGTAGGGAATTAAAGCCATATGTGACTAACATAGCAATGAATTTATGGGGATGGGACTTGTTACAACTATGAAGAACACAGATTAACATTCCTCCAATCTCAGAAACAAACCTTAAAATAAAGAATGCTTCTGAGAGAAACATTAAAAGGTATTATCAAAAACAGTCACTGGCCATTCAGGCTGTACATAAGCAAGGCACAACAGCTGTTGATCTTGGTTTTTTTGTTTTTGGTTTTTGTTTTTGTTTTTGAGACAGGGTTTCTCTGTGTAGCTTTGGAGCCTGTCCTGGAACTCGCTCTGTAGACCAGGCTGGTCTTGAACTCACAGAGATCCGCCTGCCTCTGCCTCCCCGGTGCTGGGATTAAAGGTGTGTACCACCACCACCACAGCAAGCTGTTGATCTTGGTATCAACATCCCTACCTTTAAAACCTGTTTAGGTGGTCTTTTGACATCAGAAAAATTACAGGCACTAGTTGTTACAGTTGTTACAGGAACAACTAAACACTCAACGTATTGAATAATCAAACCAGTCCTTGGAATTCACCTATATTTGTCATTAAAATGAAATTTAGAAAATGGAGAATGGTAACAGATCCAAGAGCTATTAATAAGGTGATCTAGCCAATGGGCTCTTTACAGCCTAGAATTCCCTTGGCTTCTTTATTACCTAAAGGATGGTCTATTATAGTGATTGATTTAAAAGACTGCTTTTTTACTATATCTTTACAAGAACAGGATAGAGAAAATTTTGCCTTCACAGTGCCTACTTGTAGTAATTCCCAGCCTGTTAAAAGGTATCAGTGGGAATTCTTCCACAAAGAATGTCAACAGCCCTACCTTGTGCCAATTATTTTGTACAACAGCAATTGGAAATAATTCATAATCAGTTTCCTCTATCTACAATTTACCATTACATGGATAATGTCTTACTAGCTGACTCAGACACAGATACCTTAGAAAAAAATATTTGATGAAATAAAGAAAAATTTGCCTTGTTGGGGATTACAAATTGCTCCTGAAAAAAGACAGAGGAGATTCTATTAATTATCTAGGAAATAAACTAGGTTTACAGAAAATTAATCCACAGAAAGTATAAATCAGGAGAGATCAATTATGAACTCTAATGATTTTCAAAAGTTGCTGGGAGATATTAACTGGCTATGGCCCACAAATGGATTAACAACTCAAGAACTAAGTAATTTATTTCAAACCTTACAAGGTGATAAGAACTTAAATAGTCCACAAAAATTATCAGCAGAGGCTGAGAGAGAACTGGCTTTGGCTGAAGAGAAATTACATGATGCACATGTGGACCACTTGGATTCAGATCATACTGGTTTGTATCCTGGTCATACCACCTTCTGTACATGCTCCTATAGGAATTCTTATGCAGAAAGAAGATAATATTTCAGAATGGATTTTTTTTACTTCACAAAAAGAGTAAAAAATTAAAGTCCTATGTAGAAAAGTTTTCTGAATTGATTCTAAAAGGCAAATTAAGACTTTGTCAATTAACAGGAGTAGACCCAACAGAAATTGTAGTACCTTTTACTAATGCTTGAAATTGCCTCATTATAGGCAGAAAATGAGCACTGGCAAAGAGCTTGCAGTAATTTCTTGGGAGAGATTAGCAACAAATATCCAAAAGCAAGGGACTTCAGTTTATAAAAAGAACTAATTGGGTTCTTCCTTACATTGTATGGGGAACACCAATTTCTGGGAAACCTACATTCTATACTGATACAAAAAAATCAGGAAAGGCAGGTTATAACTCAGGAAATTTAAGTAAAGTGGCTCAAAGCCCTTATGACTCAGTTTAAAAGTCAGAATTATATGCTATTCTCATGGTATTATTAGATTTTCCAAAACCTCTTAATATATTTACTGACTCTCAATATGCAGAAAGAGTTGTTTTACACATTGAAACCACTGAACTTATTCCAGATGATTCAGAATTAACTTTTTTATTTATTCAATTACAAGAAATAATCAGAAATAGAAATCATCCCTTGTATATAATACATATCAGATCCCATATGGGTCTACCAGACCCTCTAGCACAAGGTAATGATAAAATTGATCAACTATTGGTACAAAATGTGCTAGAAACCTCAAAATTTCATAATAAACACCATGTTAATAAAAAGGTTTGAAGAAAGATTTTTCTATCACTTGGCAACAAGCATAGGAAATTATAAGGAAATGTCCTATTTGTTCCTTATATAACCAAACTCCCCTACCTACAGAAAATAACCCAAAGGGTACTCTACTCAAAGAAATGAAATTTGGCAAATGGATGTGTTTCATTTTGTAGAGTTTGGAAAATGAAAGTATATGCACCATACCATAGATATATATTTGGGATTTCAAAGGGTAACTGTTTGAGTTCTGAAAAGGCTAATTCTGTAATCACACATTTATTCAAAGTTATGGCCATTATGGGAATACCTGTACAAATTAAGATTGATTATGCTCCAGCATATGTCTTTAGTAAAATGAAACAGTTTTTTGCATATTACAACACAAAGTATATAACAGGTATACCACACAATCCTACATGACAAGTAGTTATGAAAAGATCTAATTGTACTTTAAGATATGCTTAATAAACAAAAAAGAGTACTAAAGACCCCCAGGATCAATTACACAATGCTTTATCAACTTTAAATTTTTTAAATGCTAATGGGAAAGGAATGACAGCTGTGGAGAGACATTGGATAGTAGAAAAAAACTGAACTAAATCAGCCTGTGTACTTTAAAGAGATGTTGACCTCAGAAAGGAAACCAGGATATGTGTTATGCTGGAGAAGAGGTTTTGCTTTTGTTTCCACAAGAGAAGAAAAGTTATGGATATCATCAAGATTGATAACGATTAGATTTGAACAAGAGAGACCACTTGATTAGGAGAGGTGATAGTTCATCAAACAGCATGGCCATTCAATCTAAACCAATTTATATGACTAACAAACACCTTTCATTTGCTCAAATACAACCTGCCATAAAAGGGAAACTCCCCAAAGTTAGAGTTAAGGCAGGTTTGTGGCCATGTTAGGTATGTTTTCAAGGTCAAACAGAGATATATTTTAGATAGATAGATGGTCTTCAAACACTTCAGAGACCTACAGAATATAACATTTATGATGTTTTACTATATGGCTTTTTCATGACAGTGAGACACATCTGCTCCTGGCAGCACCAATTTACTTCAAAAAAGGATGATGGGCATCAAAGAACCTTCACATGGAGTTTGCTTTGTTGTCTCAAAGTTAGCCACTGGGTAAAGAAACTGCTCTTGCCTCAACTGCTGACAGAATGCTGTCCAGATTGGACAAGCAGGACACAAAAGAAGGTGACTGCTGAACCCTGCCAAGACAAAGTAGGACAGTCCTTCAAAATTTCTGCTTCACAGAAAAGTCGGTCAGATATTCTAGGCCTGTAGGCCAAAGATGGATGCCCCAACATTCCAGAGGAGCCTTGGGTGACTATCCAGGCAGTCAGATGTCTCTGTTGTTTCTATAGTTTTGGAAGTTATTTGCTCTGTATTTCCTGTTTACTCAGATAATATTGTATCCTTCTTGGGTCTCTGATAGAGTTTTTCTTGTTACCAAATTCAGAAAAGAAACTCATTTAAAAAAAAATGTAAACTGTATAAGGTTGAGAGACAAAAAAAGCTTAAGTTATTTATCTAAGAAAATGTTTTAAGGTCTAAAGGTTATTTCTAGGTTGGTATTACAGTTATGATAGAAAGTGAATTTGGCACAAAACTCATCAAGATAGGATAGATAACAGAGTATTTTCTGAACTTGCCAAATACAAATGGACTGGACATTGTAAACGTAATCCTTACTTGATAACTGTTCATATTGTGTATAGTTTTACTGTGTTAGAGTTAAAAACCTTTCCTTTTTATTTAGAAAAAAAGAGGAAATGTTGTGGGATATTTGTTCACATTGACACTCTAAGACTGCCAATAATGTTTACCTTGAATTAGAGGGCAGAGCCAGCAATTGGCTTACCAGAATTAGCCATAGAGGTTTTGGAGGACCCAGATAGGAGGGCATAAGAAGACATAGGGAGGGCTTGGAGAGATTCACTTTCTTTTCAGTCCAGGAATGTGGAGAGTTAGGACCAGCTGATCGTTCCTCCACTGCTCTTTGGATCTGTCAGTTTTTTACCCCAATATCTGACTCTTGTGTTTTTATTGTTATTAGAATAACTTAGATAAATGCATCATTCATTTTTGAGACAAGATTTCTCTATGTATTCCAGGCTGTCCTGAAGCTTGCTATGTAGTCCAGGCTAGATTCAAACTCACAGAGATCCATCTCCCTCTGCCTCCTAAGTGCTGAGATTAAAAGTGTGAACGTTTAGCCAGGCAGTGGTGGTACACGCCTGTAATCCCAGCACTCGTGAGGCAGAGGCAGGTGGATCTCTGTGAGTTCAAGACCAGCCTGGTCTACAGAGCTAGTCCAGGAAAGGCTCCAAAGCTACAGAGAAACCCTGTCTCGAAAAACCAAAAATAAATAAATAAATAAAAAAGTGTGAACATTTATGCCTGTCTTAAATTACCAGCATTTTCAAATCTTGTTCATTTGATGGCATCCATTGCCAAAAATTACTTTATTTTCTTTGTTGATAAGATTAAATATTAAATATAAAAGTAGCTACTTGTGTTTCTTTTTCTATGATGATTTTCTTGCTTATACCTTCTCCCTACCTTGCCCTTGTTTATATCTTCAATTAATTTTCCCTGCCTAGCAAATGTGAAGTACTATATTCCTTGTTGAATTACAAGTTCTTTGCCTATTTAGACTTCAAATCTTTGATATGTTTTGCAGATACTTTGTTTATAACTTTTATACAAATCTACTGTTTTCCTTATCTTTGGACTTAAAAACTCATTCCTGCCGGGCGGTGGTGGCGCATGCCTGTAATCCCAGCACTCGGGAGGCAGAGGCAGGTGGATCTCTGTGAGCTTGAGGCCAGCAGCCTGGACTATCAAGTAAGTTCCAGGAAAGGCGCAAAGCTACATAGAGAAACCCTGTCTCGGGGGTGGGAAAAAAAAAACTCATTCCTTAACCAGTTTCAATTAAGGATTAATTGTTTTCATCTCTGTAACTTTTAACTGCTTAACATTTACTCCAATAGTGAGCTTGTCGACCCTATATTAGACATGTCAAGTCTCACATCTGTCAACACAGATGTTCCTGCTGAAGAAACAGCAACAGCTTCCCTAACCCAGACACTCTGACCTCCAAAGGTCATAACTATAATGAGCTTTATGGACAGGAAATGAGACTATCTAAGATGTGTTCTGGAATAGGTCCCATTGTTAGGGAAACACTTACCAAATACTTGCAAGGACTCAGGCTCAGAAGATACAAAAATAAAGAAGTAGGGCAGGGGATTATCATTCAAAGGTAGAGTATTTGTCTAGGTTCAAACAGGGGCAAGAGGGATCACTAGTAGTTAAGAGTGCTTGCTGCTCAATCATGAAGTCTACAGTTTGAATCCTAGGACCCACATAACAACGTGGGTGTCCAGCCTCCAATTCAGGGGTAGAGGTGGAGACAGAAGAATCTACAGGGTTTTCTGGCTCCTAGCCTAGCTAAGAAAACATAGCCCAGGTTCAGGGAGAGACCCTGACTCAATGAAATAGGTCAGACAAGAAAGAGGGATACATCAAAGGCCCCCTTCTGGTCTCTACATGCAGCCTCCCCACACAGGTGCACACAGACAGACACAAAACAGTGCATACATTAAAAATAAATATTTAAATCAATAACAATAGAGTAATATTTAGGTAACATAAGACCAGTGGGTTTAGTGGAAATGTGAATAGGACTGGGAGTAGAGTGAGGTCAGCTAAAGAGAGACTTAATAAAGGATAGTGAGTCAGAACTTCCTGGAGTCTAGGGCACGCAGACAGTGACAGAAGGTAAAGTACTATTACAGCCGTGGACTTTATCTCAGTTGACATAATGGATGCTCACCCAAAAGTTAATAGTGCTTTCAACTGCTTGAGGTCCACAGTGGAAAATACTGTTCCCACCACGACTTGATGAGCACATTCAAATACTCAAGTGTCAGAGACACAGCTTCATGAATGGAGACTGGGCAGGGTTACTGTCCATCAGGTTACTGCAAAACTGTGACTTGAAATGGAAAACGAGCTCAGGAAATGGGTTGGACTTGAAACCCTGTCTCAAAAAAACACAAACAAACAAACAAAAAAAAAACAGGGGCTGGGGATTTAGCTCAGTGGTAGAGCGCTTGCCTAGCAAGCTCAAGGCCCTGGGTTTGATCCTCAGCTCCGACAAAAAAAAAAAAAAAAAAAAAAAGGAAATGATATATAACACATCAAAGAACACCCTGGGAAGGACAGGAAAGAGTAATGGTTGTACATTCAAGATTTTACTGAGGTCTGGGGATCCAGCTCAGTTGGAAGGGTATCTGTCTAGCATATACAAGGACCTGGGTTCATCCCTAGCAGTGCATCAAGTAAGCATGCCTATGATCTCAGCACTCAAAAGGTAGCAGTGAGTTCAGGACTCTGCCTCAAAAATAAAAAACAGTGAGAGGAAACAATAAAGGGAAAAAAGAATGTAGAAAATTATGATATCCAAAGTACAGGTAGAAAAGTTAACCTTGGAAAGGAAGAAAGATGTTTTTCTGGGGGAAAAAAAAGATGAGAGACTAAATATAGAAAGAGAAATGCCAATGAGTGAATCAAACGCACTGACTTAGTGAAAACGGGAATCCAAGTCCTCTTTGCTTCAGCGAGGACCGCATGGCAGTAGGAGGAAGATCAGCACAGGGCGCAGGGCAGCCAGTTTGTAAATGTTCTATGTGAGCTTATGTGCATACATGTTCTAAGATTAGTTTCAGTATTTATTTATTTATCTATGCATAAGCAGAAGGGTGCCCACTGATCCAGAAGAGGGCTCTGGATCCTCTGGAGATGGAGTTACAGAAGGTTGTGAGCCACATAATGTGGGTGCTGGAAACTGAACCCAGTTCCTCTACAAAATCAAAATGCCCTCAACTGCTGCACTCTCTCTCCAGACCTACATGTGTTTTTTAATTCAGTGTTCTGAAGAAAATTGGTGTCGATCCACCAATAAATCATGAAATCAATTGTGTATAGTGAAATAAACAGTAACAGCAGTGAAACAGAATATAACAGAGAAAACAAGCACTCATAAAGAGAAATACCAGGAGCTAGGCATGATGGCACAGACCTGTAATCTCAGCCCTCAGGAGGTGGAAACAGAATTAATGTAAGTTCAAAATCAGACTAAGGTGTACAGAGAGGAACCAGTTATCCGGGGCTACATAGCAAGATCCTTTCTTTAAAACAAGAGCAAGGGATATGGGAGGGGTGGGGGGAGATATCACTCATTAAACTTGTTTCTGGTAAACACACACACATATCTGTATATAGTCACCAGATCATGACATCAGAAGGTACCACTTGGGCTGGGGATATGGCTGAGTGACAGAGTCGGTGACTGGTATATTTAAGACGCAGTACAGCCAATTGCTTTTAATGCTCTAAGGCACTAAGGGTGTCTGAAAAAAGCCACATGAACCATGTTATTTATTTACCTAAAATTACATACAATATTTATAAGGCTGTGTGTATATAAATATATGTTCTAAATGAAGTTGTTCCACTTGGGCTAACAATGCTCCCAACAAGAGCCAAAGACTAACAAAAAACCCCACACCAGACATGTGAAAACCCCTTTCATACTGTTGGTCAGGGGAGTCCAAGAGACTCCTCAAACAATGTGGGTTTGGCTCTTGCCCACAGTTACCTCCCAGAGACTGAAGGTAAGTCCTGTTGCTGCAGACACCATGCACTTCAGACACAAGACCTGGAGGACTTGAGCTGGCTCTGACTTGAGGAGGTGGCTCTCCCTGAGGACTAGCTTCCACAGTCCCAGAAGGTGCTATGCACGCCTCCAAAGGGAGGAAGCAACCAGTCTTACCCAGCTGGAATACTATGGCCCACAATGGGCAGTATGCACCTAAGGGTGCCATAGTGGCATTCATATCTCCGCAGGAACCAACAGCTGGACTTAGGGCATGCTCAACAGGAGGGAAACATGCCTGGTACTAGCCAACTACACAGAGCTAGTAAGGTCATGGATCTTAGAATATACTACCACCTCTTTATTAATCCAGCGTAATTCCTAACTGCATTCTAAATATGTGTCCCAAACAGTACAACAATAGACACTAACATACAGAAGAGTAACTATCATGGGCTCCCATCCATAGACACAGAACCACAGGCAACTTAGGAAGGCTGAGAGTGGGAGAAACAGCCTTCCCCAGGGAAGAGTCTCCTAACTAGTTATCCATAATACCAAGTGGTCTGCTCTGAAATCATACACAGGCTAGCAACACAAACTAGACTAAGCAAGTTGTAAATATATTTTCACACACACAACAACAAAACAAAGAAAAAGAGGCCATCATTTCAAGAGGGAACAAAGCAGTTACATGGTACATGGGAGGAAAATGTTGTAATTATATTTTAATTAAAAAATTATAAAAGAGTTATTTGGGGGATTAAGAAAAGTACTTTTCACCATGTACCTCAAACAACTGAAAACATCTAATGCTTTTGCATGAAAGGTCATTATATCAACCTTGTAAGTTATTTTGCTCAAATCTCTGTAGTTGCTAAATATTTTGACCAATTAATTATTGAGGTCTTTTTGTTTGTTTGTTTGTTTGTTTTGTTGTGTTTTTCGAGACAGGGTTTCTCTGTGTAGCTTTGTGCCTTTCCTGGAACTCACTTGGTAGCCCAGGCTGGCCTCAAACCGAGTGCTGGGATTAAAGACATGTGCCACCACCACCCGGTGAGGTCTTTTTTTAATCTCATGCTTTGTATACTTGCTCCTTCATAATTTTTGCTTTATATGATTTTTAAAGCTTTATTTATTTCATTTAATGTACATGAGTATTTGCCTGCATGTATGTATGCTTACCACATGTGTGCCTGGTGCCCACAGAGGGAGTCCAATTCCCTGAAACTGAAGTTATAGACAGTTGTGAGCCTCCATGCAGGTGTTATGAGCCAAACTCAGGTCTTCTGCAAGAATGGCAAGTGCTCTTAACTGCTGAGCCATCTCTGCAGGCTCACTGCTTTATATTTTTGAGACAAGCAGATACGTAGAAATTTGAGGTTATTCTATCTTCCTGTTAAACTTCTGTTTATCAAAATATACTGCCTCTATATCAAATAAATTGTTTGCCTAGTTTAGCATTAATGTGAAAGAAACACATTAGGCATTAAAAAGGATAAATACGAACACTGATAACCCAATCATATTACTTCTACACCCCACATCCTTGGAAACAAAGTCCAGAGTCCTTAGAGAGGCATTTAAGCACATGGGGAGTAGGGGTTATGGGCTTGGTGACACATTTTAATCTCAGTATTCGAGGCAGAGGCAGGGAAATCTCTGCTGAGTCCCAGGCCAGCCTGGTCTACAGAGTGAACTCCAGAACAGCCAGGGCTACAAAGAGAAACCCTGCCTCAAAATAAATAAATAATCATTAGAAGAAGGACTTTCAAGCTCTCTCCACTCTTGGCATCCAGGCCTGCAGTCACTCTCCGCCTTCTTCAGGATGGGTCTGGAATGCTCCCCACCCACTTCTACCTGCTCTTCATTCTAGCCTCAGAACAAAGGTCACTGGTCTTCAAGACACATTCCTCACTCCTCCCACTTTAAAAACTGGTCATACTTTGTGTAACAAATTTCTACCTCAGCACCTTGCTTTGGTTTAGTATCTAATTATTGACTTGGCTAAGTCCTTGACTGCACAGGAACTCATGAAAAACAGGAAGCTCGCTGAGACCTTTGCAGGTTCAGTTTTTTGTTTCCAGTGCATGGCACAGTAGCTCCAGAACTAGACAGGCGACCTCAATATGGAAAGGAGTGAACTGCGGTCAGATGATATTTAAGTAACCACATTGGAAAGGTTCACTATTTAAACTGACAGAAATTGAATTCATGTGGTCTATTTCAGCCATAACCATCAAGACTGACAGGTAAAGTGACTGCTACCATCATCCAGCTGGTTAACATCAGAACACAGTTTCCCATTCTCAGTCCAACAGAGCTCTAACACATCTCCAACACCACAGGTCTCCTTACCAAATAGCCCCTGATGTAATACTCTCATATTTGCATGGGGTGTGAGCTCACTATCAGCATTCCAGCTGCCCACGCCAAAACCTACAAGGCATCCAGAAAGTAGGTTTCTCATCAAGACCTACTGATTCTCTCCCCTCCCATTTTGATTATCACTACACATCTCTGCATACCCACCACCACTATCCTTGTCCAAGGTCAAGCCCTTCACCCCGTGGATCCTAGAAAGAGCTGTTATCAGGACTGGAGAGGTGGCTCAGCAGTTAAGAGCACATACTGGCCCTATCTTGCAGAGGACCGAAACTCAGTGCCCAGCATCCACACCAAACAGCTCACTACTTCCAACTCCTAGGGAATCCTATGTCTCTGGCTTCCACAGGCACCTGCACATGCATGTGCATATGCACACACAAGCACACACACAAACACACATGTGCTTACGAGCACACACTTAAAAATAAATAAGCAAAATAAAATTTAAAATCACTTGTCAGCCTCCATAGAACTGAATCTTGTCTGTCTGTCTCTCTTTCCTTTTTTTTTGAAAGTCAAGCAAAGCCTACGTTTATTCAAGGAAGATCATTTTATTAAGAGTTTAAAAGAAAACCCCAGGCAGACAAGTTGCTAATCTCAGCAGCTACCTGGCTGAGGAAAAAATGGTGAAGAGAAGGAAAAAAGAGAACGCCATTTGAGTTACCAGCATGGAGGTCAGCTACAAAGGACCAAGTTTTAGAGAGAGTAAGGAAGACCGAAATACCAGAAAAGGCGTACTTGGGTTCTGGCCAGCATCTGAAAGACATCGGAAAAGGAAAGGTGCATCTTTCAGAGTCAGATGGGCAGACCCAACAGAAGCTCACAGAAGCTTGTAGGGCCTGCACTACCCAGTGGCTCTGAGAGGGAAAAGTGATTTGACCTGTCTCTGTGGCATCACTTAAAGTGGGCCTGCCTTCCTAGTACTGGCCCTGGGGTTGGCCAGCCTGACTAGATTAACTCTTTTATATTTCAGTAGCCTAGAATGCTAGGCCAACAAGTTTCTTAACAAATACCAGGTACTGAATGCATTGAATGCACGCAAGACTCTCAACTCTTTCAGAACTGTTGGGCCAGAAGGCAGAAAGCCATGGTCAAGTCAGGAGCACAGGCAACTGCAGGCAGGAAATCCAGTTGTTTTTCCTCTGAGCAGGTTAGATTTGCAGTTGAGATAGAATGCCAGGACAAGAATGGAGACGACACACAAGAGAGCAGGCTTGAAATCAGAGACTCGGGTGACCCAGGAACATACCGAGGCGACTTGGGGCTGACTCTAACATTCGCAAGCTGGACAGAGTCAAGCTATGTATGTGGCTGTGGCATGGCCATGGCTTACATGATGTGCCGTATCCCAGGTAAAGGATCCTAGCTCGACCACAGCCTCGGAAGCACCTTTCAGCTTCACTGTTTGTTTCTGTTCCTTTGTTTGTTTGATTTGTTTTGAATGGAATTCAATCCAACTTACGAGGTTTCCATGAGGATTAAATGAATTATGTGAAAGTGTTCAAGGGTCTGTCACATGATACACTCAATAACTTTCAGCTCAAGTTGGGAAGTGTATACATATTTAAGACTCCAGGATTTCATAGCTCAATAATTTGCCTGTACATTTTTATTTTATAAACCTACAAAAGGCTTTTTAGAAAGCAGGTAGAGGAGAGGCACACACCTGTACTCTTAGCACTTGGGAAGCAGAGGCAAGAGGATCCCCACAAGTTTAAGGCCAGTCTGGTCCATACAGTGAGTTCTAGGACTACATGGCAAGACCCTGTCTAAAAACAACTACAACAAAAGAACCATACAAGAAAAAAAAAAGTTTTAATTTTAAAACTTTTATACTTTTAAATCTTAGGGTAAGGCCAAAATCCTAAAGCCTTCTTAGAGTGCTATTTTGTGGAGCTATCACAATGCCTAGATTTACCCTAGAATTCTCCTTCCTTGGCATATGAAACACTGAGCTGTGGTTCTGATGCGGGCAACAATTGGACCATCCAGTCTTAGTCTCAGCAAGCCAACTGGGAACCAAACAGCAAGCCAAGCGAAGCGTGACTGCCAGCTTCCTCTCTCTCCTCCGTGGGAGCGAGGGAGCATCCAGGAGCACGGTCTAAAAAGAGGGGAAGCAGTGTAAGGGAGAGACATGGAGATCAGTGATGTGAGTTACATGCGTCAAAATAAATACTGGGTCCCAATTTGATAAAAGCACGAAGGAATGTGAATAGAATCTGCAGGGGTTCTTTTGTTTGGTTTGTTTTTAAGACAGGGTCTCACTAGACCGGCATCAAACTCAGAGATTCGCTGGCCTCTGTGTCTGAGTGCTGGAATTAAAGGCATGTACTACCACCTCCTATGATTTTGTTTGTTTATTTGTTTGTTTGTTTTTAAGGAGGTGCTGGGATCAAACCAGGGCCTTGAGCAAGTTAGGCAAGCACCCTACCACTAAAATACATTCTCGGCCTAGGGTTTTACTCTGTAGCTCTGACTGACCTATTCTCCTACCATATTTAACCTTAGGATATGGTATTTTAAACATATTTTTTAAAAATCTGTTGTAGAGGCCAGGCATGGTAGCTCAGGCCTTTAATCCCAGCACTCAGGAGGCAGGGGCAGGCAGATCTCAAGGCCAGCCTGCTCTACAGAGCGAGTTCCAGGACAGCCAGGGCTACACAGACAGAAACCCTGTTTCAAAAACAAACAAAAAAGGCAAAATCTTGTGTGGAGGTCAGAAGACAATTTGCAGGAACCAGTTCTTTCCATTCACTCTAAGGATGAAAATTAGGTCATCAGTCTTGGCCACAAGCAACCAGCCACCTTGACAGCCCCAAAGTGTCACTTCTCGTCAGCAACAGAAAGATATCTGACAAAATCTGAGCTACCCAATGACAGGCAGAGAAAATACCAGGGAGAGAAAAGAATATGATACACTAAAGGCATCAGAGGCAGAAACAGCACATTCATAGTTGTGATAAATGTACACACTTTCAGCTAACCAAATAAAGGGCTATTGAATCTCAATTCCTATTTTGTTTACCTGTGTGGACCTGGGACCTGGGACAATACTTGATGCCTGAGAGGCGGTCATTCAACATTACTCAACTAAATGAATAAATAAAAAAGATACAAAGGGGGGTTAGGGATTTAGCTCAGTGGTAGAATGCTTGCCTAGCAAGCACAAGGCCCTGGGTTCCATCCTCAGCTCCACATTAAAAAAAAAAAAAAAAAAAAAAAAGATACAAAGGATAAAAATGGATTTCTCCTAACAATTGGTTATTTCCATCAACTATCAGCAAAACTAACATTTTTGAGGGTGTTTGTTTGTTTTACATAGTGCTGGAGATCAGACCCCAGAACTTCGTATACGCTATACAAATATTATAACAATGAACTACTACCCCAACCCAAGGTTTTATTATTTTTAAGGACAAATCAAAATACCAGTCTTTGCTATATTGGCACTTTCAAAAACAAATCTTTGATGGGCTGGAGAGATGGCTCAGCCTCAAGAGCATTTGCTGTTCTTGCAGGGTGCCCAGGTTTGGTTCCCAGCACCCAAATTGCAACTTAAAACCATACTTAACTCCAGTTCCAGGAATCAGGCAACTTCTTCTGGCTTCCAAGGGCACCAGGCATGTACATGGAACATACACATACATGCAGGCAAAATACTCATACACATAAAATAAAAATAATAAACCTTCTTAAAGTAATAAACAAATCTATAAAAGCATTAAGTCAGACAAGGAGGTGCACACCTTTAATCTCAACACTTGGGAGGCAGAGGCAGTAGGATCTCTGAGAATTCTAGGCCAGCCAGGGCTATCTAATGAGACTTTTTCTCAAAAATATAAAAACAAAAAAATTTATAAAAAGAAAGAAACAGAAAAGAAAGAAAAAGTACTGATCTATCAATAAAAATAATAATTAATGATGAGATGTGATCATTACGCTAAAAACTCTGAGCAAAAAAATAATCTTAAAATCCCTAGCAAGTGCACCTAACTTCTCAAACCAATGACTCAAGGGACAGGAAACAGTGAGACCTGAACAGATTCTGTAACTGACCAGGGAATGGAGGATCCATGGGGTTTTGGAGCTGCTGGAATTTATTGTTTAGTACAGTACATAATGGACAAAATGTACATGTGCGTGAATGTGTGCATACATATGCACATATTAGATAAACATGAAATACATTATAATCGTATTCTTCACTCAGGAAATAAAACAAGTTGGTATCAGCAAAGCCTAATGTATAACGTTTGTAGATGGTATCAGTCTGGGCATAGCCAACAACTAAGGCCTTGACACTGTTGACATTTTTAATGGCTAGGCTCGGAACAGGAAGGATTAGAAGGGCAGAGAAGGCAGTCCTGCCCTGTGCTATCCCTGCACAAAGAACACCCATGGCACTGAACTGCTCCAACCTTAGTTGCCTGTCCTTCAATGAGTGGCAAACTCAGAGAAACATTTTAAATTCACAAGCGAGTGCTAAAACTTAATATTATCAAAGTGACATAAGAAGAAGAGCTTTAGAAACCACACAAGTATAGCATTTCAGAAACAATACCAAATTTTAATTTGTGAAATAATAAAGTACCAAACAGCCAAATCCCTATCATGAAATAAGCTCAGCTATTCACCCCTTAAGTCACCCTTTCCACTAATTTCAAGTCCATCTGGCAGCAGCACACAGCTTCTATTTTCATATGCCCTTCTCTTCCTGGTACACAGAAAACAAGTGATTAAGCACTGGGTGCCAGCAGAGAGCATGAGTCACTCATTCCAAGGTCCCAGAGTGAAGGCGCTCCCTCAAACCAAGAGACCACAGGTTTTATACAGCTTAAAGGCAATTTTCATCTCTGTCTTTAAAAGGGGGGGCAGAGAGTTTCTGCATATCTAATCAGACCCCAGTTTCACTTCCTGCTAAAGACAAAGGCTATTATTCTTCTGACAGTCACCAAAGCAAAGTCAAACCGATGAAGAAAAGAGCTTTAGGATGAGGAACTGAAAGCTCCAATTGTTAGCATGTCATGCCTTAATTCTCAGAATTTAATGAGGCAGGAAAACAGGTTAAGTAATAACTTTATTCAGGTACCTACCATCTTAAAGTTCAAACTTTGAGCCACATTTCCTAAACCTCCATAATGGTAAGGATTTCTCTACCAGGCAGCAAGGTGAAGAATTCATCCAATTCAGAAGTTCTGGCAGCTGGTGATTTCTCAGGGTAAAACCAAGCTCAACAGCTATCAACCCAGGCTGCTCATTAATATTATCAAGGCGCCTCGTAGACTACTGATGGCTGGGCTCACCTCGGAGAGATGTGCTTAACTGGCCAAGGTTGGGGCCCAGCATAGATATAGTTTTTAATCTCCTCTAGGTGATCCTGACATATAGGCAGGTTTAGAATTAGCTTGCCTAAGTGATTACAGATCCCTGGGAAGAATCCATTTGAGTAGCTTAGTTTTATGCTAACAGTCTGATTCACAAATGGTGCATGGGACATGTAATACCTGAAAATCGTAAAGGTCAAACTGCACTGGTATTACCTAATATAGTGAGTCAGCACAAAAGCTGGTCTAAGGAAGGTACCAAAGGAAGCAGACATCCAAAAACAAGGCATGGGGA
Organism: Onychomys torridus; assembly: GCF_903995425.1. Lineage (NCBI taxonomy): Eukaryota > Metazoa > Chordata > Mammalia > Rodentia > Cricetidae > Onychomys > Onychomys torridus. Next base: position 106,512,363 of record NC_050443.1, on the reverse strand, counting down.
TGTAGGCCAGTAGGCAGAGAATTTGCCTAGCACCCACGAAGCCCTGGATTCAATACTGAGTGCTATATAACCCAAACAAGGTGAAGTACTCCTGTAACTCCAGTTCTTGGGAGGTGGAGACAGGTTATCAAAGGTCAGAGTTATCCCTGGCTATATCGTGAGTTCAAGGCCAGCTGAAGGGAGGGAGGGAGGGAAGGAGGGAGGGAGAAAGGAAGGGAGGGAAGGAGGGAGGGAGGACTCTAAGAGATAAATCAAAACATAGATGAACACTGGTATTTCCCTTTTCTCATTTGAGACAGAGCTATTAAAGATGCATAAAGCTAGCTAGCTAGTACTTCTAACATTAAACGGATGCAACCTTTCTCTCAGCTGGTTTTAAAATAAATGCATCTTCTTTCCTGAAAATTTTATTTAAAACTAATTTGCTCTTTTGCATTTTGTTCTAGGACTTCTTGTATAGTGTATACTACTGTGGGCCCTCACACAAAGCTATGCCTTCAAACCCACCAAACCCACCATCATTCACTTGAATTCACTGTTTCACCTGCCCTCAGATAAAGAACGAATTCCAATTTAAAAAAAAAAGTGGGAAAGCAGAAAAAAGCAGTACACTGCCATCTTACAGTCTGGCCAGTCAGACCCTGGTTGTTCTCCTCGGCTCCCCATCCTTCCTCTTTGATATCCTGCTAGAACGAAGGAATTATACCTAAAAAGTGTTACTTCAGCTGGACATGGGGGTTCACACCTTTGACCCCAGAACTTGGGAAGCACATTTCTGTGAGTCAAAGACCAGTCTGGTCTACACAGGGAGTTCCAGACCAGCCAGAGCTATGTAAAGAGAGCCTATCACAAGAAACAAAAACAAGGTGTTATTTTTGATAAGTTAAATTCCCACAATTCACTGGTGCCTTCAAAAGCCCTTTTCGTTTTTATAGGGTGATATGATCCTGGCTATTTATAGCTGAAGGAGCCTCGGAGTTAAACCAAGGAACACCTCCCTTCCTGTTTAATTAGAAAGGAAACAGATTTTCACATGGGAGGGTTAAGAACCACTTAGATCTCAAACCTCAAGACTCAGATTAATGAGGCAGGCATAGTGTTCCAAGCACTCCATTTTACATCAACCCTAGCACTGGGAAGGTAGAGACAAGAGGATCAGAAAGTCAATGTTCTCCTCTGCTACCTACTGAGTTCAAGGACAGCTAGGGCACATGACACCCTATCTCAAAACAAAAAGACCCAGCTCAAATTCTGCACATAATTTTGTGTCCAGGCTCTATGCTGGTATCTGTCTCCAGAACCCCTGTGTGTCTCCTCCACTGGACCACACATCCTGCTAGTCTGGTAGCTGGGTTATCCATCTTTTTACATTGGCACATTCTAGGTAGACAGTCTCCAATCAATACTTGCTTTTGTTTAGTTTGAGACAAGGTTTCATGTCACCCACAAACTCCCTAGGTAATTGTGGAGGTTTGAATTGGTATGGCCCCCATACATGCATGTGTTTGAATGCTTGACCCATTGGGAGTTGCATCATTAGGAGGTGTGGCCTTGTTGGAAGAGGTGAGGCCTTGTTGGAGGAGGTGTGGCCTTGTTGGAGGAGGTGTGGCCTTGTTGGAGGAGGTGTGGCCTTGTTGGAGGAGGTGTGGCCTTGTTGGAGGAGGTGTGGTCTTGTTGGAAGAGGTGTGTTACTGTGGGGGTGGGCTCTGTGGTCTCATATGCTCAAGCTACACCTCGTGTGGCAATCTTCTTTTGCTGCCTGTGTAGCAAGATGTAGAACTCTCATCTCCTTCTCCAGCACCCACCACATCTGCCTGCATAGTGCAATGTCTCCTGCCATATAATAGTGGACTAAATTTCTGACACTGTAAGCCAGCTGCAATTAGATGTTTTCCTTTATATGAATTGCCATGGTCATGGTGTCTCTTCACAGCAATAGAAACCCTAAGAGAGAATGACTTTGAATTCCTGATCCTCCTGCCTCTACCTCCCAAGTTCTGGGATTTCAGGCTTGCACCACCATTTTACACTGGGTTTTCTGCAGTACTGAGGACAGAACCCAGGGTTTTGTGCATGCTGGACACAAACACTGCCAACTGAGCTACATACATCTCCAGCCCTTAATCAGTATTTTTTTCTTTTTTGAAAGACTAAATGACTTTACTATATAATTCAAAAGACCAAAGAAATACAATGCTAAATTAAATGGGAGGGCATTTCTTTAAGAACTGAGAGTACTTGAAAGTTAGGAAAATGCCACAGCTCTAGAAATGAGTTTGAGAAGGCAGGCTAGCATACCACCATCCTCAGAAACTCCTAGTGTGTCCACCATGGCCTTCATGGGCAAAGATGGGTACCCTGAGCTCACAGTAGGGTGAAGAATGTTTGTATCAGGCAGAAAAGCAAATGTTTAATGATGTGAAACATCAGGAATCTTATACTCACAAAAAAAAAAAAAAAAAAAGCGGGGGAAAAGCCTTAATGTTACAGTTAGATATTATAACTGTCTAAATGAGATATGTCAGTATTGCATAAATTATGAAATTTAAAGCTCAGTATTACTTACAAGAAAGTGAAAAGCTGTTTGAAAAGAATGAGATTCCTTAAACATATCAGTATATCTTGATGTATCTTACTATTAAGTTAAGGAAATGTAAGAGTAAATTTGAAAAAAGTAAAACCAAAATAAGCTTTGGGTTTTTGTTGTTTTTTTAAATAGTATCTCACCCATATGTATATGTATGTGTATAAAAGACAGGATCTCACTATGTAGCCCTGGCTGGCCTGGAACTCAGAGAGATCTGCCTCCCCCATGCTAGGATTAAAGGTGTATGCTACTATACTCATCTATATATATGTGTGTTGGAGGGGGATTTCAAGACAGGGTCTCCTTGTGTAGCCCTGGTTGTCCTAGAACTCGCTCTGTAGACTCTAGCAGGCCGAGAGACTATATTATAGAGATTCAGCTGTGTACTAAAGCTATACTTTGACCAACCAAGGATCTGTCAAATGGGAAGCCATTTATCACAGAATATTTGGTGTTATACAGCTTTAATATTGAGCTGCACCTTGCTATGAATTTCTTGTGGGCCCATATACTACTAGACCATTTGGCAAACAGTTCAGCTTCTCAGACCTACTGAACCTCTAGGTAACTAACTCCCCGACTGAGCCTAGGAGATAACCAGGCTATAGATGCATAGCTTTGCTTCTTGGTGCAAATAAAGCTCAGACCATCCCTTGCCTTCAGGCCTAGTGGCTTTCCAAAACAACTGACTGAGAAGGAAGGAGGTTTTGCATAACCAGGTGCAGTAAGGACTGGAGCAGAATTCCAGAAGCAGACACAGAACCACATGGCCAGAGAGAAAAGAGGAAGACAGAGATTCTGTAGAGGGTTAAGCAGATCTCTTGTAGAGTTTATTAGGGCCAGGAGTAAGGGGCCATGAGGATAGATGGAGGATGAAGGAACAGTGGATGGAAAATGAGACCAAAAGCTTAAGGGCTTAGTTATTACCAGGGCTGTGAGGGGACAGAAAAAGTAAGTACAAAGAGGAACTGAGATTCAGGATGGAACTGAAGCTGTATAGATAGAGGTTTGTCATAAAGGAATAAAGTAAACAGGCAAAAGAGTGTGGTGTATGTAGATTCCTTTCCTTCAGATACCCCATGCCTGACCTAGCATCTTCTCCAGGACTCTGGGAGGAATTTTCTCAGAGCTGAAACTTGGAAAAGTTCCTTTAGTAGACCAAGTTGGCCTCCAACTCACAGCAATCCATCTGCCTCAGACTCTTGAGTGCTGGGATTAAAGGCACCCAGCTATAATTTTATTAATTCTTTAAGAGTTTAATGAAATGTATTTTGATCATAATCACCCTCCACTCAATGTTTTGGTGCTTTCAGATAGGATTTCATATAGCTGGAGATAACCTTCAACTTTTAATATTCCTGCCTCCACCCCCCAAATTCTAGGTTTAAGGCATATGAGAAAAAAACTTCAAGGCAACACTGACCTAAAATCCACCTCTATTTCTCAATTAGCTTTACCAAATAAAGCATGACTTTTTTTATTTTATTTTTTTTATGAATGGGAGCAGTTCCATTAAGGATCTCTCAATATCTGCAAAATGAGCCATCCACAGAACATGCAACTGAATTAAGGCACTACCAGTGTGTGCCGAGTACTGTACTGCTAAATGCTCAGTGTTCAGCCTCGCTTTTAGAACACCATGTGTACATTATTACTTACATATCACCACCAGCCAGAAATAATGACATTTCCCACTATTTTGATAAACAGACTTTGATCCAAGTTCTCAGCTCACTTATGGCCAGCTGACACACAATGACTGTAACTTAGATCAGCTAACAAGTCATGATTTATCAAAGCTCTGTGATGTCACTGTCACTTCTCAGACTTGTATCTGCAAAGCCAGATTTTAGAGTTATGTTTTAAAACATCTGAGCAGGAACAGAACAGTCTATAAAAGAGACACACAGAGATAGCAACACAGTTTGTAAAGACCTAATATGTTGAAATCCCCATAAAGCCACACCAAAATGAGAACATACTGAATCTACAGCTGAACTGGTTTAATTTTTTTCCAATAGTCTAGTATCTGTATGCAAAGACATGAGCTTACTGCATCATAAAGTCCAAAGAGAAAATTATCAAGAGCAACCTTTTTGGTAGAAAAATAAAGATGTCTGTGTGTCCCACTTACTTCCATTTAAAAAGAAAATAGATCTACTGAACTCCACAGGTTTATAAGATAGATTCCCCCTTGACTGGAAAAGAAGGTTGATAAAAAAACAAGTACAGCACCAGAGGCAATGTTCTACAGTGTTCTGGTCTTGGGTCCTCTTCTAGCCTCTATTTAATCCTCCCAACAAGCCCTTGATGCGCAAACGATACAAGATGAACAGAGGACGATAATTATTTCAATACAGCTCTGGCAGATGACCTTCTGAGGGCCATATACCACAGGTCTGGAGACAAATGTATTCTTCCTCCATGCTAGAGCCATGCTAGCTGGGAGGTCCAATGATGCCGGGCACCTTGGAGAGCTCTAACAGCCAGGTTCCTGAAAAACCACACTGAGGTCACCTAGGTCTGGCACCTGGCACCTCTACCCTGTCAGTCTTTTCACCCTATGCCATTCCTTCCTCAATGGGCTGGCTTGATGGTACTCTTCCTTGGCAGACCCAGCCAGAACACAAGTATCTAGAAATCAGGGACTTAAAACAAAAACAAAAACAAAAACAAAACTCCCATTATTAAAGGCGGTTGCCTTAAAAGTTTTTTCTCTTCCATTCTCTCTCTGCTCTGTGTGCTCTGAAAGGTTGCCCTGAAACAGGATCTAGGATTCTTGCAAAGCTAGACTAAGAGAGGTTTCAGGTTGCTCATCACTGGAGGAAACAGTTTCCATCAGCACATATCAAGATCTACCCCATGATCCATCCCCTGCTTTTCTACAGATGCTCTAAAAATCCAAGAAGAAAGACCTGAAAAACTGACGCTGGCCAGAAAGACTATTTGTCTATCACATAACAACATTATGGAGTTCCTTTGAGCTACATAACTAATTTTTCAGGAAACGAGGCAAGGCCAACACAGGGACAAAAAAATGAGGAGCCCCCATTACCAGCCTGTGCAGCCTGTACTGACCTTTCCTGAGTGCGCTGGTCTTCTTACATGTGAGGGGCCTCCCATTCTCCTATAGGTTACAATGCTCTAGATGCCCATGAAACACAAATCTTACAACCTTGTAGTCAACAAGGTAGAGAGGTTTATTTTATTTCACTTATTTGTTTTTTTCAAGACAGGGTTTCTCTGTATTGCCCTGGTTGTCCTAGAGCTCACTCTGTAGACAGGCTGGCCTCGAACTCACAGAGACTCACCTGTCTCTGCCTCCCAAGTGCTGGGATTAAAGGTGTGAACCACCACGGCCTGGCAGTAGAGAGTTTTATAAAACAATATTATCAGTACTGAAGAATATGGCTGTGAGCCATATACTGGAGTAGAAGCCTTGGATCTCCCTCTTTCTCCAGGAATTTGGATGGATTATTTCTCTATGCCTCAACTTCCTCATCTGTAATAGAAGACTAATAACAAAATTATCCTTCAGAGTTATACAGTGGGAAGAAAATGGAATACTAGATACAGACAATTAGAACATCGTCTGGCTCAGAAATGCACACCAAATAAAAGCTGCTACTGTAAATTGGTATTAATCTTAGGGGAAGACGCAGATAACAAACCGAATGTAAAGACTCGTTCAGCCCAACTGCTACTGGGTTCACACTGCACTGTATAGGGTAACAAAACCAGCACAGGTATAAAACTAGTGCTTTTTTCAAAGAATTAAAGACTAAAGACACTAGTAAACCTGGTTACAAAGCGTAATAAAAACAGTTAGGAAGCCAGGCATGGTGGTTTATGCCTGTGATCTCGGAACTCATGGAGCTGAGGCAAGAGGATTAGGGGTTCAGGGCCTGACTGTGCTAAATGAGATCCTGCCTCAAAATAATAATAATAATAATAATAATAATAATAATAATAATAATAATGTAAGTACGTAATACAACAGGACACAAAATACTAAATAAACGGAATACAGTTTCACACAACAGTCCTCCAGAGGTGAGTATTCTACGTGGATCTCAATTCTATAATAATTTCTCATTTTAAAAAGTTAACTTCGGGGTTGGGGATTTAGCTCAGTGGTAGAGCGCTTGCCTAGCAAGCACAAGGCCCTGGATTCGATCCTCAGCTCAAAAAAAAAAAAAAAAGTTAACTTCATTTGACAGTGAAAAAATAATCTCAGGCTGGCAAAATGATCAAGGTGCTTGCCACTAAGCCTGACAACTTAGTTTGATTCCTAGGATCCAGACAGGAGAGGAAAGAATGGACCCACAAGTTGTCCTCTGACCTCCACAAGCACAAAGCAACATGTAAAAGCCCCTTCCCTCTAAGAAGAAAAAAATAACTGGATTGTCAAAACCGTAAGGAGGGCAGGAAAACTGGGTGTGAGCTCTGAGAGCTAGCATCCCCTCAAAAAAAAGGAAAATAAACGTTCACTACTGTCCATCATTTAAAGTCCCATGTTGCTCTCTACGGACTATACGCCTGTAAATGCTGGGTATATGGCAGGTGCTTTGGGGTCTTTCACGGTATCTCAGTCTCAGAAGGGAATGAGGTAACACACAGAAATAAACCACACACAACACTGTCTCACTACACACACACACACACACACAACACTGTCCCACCACACACACAACACTGTCCCACCACACACACAACACTGTCCCACCACACACAGCCCAAGAAGTGGAAGTACCAGAAAAAGCTGCCTAACTTTCCCCAAAGTGGATTGTGTATCATTTTTAATTTCTTAAACTACAATCCTTACACACACACACACACACACACACACACACACACACACACATTTGCTTTTTAATTAACATATACAGTATTGGATTATTGTGGTTTGTTTTTTTTCTTTACAAGCGAAGTATGTTTCTATTGATTCTCCTCCTCCTCATCTCCTCCATGCCCCTGGTTGTCCCTTGTACCCTCTAGCCCACCCCCACAACCTCTTTGATATTTTCTGTCTCGTGTGTCCCATTACCCTCCCCCTTTCTTCACCCCCTCTTTTCCTTTCTCCTGGCTTCCTTTTGATTAAACTATAATTCTTAGTGTCAAACATTAAACTCTACCCTCTGGAGATTATTGAATATTTACACAGCACTTTCCTGGGAGATGTTAAAACAACCTAAATGCTTTTTTCTGGTGGCCATTAACTTGCAATAGTGATGAGCATCTTTAAAAAAAAAAAAAAAAAAATGAAGGACTGGAGAGATGGCTCAGTGGTTAGGAGCACTGGATGTTCTTCCAGAGGACCTGTGTTCAATCAGAACCGACATGGCAGCTCACAGCTATCTGTAACTCCAGTTCCAGGGGATCTGACACCCTCATACAGACGTAAATGCAGGCAAAACATCAATGCACATGAAATAAGTAAAACCAATGACCTACGAAAATATAGCCTACTCACTACTGTTAGGAAAATAAAAACAGACAAATATTTATACTCAATTTTTTAGCTGGAAAAGAGATTCAAACTGTCAAAAAAAAATAAGGAATCTTATCACACACACAAAAGTCACAAGTGTAAGTTCTCACATTTCTCAATGAACTGGACAAAGATTTTCCACCCAATTACATAAATCTTTTTTTGTTTGTTTTGGTTTTGTTTGTTTGTTTTTTGAGACAGGGTCTCTCTATTACATAGCTCTGTCTGTCTTGCCATTCAATATGTAGACCAGGCTAGCCTGGAACTCACAGAGATCCATCTGCCTCTGCCTCATGAATGCTGGGATTAGGGGTGGTCGCCACCACTCTCGGCCTATATAAATCCTTTAAGAAGAGAGTCACTCAACTAGGTATCATAAGTCACACCTGTAATCCCAACACCCAGGAGGAGGCAGAGGCAAAGAGAGTTCGAGATCAGCTACACAATGAGTTTCAGGCTAGCCTGGGCCACATAGCAAGATGGGGGTTCAAAATGGGGCCTAAAATGAACATAAGAAATCATCCTATTTTTATGGCAATGATTTAAATGTGAGGAAACTTGAAGTTACATTTAATTCAGGTTAACTCAAATCATAATGTATGTCCTGGATTACAAACACTCTTAAACCCAGAGACACCAAGATTATTAATAAAGCAAAGCCTTGTGTTGAGGAAATAGTGTCCACTGGAGAAGACACAGGCTTATGTAGAAAGGGAGGATTATAACTGCAGTATCTACAAACTATGGAAAACATCAAGCAACAAAACAAATGTGACTAGTAACTATGCCCCATGGATTCGGGCCAGGCTAGGATGGGGTGGGCAGCCTTGAATATAAGTCTCACACAATGTACTAGGCAGGGAGGGACTGACAATAACAGGATTCCAAGCTAAGGAAATGGTCATTTTAACCTTAAATATCATTATCACTTATTTTTCTGATGACTCTAAGAAAAAGAAAACTTTTTGTTTCTGGTTGTTCAGTGGCCACAAGCTTAAAAAAAGGGGAGGGGGTGCTGGAGAGATGGCTCAGCAGTTAAGAGCACAGGCTGCTCTTCCAGGGAACCCAGGTTCAATTCTCAGCACCCACATGGCAGCTCATAACCACCTATAACTCCAGTTCCAGGGGATCTGACACCTTCACACCAATGAACATAAAAAAGTTAAGTAAATTATTTTTTTAAAAAGTCAAACTTCCCAGCACTGTTTGGTCCTATAATACCACCTGTGATAAAAACAAACAAGCTTGGTCAGCAGTCTGTTCAGCTGTGGAATAACCAAGGGGGGAAATTAAAGGTTTTAACTGCTGTCACGTCAAATGACAGGGAAACCCGCCATAAACACAGAGAAGAGAATGTGCAATAGACTAAACAGATTTGAACTCACTCTGTATGGGTAAAAAGACCGGAAGAGCATTCAAGCCAACTATATATTATTACTAAAAATAGCTGTAAAATCTTGAATATTGGACAGATTAAACTATTCAGTAACTACAAGGATGCTCACACGCTCACCTTGAACTAAGGCTCACAACAGCCTATTACTTCTGAAATGTAATGGCCTCTGCCTTCCTCTAGATTTGTGGTCTATGTTTGTGGGTACTGGGCTATGTATCTAAGAAATAAGATAAACTTAATTGCAATGGCCATAACAAACCTTTTATTATGGGGAAAAGTTTTAAGTTTGCTTTCTGATATGGACTTTGGACAAAGAGTAACCCAAACCACATGGCTAATTCCAAAAAAGGCCTGGGTTAAGCTTTCTGGTTGAGGAAACTGGCGCGGTGCAGGAACTTTTGTGCTCTCCGATGACCTGATAAGGACTTCAAGTTCCATCCATTTATGCATTCCAGCTCCCAGAAATGGGCTCTTGGGAATTTTACAGTCTAATTCTCCCTGCTCTAAACCTCACACGGTGGCAGGCTAGGAGAGTAGTCAAATTAGGACACAGAAGAAAACAAGAGACTAGCCGAAACTAGCCTACCTCCATCATCTATCCCAAGGTCACCAAACTATCCCAAAGTCACCAAAAGTCTTATTGCGGACACGGTAGTGTCTCTGTTCTGAAAAGAGGAAATAAAAATACAGTGGCAAGAAAATACAACCAGAACCATATTTCTGGAGGCGAAAACCAGTTCTTCACCACTCGAGCAGAGCAACTTAGCAGGCCTTCTTAGATCCAGCCGAAAAGTGTCCCTCGGGAGGTCACAGAACTGTCTGAGACCTCACACCTCTCTCCTCACCTGAAAAGGAAGATCCCGACCCTACTCCTGACTTGTCCTAGGAAACCATCCCATAAGTGGTAACAAGAGGACGGAAAAGCCCTTGGAAGCTGTTATCCTAGGCGCACTCCAAGAACACCGGTAAACTTCCAATGCGGTAGCTCTTTCAGGGGGTCCAGTCCCACTTTCCTAAAGTAAAAAACTCCAGAGTGGTTAAGAAAAAGCAATGGCCAACTAAGGAGAAGTTGCCCAAACTCCCCAGAGAGATAAGCAGACGGCAGCTGTCTGAGGACAGGTGCTGCTGCTTAACCCAACTGCAAACAAACTTTCCTAAAGCAAACGACCGGCTGGGACTTCGACCTCTCCTAACCGATTAAGTGACATCCAACACAGTTTCTTCTCCAAAATGGCAAGTCACTCACGGAGCTTTCGGTCAAGTGCTGTGAGGTAACTCTCATGAAGTCACTTTTTAATAAGGGGCCGGGAACAACACAAGGAGGTCAACAGGACGTCCCGTCAAGGGTTCCACTGAACTACTTGGAATTCGAACCCAGAACTTCCCGCGCTGGACAGTACGAGGGGGAGGCCTGCGGGGGCTTCATGAGGGGCCCCGTCCCCACCTCCTCAGGCCCCAGATACTGGAGGAGGAGCACTCAAGGGGGTGACCGGCCCTTCCCGCCGCACAGAGGCAGGAGTGCGCGCCGAGGCGGCGGCCGCGCCCCTCGGGACCAGCGCTGACACCTCCAAGCGGCCGGCCCAGCCTCCCGATCGCTGCTCCCGGGGGCCGGGCCGCGCCCCCCGCGCTCCAGCTGGCCGGCGCGCCCCACCCAGCCCGCGCCGCGCGCCTCACCCGGTCGGAGCTGCAGGCCGCCGTCGCGCCGGCTGCACCACAGGGCGCGCTCGCCCTGCTGCAGGATGTAGTGGTCCTTGGCTTGGAAGAGCTCCATGCCGGCCCCACGCGCTCCGGGAGGCGGCGGTCCCCCCCCCCCGCCCCGGCCCGGGTACCCCAGCAGCAGCCCGCCGGGGAGCGATGCAGGAGTCCTCCCCCACCGCGACCACCGGAGTCCGCGCCTTGGGGAGAGGCCCAGGACCCACCGCCCGGAGGAACAGGGAGGGGAAGCACCCCGGGGGCCTGACCCGCCGGCCGAGATCACGCTTAGGAGGCCGCGGCCCTAGAGGCCTCTCCCCCCCCCCCCGCAGCTCCCCTACTCAGGCCCCGCCCCCTACCCGGAGGTTCCACCTCCTATAGTTCATCCTGGCTCCCCTAGACTCCACCTCCTCCCAGGTCCCTCCCCCTTGCCGTGCAACTCCACCTCCAATAGTTCCTCCCCTCTCCCCTAGGCACCACCCTTGCCCAGGCTCCGCCCCCGGCCCGCCCACTCCGCCTCCTGTAGTTTGTCCGGGCTTCTCCCCAGGCTCCGCCCCTTAGGTTCCTTCCCCGACCCGGCGACTCCGCCTCCCTCTGTAGTTCTCCGAAAGGCGCCTAGGCCCCGCCCTGATCCCGCCTCCGGGTATCTGGTTCCGCCCCCTCGCCATCTGCAACTCCAGCTTTTCTTCTTTCAAGCTCGCCTCCTGCAGCTCCTCCCTCTCAAACTCCCGCCTCTGCTTCTCCGCCTCTCCCACTGGCCCCTCCTGTGTCCCGCGGGCATCCTACCCACTGTGACCTCGGGCGGACGCTGGGCTAGAGACTAAGTCTGGTTAGACTGGCTGGTCATCCTCTGTGCAGCCCTTGGGCTAGAGGCCCATTTCTTGAATTTTCCCTGACATGCAAACCGGTCCTTCCTTCCATTAGCTCCTAGAAAAGCCTGGACAAGTCCCACCTGAGAAGTCCCTTCTCCCCTGGGAACATTTCCTCCTAGTCTGAGCATAGACAAAAATCGAGCTCAGAAGTGCAACCCAACAGGCACTGGACTCCATCCCGAGTGGGCCCTCCGCTGAGCAGAGGCCGCTTCTGTTTGGGCGATCCCTATTAGGACTTGGACACCAACAATCATTTAGTAAATACACATCGGTGGTGGTGCATGTATCAACAGAAGATACATCAGAGTTAGCCGAACTGGTGAGGAGAATTACAGGACAGCCTGAGAAGCCTGACTACAGGAAGTCCGTTCATGAAGTCAAAGAAAAGGGACATCGCTCAGAGACAGCAAAATGGCCAGGTGGCCATCTTAATTAGAAAGGATTTGGGGACAAAGCTTGCAGTTCTAGACCCACCTTCCAGTCTTCGGACCGTCTTCGGGTCTGTCCTGCTGTGAGATCTTGGGAAGATTTTAGTCTCAAGTAGTGGTTGAATTCGTGACCTTAAATTACACTCTGCGGCTCCCAATTCTGTATGTCAATGCATCTTCTTCCTCTCCTATCTTCTTTAATGTCTTAAAAGCAATTTAAAAAAAAAAAAAAAAAAAGAGGCCTTAGGGGCTGGAGAGATGGTTCGGGGGTAAAGAGCACTTGCTGCTCTTGCAGAGGACCTGGGTTCAGTTTCCAGCACTCTCAGGGCAGCTCACAACCATCTGTGTGGTTGGACACCTCTTCTGAGCTCTCTATAGGCTCCTGTATGCACGCGGTAATAGGCACATAAATATGCAATAAATGTATTTTTAGAACGAAGCCTACGGAAGTACAAAGGATGTAATTAATACTTTTAACCTTTTGCTCAAATGAAACAGGAAGGAGTTCTCGTTCCTAATTATTGCAAAGCCCACACTGATTTCTTTGTTGAATTTCCACAGACCAACAGAAGTCTCATGACAATAAGATGTCCTGGAGTCTTTCCCCATAAGCTCAGTGCCTGATTGGCTGCTCCAGACAACACAACAGAAGAGCCAAAGGGGGTTGGGATTCCTCTGCCAAGTCGTTATGATGTGACGTGGACAAAGGTAAAGACAGTGAAAATGTTTCAACAGAAACTTAGAAAAATTAAATCAACCGCAGATTCGCCATTGAATTCGGGCCTATGTTGACAAAGACAAGTACTGAGAAAGTTCTGTGAAGACAGTAGGCCCTGAAAATAATTTCACTATTTATTAAAGAATCACATTAAACAATCCTGTTTAGAATTGACTAAACCAGGCATGATGGTGCACACCTGTAACCCCAGCACTCAGGAAATGAAGGCAAAGAGAATCAGAAGTTCAGAGCTAGCCTAGGCTTCACGAGACCATGTCTCAAAAAAAAAATTTTTAGTTGATTAAACTTTTCCAAATGTTTTAAACCAGTGATCCCAACCCTGTGGCTTCTATACTAGAATCACCTGAGAAATTTTTAAAACAAATCAATGCCTTGACCTCAGACGAACTGAAGAATTTAATTAGTGCAGGGCGTTGGCACCAGTATTTTCCCCAAACTCCACCAAATGAGTCAAATGGGCTCCTAATGTTAAATAGCACTGTTTTGAATAAAATTAATTAGAAAACTGCCTTGACAGGCTGGTTAAAAACAGCTGCCACTCTTTAATACCACTGTACGAGGTTGCTTACTTATAAATCCAGACTTCACCCTCACTAAGAGAGAGGAAATGCTCCGGAAATGATACTCCTGTTATCTGTCTGGCTCAAAAGCATACCATTCTCTCCTTCCGGCTCCAAATCCACGCCGGTCCCTGGGTGGGCAGAGCTCTCGCCAGGCAAAGCAGAGTGAGTAAAAAGAGAAAGTGTTTGTTTCTGGGGAGGCCTCAACAAGTCTCCTGCCACAGCTCATTTCCCTTTACCTTACATTGCACTTGGTGCACCTTGGACCCCGCAGTGTCCCCAACTCCTGGCTGACCTGTCCAGCCTTGGCCCATAGCTACTTTCCTACCTCCAGCTCTCTTCCAACTGATTCAGCACCCCCTGCCCTGCTTGTCACCCAGATCACACAAAGAAAGCCCTGCTGCTGTTCTAGGTTTTGAACAGTGATGGTCATTATCTGTTAGTCATCTTTTTTACATGTATGTTTATATTTTATTTATTTGTTTATTGATTTTGGTGGGGGTTTTTGTTTGTTTGTTTGCTTTTCGAGACAGGGTTTCTCTACATAGCCTTGGCTGTCCTGCATCTTGCTCTGTAGACCAGGCTGGCCTCAAACTCAAGAGATCCTCCTGCCTCTGCCTCCTGAGTGCTGGGATTAAAGGTGTACTCTGCCACCACCCGGCTTATTTTGAGACAGGGTCTCACTATATAGTCTTTGCTGTCCTAGAACTCAATACCTGGACCAAGCTTGGCCTTGAACTCACAAAGATTCATCTATGCCTGCCTCTGCTTCCCAAGGGCTTGGATGAAAGGCATGTACCACCATGCCCCATGCCCTGCCTTCTATTTTTATTTTTAATTGTGTACCTATGTGTGTGGCATGTGTGTGTGGGGAGGGGGTGTGCAAGTGAGTCCAGTGCCCACAGAGGCCAAGAAAGGGTGTCAGATCCCCTAAAGCTGGAGCTGGAGTGGTTATGAGCACCCCTCTCCCAATGAGGACCAAATTTATATCCTCTGCAAGAGCAGTGTGTGCACATAAATGCTGAACCATCTCTCCAGTCCCCCATTTTCTTATTGAAAAAGAAAGAGCCTCCCTAGAGAGTCCTTGCAGCACTGACATCAACCAATGAGCACCAATGTGCTCACATGCTAAATCCTGCCCAAGTGAAATGTAAATGACCCAGCTCTGCTGAGAATTTGGACCTTCAATGTCAGGTCCTTTTGTTTGTTTTGTTTTTGTGGTAAAGAGAACCAAACCCTAGGCCTCTTTCACACATAACAGACCAGAACTCCACCCATGGGCTACAAATGCAGCATCTCAATATGAGTTTTTTGAAGTCTGATTAGTCTCTGGTATCCTCTGGTGAAATTTGACTTTAGCATCATATTCTACCTTTTGTCTACACTGGTCCAGGTGTGTCTATGAGAGCTCTCTCTGTCTTCTCTTTCTATGTAAGAAATAGCCTAGTGGAGAGATCGGTTTTGTTTGGTTGTTAGGTTTGGGTTTTAAGACAGTATCTTACTCTATAGGACAGGAATTCATTATATTCCTCAAGTGCCTCACAATTGCAGCAGTCCCCCTGCCTCAGCCTCCTAAGTGCTAAGATTACAGGGGTGAGGCAGGAAGGTTTTTTTGGTTTTGGTTTTGGTTTTTACAAGAATTTTTCTATCTCGTAGGAGGCTAATTTTCTAGATCAGCGGCCTGATGAATTCTCTCTTTCTTGTTTATTTGAGATGGGGGTTTATGTAGGTGTGACTAGATGAAAATTTGCAGCAATCCTTAACCTCTGAGTGCTAGAATCAAACTTGCCTGCCTACTTAGATAAGCAGTCAGAGTGGATGAAGTTCAGGGTTAAGGGCCCAAGACAGCTGCAATGGATGATTTCAGCTTTGAGGTGGTGTGACAGTGTTCTCTATTCCCAGAGGAGTTGCCCTCATCAGTGTAGATGGCTGTGTCTAATTCACTGGGGCTGAATCAGGACCAGAAAGTCAGAGACAGAGTGTAGGGAGCAGAAAAATCCCTGAGTGAACGAATATTATTGACCCCAATGCCTCAGACCCATGGAAATAACTAATGTTTGTGTGAGTCTCAGAGGGATGGCAAAAATCCTCTAGTCCAAGTAAGAGCATTTATGCTATGAAAGATTGACCAGTATATAGTTATTATTGGCCACAGCTTCCTCTTCCCAGATGTATATAGTCTGAGGCTACTCTCCCTGGGAGACCTCCCACTGAGACTAGCTAGCCCCTCTCCTATCATATACCTGTGTCTGTGTGAATGCCTGCCACATCTATGTGGTACCCATGAAATCAAGAAAAGAGAGTCTGATTCCTTAGAGCTGGAGTCACATTTGGCTCTGAGCTGCCTGATGTGGGTTCTGGGAACTCAACTCAGGTCCTCTGGAAATGCTCTTAACCACTGAGCTCTATCTTTGGCCCCAAATATTTTTATATATCTGTTTGAGACAAGGTCTCACTAGGTAGCTCTGGCTGGGCTGAAACATGATGTGTGGACTGGGCTAGCCTTGCACTCCCAGAGATCCCCTACCTCTGAGTGCTAGGATTAAAGGCATGTGCCACCATGCCTGGCCATATATCTATATTTTTTTTTCTGAATATTATTGGTTCTGTTTCTCCGCACAAATCAAAACCCACATGAATAAAGTCTGGCAAAGGGGAACACTAGGGAGGCAGAGACAGGGAGATACTTGAGGTTTTCTGGCCAGCAAGTTTAGCTGAATCAGTAAGGTCCAGGTTTGGTGAGAGACCCTACCTCAGAAAATTAAAGCATAAAGCAATGGAGGAAAATCTGCCTCTGGTCTACACACGTAAAGACAGACACACAGACAGACAGACACACAAGGCTACCCTAATCTACTGCTATTTCAGTCAGCAAATGTGGCTCCAAAGTCATCGGCCTGCTTCTCTGGCAGTTGCCTGGTGCTCAGGTTGTGGCCTGGTGAAAATTCTGCTCCCAAAGGCACCAGCTATGTCACTGCTGCCAAATATAGCTTTCAATTAAATCTCTATCATTCTATTTATCAGTAAGACTCGGGAGTAAAAGGCTGGGGCGAAAACTCAGAGAGGTTGAGTAGCAACTAGTTGACCTCTCTTTGCCAGAGTCTCAGAAACAGGGCATTCTTCCTTCCTATTCACCCAAACAAAAAAAACCCGCCACTCAAAAACCCTCCCTACTACTTCCTGTGAGTCTCTCTAATGTCTTCTAGATGCTCTCTGATTCTCTATGATTACTTTCTGTCAACTAGTTGCTGGCTCCACCTCCTGACCCAAGGTTAATTTTATTTAATTAATGTAAATGCAAACTTGGGGTTCTCAGTATGATTGAATATCCCACAACATTTCCCCTTTTTGTCTAAATAAAAAGGAAAGACTTTAACTCTAACAAAGTAAAACCATATACAATAAGAACAATTACCAAGTAAGGATTACATTCAGAATGTCCAGCCCATTTGTACTTGGCAAATTTGGAGAAATTACTGTACTATCTGTCCTATCTTGATGAGTCCAAAATTTTATACCTAAACCATATCATAACTTGTATTACCAACCTAAAAATATCTTTTTAGACCTTAAAACATTTTTCAGATAAACAACTTAAGCATATACAGTGTAACAAAAATAACGTTAAATTTGTATCAATATAAAAAATACATACCAATATAAAATATTTAAGACTAATAGTTGCTGTTTTAGTTTAAAAGTAAATTTGATAATCTATCCTTTTATCCTATCATTCCTTTATCTCCCCTTTTTCTCTTCAGAAAGAGATCTTTGAATCTAATCTCCCTTGCTTAGTTTCTTCCCTGACCATGACCAGTAACACCTTTCAACCAAAACCCCTAAATGATGATAAACATTCATAACCCTTTGGCTCATCAAAACTGCCCACCCCACCTCTTGAGAATATGGGTTTCATGTTCTTAATATTACTTCCTGATGTCTGGGGTTGACAGCATCTTTACAAGACCCTGAGAAAATTGAGATAATGGTCAAGTCCTAGGAGAGCTAGCTGTTGTCCTGTCTCAGTGTGGGAAAGTGCAGGGCTTATATGAAGTCCCGGCTAGAGTAATCTGTGAGGCTGAAGCATCTCAGCTAGCAGCTTTGAAGTTTTTCTGGATATAAAATTTTGAGGAAACTGCAATAGAGGCATTTGAGAGGCTGAATCACCTAGGCTACTTGTCTTCATTGGCGTCTGGTCTTTTTTTTCCCCTGAAAACACAAAACTTTTAAATGTAACATACATATCTGCATTAACACAAGTGAGTATGCACAAATCAGTTAAAGATTTTTTTTCTGTTCTATGTATGAATAGGTAAAAGACATCTGCCAACTTTATAAGTTCATTTGTACTGCATAACCAAGCTGTAATATAAATCTCCATCCATGCCATATGAAAGGATGGCATGTAATAATAAGTCATGAGGACTCTGTAGCTAACAAGATTTATCATATCTCATCCAGTCTCAGTGCTGTTCCCATAGTAGAGGGATTGGCATATATATCACCTGTCTTGTAATTTTTCTTGATTTCTTCATGTTTGCAGCCAAGATTTTCAAGAGGCCTTTCCCAATCAAATCTGATCTTTATTAATTTTGAAGAAGTCCATAGCTTTTTGTTTCCTTTGGAAACAAAGGCATAACCTCTACCCCAATGCAACATATTTCCTGACTTCCATTCTGAAGTTAAGACATTCTTAAAAATACATAAGTTGGTTCAATTTAGCATTTTTTTTCTACAATCCAAAGTCTCTCTGCAGCATTTGTCCTTTGGTCACCAACATTTGAAAAATTCACAGTCAATAAAGCACCATATGGGATTCAGACTCCCTGTGTATTTCCCATCCTTATGTGTACCGCTGCCTGGCAGACCACCCCCAGCAGTGCAAGGCTCAAAGAGAAACACACAGAGTCAGCACATGCTATGACTTTTTTATCTGAGAGGGTAAAGGGAAACACACACACACACACACACACACACACACACACACACACACAATCTCTTGATGGTCTCCTTTATTCTTTTGTGTTCTTCTTTCTGTGTTCTCTATTCTCTTTTCTTATCTCTATCCAGAAATGTCTCTTCTCTCTTGATGTTTTCCTTCTCCTTCTAATTCTCTTGATGTTCTCCTCCTAACTCTCTTTCTTGATGTTTTCCCTCTAACCCATTTTAACTCTATCTTTATTCTTTCCCTATTGCTTATATACCCCAGCAAAATCTTTCAGGCAATATAAAACTTACAATGTGTTTACATTCTGTTTTTCAAGTGAATGATTACAATGCATACAAGTAAAAAATAGCGTGTTTTCCATATCCCTTACATGATTAAGCATTTTACATATTACAGGTGAAAAACAATTATCCCAAGAACCCATTACATTCATACCCAATCAACTTATTATAGATTAACTGTGTAGGCAAGCAAAATATTCTTCTCAGTCAGGTCTTTTACTGGCAGGTTGCATTTTGCTGTTACTTATTTGAAAGGTAATCTTATAAGGAGTCTTAAAGGAATCACAAACCTAAACTTTTATATATGAAGAAGAATCAGTCAGCTTTAGGGTGCATACCCACTCATCAATAGTTTCTTATATCAGGAGATTGAAGGCAGAAATGAATATAAGGAATTGATTATTTGTCACTTTTGGTCACCAACCAATCCTAGCAAGAAAGTATGTCAGCTAATAATAATTATGCTGCTTTGTTCTTGTTCCCTGACCTTAACAAGTTCCTCATTCAACTATGTGCCTTTCTAAAAGGTCTTCATTGAACTATGTGCTTTTCTAAAACTTTAGATCGTCTTCTTAGGTTTTCACCTCAAAGCTATTTAACTTAACAAATAACTTTAAGTTATTTTCAAAGCTTTGTTTCAGCTATGTTGTACTCTGAAACCTGTGAACACATCTCCCAACATTAATACTAGAATTTAAACTAGCTGGCCTACTGGGACTCAATTATTTTTCTGAATCATTAACCTAATCCATAGTCTATACGGCTCCTCAATAGAAACTCATATGTTCTAGCTGTGTGACACTTCCTTGTTTTATTTTTTGTCATCAAATCTCCATTTAAAGTAACATTTGTTTTTGCTTTTGTTTGTTTGTTTTTCGAGAAAGGGTTTTTCTCTGTGTAGCTTTGTGCCTTTCCTGGAACTAGATTTAGAGACCAGGCTGGCCTCGAACTCACAGAGATCCACCTGCCTCTGCCTCCCGAGTGCTCGGATTAAAGGCGTGTGCCACCACTGCCTGGCCTAAAGTAATATTATTATTATCAATTAGACAGTACAGCTTAGAAAGGAATCATCTTCATAATAATCCACAGGTGCAAATGCCCAGTAGAATGGGATGTTTCCATGAGATAAACACATTACGTTACAGGCAGTGAGGATCTCCTCATATCCAATCAAACCATGCCAGACACCAGAGAAAGATGGCAGCAGCAAACATGTAAAGGCTCAGCAGAAACAAAAGACATTCTGGGTCTGAGGACTCGGGGACTTTGCCTAACTGAGATTCACCCATCAGGAATTTTCCTCCTGGTGGGCTGACACCCTGAAATAGCCACTGGCATACATGGCTTATACTTTATTCTTTTTTAAAGACTGTATTATTTTTAAAATCTTCATGTCATTTATTTTTTAATGACTGTACCCTTTTTTTCTTTCCTCAGCAACATTGTGTGTGTGTGTGTGCGTGTGTGTGTGTGTGTGTGTGTGTGCATGTGTGTGTGTGCGTGTGTGTATGTGTGTATGTGTGTGTGTATGTGTGTGTGTGTGTGTGTGTGTGTGTGTGTGTGTATGTGTGTATCTGCTGCATTTCTCTGACCTCCTTTGGCCTAACCATCCCAGAAGCTCCCAGTTTCACCTAACTGTCCCAGCTCTGGGAAGCTGCTATGTCCTTGATGCAGCAGCCATTTTAACCTGCACGTCAGTTTCCCCACAGCAGGGCCTCTTGAAGGAGCCGCCTCTGTTTGCTGCTAGCTGCTGTGGATGATTGATTGGTAAATAAAACACTGATTGGTCAGTAGCCAGGCAGGACCCAGAGAGAGGAGAACTGGGAGAACAGGAAGGAGGAGGGACACTGCCAGCGGCCGCCAGGACAAGGAAGATGTAAGGTACCAGTAAGCCATGAGCCACGTGGGAAAGTATAGATAAATAGAAATGGGCTGAATATAAGAGTAAGAGCTAGACAATGGTGGGCCTGAGCTAATGGCCAAGCAGTTTAAATAATATAAGCGCCTGTGTGTTTATTTTATAAGTGGGTTGTCGGACTAACAGGGCTTGGTGGGGGCTGGAGAGAAGGTCTCCAGCCACAGCTAGCACCAAAAAACCGAATCACCAAGAAGCCACATCTGACTCTGTGCTCAGAAGTTTTTATTTTCAGCTTTCTCAGGCCCTCTGTGGATTTGCATGCCACATTTTGGGCACCAAATGTAGTGGTGGGTCTTTCTTTGTACCACCAACTCCCAAATATCAACACAGAGACATTTTATTAATTATGAAAGCTTGGCCTTTAGCTTAGGCTTGTCCCCAATTAGCTCTGACAATTTAAGTTAATCTGCATCTATTAATCTACATTCTGCCATGTGGCTTTTTTTTTTTAACCTCTGCTCCATTCTGTATGTCTGACTTGGTCCAAGTCTCCGTAGCGTCTCTGCACACCTAGATCCATCTCCTCTTTTCTCTTCCCAGAAGTCCTGTCTATCCTCTCCTGCCCAACTACTGGCCATTCAGCTCTTTATTAAACCAATCAGAAGGTGCCTTAGCACAAACAAATCTTCACAGTATACAAAAAGATAACCTCCTGAAGGATAGCAGGGAATTTTAAGGGCTATTCTGTAGCCCTCTAATATATATAGACCTGTTCAGAAAGCATATATGACCTGTTCAGAAAGCATATATGACCTGTTCAGGAAGCATATATGGCTGGATAGACGGTTCAGCAGTTAAGAGGATTCATTGCTCCTCTGGTGGACTGGAGTTCAGTTCCCAGCTCCCACATCAGGCAGCTCCACTTTCCTGTAGTTCCAGCTCCAGAGGGAACCAATGCTTCTGGCCTCTGCAGATGCCTGTACATGCACACACTACACACACACACACACACACACAGAGAGAGAGAGAGAGAGAGAGAGAGAGAGAGAGAGAGAGAGAGAGAGATCTTAAAAGTAAAATTTTTTTAAAAAGTAAAATAAAAACTTGAAAAAATAGACGGAAAGGAGAATGTCCTTCATGAAGAGATTGCCATATTGGTTTTTGAAAGGGGGGTATCACCTTGTTTAACATAAAAGGCCATCTTTTATTCTTTTTCTTTATCCTTTCCTTAGCTGTCCTTAAGTACTGGCTTTTCTATTGTATGGCCTGAAAAAATTGTCAAGTTATTTCAGCCAGCTTCATAATTTATTTTTTTAATTTTATTTTATTGTAGGCTATCCACCAGAAAAGACTGCTCAGACACAGATTTAAGCTAATACAAAGTCTTTATTAGCTGATCAGTGACTACACTGGGTGTTCAGAATCTCAGTGTAGTCCTGAGCCTTTCTCAGGGTGAGCTTTTAAGCAAGAAAATCATGTCCTGGGTTGACATACCTCAGTTAACAAGAACAGTTAGCCAGAACTACAAAAGCCAAAAAGCAAGGTAGTACATTTTGAGACTTTCCTAGAACTATGGACTTTGATGGACTATGTTTTTGTTCTCATTTTGGAAGGTGGGGTTGTCTGTGTGCAGAGTTTTATGGCCTGAATGGTACTTCCACCATGGAGTCAGTTGTGCTAAGGTCTAAGGGCCTACTAAGGTCTGAGACCAGGTTACAATTTTATGTTACATACATGGGTGTTTTGCCTGCATGTCTGTCTGTGAACCACATGTGTTCCTGGCATCCTTCAAGCCAGAGAGGATGTCAGGTCTCCTAGATCTGGAGGTACAGTTGTTGTAAGCCACTGTTTTAGGGTTACTATTGCTGTGATGATCCAACACAACCATGACCAACCTGGGGACAAGAGGGTTTATTTGGCTTACATTTCCACATCGCTGTTCATCATCAAAGGAAATCAGGACAGGAACTCAAACAAGGCAGGAAACAGGAGGCAGGAGCTGATGCAGAGGCCATGGCAAGATGCTAACTGCTGGCTTTTTCAGTCTGCTTTCAGACAGAATTCAGGATTAAGCCAAGCATGGTTGTACCCGCCTTCAATCCCAGCATTCAGGAGGCAGAGGTAGGCAGATCTCTGTGAGTTCAAGGTCAGCCTGTTTTGCAAACTGGACAGCTAAGTCTGTTACACAGAGAAACCCTGTCTTGAAAACACACACACACACACACACACACACACACACACACACACACACCAAAAGCAAAAACAAACAAACAAAAAACTACTAGCCCAGGCGTGGCCCCACCCACAATGGGATGGGCCCTCTCCACATGAATCAGTAACTAAGAAAATGTCCAACAGGATTGCTGACACCCTGATCTTATGGGGCCATTTTTTTTTCAATTGAGGTTCCCTCCTCTCAGATAACTAGCTTTGTCAACTTGGTATAAAACTAACCAGCATGCTGAGGGGTGGTGGCACACCTTTGAATCCCAGCACTGGGAGGCAGAGCCAGGTAGGTCTCTGTGAGTTCAAGGCCAGCCTGGGCTACAGAGTGAGATCCAGAACAGGCACCAAAACTACACGGAGAAACCCTGTCTCAGGAAAAAAAAAAAAAAAAAGGAAGAAGAAAAAATAAACAAATAAACAAAAACCAAAAACCTAACCAGCACAGCCACCATGTGGGTGCTGAGGATCAAACTCAGGTCTCTGGAAGAGCAGCCGGTGCTTTTTTTTTTTTTTTTGAGACAGAGTTTCTCTATGTACTACCAGCTGCCCTGGAGACCAGGCTGGCCTAGAGCTCACAGAGATCCACCTGCCTCTGCCTGCCGAGTGCTGGGATTAAAGGTGTGCACAATCAAAGCTGGACAGTGCTCTTGACAGCTGACCCATTCTCACCTCCCCATCCCCCACCCCATAACATTTTTATTGTGTGTTTGTGTATGTGTGTGTGTGTGTGTGTTTGTGCAAGAGAAACAGACTTTCCTGAGATTAATATTTTTCCTCTACCATTACAAAGAAAAGATAACATCTTTTTTCAAAAAAGATGTTTTTAATTAGCTTTTATTTGTTTGTTTGTTTTTGGGGGGGTTTTGGTTTTGTTTTGTTTTGTTTTGTTTTGTTTTCAACACAGGGATTCTCTGTATTACAGTCCTAGCTGTCCTGGAACTTGCTTTGTAGACCAGGCTGGCCTTGAACTCACAGAAATCTGCCTGCCTCTGCCTCTTGAGTGCTGAGATTAAAGGCATGTACCACCATGCCCAGCTAACTTAAATTAGTTTTAAGATGTATTTTTTTTTTGTATGAGTCTTTGCTTGCATGTATGTATATGCACTATGTGAATGCATGGCCTGTGGAGATCAGAAGAAGGTGTTGGATTCACTGGAACTGGAGTCACAGACACTTGTGAGCTGCCATGTGGGTGCTGGGAACCAAACCCTGGACCTCTGCAAGAGCAGCCAGTGCTCCTAACTGTTGAGCCACCTCTCCTGTCCCTTTATTTTTATTTACATATATGTGTGAGTGTGTAAATATATGAATATACATGCCCATGAAGGCCTGACGAGGGTATTGGATCTCCTGGAGCTGGAGTCAAGGATGGTTGTAACTCCAGTCTTCTGGAAGAACAGCACATGCTCTTGACTGATCACCTACCTCTCCAGCTGCTAATCGCTTTTACAGTAATTATTTCATGTTTGTCTAAATTAGAAAGATGATTCTTACTTATTTTTTGTTATATATTTACTTTTTTGTGGTTTAGGGGTTTGTTGTGCCATGGTTGACTCAGGGCCTCATTAGCCCAGGCTAGCCTCAAATTGGCTGTTGCCGAAGCAGGTCTTGAATTCCTGATCCTTCTGCTCCCACCACCCCAGTGTTGGAATTAAAGATTATACCTGATTTTAACTGGTGTTAGAGGTCAAACCCTGATCCTTGTGTAGAAAGACAAACACTGTACCAACTGCCAGACCCCTAGCCAGCATTTTTTTATTTTTGAACCACGAGCTTTTTAATCCTGTAAGTAAAAAAGAGGGGTTAGAAAATCAGTTCCATGGTAGAGAGCGCTCTGCCTAACAAATACAAGTCTTCAGCACTGGCTCAATTTTCTTTTTTTTTCTTTAAAGAAACACACCCCTCCCTAGTTAAGTACATATGTGTATCATTTTCCTGGCACACACAAAGACATATTCTTATTGAGTGTATCACCTAAGGCTTTAGAACCATTTGCCTTTGCAGAGGAGGAATTGAAGGACATAGCTCTTTTTATTCATTCCTCACGCTGCTTGAGAGCTACAGCTCCTTCTAAGCTGTACACAAAGCTTTTAAATGGAATAGATGGAGCAGAGCCTCCCCTCCCCACCCCTCTCTCAGCTAGAGATTACACGGTTTCCTCTGCCTCTGCTGCTGTAATTCTCACATACTGATGGCCTGTCAGGGCCGGTACCATCCCAAGTCGATAACAGCTGTCAAAATGCCTTCTGTGGGCCCAGGGTTTTGTTTTTTTTTTTCCAACAATACTTTGCAGTGCTCGGGAAGCAGCAGGGGGGGAATGACTCTGGTTAGGGAACTCTGTATATCCTTGGAAAAGCTGTGCTGTGGATTGATTTTGAACCTGTTGTTTCTTCTGCTTCAAGAAAATAATAACATCCCACAATGCACGGCCATCTTGTGAGAGCAGCTCTTAGAAAGGCCCGGGTTCTCCTGTTTCTGTCCAATCTTCCCCGGTGATTTGACAGTCATCCTGCCATGAGCCTGATGTGCACTGAAGCAGTTGGGGTGGGATAAGCCTGTGCTGGAGTGGGGTGTTGGCAGGGCCCTGACCGAAGGATCAAAGGCTTGGGGGTGGGCTGCTAATGTGGATGGGAAAGAACAAAATGTGACTTGCCAGGTTTCCAAGGCGGCATTTTTAACTGGGAGGGGGAAACCAGGGAGACGCTGAAAAGCTTGTCTAATAGACTTGTCTTTCCTGCCTTTCTTTTCTCTGCTTGAGACAGAATCTCACTGTGTAGTCCTGGCTGGCCTGGAACTCACGATATAGACCTGGAGTTCCACCTGCTTTCCCTCCCCAGGGCTGGGACCAAAGGCATACACCATTATGCCGTTATGTAGCTTGTGGATATGATGTCTATAAAGCTACAGTGGAAGGGATTTAGTCCAGGCTGGGTAAAAACAACCAAAAGCCCATTCTACATCATTAAAAATAATTTAAAGAAAATGAGTATAATTCTTAAGTTCTGTAAAGTCCTCTCTGTGAAGTTTCTTTAAATCTTATTTTGTATATATTCTTTTCTTTTGAATCATTGTCTTTCTCCTGCTCTCTGTTGTAAAACCTAATGTGTCCGTACTGCAGAGAAAGGGAAGGTTGGGAGAGCTGCTTGGCCCTTAGCCAAACCTCTCTTCTCTTCAGCACAGACACGCCTAGGGAAGGATCGGTAAGGGCTCAGGAAGGTATTTTCATTTTGAACAGGAACACAATGTGAACTATAAACCATTTAATTTGGATCCTTATAATAAAGGCTGCAGACTAGTGTCTGGACTTTCCCTCCCCTGTGATTTTCTGGCTGCAGCACAGCTCAATTCCTAAAAGAACAGCTAAAAAGGGTGTTTTTCTGGCTGTCCTCAGGAGCTGGGAGCCATCTACAGAGATGGACAAGACCCAGCTCAGAAGCAGCTCCCCAGGGTTCCACCCATCCTTGTTTATTGCTGATTCCCATCTATTTGGAGCGAATTACTTTCTGTTCTGCCGATGAGGAGTGGAACTGAATAACGGGAGGAAGGGAGGAAGGGAGAGGGGCAGCTGAGGTGAACGCATCAAGTAGCTCTGCCCTGTTCTCCACCCTCCCCTCTGCCCAGTCTGGGTAAGTAGATGTGCTTCCCCACTACAGTTCCCCTCTGTCAACGCAGACACCTGAGTTCCAGCCCACCCCTCTCTCTTGTTAGCCAGCCAGATGTGCTTATCCACATCTCACCAAGGTCAGTTTCTCCTCTGTCAATTGAGAATAAAATATAATTCACACCGGGTGGTGGTGGCATACGCCTTGTCTCTGTGAGTTCGAGGCCAGCCTGAGCTACAGAGTGAGTTCCAGGAAAGGCGCAGAGCTACACAGAGAAAGCCTGTCTCAAAGAAAAACAGAAAAGAAAAGAAAATACAATTCACACACAGAAAGTGTTCTTGTTGGGATTAAATGAAATAAAATCTTTGAGGGAGCCTCCTAAACTATAATGTTACAGAAATGTACTTTTTAATGGTTACTGATGGTACACTGGGAGCTTGTTTGTTTGTTTGTTTCATTTTCCAAGACAGGGTCTGATGTGTCTCATGCTGGCCTCCAGCTTGAAAATGACTTTAAATTTCTGACCCTCCTGCCCATATCTTGTGTTGCTGAGTTTCTGGATGTGTACCTGCACACCTGAATCCCAGGCTTCAAGTGTGGGAGCATGGTAGACAAGCACTGTCAACAGAGCAATAAGCTAGGCCCTCAATAAACATTCTTATTTTCAAAGAGAAAAATTTAATTTTATAGTTTTCTTTTTTGGGGAGTGGTAGTGGTTTTGAGTCAGGGTTTCTGTGTGTAGCTCTGGCTGTCCTGGAACTCACTCAGAGATCTGCCTACCTCTGTCTCCCAAGTGCATGCACTACCACCTGGTTTTCTCTCTCTCTCTCTCTCTCTCTGTGTGTGTGTGTGTGTGTGTTTAATAATTTATTGTTATGTCCAATGGTGTTTTGCCTGCGTATATGTCTGTGTGAGTGTGTCAAAAGATCTGGAACTGGAGTAACAGACAGTTGTGAGCCACCATATGGGTGCTGGGAATTGAACCCAGGACCTCTGGAAGAACAACCAGTGCTCTTAACCACTGAGCCATCTCTCTAGGCCCTATAGTTTTGTTTTGTTTTGTTTTTTAAATCTACTTTATGTAGAGGCTAAAGAGATGTCTCAGAGGCTGAGGGTATGCTACTCTTCTAGAGGACCTGAATTTGAGTCCCAGCACTGAAGTCAGAAGTGCACACACACACACACACACACACACACACACACACACACACACACAAATAAATAAGTAAGTATAGATCTTACAAAACAAAACCCCAGCTCTGAGGAGGAAGAGGCAAGTGGATCTCTGTGAACTCAAGGTCAGCCTGGTCTATTCAGAGAGTTCCAGGCCAGGCAAGGATACATAGTAAGATCTTGTCTCTAATATATACATATTTATACATTACATATATATGTGATATATGTTTAAAATTTCTCCTTTAAGATTCATCCTTTGAGAGATCTCTAACATTGTAACTATGAACAGAAGTCCCCACGAACAGCTTCTCTGTGCTGAAGGTCTTACAAGGCTGATTGATTAAAGTTTTAGTGATTATGGTAATCTGGAATGTAAGGATGAGTCAGATTACCTTGGGCCATCTATGCTCCCTCCTGAATAACAGTTAATTGAATACCTTTGAGTTCAACATAGCATCCATCCTTATGACTATCTGGTGTGCGGTTTTGTGTGCATACACATACACACGTAGATGTGTATATATGACTCAAACATGTCAGTTCAAAATGCACCGTTGGGAAACGACAAGAGCAAACGTGATATTCATCTACCAGGTGTATTATCAGAGCCTTAATTCCCAGAGATAGGGGATGTGCCCTGTGAAGAATAAAGCTGAAGCTTTGAAATGTCTCAATTTCATCTGATTCTATGTTTATTGTTTTATATTATTACTAAAGGCCCTCCCCATTTGAAAGAGCCAGGTACCACAAACCTGGTCCCAGCAGGAGCAATTTTCTGTGCTTCTGGCCCTAGAAGGCCTTTGTGCCTGCTCAATGTCTCTTCCTCTCTTTAATCATTCTCCTGTATCATTTTAGACCCTTCCCTTTTCTGAGTTCAGACTTACCCTGCAGTTATCTAATGCACTAATAATTATATAGCTGGGTGAACACACACACACACACACACACACACACACACACACACACCACACACGTTCTATTAGGAGATAAATTTAGAGGTCGGAAACTGAGTGTTCCAGGATGGCAGCACTTATCCCAATGACTCAGACCGAGCTATTTCCAGTTCATGTGGAGCCCTGCTAGTGAAAACAGAGCTAGGAAGAAGATTTGATTCAACAATGCTAGGGTTATAGGTTCTCCATGGGTGGATTCAAGAGCACTATTAGGAGGAGGAAAGTGTTTTCATGTGTGATGTTAGACTAGGTTGCCTTAGGAGGAAATGAAATACTCTGGCAAGGTGAGCTCGTCCTTGGGTGAGTCAGGGGCCTGGTGACAGCTATGGAGGACAAAGCAGCGTGGTATCACTGTCCTCCTCCTCCAACAGTGGGGTCCAAGGTCTGGAAGCAGCATGGCATCACTGTCCTCCTCCTCCAGCAGTGGGGTCCAAGGTCTGGAAGCAGCATGGTATCACTGTCTTCCTCCTCCAGCAGTGGGGTCCAAGGTCTAGAAGCAGCATGGCATCACTGTCCTCCTCCTCCAGCAGTGAAGCCTGAAGTGGTAGGCATCTAAAGAGTGTAGGAGGGCTGGCAGGATTGCTCAGCAGTGAAAGCACTTGCCTTGCAAACCTGGTGACTGGAGTTTAACCTCCTAGGGCTCACACAACACTGGAAGGCAAGAACCACCTTGATATATGCACCCATACACACTAATAAGTAAATGGCAAGACCAACTCTACAAAGCTGGTTCTTGAACTTGATATATGCACCCATATACACACTAATAAATAAAAATTTAAAAATAATAGTATAAAGATTGCAGGATACTTGGGGAAATAAAGATCAAGTCCCCACCTATGGGAAAAGGTGGAATTTCCAAGGTAGGGATTAGGAAAAGTCTCACTGGGAGGAGAATTAAAGAAGGATAGGAAATAGAATTCAGGTAACAAGCAGTTCCCGTTCAGAATGCTCTCTGAAAAACTAAACAGTTCTTTATGAGGAAAGAACCAATTAGATGAAAGTACTGTGTCCAGTCCCATTACTGAGTGGTTTAAAGTTGCTTATCTGGTATTTCAATAAAGGTACCATCAAAACCTCTGTAGTCAACTGAACTACCATCACCTCAAAGATGCTAAGAACTTGGGTTAGTGTTATGGCTTGTTTTATTTATCAACTTGTCACAATCTAGAATCACTGGAGAAGAGAATCTTAATAAGAAATTGTCTAGATCAGGTTGTCCTGTGAGCATATCTGTAGGGAATTGCCTTGATTATTAGTTGATGTGGGATGATCAAACCTGAAAGTGAGCAGCACCATTCCTTGGTTTTGGACACTGGACTACTTAAGAGTTGAGAAAGCTAGTTGAGCACTAAGCATGTATGCATTCATTTTTCTCTGCTCTTGACTGTGGATGTGACTTTGTTATAGGGAGCTGTCTTAGGGTTTCTATTGATGTGAAGAGACACCTTGACCATGGCAACTCTTACAAAGGAAAACATTTAATCGGGGTGGTTCACTTACAGTTCAGGGGTTTAGTCCATTATCATCATGGTGGGGAGAAAGGCAGCATGCAGGCAGACATAGCGCTAGAGAAGGAGGTGAGAGTTCTTACGTCTTGGCTCACAGGCAACAAGAAATGGTCTGAGGCACTGAGCATGGCTTGAACATATATGAGACCTCAAAGCCCACCTCCACAGTGGCACACTTTCTCAACAAGGCCACACCTACTCCAAAAAAGCCACACCTCCTAATAGTGCTACTCCCTTTGAGGGCCACTTTCTTTCAAACCACCATGGGAGCCCACCAGAGATGACCACTCAGACACAGTGTATAGCTAATTGAAAGTCTTTATTCCAGCTGGCTGGGACCAGACCTAAGTGTTCGTGGACCTAGGTGTGACCTCGAGTATCCAGAACACAGGTTTTGGGGATTTTTTGTTTGTTTTGGTTTTTTGAGACAGGGTTTCTCTGTGTAGCTTTGCTCCTTTTTCCTGGAACTCACTTGGTAGCCCAGGCTGGCCTCGAACTCACAGAGATCCGCCTGGCTCTGCCTCCAGAGTGCTGGGATTACAGGCGTGCGCCACCACCGCCCAGCCCAGAACACAGGTTTTTAAGAGCAGAGACCTCATTCGGGCATTTCCCTCGGCAGCTGCAGTCTGGGCTTCGGAGAGTACCGCAGTTGGAAGCAAGAAGGTAGCTAGTGGTTAGCTAGTGGTTAGCTAGCCGAGGAGGTTCCCCACAAACAGGCAGCTACAGTGAGTGGTTAGCGGGAGGAGGGTCCACACAAACAAACAGTTTTAACAAAGTTTTAATAAGTTAGCTAGGACATCCTGACCTTTGGTCCCTAGAGTAGAGCTGGGTAGTTTTCCATGGGATTCTCCATCAAGATCAGATTCGAGTTAAACCTGGAAGCGGCCTCGGCAGGAATACAAGATGGAGGAACCTCTGTCTTGCCCCGTCACAAGGTGATCAGCTGCTTTAGATTCTTGCCTTGATTTCCCTGTAATGCTGAGCTGTAGCCTGGACAAAATGAGCACTTTCTCCCCGATTTTTTTTTTTTTTTTTTGTCAGAGCATTTTAAGCAAAAATAAAACGGGGTCAATTACTGTATGGGAAAGGAGTCTCTGTAGATGGGATTAGATATGGCGCCCTGGACTATCCACGTGGGTATTACATGCATCCACCTACATCCACATAAGAGAAGCAGAAGGAGATGACACACAGAGAGAAAGTAATGTTCAGACAGAAGATGTGGGCCTTGAAGACAGATGTGGTATAGCCACAACCCAAGGAAAACCGACCATCACCAGAGCTGAAATCGGCAAGAACAGATTCTCCCCTACAGCCCGGACAAGGGTCCTTTGGTCACCTTGATCTTGGCTGGAGTCTGGTGGTGACTGTGACAGTAAGAATGGACTTCTGTGCTTCAGAAGGAGTTGACATCGCCTGGTGTGTAGTCATTGCTATACCAGCCATAGGAAGGACTATGGCCTCTGTTAGATTCCAGATGTGCTGGACCTGGCTACCGTACATAGTCAATGGTGATGATTACCTGTGGGTGACTATGGAAGAAAGACTTTGTACCAGTGTCTTCCTTACTTGTAGGGACAATATTCACTTGCTAGGACTGCCATGAAAATGACTTCTAGTTTGGGGGAGGGTGTTAAAACATACATTTAGAGGTCAAGGAAATGGCTCAATAGGGAAACATGCTTGCCTCCAAGCCCAACTACCTGAGTCTGAGTCTGGCAACCTACATGGTAGAAGGAGAGGACACCTGTAAGTAGTTCTTTGACACGCCCCTACTCAAGCCGTTGACGAGACTAGGAGATTCAAATTGGCTAAGGTGCTGGGCGGTGGTGTCACGCGCCTTTGACAGCTTTTCCTTGCCAGAAGCAAGAGATGACTGAAGTTTGTAAGTCACAACATCTTTGGTTCTGCTCTAGCCACAGGCCAGAGATGCCAGGAAGGGGAGTCTGATTCTTCATTCTTCTCTTCTAAAGAGGGACCCATTTCCTGAAAACCATTCACAAGGACATGGTTCAAACTGAGAGTCACCAGCACCTTGCCCTGGTCCATGCCTCCATCCAATGAAGTCTTAGTCAGTCACTCTCAGGTAGTGGCCTTCAGTGGGGTTACCACTCCCAGGGACTCCTCCTGCTGTATAAGGGCTCTCTCTCTCTCTCTCCCTCTCTCAAACTCCCTATTAAAAAATTACTTCTTTCTAAAACCAGCTGTGGTCCATGAATGTCATTCTTTGAGTTGAAGAGACAAGAACCCAAAGGACATCAACTCATTGTAGGTTATTTGTCTATGAGCATCCAGCACCCTCAATTCTCAGTTAAAAGCCACCCAAAATCTGAGAAAAGCTTTGTCAGTCTCAGAAACATCCCAATATTCTCCCCCTCCTATACAAATAAATATATTAAAATAATAACAATAACATACATTTATTCTCTCACAATTTTGAAGAGTCCAAAATGAGAAAATTGCCACCAGGTTGGCTCTCTGTAGATGTATCCTGCTTGTTAAATAAGAAACACAGAACCGATTGCAGAGTTAAAAACCACGAGGTCAGAGCAAGAGCGGAAAACCTTACCCTTCACTGCTTCTGCGGTTCTTCCTCTCCGCAAGAGACCTACTTCTGTGTGTCCTGTCTATTTAAAGACTTTCTGTTCTGTTTTCTCATTGGTTGTAAACCCAGCCACATGACCTCCTTGTCACTGCCTGTTTGTACAGACCTCCAGGTCGTTTATGGTTGGTATGGAGATTAAAGACGTGTGTCTGCCCTGCTGGCTGTGTCCTTGAACACACAGAGATCCGCCTAGCTCTGCCTCCCAAGTGCTGGGATTAAAGGCGTGCCCCACTACTGCTCAGCTTCTGCTCTGGCTTGCTCTGACCTCAAGGCAACTTTATTAACATACAAATAAAATCACATGTCAATACAAATAAAATATCACTATAGCTCTCCCATGGAGGTCCCAAGAGAATACACTTGAGGCCAGTCTCCAAAGAATTCACTGGTTCGTGTACTCCCTAACTTGGGTTGCTCCAGTCTGTGTTTTGATCCTCACATGAGCTTCTCATTGCCTTTCCTGTGTCTCTTCTCCCTCTATGTCCCTTATTAAAAAAAAAAAAGTTCCTATTTTTGTGTAATTTTTAAAAATTATGTGTATTTAGGGGAGGGGAAAGTATGTCCCTGTGGACGCCAGAAGTTGTAACTGGATTCATTGTAGCAGTACTTTTTTGTTGGGACCGCCAGCTTACAGATAATGACACAGAGACTTATTATTCCTTAGGAAAGCTTGGCCTGTAGCTTGGGCTTGTCCTAGTAGCTCTTATAACTTAAATGAACCCATTTATATTAGTATATGTTTTACCATGTGGCGTTTTACCTTTCTCTCA
Source organism: Onychomys torridus (assembly GCF_903995425.1). Lineage (NCBI taxonomy): Eukaryota > Metazoa > Chordata > Mammalia > Rodentia > Cricetidae > Onychomys > Onychomys torridus. The sequence goes on along the minus strand of NC_050443.1, from coordinate 106,478,668 downwards.
TTCTGTATGTCTAACTCCCTCTGTGTCTCAGGGGTGTTTCCTCATGCCTGGATTCCTCCTCCTCTTCCTCTCTCCCTGGAAATCCCACCTACCTCTACTGACTAGCTATTGGCCATTCAGCTCTTTATTAAACCAAACCCAGTGACACGTCTCCACACAGTGAACAAATACCCCACAACAGTCCCTCAAGCTCAAGCTGAAGTTACGGACAGTTGACAGCCACCGTAGGTGGGTGCTGGGAGCTGAACTCAGTATAAGAGCAGGATGTGCTTTTAACCACCAGCCCTATCTTCAGCCCTCCTGCCCCACCCTTTTGTAAGGACAGGATCTCACTTTAGCACTGGCTGGCCTAGCAGTCAATACATAGACCAGGCTGGTCTTGAATTCACAGAGAACTGGCTTCCTCTTCCTCCAGAATGTTAGGATTTGTCAGTGTGTGTCACTGTGCCCAGCCCTGTTTACATTCATGGGCCCCTTTTGGAGGATCCTATTCAACTCATTATGGGAACCGATTCCTCATTTACCCTTTCCACAGAAGGAAGATGGAAAATTCCAGCAGTCATCTATATCTATACAGCTTCATGAAGACCCAAGCAAGTTTTGGCTACCTGCCTGCCTCCAGGGAGTAAGTCAGTGATGACATCAGACCTCCTAGAAACCTCAGAACATCTGATCTAGCCCACTTCTTCCCACCACACCCCCAGCCTCTTGGTGAGCTGATTCTGAACGATGCTGTTTCACTTACGATCAGCTATACATCTATCCTTTACCAAATCACACCGCCCCTTTGTAAGAAAATACTGCATGCACATGCCTCCACCAAACACAGAAACCAGGAAGTCGTCCTTCACCTCTGACAGATTTACAGGAACGTGGCCAGGGACGGAGGGATGACACAGGAGTAAAAAGGACTGTTCCCACACGGTGTGGCTTACAAGCCGCTGGAACTCCAGCTCCAGGAGACCCAACACATCTGGCTCCCTCGGGCACCCGGACACATTTGTACATGTACACAAACACACACAGGGTGGGGGCAGGAGGGGGGAGACTCATACATAATTTATTTTTTAAGAAAGAAAACATTGCAGTTCCAATGCTTAGCTTCCTGTACTGTTATTAAATGATAATTCTGCCTCATAAAGGGAAATTTCTCAACAGTGAGCCTATTTACATGGCCAGGCAGCTATTAAGATGGTTGAGAACACTGTATAGAAGGTCCTGTGCACCCGAGGAAACGTAATCACCCCACAGTTGGGGACACACGCTGTAATTCTAGAGCTCTGTGTGCTATCTTTCTGTACTGATGAATTCTCTCAGGAGCTCTCTCTCCTCCTGGGACCTCAGCCAGCAATTTCCATTTCCATGTGTATGAGAGAGTGAGACAGAGGGGGTGAACTATTCCTGGGGGCCTGTGCCAGACACCTCACATTTGCGTAACCCACAGCACAGGTTTGACATTTTTTGTGAATGTGCTGTACTGTCTCACCCCCCAGGAGCTAGCAACCCTCCTCCAGACCCTGGCCCAGTTCACTCCTTCATCAATGCCTTAGGGGTGTCAGGTAAAAAGCACTGTAAAAACCAGGTGGCTTAAGACAATAGGAACCTCCTCTCTCTTTGGTGGCTTCTCACAATCTGCACCCCAACTGGCAGGTATCTCACACCAGCCTCTGTTGTCCCGTGGCCTTTTCTCGTTGTCTTTTTCTTTCTTTTTTAGATTTATTTTTGTTTTTTTATCTTTTGTGTATAAGTGTTGCCCATATGTGCATCACATGCATGCTTGGTGCCTACCAAGGCCGTCAGATCCTTTGGAACTGAAATTACACAGTTGTGAACCACCATGTGGGTGCTGGGAACCAAACCCAGGCCCTTCTGTAAGAGCAGCGGGTGCTCCTAACTGCTAAGCCACCTCTCCGGCTCTCTCACTGTCTTCTTACACAGACACTGGTCGTCCAATGTAGTGTCCCTTTCATTCCACAAAAAGCCTATTTCTAAGTACGGTCACAGTCAACTGTCCCTGGTTGACACAGTGGGGTGGACCCACAAACCCAGAGCACTTCTCCAAGGGAGCTTTTCAGCTTTTGTCTTAGGATGGCTTTATTTTCTTTCACTTCCCTTACCCTTTGTAAAATTGATTCATCTACTCATTATTTATGTATTTATGTATTTATTTATTTGAGACAGGATCACACTGTGTAGCTCTGGCTGGCCTGAAGTTTGCTATGCAGATCAGACTGGCTTTGAACTCAAAGAGATCCACCTGCTAATGGCTCTAGAAGGCTGGGATTGAAGCTGTGTATCACCATACATGGCTTTCTTACACCATTTTAAGTAAGTGAATAAATTGTATTATTGTGGACATCATGTGTGATATGGGGAGATGGTCATGTACATGCCATGTCATACAGAGGCCAGAGAATGGCTTTACCTTTCACTGTGGCTCTGGAAATGAAACTCAGGTCCTAAGGCGAGCACAGCAAACACTTTTACCTCCTAAGTGATCTCTTTGCATCCCTCCCTCCCCCTCCCCCACCCTTCTTTTTTCTTTTAAGACAAGGAAGATCTCATGTAGCACAAGCTGGCTTCAAACTCTCTATGTAACCAGAGGCTAGCCTTGAATTCCTGATAATCCTGCTTCTACCTCCCAAGTGCTAGGATTACAGGGTGTGCCAGCATGCCTGGCTTTTTATGGCTCCTTCTACAAACCTGTTTATTCCCAAGGAAGAGTAGAGCATCAGCACTCAGGGAGCAGAGTGTGTTGCAACCAAATTACTGGTATGTGAACACTTGCAACCATCTCCCCGTCCCTGCTGACATGAATGCAGCTCCTGGTATCTGCATCTCTCCTGTAGGTTGTCTTCCAAAGGGATTCCTTCTCCTTTAGCCTGCCTGTATCTGATGACTCACTCAGATCTCTCAAAGCTGTACTCAGATGTCCAAACCAACAACTCTGCCCCTCTTCTGCCCTTCAAGCCACCAGAGCAGGTGGCTAGGACCCCACTTTGTTTGCCTGCTGGCACAGGTGTCTGGGACCCCACTTCCTTAGCCTGCTGGCACTTCCATTACAAAGTACCACAGGCTTGGGAGTCTAGGAGGCTGAGACAACAAAAATTCACTTCCTGGAAGTTCTGAAGCCCGGAAGGTCAAAATCAAGGTGTCAGTGGGGTTCATCTCCTTGGAGTCCACCCTCTCCAGCTCATAGCTGGGCCTTTCCCACTGTGGTCTCACATGTTCTGTGTGTCTTCATCCTCTATGCTTACAAGGACACAAATCATGTGGAATCAGGGTCCATCCTGTCGACCTCATTTCATTTCAACTAGCTTTTTCCGAGTCCCATCTCCAAATGCAGTCCCTTCAACAAGCAGATTTCAATAGCACACAATTCCCACGACCCTACCATCAGCTCACCGCCAGCTTGCCTAATCTTTGCTTCTTCCCCATCAGCCCTGACCCATCCTTGTAGTTAGGGACAGCTAATCCTCATTGTCCATATGACTGAATTTGGAATTGCCTCTCAGACACCCTTCTGGATGTGCCTGTGACAGTGTTTCTGAAGAGGGGTAACTGAAGGGGGTAACTGAAGGAGGGTAACTGAGCGGGGAAGACCCACTTTGAATTTGGGTGATACCATGCCATAGCCGAGGGTCCCAGACTCAGTAAGAAGGGAGAAGAGAAGGAAGTCAGCAGTATTTGCTGTCACTCATTGCTCTCTGCTTCCTGACTGTGGACTCCCTGTAAGCAGCCATGTCCTGTTCCCACAACCATACCTTCCCCGTTAGGAAGGATCATACCCCACCCGTGAGCTGGAATGAGCTCCTCTTCCCTTAACTTGCATTGGCAAGTGCTTCCTCACAACGATAGAAGAAGAAACTAACACAAAGCCCATTTAGACGGGCCCAGGACTGTGATTCCTGTCTCTATACACAATAGGAAACATTTAAAGTCATATAGATACAGATAAGCCAGATACTTGCCAAAAAGAATCCATGATTGATATACTGTATAGCATTGCTGGACAGATGAGAATAACTTAAAAGTGATTGTCTCAGAGACATCATGCAAATATTTATTAAGCAAACAAATAGAAAAACATAACTAAGAAACTGACTTAATTTGATAACCCTTTTAGCACAAGATAAAGACTCTGAATGAGTAAGGAGAATTATGAGGTTTTTAAAGGTCATAACCAACATCAATTGTGAGACCGTATTGTTCTTTTACTATTGTTTTATTGTGTTGCATTTTGTTTTGTTTTGTTTTGAGAAAGGGTCTCACTCTGAAGCCCTGTCTGGCCTCAATTTTTAAAAGCTCCTGTTTTAGGCTCCCCAATGTTGGTATTAGTATAGGCATGCACCACTTGACAACATAATTGTCACTTTAAAATGAGAAAAGAGCCAGACAATGGTGGCACACACCTTTAATCCTAGCACTTGGGAGGCAGAGGCAGGCGGATCAGAGGCAGGTGGTTCTCTATGAGTTCGAGGCCAGCCTGTTCTACAGAGCAAGTTCCAGGACAGACTCCAAAGCTACACAGAAAAACCCTGTTGGGGGTGGGTGGGTGAGAAAAGATGGGCTGGTGTATAGCTCTGTTAGCAGAATGTAGCTTAACATTCGCAAAGCTCTAGATTCCATCTCTAGCACCAGATAAACTAGGAAATCTCAGCACTCAGGAGGTGGAAGCGGGAAGATCAGAAGTTCAAGGCTATCCTTGGCTACACAGAAACTTCAAGGCCCAACCTGAAGTGCCTAAATGAGACCCTGTCTCCAGAAAAGAAAAAAACAAAACAAAACAAAACAAAAAAAAACAAATAAGAAAACAAAACAAAACATGAATAATGCAAAGCAAAAAGTGAAACAAAACATAAGACAAAAGGTTGTATATACACACACACACACACACACACACACACACACACACCCTCCAAAAAAAATCAAACTATTCCTATTTTTCTTTAGGACATGAAGAAAAAAAAATATGTACACTATTCCATTAAAGGGTTAACACTGAGCCCAGAAAGCAAGCGCACAAGCATCTCTAGCACCATGACAAATGAACCCTCTTTCCACCAGTGAAATAAGAGCTTTGTTGAGTCAGAAAGTAGGAGGCCACAGAAGGTCTGGTTAATGACGGTGCCATTAAGCTGTGGCTTTCTTTTCCAGGTCAGCAGCCTATTGTCAGTTCTAGGTTCTATGTGACTCATAATCGTGGTGGGAGGTGTAAAAAACACATAGGCCATAGGGTTGACGTCAATTTCACAAATTATCAAAAGAGCAAAGCAGGATGCATCCCATTTACAGTCATCTTTATAACCTAACAAGAAAGGGATCCATTAAACAGAAATGTCCATCTCCTCCAAGCCCTTCAGTGGATTGAAAGGGATAATTGAGTTTCCGATAGAATGGGAAAAATAACACCTTTGCACCAATGCATCAGAACAGGATGTCCTGTCAGGTACTGAGCAGAAATGAAATGAATAGCAGGTTTGGATAAGAGGGAGTCGGTTCAGATACAGACGGGATGAGAAGAAGGAGGTAACAATACTTTTAATTTTCGAGACAGCCTCCACAGAGCTGAAAACACAGTCAAGACATATTTCATTCTGAGTGCACAGGAAGTTGTATAAAGTGTGGGTTTCAGCACCAGAAGAATAAAGTGAGGGCATGACTTACTGAAAGGTATAGTTGAGGGGGAAAGTGGTTTTTTTTTTTTTTTAATTATTTTTTTTATTGTAGATATGAGGGAAGAGTACAGCCAGAGGCATTTGGAAGAGTCTAGAACAGGAGGAAAAAGTAGTAGACTAAACATGGCCAGCAGGATGGAGCAGGCCATGGGGTAAGGGGTGAGACCACCACGAGAGATGAGGCTGAGAGAGAGAGAGATCCCAGAGGGAGCAAGGCTGAAATAGCAAGGTTGTAGAGGAATGGAAAGCAACTGGAGGGAGGGAAACCCACGAGCTGGAGAAGTTTAGGGTAGGGGTAGGGTGAGCTGAGAACTATAGGTCCTGAGTGGGCCTGGAGGCCAGCAGAGACACTTTGGTATGCTAATAGAACCACAGTTGGCAGGTTGTTCTTAGTTTCTTTTGGGCCTGACAGTAGCAGTGTTTACAGAGGGTGTAATAGAATCTCCGTGTCCTAATTCACGACCGGGGCCTGCAGCTTCTTGTGGCTGTCCTGGGTGGGTTCTGTGATGTGCCTCTTTCTCTCTCTTGCGAATCCTCAGTCAGTCCAAAGGTTTTTCCCAGGCCACATATAGATTAAGAAAAAAATGGAACGTGTGGGCTAAGGATGTAACTCAGGAGCTAGCTTGGTTAGCTCTAATGTACAAACCCTGGTTTCCATCCACAGCACCTCACAAAGCAGAGGTGACGGCATATCCCAGGAGTTAGATGTGGGAGCGTTAGAGTTCAAGGTCATCCTCAGCTAGAGGCTAACACACACACACACACACACACACTGAAGAGATAACTCAGTGGGCAAAGTGTTTTCTATGCAAGCGGACCTGAGATCATATCACCAGTACCTGTGTAAAAGCCAAGCACTGTGGTGTGTGTCTATAATATTGGCACTGGGATTGGACAAAATGGCTAGTGAAGTCATGGATCCTGGCGAAATATCTACAATCATCATTTTACTAAACCAGCATAATCCCTGACTGCACTCTAAATATTTGTCCTTACATCCACAGGCAAGTGTAGTCCTTGCCCCTCATCAAGGAAACTTCTCTTTGTAGCAGAGGGAGATAGATAGAGAAAACCACAACCAGGTTGGGGATTTAGCTCAGTGGTAGAGTGCTTGCCTAGCAAGCACAAGGCCCTGGGTTCGATCCTCAGCTCAACAAAACAAAACAAAAACAAAAAACAGAAAACCACAACCAATCAAAATGCAGTTATGAAGCCCAATCCCAGTGGATACATCTACAATACAGCTCCCACACCTAAGGCTCAGGGAACATTGTACAAGAGAGGGTGGAAAAATTGTAAAAGCCAGAGGATCAGGGAGTTTGCTATGAGACGTTGTCTCCTAACAGTGTCAACAGCTACATCCATAAAGTGTCACCAACGTGACTGCCTGAACATGAGTGGACTGTAACAGGTCCCCAGACCTTAGCAGAACTGACTCCATGATGAAAATACATTTCAGGCCCTTAAGCTCAGCATGCAGACAGCACCACTAGCCAAAACAAAAGCAAAGACCTAATCCATCAAAGTCCATAGTCCTGGGAAAGTCTCTAAATGTACTAACCTTGCATTTTGGCTTCTGTAGTTTCACTGCTGGCTAACTGTTCTTGTCACCTGAAGTATGCCAACCCAGGACACAGTTTTTGTGCTTAAAAGCTCACCCCGAGAAAGGCTCAAGCCTACAATAGGATCCCAAACACCCAGTGTAATTGCCAGCCAACTTTCTATTGGCTTAAAGCCAGGTTTGAGTAGATCTTCTCTGGTGGATACCCCACAAGAGATTAACAGAGGTCACCAACAGACAGGCCAAAATGAATGAGGAAAAGCCCTTCAGGCCTCCACCACCCTACACAAAGAACCACAGGCAACAAAGGAAGGCTGAGAGTGGGAGAAACAGCCTTCCCCAAGGAAGAGCACATCAGCTGGTTACCCAATACCAAATGATCAGTCCTAAAAACATACATATGAGTAACAATATACAGACCCAGCAGTTATGCATAGGACTGTATCTGTATATGTATATGTATATAAGCATGTAACAATCATTAATGAAAGAGAGGTCATGAATTTGAAAGAGAGCATGGAGAGGTTTATGGAGGGAGGAAAGGAAAGGGAGAAATGATATAAATATATTATAATCTTAAAAATGAAAGTAAGAGCTAAAATAATAATAATAATAATAATAATGATGATGATGATAATATCAATCATGGAATAAAATTAACGATAATTTTTTTATTAGAAAAAAGGGCAGTTGGCCTGGTATTTTCTGATGGAATAATCCAGAAGCTTTTTTCAGAAATTTTTTAGGAGCTCTCTCCTGCCTCTAAGGCCCAAGATTCTAGAACTTGGAGCCTAGTATCCTAAAGGGCTCTACCTCTAAATCAGGCAGGGCTTTTTCATTCCAAAATATGTCTGGCTTAAAGTTGTTAACAGAGTTTTTCAGAGGAAACTTCTGAATTAGGATTGTCTTCTCTAAATAATTCACCTATTTTTTTAAAAAAGAATTTATTTTTATTTTTAAAATTATGTGTGTGTGTGTGTGTGTGTGTGTGTGTGTGTGTGTGTGTTGAGAAAGGTCTCATGCAGCTGAGAATCTAGGCTAGAACTTCTGACGCTCCAGCCTTCACCTCCTGAGTAGTCCTGGCATTATAGGCACACACCACCATGCTCAGCTTGTGTAATGTTAGGGATAGAACCCAGGGCTTCTTGCATGATAGACAGGGACTCTCATCCTCAGGACCTCATCCAGTCTGGGCTATTTTTAATTATACTTTACTTATCTGTTGGGAGGACACAAATGGAAGTTAGAAGATGCTTTGGGTCTCTCCCAGGACTTGAACTCAGAGCACCAGGCTTGGCACTAAGAGCCTTTACTGGATGAGCCGATTCACTGATTTCTCAGCCATTCCTTAGAAAGAGAAACCAAAGTGTCCATAAAGGACAACACATGAGGGGAACAAACATGTCCGAGCTTCCTTTCTGTATCAGGCTTTGAAGAAAGCACAGTTAGTCGGCTTGGTATGATTATGCGTGCTCATTTCCTGTCAAGGATGTAGGCGACAGGAAGCAGAGCACAGAAGGATCTTGCTCAGACCTCGTGGGCCCTGAGGATAGTAAGGGGAAGCCACAGAGATGCTCCTGCTTCCAGCCTAGGAACAGGACAGTTGTGGGAACAGGGTGGAAGGGAAAGGCTGGGAATAAATAGATGCTTCCTCCTCCCCTCCGTACCAAGCCCTGGTCTGTTTGGGAGCTACTGTTTCTGCCCGTGCCGTGTAGCCTCTAACACCTCAGCAAATCTCTAACCAACCAACAGAACCAGAATAAGCCACTCGCTCTACAACAGGGACCCATTGTCACATAGGTCAGGTGGCTACCAGCTGAGCATTATTTTCCTGATCAGAACCAACCATTGTTTTGAGGATAAATCAAATCATGAAATGGGAGCATTCTTTGGAATTTTCTGGAAGAAAACCAGCAAAAGTGGATGAATCATTATTAAGTGACACCTTGAGGTCTCTTTTCACCCACAACCTTCTTTCTCCAGCTTCTCCTCTAGAAGCATTTACTCACTTGGTAACTACAGGACCCATGTGATGGAAGGAGAGAATTAACTCCTACAAGTTGTCCTCTGACTTCCGCATGTCCACTTCTGGCTCCTTGTGCACATCTGCATAAATCAACAACAGAAAAACCCTCCTAGCCCCACGGTGCTTGCTGATATTTGTGGGGCATGGCAATACCAGGTCCTAGACTCCGGGTGGTCAGGTAGATTTAGAAATATTATTGTTACATGTACACATTTATTTATTTTTGGACTACTAGGCAAGTGCTCTACCACTGAGCTAGATCCACAGCACTCTTTTAACTTTTTACCTTGACTGGTTTCTGTTCTTGCTGTGTGCTGTGTGGAGGATCAAACCCAAAGCCCTGTGGGTGCTGAGAAAAGTGGTCCACCCCTGACCAGGTCGCTGCTCTCTACTTGCTGTTTGGAGACAGGAACTCACTAAGTCACCCAGGGTGATCTTAAACTTGTTCTGTAGCCCAGGCAGGCCTTGAACTTGCAACTCTCCTTCCTCTGCCTCTCTGGTAGTTGGAATTCCAGGGCTGTACAAGGCTTAACTAGTGGTTTAACTTTTTTTTTTTTTGAAGAGTCATCTTTCTGAGTAGATAACAGGAGATTTCATAAATGTCTTTCAAATGTGGCAACCTTATTGTTTCACTCCACACAAAAAAGAGAAATACAAAGGGAGGGAGAAGGGAATTTTTAGGCAACGTTGCCAAGAGTAAAAGTGTTGAAAATGAAAGGGAAGTGAAACCTTGCAAGAGAATGCCCTAGTCCTGACGTGCTCAGATTCCCCTTCTAGCACCTTCTGTTAACAGCACATCCAGGGCACAGGTCAAACAAGCAGTCAGAGGCAATGGAGGCAAAGGACTCTTTCTGCACAGTAGATTGGGACCACATTTCATTCCGTGGTGTGATTCAACAGTTCTCAGAGTTCCTCAAGCATCCTGGATGCCAAGGGTATGTCATCTGACAAGTGTTAACCAATGCAGACAGACTGTCTATAGGAAGTTGTATTATAATTGGATCAGGTCATAAGGCCTGGAGTCAAGCCCCTATGCCATAATTTAAAAAAATAAAAGATTTATTTGTGGGCCTGGAGAGATGGTTCAGCAGTTAAGAGCATTGGCTGATCCCAGAACTTACATGGTGGCTCACAACCTTCTGTAACTCCAGTTTCAGGTAATCCAGAGCCCTCCTCTAGCCTCAGTGGGCACTAGACAAGCATATAATACACATACATATGTAGGCAAAGCACTCACACACACACATAAAATAAAAATAAATACATATTTAAAAAGAAAAAAAGACTTATTTGGGGCCTGGATATGGTAGTTCATGCCTTGAAATCCAAGAGTTGGGAGGCAGGGCCAGGAAGATCTTTGTGAGTTCAAGGCTAGCCTGGTCTACAGTTCCAAGCTAGCCAGAGATACATAGAGAGAAGCATTGTCTGGAGTACACAAGACCCTGTCTTTAAAAACAAAGCAACCAAGCAAGATGGCTCATCAGGTAAACGTGCTTGCTATTAAGCCTGACCACCTGAATTTTATCCCTGAGACTCAATAGTGGAAGAAGAGGACCAATGCTTATAAATTATCCTGTGATCTCCACATAAGTGCCTTGGCGTGTGTGTGCCAAAAAGCAGACATACACACACAACAAACAAACAAATAAATAAATTAAATAAGTGTAGACAGAGCCGGGTGGTGGTGGCACAATCCTTTAATCCCAGCACTCAGAAGGCAGAGGCAGGCAGATCTCTGTGATCTCTGTGAGTTCAAGGCCATCCTGGTCTACAGAGTGAGTTCCAGGACAGGCACCAAAACTACACAGAGAAACCCTGTCTTGAAAAACAAAAACAAACAAACAAAAAAGTGTAGACAGATATTTCTCTGGGCCACCACCTCACAAAAAAAACAACATGAAGACTTAATGTTCATTACAGAAGCTCAGCCTATAGCTTAGGCTTGTTTCTAACTAGCTCTTATAACTTAACCCATTTCTATTCATCTTTGTGCTGCCACATGGCTCATGGCTTTTACCTCTCCTCCTGCATGTCTGGTGACCACCCCCCTTTCTTCTTCCCAGTGCTCTCTCTCCAGAAGTCCCACATAACCTCTTCCTGTGTAGTATTGGCCATTCAGATCTTTATTAAACCAATCAGAAGGTGCCTTGGCAAAGACCCATCTTCACAGTGTACCAAAAGATTATTCTACAACACATAAGGAAAAATTTCAATAGGCTGAGGATGTAGCTCAGATGGCCGAGTGCTTGCCCAGCAGGTACGTACGGTGCCCTGGATTTGCTCCCTACCACTGCATAAACTCAGCATGCCAGTACAGGGCTGTAATCCCATGACTCAGGAGAGAGAGGCAGGAACTTGGGAAGTTCAAGATCATCCTTGGCTACATAGTGAATTTGAGACTTTGTCTTTAAAAAAAAAAAAAAAAAAAAAAGACAATGAATACAGAAACTACATTTGGGCATGTGCATGTTTCCCAAGATCAGACAAACTCATAGCTAGCACAGAAGCACACCTGGTTCTGGGATGCCAAAGAGTGAGCCAGAGATCCAGCTCAGACTGTGAGAAATGGGTGTTCCTACTCTGGTTCAGTTAACACGGTATCCATACCCAGTTTCCTTCTAGAGAATGAAAACCGCAACACTTCATCAACCTCATGGACAGGAGGCTACCGTGAGAACCTTGCCTGACTGGTGGGAGGGGCGTGGTAAACAGCCGTTATTCTTATTAAATGAGGAACCGGCTGGCGTGGAAGCTGCAAGTTCATGTACCCAGTCCATGTCTAATGAGAGGCCACACTCAGTGCCAGAGTTCATGATGCAGGGAGTCCTCTGTCTCATTCTAGGATTCGCATCAACAGAAAATGTATTCAATCACCAGTCTCTGGCTGGCTGGGAGACTGCACACCGTTCTTGATGAAAACCGTAGCGACGGCTGGATTTTACCAGGGCTTAAAACCTAGGCCTAAGTGAACACCTGTCCATTCAGTCACGACGGAGGGACCGGAATAAAGAGAGTGATAGATTCACACTACCGTCTCCCTCAGAAGGGGTCCTGGCCATGGGTGGTAAACTCACCGGAGCACCATTCTGAACTCAAAGGAGGAAGGGCAGGCAGCGCCTGGGGCCTGACCTCTAAGACCACCTACCGAGAAGAGTAATGCACTCAGGACCCCACCACCACCACCAAGAGAGCAATTAAAGGATGACAGCATTTCTCCCAAAAGGGGATAAGCAGGAATCATCTTTCCTCCATTCCGCGATGAAAGGGAACTGAAATTATACAGCGTTCTCTTTAAGCTGTCAGAAGTTTGAGAGCTGAAGATGGCTTTTCTGGCATAAAGAAGAAGCTACACAAAGACACAGAGCACAAAGGAGCCCGTGGTTTGTTTTCTCTGCAGCGCCGAGAGCATGGGTATCCAGACCGGAGGGGCGGAACAGGAAGGCCTTTTCAAGACTGATTAATTGCAAGAAAGGTATTGATTAGGACCCAGGAGCAAACGCGGTATTCATCTGTGAAATACCACAGGCATTCTCATTAGGCGAGCGAACATGACATGTAAGCCTCTCAGAGCACTCAACATTTTCACCAGACGCTGTAATAGCACGAGGAGAAAGGCTGGGAGGCACGGTAATGAGAACAGAGAAGGTCTCTTGCTTTGTTGTGGGAGCAGATGGGGGTGAGATCACATTAGCAGAACAAAGACCCACAATATTGCCGCGCTGGGGACGGTGCAGAACAAGGGCAGCCCATAGTGGGTGCTGTTCTCGAGGCTGGAGGTCCAAAGTGCGGTGGTAAAACAGGCTGTTTCCCCGGGGTCCAGGCTAAAGCAGCTCCTACCTGCTGAGCCGCCTTTCCAGCACACCCTCTCTGTTTTCTAGAAGGATGCTGGCTCTGCTATAGCACAGTCCGTCCTATGACCTCACTTTTGGCAGCAACTGCGGGGCAGAGCTGGAGGCACAGTGGGAATCCGGAGTAGCCTTGGGGCTTCTCTTCAGACAGCTCTACTCAAATGAATCTCAGGTTCCTGACTTCAGCACAGAGCAGGGTTTCAGGGTGAACTGCTGTTAAGCACAGCAGGAGTTCGTTAAGAAAAGGCTTGAACCTAGATTTCAGCACAGAGATTTAAAAAACAAAAAGGTGCTTAGGGAGCCCCAAGTGTCAAGAGAGTCATATTTACTGATTTATTTATGTTTCTTTGTTTGGTTTTGTGAGACAGTTTTGCAGTTTTGGTGCCTGTCCTAGATCTTGCTCTGTAGAGCAGGCTGGCCTTGAACCCACAGAAATCCACCTGGCTCTGCCTCCCGAGTGCTGGGATCAAAGGCATGCGCCTCCACCGCCCTGCCTGAGAGTCATATTTATTTTATAGTCATCACATACACTATTTTGGTGGCTTCTGAAGTTACTTTTCAAAGGGTTACTAAGGTACTTTTTTTAAAAATCAATAATGTCGTAGGGCCATTTCTGAAGTTCACTGGCTAGTTACAGATGGTAAGGTGAAACCATTGATTAAAAAAAAAACAAAAACAAAAACCATTAGGTTGTACAATGGGAATGGACAGGTTGGTTTCTTTGGTTGATTTTGTTTTTGAGATAGGGTCTCACAATGTAGCCTTTGTTGTTCTGGAACTCACAGAGATCTACATGCCTCTGCCTCCCAAGTGCTGGGATTAACTGTGTGTACCATGAAGTACACCTAAGACATGTTTTTGTTTGATTTGTTTTTATACAAGACGTTTAGAGTCTTGTTTGTGAGATTCCCAGAAAAGTGGAGGTTTTCACCTGGAGAAGAACTGAGGCCATTATATTTAATCATAGTTCACTGGCATTTTAAACTTTTTTGTTTGTTTGTTTTGTTTCTTTCAAGACAAGATTTCTCTGTGTAGTTCTGGCTGTCCTGGAACTCATTCTGTAGGCCAGGCTGGCCTTGAACTCACTGAGATCTACCTGCCTCTGTTTACCAAGTGCTGAGATTAAAGGCATTTTAACATTTTTATTTGAAATATTTCTATACAAAAGGAATATTGTCTCTATGTAGCCAATTGGAAATTGGTATTTAATGATATTAAGGAATTATTGTTCATTCTTTTAGGTAAATACTTATCTTTTAGTAACATATTAAAATATTTATGAATAAAGTAATCAGGTATATTGCATTTGTTTCCAAATATTATGTGAGAGTAGGAGATTTGGATAGGAACAGGGCTGTACTGGCCCACATCATTGATGCTTGTGGGGGCTGAGAGAGAATAATAACGCTATAATCTGTAATATATAATATTTTGCCTTCTTTATTGTTTTTACCATGCCAGAGCTTGAACCCAAGGCCTGTTAGGTAGCTGTTAGGTAAACAATCTACCACTAAACTATATTCAGCTCCCAACATTCTGTTTTCTTTAGCATATGTTCAAAATTCTGAATAATCAAATGCTTAAGAGTAGCTAACATGTACTAATCTTAGAGCAAGCCTGCCTCCATTTTATAGCTATTTGAGTCTTTGTACATTTGAAGTACTATGACTACATTTGTTTTAAGAAGGAGTAGGGAGGGAGCTAGAGAGACTGCTCCATGGTTAAGAGTGTGCACAGCTCTTGCAGAGGATCTGAGATCGGTTCCCAGCACCCATATTGGATGGCTCACAACTGCCTTGGTATCTCTGCTTCACAGAGTGGACAACTCTGGTCTCCCCTCAGGCACCTGCACATAATAACTCCCATCTCAGTTAAAATAATAAAAATACATCTTAAAAAAATTAAAAAGAGGAAGGAGACGAACCATCAACACTGATAGGTAACTAAACTGGGCAACAGGAAAGCTGAAGGCTGGAAGCCTAGTCAGGAGTCTGGAGAACTGCAGGAGTTCTGGGAGAGGAGGAGGTCAAGGGAGAGAGACTCCGACTGGAGTGTCCCCGCAGGGAAGTGCTGGCACTCTTTCTTTTGTGCGTGGTGATTGGGCTTGCTGTGGAGTGAGGGAGAGGTAGACCCTGTGCTCTTCTCAGTTTGAACAAGTGGGTGGCCCCACCTGTTCAAGTCAGGCCCATCAGGGGAAGAGACACTGTGAGGCAGAGGGTGCTGAGTTGGTCTGAGCCCTTGAGACCTGTGGGATATCTTGGCAAAACTGTCTGCCCAGTCCATTTAGCAGTCCGGGAGGCTGAGCAGATGCATAATGTTGGAACCTGTCAGTGCAGAGCAAGTGACCGACTGAGGCCTTGTGGGAGAATGAGATTGCCAGGGGAGGAAGTTGGGGAAAAACAAAAAACCAAAACAAAATAAAACAAACAAACAAAACAAAACACAAGACCCGGGAGAAGAGAATGAAACCCCATGCAGAGGAAGCCTGGCTTTGAAGGAGAGAAAGAGGAAGAAAAGCCCACAGAGGCCTGGAAAGAAACAGCTAAAGAGTAGAAGGGCAGGGGAGGCCTGGAGATCACAAGGAAAGAGTCAACAACTTGGAGAAGCAGAGAACACTTGTGCACAGAAAGCAATGAATACCACCCAGTTGGTACAATAACAAAGACGTCACTTATGTGCACAGAGAGCGCAGCTTCCGGGCTGCTGAGCACATGGGCCAGTTGCTTTGGATGTAAGAGTGAAGAGGCATACAAAGATGCTCTTCAGGGCTTGTTCTCCCCTTCCACACCCTCTACTAAGCCAGGCGCCCTCCCCAACCCCCCCACCCCCACCCTCCGCTTCCTGACCCTGAAGCTCTAAATAGCCCTACCCTGTTACTTGAGGCCAGTGATCTCTGACTTGTCTCCCCATCCAAAGAAATGACTGGGCTAACCTGGTTCCAATCCTCTCTGGCGTCTGCCTGCTGACAGCTCGGCTGCGCTCAGGTCCCGAGGTAGACTACAGATTGGAGTGCCCATTATGGAGGGTGGGAGGAGGGGGCAGAGAGAGGATAGAAGCTAGAGAAGGGCAAAGCAAAAGAGAAGGGAGGAGAGGGGAGGGGGGAGAAAAATGGGAAGAGAGGGGAGGTTTGAGGAGTCTCTGATCTGGACAGGCTTACACTCTCTATAGCAAGTTTCTGCGAGCATCTTGTCTCCATGCTTTCAAAGTGATTGTTAATATGAGCCCACAGGACGTCGCTCCTTGGATCCAGCCAGATACGTCCATGCTCTAAAAGAAGTCCAGCGGAGTAGGAAGTGAGAAAGTAGAGGGCATAAAGTAATGAGAGCCATTTAACAATCACTTTTTTAAAAAGATGTTTTTATCTTTTATTTATGTGTGTGTGTGTGGGGGGGGTGCTCCCAGAGACCAGGGGAAAAAAAGGCACTAGGTCCCCTGGAGATGGAGTAACAGGGGTGGTGTGCCACCCAATGTGGATCTTGAGAACCAGAGTCAAGTCCTTTGAGAGACCAGTAAATGGTTTTAACCACTGAGCCATCTCTAGCCTCCACCCCCACTTGAACATATCTTAATGCTGCTGGTTATAATCAGTATCCAGGGAGGAGTTGGGAGAGCTGGACCAACTAACAAGTCCCGGAGCAGGGGTCAGTGCGGCTCCTCTCCTTCCAGGAAGGCGGTAACTACAGGGGTAGATAAGGGAAGACTCCCTCTGCCATGGCCTGTGTCCCAGTGCACTGGGTTCATGGGATGTATTTGAGGATGACCCAGTCTCAGAAGTGTTTCCCTGTGTTGGAGAACCTCCATGGCCTCTCCCACACATTGCCATAATCATCCTGCAAAAGAAGAGGCCCTACAGCCAATGGCATTGATTAAGAGCCGGAGAAAATTGCATTACAGACTTAACTGATCCTGCTACACAAACCAAAGATTAACACTTTTGTGGGTCAGAAAGCAAAGAAAAAGAGAATTAGAAATGTATTCCTGCAGGAACTTCCATCTCAACTGAAACTCAGCATAAAGCAAAGCAAAGGATGCATGCCTGTGTCTCTCCCCACCCCCTCCCACCCCCACCCACAAAGTTCCCTGCAAAGGAGTAAGTAGCATCTGTTATGATTTTGGGGTGTGGTTTGTCCTCAAAGATCTGTGTGCTGGAAGCTTGGTTCCCAGCATGTTCATCTTGAAAGGGGGTGGAATCTTAAGAGGGCGAGCCTAGTAGAAGGTAACTGAGCCATGCAGTCATTGCCCTTGTTCTCAGAGAGATTAATGCTGGCCTTGTAAGTTAGCTGTGACAGCATATCATAACAGAGTGAGGCCACCATTTTTGCATGTTGCTGCTTCCCTTTTCTGCTTCTTTTCCACACTGTGACATAACTGGGTGATGGGGATGGAGGTGGGAGGTGGGGGGGGGGGTGGTGGCATGGCCTGATCATGGACTTTCAGCTTCCAAAGCCTTGAAGTGCCTGACCTCCATATTTCGTTATAGCAACAGAAAACAGACTATGATATCACTCATCCCTGCTTAGATCCAGGAGCTCAAGTCATGTGGTTGGGTCTCAGGCTTACTCTTTACCTCTTGTGTCTGTTTTCTTCTGGTTGCCACTTTTGCTGACAGATTTTCTCTATATAATTGATCATTGGGTGTTCTGGGCTATTACCAGCTGAAGAGCTCCAGAAAAAGACAGCTTCTCCTAGATGCAGCGAAAGCCACACAACTGACCACATGGTGGTGGTGCATGCCTTTAATCCCAGCACTCGGGAGGCAGAGGCAGGTGGATCTCTGTGAGTTCGAGGCCAGCCTGGGCTACAGTATAGTCAGAGCTGTTACACAGAGAAACTCTGTTTTGGAAAACCAAAAACCAAAAACCAAAAATAAAACAAAACAAAAAGCCACACAAATGATACTGGGCTCTGATTAGCCACACCTGAGAAGTGCTCTGGGGAGGGAAGGCATGGCAGTTTGAGTGAGAAGGGCCCCCATAAACTCATATGTCTGAAAGCTTGGTTCCTAGTCGGTGGAACTGTTTTGGAAATGATTAGGAGGTTTAGCCTTGTTGGAGGAGATGTTTCACTGGGGGGTGGGCTTAGAGATTTCAAAAGCCGACACCAGGCCTAGTGTCTGTCTGTCTGTCTGTCTGTCTCTCTCTCTCTCTCTCTCTCTCTGCCTCCAACTTTCAGATTAGGTATAAACTTTCAGCCACTGCTTTAGCGCCATGCCTGTCTGCTTACTGCCTTGCTTCTGCTATGATGGTCATGGACTCACTCCCTGAAACTGTACACAAGTCCCTAACTAAATGTTTCCTTTATAAGTTGCCTTGGTCATGGTGCCATTTCACAGCCATAGAACAGGTAGCTAGACAGAAGAGTGTGAGCCACCACAATGTCATATACCCATGGCACTGATCAGGGTTATTCAGAGACCTACCATCCCTTGTAGGGAAGTCATTTAACTTGTGGACACTGACATCCACATCAAAACGACCATGCCAAATGGCACCAGTGTTCTTCCCAGCTATGCACAGTCAATGTTTTTTTGGTGGGAGGGGAGCCTATCGTGACTATGCTTTTACAAATCAAGTTTGTTTGTTTTAAGAAAATCAAAAATAGAGCACTAGTGGACAAGGGAAAGAATTCAGAGGAAAATAGCCCAAAATATCATAGCTAAGACATAGTCCCCTGAGCATCACATCAGCCTGAGCCCTGGCTATCTGTCAGGCAAGTGTCTAGGCTTCACAAGTCATGGGGTTCAAAGGACAGGATGATACTAATAAGGGACGCCCCCCAAAGCCCAAAGGTTAACCTCAGGGCTCAGTGTCCATTCTCCTGATCACACACACTGCATGGCCACTCCTCCTTGGCCCCTAATTTAGTGAAGACAGTGGGTGGCTTTGTTTTGTTTGATTTTTAAGATTTCTTAATTTTGCGCACTTGTATGGGTCTGTGCATGTGAACGTGGTTGCTTGTAGACTGGAAGAAGGTGTTGGATCCTCTGCATCTGGAGTTACAGATAGTTGCCAGCCTTAGTGCAGAAGGAAAGCCAAGTCTTCCACAAGAGCAGCAAGTGCTCCTAACCACTGAACCACCTCTCTAGGCCCCAGAGACTGGGCCTTAATATGTTTGCCAGTGTAACATGACTCTTCCCTGAGGAAGAGCTTTTTAGATGGTCTTTTTACCAATCCAAATTGACCAAAAGCCACAGTACGGTTCTCAGGTAACCTGACTGACATATTAATCAGGTTGCTCAGGAGCCTAGGAACACAGGAACCATACGACACCCCCCACATATACACACACAAATCAAGGTTTCCGTGTGCTCTGTGCTCCAGCTACTCCCTGCAGAATGTTCCCGTTGGAAGCAATTACCTGTTTGCAACCTACCCTTCTAGACAGACTCCAAGAGTCTCAGGGGAAGGACTGGGAAGGGGTATGTGTGTTTGCTCTGTTGCTGTTGCTTATTGGCTATTTTAAGCTTGTTGTTTGGTTGATTTGGTTTTTCATTTTTGGTTTTTTTGTTTGTTTGTTTTAGTTTCTATGAATAGTTTTATTGTTAATCTGTCATTGATAGAAATGAAAGCTCAACATGTCCCTAACAAGCAAGTTGAAAAGTATTAATTAAAAAAGCAACTAGTTCCAGGGCGAGATGGTACGTGAAACTGCCTCAAAGAAAAAACAAAACAAAACAAAACCAAAAAAACAAAATAAAATGACACATAGGAACACAACACTGGTCGGGTAGCACAATACCTGGGAGGTACAAGCTCCAAATCCCAGGCCAGAAACCAAACAACCATAAAATTAAAAAAGCAAAAAACCAACCAACCAAACAAACAAAAACCCAAAATGGGTGTGGATGTCATCCTCAGCTACACAGAGCTGAAGACCTGGGGCATGTGAGCCCTCTCAGAAAACATAAATGGAAGCTCAGCCAAGCCCCTGTAGATTAGGATGTCAGACGTGGCCCTGAGGGGTCTACAGGAACTCCTCCCTATGGATTCAGGAATCCTGTGACATTCCACCTCTGCTTTCAGAACCAGATGTCAAGGTAGAAAGCGTGTGCCTCCTCTGTGCATCCAGACATGTGAGGAACCTAGCGGTGCTGGGGTCCTGGGAGGACTGCCATGCGTGGCTGGTTCTTCATCCTTGTTGCAGGCCTGGGCAGTACGGTGCCTTGTGGTGGTGGCTGAGCAGGGTGGAGCACTTCCTGAACTCTTGGGGTGTGTGTGTGTGTGTGTGTGTTGGTTTGATGAGCATCTGCTAGCTAGAAGGGCGAGGCTCACGCATACGCTTCTTCTGCTTGTTCCTGAGCTAAAAGAACCAAGCCTCCACTTCCACCTTCCTCACATTCAATCGTGTGGCCAGGACCTTCAAGCCTCCTCGTTAGCATCAGGGTCCATCTTGAAGTGTTTCTTCAGGATCCAGGAAGGCAGAGAACAGAGGTGCTTCCATCTTGACTGGAGCCCAGTTCACCTGTTTTCTGTTTGAGTTTTTGACACAGGCCCTCACTATGTAGCTCTGGCTAGCCTGAGATTCTCTGGAGAGGCCAGGCTGGCCTCCAACCTGCTGTGATTCTCCTACCTCTGCCTTCCAAGTTCCGGAATTACAGGTCACGCCCCACCATACCTGACCAGAACTGAGTTTTATTTGTTTCTCGCTTCAAGTACAGAGCCTGGTACAGAGCAGCCACTCCATAACAGCTGCTGAATGAAAATCTCCCTGACATACACCTGAAGGTTTGTTCAATATGGCGGCTGGGTAGAAGGCCCTCCTCCCCAACTTCAAAGTCTTAACTAGATTTCCCAAGGCCTCCCTCTCTCTCCTCTCCTTCCTTCCTCTCCCTCCTTCAAACCTCTCCTAAAGTCCCAATTACATCCGGCCATTATTAACTAATTGTGTTCTGGCGTGCCAAGGCTTCTACATTGCCTTTGAACTACTGGTTTATTGTCTTACAGTCACTCATCTCCCCAACTAACCAAGAAAACTTTGACTACAAAGAATAAGACTTACCCATCATTACCTCGAAGTCTCAGACCTTCTATCTATTAGCAGAATTAAGAGTAACATCTATCATATAGTAGGTATCAAAGATACCTGGGTAATCCAGCCGAAAGAGTCCCCACTTCTGTATTCTGGACTACTTCTGGGAAGCAAATAGGGATGATAATTGAATATTAGGTTTTATTATCTTCCAATGTGGACACCACCCTCAAGCCACAGGACTCTTTAATCCAGAGGCCCTGGTAGCACTTCCCTGGCAAAGGTGTAGGAACAAAGCTGTGCTGGAGACTTCCAGGTTGATTAGCAAAGGCTCTCCCCTCTGCCTGGTGGACTGGTCTTTGCCAAAGCAAACAGTACCTGTATCAAAAGCGTGGCTAGATCTCAGAGTGGCCAGGATTTTTGAAGAAAGTGAAAAATGGAATGTCTGAAAGCCAGGTCCAGGGGCTCCTGCCTGTAATCCCAGCACTCAGGAAGTTAAGGCAGGAGAGCCATAAGAGGTCAAAGGCCAGCCTATGCTATATACCAAGACTGAGTCTTTAAGAAATCTGCAGGGCTGGGGAAATGACTTTTGAGTTTAAGAGGCCATTTTGCCCAGCAGGGGACAGACACATTTGGCAATGTCTGGAGTTAGACTAACTTAAGGAAGGGAACTTTGCAACTGGCATCCAGTGACTAAAAGGCCAGGGATGCTGTTAAGTCGCAGTGCAAAGGACGACCTACAAAGGAATTGCTTGTGCTTTGATAAGGTCGCTGTCAGTGTTAGTGGCACTGAGGCGGGGAAGCATAGTCTTAATTGCATAAAAAATGATGGCTGCTATGTTGGTGAAATTTCGGTATTTACTCTTACTCTCCTGATGGGGGGGTGGGGTAGGGGTGGGGGAGTGGGGTTTTGGAAGTCCCAGCTGAATATACCAGTTGGTTACCCAGACTTCTTCTTGGTGTCCCTGAACTCCAGATGTCTATTCTTTTAGCACAGTTATCACTGTAATTAATGAGGCAATTCCATGTAATTTATCTGGTAATCAAGAGAGGTTTATTTCTGGGATAACTTACATACATCCAATAGGGGTTGGTTACAGGATCAGGGAGAGATGAGGTACCATCCAGCTAAGAACTCTGGCTTGGTGCCCCATCCAGCTTCCAGGACCATAAGGTATCCAGAAGGGCTAGACACATATGCACCTCGAGTCTTAAGCGGCTCCCTCTCAGCCATGCCCCGGGGCAGGTCAGCCCTAGGAGGTCATAGGCAGGTGTGGCAGTTACCTGCTGTCACTCTAGGGGCAGTGTTTCAAGGTCAAAGCTGGAACAGCTAGGCATTACATCTCTCCCTTTTTATCTAAATAAGAAAATTCTAACCTAATATAAAACTATATACAATAGAAATGATTATCAAATATTATCCAGGAGGAATAAGGGATAATGACCTAGACAAGATGGAACTACAACCAGCCCAAACAATATCAAATAAGAGACATATACTAAAATCCAGAGCAGTCTGGAGCATATGTAAATGGCATGTTACAGAGATTGTTCCAAAAGATGTTCTACCTTGAAGAACCTGAGTCTAATACTTCATATGTTCTAGCTAAGATACAAGAAAATTGTAATTATAACTGTTACTCTCCAATCCCATCAAAGACCTGAGAAAGAATATAATAATACTTGAGAAATGGGAGAAGGACGCAAGCAACTTTCAAGAGTCTTGCAAGAGTAGACAGAGAGATCTGGCAGCCTAGACAGTCACCTAGAATTTCTCAGTATCATTGGCACATTCAAATATGCTACAGGCCTAGAGTATCTGTCAGACCATTTTCAGAAGCAGGTTTTTTTGAAAGCCTCTCTTACTCTGTCTTGGCAGAGTTCAATAGTCACTTTCCCTTGTACCAAAGGGACAGTATTCATACTGTCAACAGTTGAGGCAGGGGCAGTTCTTTGCCTAATAAGCCATTTTTTTTTTTTTTTTTTTTTTTTTTTGTGCCAAGAAGACAAACTTCCAAATGGAAATGTCTCAGCAGCCCAACATTCTCTCAGGATCAGACCAGTGCTGTTTCACGTCAATGGAATTCTACATTATTAAAACATTTAAATGCCATATTCTCTAGGTCTATGAAGTGTTTGAAGACTACCTATCCATCTGACATATCTTTCTGTAAGTCTGAAGATCCTAACTAACATAACTATAGAAATGACAATCATGAGTGATTGTAACTCAGTAAGTCTCCATTAAAATAACTTAAGGACTAAGAATTCACATTACAAGATAAACAGTCTGTAAGCAGATGTACCGTATAAGGACAATGATCTCCAGATTGTGACAATACACAAAATAGCTTAGACAGAGGTAGGAGTGTATATATAGTACAATATACAATATGACAATAATCCTAAATATATATTAATATACAAAATATCCTAAACAGAGGTAGAACATACATACAGTATGGCAAATATAATTTTACATTTATATTAATATACAAAATATTTCAAACAGGAGTAGAAATATATGTACATTACAACAAATATAGTTCTGTATTTGTATCAATATACAATTTATATTAAATAGGAATATAAAAAATAGTTTGCATTTGTATCAATATACAAGAATCCATATCAGTGCAAATTATCTAAGGCTGATATTTTACTGAATTAGTTTACTAGTAAATACAATAATCTACCTTAATATCCTATACCTATCCATCCCCCTTTTCCTTTTCTAAAAAAGAATACTGAATCCAAATTTTATTGTTCCACCCCCAACTCTACAACCATCCACTCATAACCCTGAGAAAAACTAAACATTTGGGAGAGGGGCATCATTCTTTTATAGTCACCTCCTGCTGTTTTAGGTATCTTTGGGGGTGCTGTAAGAAAGCTTAGATTGTTAAGTCTCAGTGGGGCTATCCATAGAGTATGCAGCTAGTCTCAGAAATGAATAAAAATGTCTGATATTCTGGCTAAAAGTGTAGCGTGATGGACCACCTCATCTTGGAACTGTCCTGAAGAGTTTTCAATCTGAAGCTGATCATGAGTAATGTTCTTAGGTACTATGGCATCATTCTAGAGTTGTTGTTGTGGGGCCCCATCTTCCTTCTGGAGACTTCAGAAATTGCTATTGGAGAAGACTAATTTTTTTACTGTGGAAAACTTGAGCATTATTAATATAAAAATGGGAAGTTTGGGTTTAGAGATAACATGACATGTAAAAAGGAATTCCAAGAAATCAAGAATAAGGATAGAGAGAAATAGAATCTTGGTGACAATGGTCCCTTTTTTTCCCTTCTATCCCACACCAGATAGCTCTTTTGATAGGAGACAGAATCTCTTAATTTTTTCTTTTAGCAATATGCTTGGGTTTAGAGAAGGAGGAAGCCAACTTCCAACTCCAAAGCCAGCTTGATATATAATTGAATCAGAACCACAACTTATCTAGAGTTAAAGAGATATAGATGTTGGGCAGTGAGATTCTACCCTGTGTAGATTGGTACCAATAAATTCTTTTCTTCTGTTGTAGATGGTTGTATATCCAAGGCCTTATGATTTCCATTATCCCCTTAAGACAGAACCCTGCCCCAACCCTTGTTTCTTAAGTTTTTCTTACAAATTGGAGAGATATCATATCTGTGGATGAGCTTTTACTTCTGCTCATCAAGGGGTTTCTCCTGTTCAGATTGAAATTTTATTAATTTTGTTGGTATCCATAGCTTTTCTTCTCCTGCAGAAACAAAAGCAAAACCCCTTCCCAAACGTAGCACATATCCTGGTTTCCATTCTGAGGTCAGCACATCTTTGAAATAAATGGGTTGGTTTAGCTCAGGAGTTTTGTCTGTCGTCCAATGTCTCTCCGCAGCTGTTGTTCCTTTCTCATCAGCATTGAGAAAATTCAAGGTTAATAAGGCACTATGCAATCTATTTATAGGAGTCATTGTTACCTCTTTCTGTTTATTTAGCATATCCTTTAAAGTTTGATTGGATCTTTCTATGATTGCTTGGCCTGTGAGATTGGTTTATCTGTATCATGCTTTATATAGTAATAGGCAAAAAACTGTCTCATTTTCCTGGAGACATATGCTGGGGCATTGTCTGTCTTAATTTGTACAGGTATTCCCATGATGGCCATAACTTCTAATAGGTGTGTAATCACAGAATCAGCCTTTTCAGAACTCATAGGAGTTGCCCACTGAAATCCTGAATAGGTGTCAATGGTATGGTGAACATACTTTAATCTTCCAAACTCTATGAGATGAAACACATCCATTTGCCAAATGTCATTTTTTTATATATACCTTTTGTATTGCTTCCTGCAGGTGTTGGAGTTTGGTTATAGAAGGAACAAGTAGGACATTTTCTTGCAATTTCCTTGGCTTGTTGCCAAGTGATAGAGACATCCTTCTTCAAACCTTTGTTATTTGTATGGTGTTTCTTATGAAATTTTGAGGCTTCTAGCACGTTACCTATTAGTAACTGATCAATCTCATCGTTACCTTGTGCTAGAGGTCATGGCAGACCTCTATGGAATCAGATGTGAGTTATATATAAGGGACGCTTCCTATTCCTGATTCCTCATTGTTACTGGGCCCTGAAAGCCCCAATAAGCCAGGCTCAGCCACCAGTCCTCAGATGGCCACTGAAAGAGACAAATTAATGGCAAAAAGCAGAAAAAGGAGATTTAGTCAATGTGGCCACCATGGGAAAAGGAACAAAGAGGCCCAGTGACCTCCCTACCAAGTCCATATCCAGAGGTCCTAACATCAGGTTATAGTTTAAATAGAAAGCTGGAAGTCTACATGGCCAAGTACTCCTGGTCAAGGTGTGGTTCCACCCATCATTATCATCTCAGCTCCAGTCTCTCCTGCAATGGGGTCTGACAAGTTTGTCAGTACTGTGTGAAATTTCCTTCCAGAAGACAAGGTGCCCCTCTGGCTGGCACCATATTTCAGCTTCCTCCTTTTCCTAGCATGAGATTCCTCAGGAAATCTACTTGGGGACAGGAGGCATTGTTCCAATCGTCAGACAGCTGAAGGGATGTGTCTGTCACTCTTTGTTCCTCTGAGGATGCTTCTACTGTTTATTCGTGGTCTGAAAGAGTAAAAGATGCCCACCTGGACTCTGATGGACTGATGGGTCAGCACCACACCTGTGCTTGCTTCCTCTGCTTGGGATTCCAGTGAGGCCCCTGTCCTTGCTCCTGAGTCACCTGCTTTGTGAAAAACACAAAATGTTTCGATGACTGTCTAAAATAGAGTCCACCATCACAGGGGTAAGGTGAAAAGGGACGGCACAGGCAGGATTCGCCCCCTACTGGCCAGTATGTGGCAATCCTTGGCCTCCAATCTTGATCACAGTTCTTTACTCAGACTCACAGAATGAAAGAGATTCCGTGAACCAAAGGGGAAGCCACCTTGCTGAACCACTCAGTGAGTTCCTGGAGATGCTGGATGGACAGCGGGGCTCTCAGGATTCTGGAGCCTAACTTAGGAGTCAAGGTTGATCAAGATCACAAGGAGCTTTCATCTACCTTCATAAATCAGTCCACTTGAAGACTTCAAGACTTCAAATAGCTTTGGTAAAGGCTTAGCTATTTGGAAAAGAAAGAAAAAAAGAAAGAAAGAGAGATTTTTAGTTCCAGTGGATCACAAAAAGATTACAGTTATTCAAAGGCAGCCATTTATCTTGTATACTAGTTGATGTTATTTTGGAGACCTAAGTATTCATTCACATCTCTTACACACATTTTCTGTCACCCCAAGGTCTTTTAAATTGTCCATAAAATGGTAGCAGTATTTCATTTTAGTTTTGCTGTGTTTGTTTTGATTTATTCTATTTTTTATTAGACAGTATTTCTCACTATGTAGTCCTAGCTGGCTTAGAATTTGCTTAGAACAGAGAGGCCTCAGACTCACAGAGATCCACCCGTCTCCGCCTCCTGAGTGCTGGGATTAAAGGTGTGCACCACTATACCCAACTTAGAGATTTTGAGACAAGACCTGACTATGTAGCCTAGATAGCTTTGAACTTCCAATCTACCTGCTTGGTTTTCAGGAGGGAGCCACCACACTCTGCTTCATTTATTTTACAGTTGTGTTTTCTGGCATTTTGATTTTTTTTTTTTTTTTTTTTTTTGGTATTTCGATTATTAAGGTGAAATACAATGAGGGAAAAATCGAAGTGGAAGAGTTACAATGTTTTCAATAGTTTTATGTTTTGAAGGTTTAAATCAATGTTCCCCCCCCCCGCCCATATTATTTCATTTGCATTGGTGCTTTGCCTGCATATATGCCTGCATGAGGGTGTTGGATCCCCTGGAACAGGAGTTACAGACAGTTTTGAGCTGCCATGTGGGTACTGGGAATGGAACCCAGGTCCATATGGAAGAGCAGTCGGTACTCTTAACCACTGAGCCATCTCTCCAGCCCCACATTTTGAAGGTTTAAAATGTATCTATTTTGGACAATTGTAAGGGGCATAAGTCCTGGTGCTCACAGATGGCCCTCGGGAAACCAGGAACTTTAAACTCACAGGCTCTTCTCTCCAATGAAAAGGATTTACACCTGTTTCTGCCCAGAAAGTGGGGATTGGATGTCGTTAACCTGGTGATCTTCTGCTATCTGTAGAGCCAGGTGTCACCCAAGTCTCCCAGACTGTTTATCCCAGATTCCTGAGCATTGTTTCCTGGTCAGTAGAACCCATTCTTATGGAAGAAATCACAGGTACTTTGCAAAAGGCCTGTACTTTGCAAGGGAGTTTCAATGTAGCTGTGCTTGAGTTTTATTGTGATCACTGCTGTGAGGAAATCTTTCCCTGAAGTCACACTGTATTTAAATACATGAAACATAAGCTGATCAGGGTCAGATTTTAGAAATTTGACCCAACACCGGCTAACTAAGTTGTGTTGAACAAGATTTCCTTCTTGCCTCACATGGATTATTCCTCTGCTGTCCCAAGCATTTGCAGGGACCCCCCCCACCCCCACCCCAGACAATTATCTGTTTTGTTTTGTTTTTTGCTGAAGGAATTTTGTGATTTGATAATTAACCAAAATTCTCTCCAAAAACTTAATGTTGCTAGGAATGGACTGGGAGATAATTTTAAATTATGCCAACTGCTTCTATGTCAGAGGGCGGTGTTGTGGAATATTATTTTAACTAGGTAAAGATGTGTCGCATTTGTTTTTGCTATAGAATATTGCTTTAACTGTGTAAAGGTGTGTTACTTTTGTTTATGCTGCATTTGTTTAACTGTGTAAGGATGTGTATTTAATTATGTAAAGATATATTGTATCTGTTTCACCTTGCCTGCCTAAGACACCTGACTGGTCTAATGAAGAGCTGAGTGGTCAATAGCTAGGCAGAGATGGGATAGATAGGGCTGTCAGGCAGAGAGAATAAGAAGAGAAATCTAGGCTCAAGGAGAGAAGGAAGAATGAGAGAATAAGAGAGAGAACAAGGGGCCAGAAGCCAGGAAGCTGCCAGACAGACAGACAGACAGACAGAGAAGCAGTGAGAGTAAGATATACAGAAGTAAGAAAGGCAATAACCCCCAAAGGCACAAGGTAGATAAAGAGAAACAGGTTCATTTAAGTTAAAAGAACTAGATAGAAACATGCCTAAGCTAGGCCAAGCATTCAAAACTAATAAGTCTCTGTGTCATGATTTGGAAGCTGGTTGGTGGCACAAATGAAAAAGTCTGGTTCAAGGTGATAAGATGGCTAATCATGGTTGTCAACTTTATTACATCAGGAATCATACAGAATTCAAGCAGCTGAGTACACCTGTGGTGGTTTATGGCCCCCATAGCCTCATATATTTGAATACTTGATTCTCAGTTGGTAGACATGTTCGGGAAAGATTAGGAGGTATGGCCTTATTGGAGGAGGTATGTCAATGGGGATGGGCTTTGAGGTTTAAAAAACCCATGCCATTTCCAGTTAGCACTTGTCTTAGTTAGGGTTTCTACTGCTGTGAAGAAGCACCATGACCACAGCAACTCTTTTTGATTGTTTGGTTTTTTGTTTGTTTGTTTGTTTTGTTTTGTTTTGTTTTGTTTTTTCAAGACAGGATTTCTCTGTGTAACAGCTCTGGCCTCAAACTCACAGAGACCTACCTGCCTCTGCCTCCTAAGTTCTGGGATTAAAGGCATGCATGACCAGGGCACAGCAATAGTAACTCTTACAAAGGAAAACATTTAATTGAGGTGGCAGCTTACAGTTCAGAGGTTCAGTCCATTATCATCATGGTGGGGAGTATGGCAGTGTGCAGGCAGACATGGTGCTGACTACATCTTGATCAAAAGGTAACAGGAAGTGGACTGTGACACAGGGTGGTATCTTAAGCTTAGAAGACTTCAAAGCCCACCCCCACAGTGACACTCTTCCTCCAACAAGGTGATAACTACTCCAACAAATCCACACCTCCTAATAGTGCCACTCCCTTTGGGGGCCATTTTTTTCAAACCACCATATTCCACTCCCTGGCTCCCAAGGCTTGTAGCTATATCATAATGCAAAAATGCATTCAGTCCAACTTCAAAAGTCCCCATAGTCTGTAACAGTCTCAAACTTGTTTCAAAGTCCAAAGTATTTTCTGAGACTCATGGCAATCTCTTAACTGTAATCACCTGTAAAATCAAAATAAAAAGCAGATCAAATACTTTCAACATATAGGATATATATTCATTCCAAAACATAGGGAAGGGAGTATATTGAGGAAACACTGGACTAAAGTAAGACAACAAGCTGGCCAGACCTTTAAATGCAAGATCAGCACCCCTAGATGAATGGGTTAGAAATACAGCTAGTATTGGATCTCACCCTTATGATGATACTTAGATAGGAGAAGTGACTTCTAAAAATTTTAAGAAAAATCAAAACGTTAGTTGTTTCATGTGGTAAACCAGGTCATCTGAAAATGGATTGTGAACAAGACATTCCTATGAATAATATTTTTTCTAGAGAGAATCCAAACAGAAGGCCTCAGCCTTCTGGAATATGCAGAAGGTATGGCAAAGACTGACATTAACTAATGAATGCAGATCAACATTGGACAGGCAAGGTAACCATTTGCCATTCAGAAATACCATAGGGGGCCTCCCTCATGCCCTCATGTCAAATTTGGTTTAATCATTCCCTGTCAGCATTGGGAAAACTCCCTCACAGAGCAAATAAAAGATTCAATGCCTGTATGGAAAACCATACTGCTCTGGATGACAGAACAGATTTATAAGACAAAACAAAAATTTCAGGAGAAACCATAAAGCAAATTTTGGCAAACTTCTATAAATGATCAAAAACTAAAATAAAAAATATGAATAAGTGGCATTGTAATTGAAGGTTTGGTAGACATAGGGGCAGATGTAACAATACTTGCACCAAAATCTTGGCATCCTAATTGGCCTCTTCAGGAGGTAAATATTCAGCTTTTAGGGATTGGAACTTCATCTCAGTTAAAACAAAATAAAAGGTGGGTAGAATGTATAGGGCCAGAAGGACAGGTAGAAAATTAAAGCCATATGTGGTTAACATAGCAATGAATTTATGGAGACAGGGTTTGTTATAACAATGTAATACTCAGATAAGCATTCCTTCAGTCTCAGAAACAAACCATAAAATAACATATTTCTGAGAAACATGTTAAAAGGTATTATAAAGAACAGTCACTGACCATTCAGGTTGTACATAAGCAGGGCACAACAGCCCTACCTTTAAAATGGTTAACTGACAAACCTGTTTGGGTGGAGCAATGGCCTTTGACATCAGAAAAGTTACAGGCATTAGAACAGCTGGCACAGGAGCAGTTAAATGCTCAACATATTGAGGAATCAACCAGTCCTTGGAAATCTCCCATATTTGTTATTAAAAAGAAATATGAAAAATGGAGAATGGCCACAGATCTAAGAGCTATTAAACAGGTGATTCAGGCTAAGCGGTGGTGGCACACGCCTTTAATCCCAGCACTTGGGAGGCAGAGCCAGGCGGATCTTTGTGAGTTTGAGGCCAGCCTGGGCTACAGAGTGAGATCCAGGAAAGGCACAAAGCTACACAGAGAAACCCTATCTTAAAAAAACAAAAAACAAAACAAAAAACAAAAAGGTGATTCAGCTAATGGGCTCTTTACAGCCTAGAATTCCCTTGCCTTCTTTATTACCTAAAGGATGGTTTATAGTGATTGATTTAAAAGACTGCTTTTTTACTATACCATTGCAAGAACAGCATAGAGAAAATTTTGCCTTCACAGTGCCTACTTATAGTAATTCCCAGCCAGTTAAAAGATGTCAGTGGGAAATTCTTCCACAAGGAATGTTAAACAACCCTACCTTGTGTCAATAGTTTGTACAACAGCCATTGGAAATAATTCATAATCAGTTTACTCAATCTATAATTTACCATTACAGGGATGATATCTTACTAGCTGATGTAGACACCTTAGAGAAAATGTTTGATGAAGCAAAGAGAATTTTTGCCTTGTTGGGGATTACAAATTGCTCCTGAAAAATACAAAGAGGAGATTCTATTAATTACCTAGGATATAAAAATAGGTTTATAAAAATTCAACTACAGAAAGTACAAATCAGGAGAGATTAATTATGAACTCTTAATGATTTTCAAAAGTTGCTGGGGAGATTAACTGGCTATGGGCCACAATTGGATTAACAATTCAAGAACTAAGTAATTTATTTCAAGCCTTACAAGGTGATAAGGACTTAAATACTCCATAAAAATTATCAGATGAGGCTGAAAGAGAATTGGCTTTGGTAGAAAAGAAATTATAGGATGCACATGTGAATTGTTTGGATCCATGACTTGATTATATTCTGGTTATTTTACCTTCTCTGAATTCTCCTATAGAAATTCTAGTGCAGAGAGAAGATAATATCTTAGAATGGATATTTATACCACAAAAATGGAGTGAAAAAAATAAAGACCTATGTAGAAAAGTTTTCCAAATTGATTCTGAAATGAAATTTAAGATTTGGTCAATTAGCAGAAATAGATCCAACAGATATTGTGGTATCTTTTGCTAATGATGAAATTTCCTCATTGTGGACAGAAAATGAACACTGGCAAAGAGCTTGCAGTAATTTCTTGGGAGAGATTAACAACAAATATCCCAAAGCAAGAGACTTCAGTTTACAAAAAGAACTAATTGGGTCCTTCCTCACATTATATGGGGGACACCATTTTCTGGAGTCCCTATATTCTATACTGATGTGAACAAATCAGGAAAGGCAGGATATAAATCAGGAAATTTGAATAAAGTGGCTCACATTCCTTATGATTTTGTTCAAAAGTCAGAATTATATGCTATTCCTATTGTATTATTAGATTTCCAGAACCTCTTAATATAGTTACTGACTCTCAATATGCAGGAAGAGTTGTTTTTTGTTTTGTTTTGTTTGTTTGTTTGTTTTTTTTTTTCGAGACAGGGCTTCTCTGTAGCTTTGGAGGCTGTCCTGGAACTTGCTTTGTAGACCAGGCTGGCCTTGAACTCACAGAGATACACCTGCCTCTGCCTCCTGAGTGCTGGGATTACAGGTGTGTGACACCACCACCTGGCAGGAAGAGTTGTTTTACATATTGAAACTGCTGAAGTTATTCCAGATGATTCAGAATTAACTTTGTTATTTATTTAATTGCAAGAAATAATCAGAAATAAAAATCATTCCTGTACATGATTTTGGGTAAGTCTCTATCTAGGAATTAAGTTTGTATACTCCAGATGTACATAAAAATTTATGGTCCTTTAACCTCTCTGAGATCTGCTGCATTTGACATTTTAAATATTTATATTTTCTGTAGTAAACTGTGACCATTCCTAACAGTGACCTCTGAAGTCTCCAAAAGATGATGGGATCCCACAAAAATGATTCCACCTGGATTGTGGTACCACTACTAAGCTGACAAACACCACCCAAAGATCAGCTTTGGATTACAAACTGCTCAGCACAATTTCAAGGTGTCTAGTTGAGATGGTCCAGCCTCGTATACTACCACATCCTACACTTTCCCATTACACAAATACTGGCAAAAAAGTGATATAGCTAGTTCTCCCAGGACTTGACGATTATTTCAATTTTATCAGGGTCCCCTAAAGGTGCCATTACCCCCCTAGACAGCAGGAAGCAATCTAGAGAATACAACACCCACATTCCCCAGAGGTGGGATAGGTGGTTATGGTCCTATTTGTCATCATTTAGGTGGGTTGTTACAAGTTTTTATTGGTAATGGTGAGGAAAAAAGCTAAACAAAGGAGATTAGATTCAGGGATCTCATTCTGTGAAGAAAAAGGGGAGATACAGAAATGAGAGGATAAAAGTGTAGATTATTGACTCTGCTTTTAAACTTTTAAACTTTTAAAAAAGCAACTACTAGTCTTAAATATTTCACATTGGTAAGATTTTTTTGTATAATTATACAAATTTGAGTTTATTTTTGTTATATTGTACATATGTTTCTACTCTTGTTTAAGGTATTATACCTATGCAGCTCATTTAACAATGTAATGTAAAATTTTAGTCCTTGAAAATTATTATTATAAACTATTTAGGATAACAAAGAAATGCATTAGTAGTTAGTCACCTATTACAATCAAACTTGTAGTCACATTAGGTATGACTGTCAAACAGAGATATATTTTAGATAGATGGTCTTCAAACACTTCAGAGATCTTCAGAATATGGCATTTAAAATGTTTTAATAACATAAGGCTTTTTATGATAAT
Source organism: Onychomys torridus (assembly GCF_903995425.1). Taxonomy (NCBI): domain Eukaryota; kingdom Metazoa; phylum Chordata; class Mammalia; order Rodentia; family Cricetidae; genus Onychomys; species Onychomys torridus. Next base: position 106,444,853 of record NC_050443.1, on the reverse strand, counting down.
AAGACATGTCTGCTCCTGGCAGCACCAACCTACTTCAGAGAAGATGGTGGGCATTTAAGAAACTCCATATGTAGTTTGCTTTCTTCATGGTAAAAGTCAGCCATGTAGGCAAAGAAAGTGCCCTTGCCTTGACTGCTGACAGTATGCTGTCCAAATTGGACAAGTAGGACACAAAAGAAAGTGACTGTCAAACTTTGCCAAGACAATGCAGAACAGTCTTTCAAAAGTCCTGCTTCATAGAAAAGTCTGTCAGATATTCTAGGCATGTAGGCCAAAGATGGATGCCCCAACATTACAGAGGAACCTTAGGTGACTGTCCAGGTGGCCAGATGTTTCTGTGATTTCTCAGTTTTGGAAGTTGTTTGCTCTGCATTTCCTGTTTACTCATGTACTATTAGAATGTAATTTTTTTTTTTTTTTTTTTTTTTTGGTTTTGGAGACAATGTTTCTCTGTGTAGCTTTGGCACCTTTCCTGGAACTCACTCACTCTGTAGACCAAGCTAGCCTTGAACTCATAGAGATCTGCCTAGCTCTGCCTCCTGAGTGCTGAGATTAAAGGCGTGTGCCACCATTGCCCAGCCTAGAATGTAATTCTTATCTGATAATTGTTCTTATTGTATATAGTTTTACTATGTTAGAGTTAAAACCTTCCCTTTACACTTAGACAAAAAGGGGGAAATGTGTGATATTTTGATTGCATTCTGACAATAAAGCTTGCTTTGAGTCAGAGGGTGGAGTTAGCCACTAGCTGACCAACCTTAATCATAAAGGTTTTGGAGGACTGAGGACAGACAGGTGACAGGAAGTGGTAAGGCAGGGCTGAGAAAGGAGCTCAGCCTTTGTCAGATGGAGGAATGGAAGAAACAGGAAGGCACTGGTGGCTTTTCTGGGCCTTTTCTGATTATTCAGGTTTTTACTACCATATCTGACTCCTGATTTTTTTTTTTTTAATCAAAATAGTTAGATAAACGCTTCAGGCATTAGAACCTACTTCTTCAGGATTTCAACTTGTACTGAAGATCAGCTAAGATATCCATCCTAGTGGACTGAACATCCTAGTGGAACTGAAATACTGGATTCTTGGCCTTTCCATTAGGAAACAGCCATTGTTCAAATAGCCAGGCCACATCCTGAAATCATATATATCAGTTCTGTTCCTCTAGAGAACCTTGATTCATACAGGTGGGTGGAAAGCCAGCTTGGAACTTTTCATTCCTTGGGAGCTGGACAGGTGACTCAGTCATTACAATTGATTGCCACCCTTGCAGAGGACCAGAGTTTTGTTCCCAGAATCCATCTCAGGTAGCTCACAACTGTCTGTAACTCCAGCTCCAGGGAATCCAGGGCCTTCTGTTTTGGTGTCAAAAATCAGGAGCTAACACTGAGATATCATAAAGCAAAAATGTATTTACAGTTGGGCCAAACTTTCTGTCTCCCATAATAAGAGACCAAAGTGGCCCAGATTCAAGGCAGAGTAGCCTCTTTATACCAGGCAAGCAAGTGATTACAAAAGTAGAATTTTGCAGTTATTTTTTATGATTATGGGAAAGGTACATGTTATAGGTTTATGGTCAGATACTTGTTGGAACATATGAAACATTTTATGGCCAGTCAATGCCTCCTCAGAACATACCATGAAACAATAGAAACAATTTATGATGTGTAAATCACAAAATTATAGACGAAGAACAAGTCAAAAAAACCAAGTTGACCAATTTGGGATATGATTAGAGACTAACATTATGTGTAGTTAGAAAAAGAAAGAAAAATGGATTCAGCCAGCCATTAACATTAACATTACCTACTTCTGTTTGGAATGTCTCTAAATCATTAGAGATCATCATCTTGAAAGGGAATTGCTCCTCAGAACCATTAATTTAAAGGGAATAGCTCCTCAGAACCATTAATTTAGCAGTATTGAGTTGCTGATTTACAAATTTTATAATTGCATTCAGAAGATGTGGTCCAAAAGTGAGGTCGAGGAAAATAAGGTCTTACCGAAACACACTAAGAAGAGTAGTTAGCCACTGGGATCAGGACAACAGGGATTCATACCAATTTAGAGGCTGCTTGAATATAACTTTTTTTTTCCCCCTTAATTCTCTGTTTAACTAGATTCAAACTTTTTCTAACTACTCCCAAGTGATTAACATAAAAACAACATTGTTCTTCGATAGCCCTGCAGAGTTGTTGTTGTTGATCTTGGTCAATCTGTTGGCTCAAGAGCAAGTACAGCAGTCCCCAGTCCTATTGATCCTACTATTCCCAACCTGATTAAGAGAGGGGCTGACACAGGGGCTGCTTAGGTTGAGTGAGTTCGGTGCAAAAGCCCCAAATGTTCCCGGCCACCTCCTGAGTAGTAATACACTTGAATAATCAGATGAACTGGAAGTCAAAACTCTCAGTAAGAAAGAAGGGTTCTAATAACCATCATCTTAATGGTACCCAGCTAAGAATTATCATCTAGTTAAGGCATCAATGATGCAAGAACCAACAGTAATTAGCAGAAGCAGAATGGCCAAATGCCCTGTGATGGCTGACATCAGAATTGCTACATAGTAGGAGCCTGGAAATGGACAAGGGACCAGTCATACTTATTTCATCTCAGGAACCCTTTTTGTAATATTTCTTTGAGTACAGCCAGATTATAATCCTGAATGGTTTGTATAGAAACAATAAATTTTTTGTTGTTTTTTGAGACAGTTTCTGTGTAGCCTTGGCTGTTATGGAACTCAATGGCCTTGAACTTCACTGGCCTTGAATTCATAGAGATCCACTTGCCTCTGCCTCCCAAGTGCTAAGATTAAAGGTGTGTGCCCCTACCACCTGGGAACAATTTTTTAAAACCATATAATATCTCTTTGTTCTGAATAAAGCAAGTTAAGTGCCCTATCATATTGTAGAACTATAATGAATCTGCCAGTTGATAAATCGGGGCCCACTTTCCTGGTATGCCAATTGGCATTATAGGTTGCCATCTAGTTCCCTATCCCAGGGAGTTTCCTTTTGACTTAGTGTAGCATTTCATCCAGTTAGGGGGGCAAGGGATGATGTACTCTCACCTGTAACTATTTCCTGATGAAACTAGGGTATCATCTGTGTCCAGAAAGGCTGGGAGGCTAAGGCTGGGCAATGAGGGTGTTTATCAGAAGTATCTGGTTAGCCAATCCAGAAGAGAAAGGGAGCAATCACATCAGCTAGATAGGCTCACATCAGCTTTCAGCAAGACCAGAACTCAGCAGTTTGCAGTCCACAGGTGATCCCTTGATGATGTCTGTCATTCAAGTAAAAATATGCTGAGACAAATATATACTTGGAACAGAAGTTAAAATTTAGGAACTTAAAGAAAAATCTTACATTTGGAACTTCTAGGTCCATAGTCCTAGTAATTAGGGGACAGGAGGAATCCCAAGACCAGGGGAGAGAGAGAGAGAGATCACATCCTCGGGAATAGACAGATGAGGAAATTTGGGATGTATTTATCTGGAGTCCATTTGACCTGTGACAGGTGGATCCAAGTCTTGTGACTTCCTTAGCTTCCTGAAGCTTACATGAATTTTTAGTTTACAAAAGGAGATAAAATTTTTAGATATACTAGCATTACCATTGTACTGAAATCTACATTGTAAAACTAACTAAACTACACTGTAAAAGCTAGCAGGTGTCTAACACCTGGAATCATAGCAAAAGCTATGGCTTTGGGTTATAAAGCATGAACATTTTTTCCTGTCTAGAGAGACAGGTATATAGATTGGACAGAGATGTTTTTAGCCCAATAAAAGGCACCTTTAAATCTATACTTAGAAGACAACCAAAGGAAATTTAAAATCTTGAGCTTGTGACTGAATAGGAAGTAGTCAGTGCCCGACCAGCTTATCAGAACTCTATTGACCAATGTTAAAACTCTGAACCTTTGAAATCTTAGTATAACAATGGCATAGAAGGGGAAAGAGAAATCTAAACTATCTCCCATTATTATATACCTTAAATTATTTTATATACCTTTAGAACCTGTATTTATATATCTTAAATAATTTATGAGGGCCTTAGAAAGCTTTTACATCCTCAGGCCTTGTATGGACTTTGAAACCTTTCTTCCCCATCTAATCATTTATCAGAGATATGAGTAATTGTTACTGAGAACAGTCAATGCAAAGCATGTTTCTTCAGTGGCAAGTTACACCTGAAATTATCCTTTTTTTTTTTTTTTTTTTTCCCAGAGCTGTTGCTAGGCAAGCGTATTTAGGTTTTTCGAGACAGGGTTTCTCTGTGTAGCTTTGGAGCCTGTACTGGAACTTGCTCTGTAGACCAGGCTGGCCTTGAACTCACAGAGATTCTCCTGCCTCTGCCTCCCAAGTGCTGGGATTAAAGGTGTGTACCACCACCACCACCGGCTCTATTATCCTTTAATATGAAGTCTGTGAGCAAGGTAAACCTGCCTGCTTTTCTTAACAGGAGACTACTAGCTTTAACTAACTAATAGACTGACTAATGAACTACCAAGGTGGTTGTAGCCTTGGGAGAAGAGCTGGTTGCCTGATGCTGCCAAGGTAACAAAGCTACAGTTAGGTTAGCCTAGCTGTCAATGCCATCAGAGATCTGAGGAGGATAATTACAGCAGAAAGTTGACTGGGACAGTATCAGTCTTCAGCCACTAGGTGCAGAAGATGAGAGACATTCCCTGTGGAGGAGGAACCCGAGGGATTGATCTCATTTTGTCTTGGCAAAATGGAGCAATCAACACTCCAGTGTCCTGCTTGTCCATAGTTTGGGCTAGGCTCTAGCAGCAGGTGAGGCACTGGGCAGTCTTCTCCAGTGGTTAGTGTTACCACAATCTAGGTGGAGTCATGGTCACTGTGCCCATTATCTTCTTGGAGACCTTGGAGATCACTGCTAGGATCTGGGAGTCTCTGACTGTCACAGTAAATTTAAACATCTGAAATGCCATATTCAGCAGACCTGTGGCAAGTCTGAGGACCATTATCTATCAAGTGTATCTGAGCTAAACAATCCTTGCTTGTTTTTAGTTACTTGCTTTAGCTCTAATGTGAAAACATATACAGAGGCAAAATAAAGCTTTTTCCTGAAATTGGTTACATTACTACTTAGCATGACTACAAGTACAGCTCTGAACTTCTTAAAGTTTAATCATCTTCAACAGTTTATAACAAAAATAACAAATTCTGAACTGAAGCTCTTTTAGTATCAAGACTTTTAACTCATAAACATAGTCCATAAAGAGATTAAGAACCTTCTTTGATCCTTTTATAGTACATCATCACAGAATGTAAGTTTCTTATATGACTCAGCTTACCAAATAGCTACAACTTAACAATGTTAACAAAAACAAGGAGGTTAGACATACTTTTTTTTTGTTTTTAGTTTTCCGAGACAGGGTTTCTCTGTGTAGCTTTGGGGTCTGTCCTGGAACTCACTCTGTAGACCAGGCTGGCCTCAAACTCACAGAGATCCACCTGCCTCTGCCTCTGAATGCTGGAATTAAAGGCATGCTCTACCACGTTCAGCTTAGATATACATTTTAAGGCTGACTAGACCTTAGGTGAGGAGAGACTTTTGCCAGACTGTTTAGATCATCATCTTGCTGCATCATAGATAGGAATACCTCAGTCTCTAGTGTTTAATGTTTGGTATTTATAGCTGTGACCCTAATTTTTAACCTTTTATTTACTTATTTATAAGATCATATATTCACAAAGACATTATAATAAAATGCTTATAAATTTTAAAATGTCCCATAGCCTTATAAAATTAAATATTTTAAAAAGCAGTTTCTTAAAAGATATTTTTTTATTTAAATGTTCTGTAAAATTCTAAAATTTCCTTTAAAGAAGTTTAAAAATCTCTCAACTGTGTATTCCTGTAATATCAATATAAGGCACCTTTTTTATTTCAAGAGTGAAGAAGATTCAGGGCACAGCCATAATCTGCACACAGCAAAACCAAGCTCACACAGTGCAAATTATCCATCGTCTCTAAAATCAATACCACCTGGGTGATTCTTACATTACAAAGTTTGGCTGCCAGCAAGGTATATTTTTGAATGCATGGAGGTGCAACTTTAATACCTCATTAAACAAGCATTGTTTCTAAATCATATCTTTTATAAACCTTTTTTTTTTTTAAGGTTTTTAAGACAGGACAGGAATTATCAAACAAAAATCCTTTCACAGTGTAAAAGTACCTTTGGAGAACTGCTGTCTCCTTGGTTGTTCTATACCACATGGTTGCCCTTGTCAAGATGGTGGTGAATCCATGACACCCAACTTCTCCAACCCTAGCAAAAATGATATCTTAGTGATATTTTTTTAATTGCTGTGAAGAGACACCATGACCATGGCAACTCTTATAAAGAAACATTTAATTGGAGGGAAGGCTTGCTTACAGTTTCAGAGGTTCAGTCCATTATCACCATGGCGGGGAGCATGGCCGTGTGCAGGCAGATGTGGTGCTGGAGCTGAGAGTGCTACATCTTGACTCAGAGGCAACAGGAAGTTGACTGTGTCACACTGAGGGAAGCTTGAGAAAAGAGACCTCAAAGCCTGTCCCCACAGTGACACACTTCCTCCAACAAGGCCACACCTCCTAATAGTGCCACTCCCTTTGGGGGCCATTTTCTTTCAAACCACCACAGATGGCAACCAGCCATGTGGCTGCCTAAAGATGGTGGCAAGCATGTGTTGCTTATATCTCAGAACAGAATCATGCCACATGGCTCCTTTAAGATTGCCTGTGCACAGACTTTCAATTACCAACCCCATGTTACAAGTTTTTAAGTTAACTTTTTGTTACAGATATTACAGATTTTTAACCATACCCAATAAATTTATAAGCCAATAATCCCTTTATCTGTCCCCCCCCCCCTTTTTTCCTGTCTCAGCTCTTTACTCCAGGCATAGAGACATTAAAAGCATGCCTGGGTCTGAAAAGGGGTGAGCCATAACCCCATCCCAGGGCCAGCCTTTAAATAAAGAAGAATAGCATAAAACAACTTTAACATTACCCATACCCAATTGATATCTGAATCCCTATTACATTAGATCCAGTGCCTAGAAAGCCCAGAGGTAAATTCTAAGGCCAGGCAACTGGCCGCAGAAGAAACAGCAAGCTTACACATCCAAGAAAGACCAGCCTTACAAAACAGACAGCAAAATTACACAGCAAGTTCACACATTCGAGGAAGACCAGCCAGAACACACTATATATTCATGTATACAAAACAGAAAGACAAAACTAACCTTTTGGTTCAGTGTAGTGGATAGCCATCCCAGCCTTGGCCAGGAAGTTCCAACCCCCATTGAGGCTTCAGTAATGGTCACGCCTACAAGGCAGGGCTGAGGGAGGACGCTGAAGACCCAGGATGGAGAGGAGAGGCTTCTCTTGGTTCCGGGACCCTGGACACTGGAGGTAGACCAAGCAGAGTTTTCCAGAGAACACCGCCGGACTGCGCCATACCTTTCCCAGACCCTGCAACCTATCCCTTCATTTGTAAGTTACCCCACAAAATAAACCTCCCTTTTAACTACGTGGAGTGGCCTAAATAATTTCACCAATAGTTCAGTGTGGGGGCTGTAAGATCAGCAGCCGAGGGCCCTCAAGAACTGCTGCAGTCAGTGGCTATCGTGTGTGGTGCTGGGGTTGAGGTTCCAGTGGAACATGAACATTAGTGTTGCAGATGATGCACATCAGAGTTGCAATTGCACCAGCTGAAGCAGGGTCTGCCCTCGGAATTCTGCATGGGCCTAGGGGGGCGGTATCTTCAAAGCTGCCTGTCAAGCCTCAAGACTGACTCTGGGCATTGCACTCTGTGATCTACTGGCATCCTAGGGTATTAGTCTATCTAGTCACCCAGAGTCAGAATATATAATGACAAGATAGGTACAGCCTCAAGACAAGAAACGGTCAAAACAACAACAGAAAACACAAGACAACAATGTTTAACAACTGGAACTCTCTGTTACAGAGGTCCACCAGTCTGACTAAGAGAAATTAGGCATTGAAACCCTGCTAAGGGGTACCAAGGTGAGGGCCTCTCAGAGTTCTTTGGCTCCTAGTATCATCAGGTGGCCCTCAGGGATCCAGGGCAGGTCAGAGAGAAAATTGGGTAGCTCTGTCTGAATTCCAATTAACCAGCAACAGTTCAACCAAGTCCAAATTCCCCAAAACCAAATGAGTATTAGACTTGGTGCCCAAATGGTCTTGGAGGATGTTCCCACCACCAACCTACAGGGGAAGTATTGCTTTGTCCAGCTTCCCACCTAGAACCTTGCTGCCAGCTCAGAACCAATGACACAGACGGGACAGAGGCACCTTTTACCTTGCAACCCAGTGGAGACCGAGGACTGTAGTGAGAAGGAAAAGCCATGCCTGAGGGAGGAACCCCTGTTAGTGACCATCCCCTGGCAGTTCCTACCCCAGATGGTGGTTCACTTGCTTCTTCCAAATGTTTCAGTGACAAAAACCAGAAGCTAACACCAAGATGTTGCAAGGCAAAAATTTATTTATAGCCGGGTCAAACTCTCAGTCTCCTATAGTAGGAGACGAAAGTGGCCCAGATTAAAGGTAGATAGAATAGCTTCTTTGTACCAAGCAAGTGATTACAAAAGTGATTTTTTTTGGGGGGGAGGACAGGGTTTCTCTGTAGTTTTGGTGCCTGTCCTGGATCTCCCTCTGTAGACCAGGCTGGCCTCGAACTCGCAGAGATCTGCCTGTTTTTGCCTCTAGAGTATGCCACCACTGCCTGGCCAAAAGTGAAATTTTGCAGTTATTTTTATGATCATGAGAAAGGTGCATGTTATGGTAAATGGTAAGATAATTATTGGGACATACCATGAAACATTTTATAGCCAGTCAATTCTTGGAGCATATCATGAAACAATGGGAACAATTTATGATGTGTAAATCACAAGGTTATAGAGGAAGAGCAAGTCAAAAAAACAAGTTGACCTTCAGCTTGGGATATGATTAGAGACTTAATGCTATTTCTTTTTTCAGTTTACTAAAAAAAAAAAAAAAACAAAACTCAGGAGTAAATATTAGGGAATAAACCTGAGAAATCCAAGGAGTAACACCTGCCTCTCCCCACTTCCCGTATCGAAGAGCATGTACAACCTCTCAGCTCCTCCTTTTTCTCCTCCGTGTATCCTTCTCTCTCCCTCTGAGTCCCCCAGAAAACTCTATGGTCCACTCCAGCCAGCTGACTGTGGACTCCGCCCTCCAAACTGAGGTAAAACTCTCTTGGTGGTCTGGAGCAATCAACACAAATAAATCTCCCCCGACAGACACTAACATCACGTTTAGCTGGGAAAAGGAAGAAAAATGGCATTATTTGTCCCTTAACACCTTCTTCTGACCGCCAGGGGCTCCCAAACATGTGGGTGAATACTCACACAGACATAACTAAAAATAAAATAAATCTTAAAAAGAAAAAGGGGAAAAATTGAGACAGGGTCTCACTGTGAAGCTCCTGCTGTCCTGGAACTCACTATGTAGAACAGGCTGGCCTTGAACTTACAGAGATCCATCTGCCTCTGCCTCTGCCTCCTGAGGACTGGGATTAAACATGTGTGCCACTATGCCAGGGTAAAAGGAAAAAAAAGGTATGATTCAGTTAAATGGTGCATGGATTCATCCAGTTTTGAAAATAGTAAACAAGTAGACACTCATTATCCTGGTAAAGAGTAGTGTTCAAATTTTCTGGCAGGTTGATGAAGCCCATCCATTCCCGGTACCACCCAATGAGTGGGCAAAGTCAGTTGCTGAAGAAGATGGTGTATCTGTCTATTGTCTAGAAAACTTGAGTGGGTAGTCTCTAGTCCCTTGTTCTCTGGGGCTCTAAGACAGCCTGTTGGGATGGTCAAAGAATAAACTACTAAGCATCTCAGTGGGAACCATGAGGGATGTCTGAACTGGAGTCAAGAGACATGGGGATGGGAAGAGGGCAGGGATGTTAATGGGAATTCACGGGAGGACATATTGGTACAAGGATGGACGTTAGTCCACGGGTAAAAATTAGTTGTGCTACATAAAGGTATCTTCAGGGGGAGCAAGTATCTGGCCCAAGGCAGACAGATGATCCATGAGTTAATTAGCAAACTGTAGCAGCATCTTTGAAGAGATGAGCTGTCAGTCAAATCTACACTCTAAGATGTATAGGGATCACACGCACACACACACACACACACACACACACACTTTTAAGGTTCTTGAACAGGAGCTGGCTATTCTCTGGTTAGTTCAACTTTCCACTTGGGTTTGGATTTGCTTAAATTTTATTTGGAAATCTGAAGAGGGGTATGTTTGTGCCCTGGCTTTGCCATTGAACTGACACCTTGAATCATTACCCTTTATATGTTAATGTTATGAAGACTCACAAATGACTCGTGTTTAGAGGTCACCTGGCAAGGGTGTCATGGTTGGTGCTCTTTCAACCCCTGTTGCAGTCCTCTGTTTACCAGTAATGGGATCCAAATCCTGGAAGCCACCACTTCCCAGGCTTTCGTTGCTGAGGTCATTCTCCCAAAAGACACCTCCCTGAAATGGCCAGTGGTGCCAATCTGAGTGCCTCCCTGATGGCATCATGCACACACCCTTGTTCTCTTGCCTTCAATACTGGCAGAGAAAGAAGCACAGTTTCAGAGGAGCCAGAGGGCCATCTCTTTCTCCTCTCAAGGCCTGGCCTGCCTGCTTCCTGGGCCCCATGGCTGAGACCTTCAAAATAAATGATTTGTTGTTGTTGTTGTTGTTTCAGGTTGTGTGTGTGTGTGTGTGTGTGTGTGTGTGTGTGTGTGTGTGTGTTTAGAGTTTTCCTGCCTGGCCCATAGTCAGGACAAATGTCTCTCACTCGCCAGGCCCATAGACGCTCAGAACCAACCAAGTAAACACACAGAAACTTACATTGCTTACAAACTGTATGGCCGTGGCAGGCTGCTTGTTATCTACTACTTCTATCTTAAATTAACCCATTTCTGTTAGTCTATACTTTGCCACATGGCTTGTGGCTTACCGGTGTCTTTACATGTTGCTTCTCATGGCAGCGTCTGGCAGTGTCTCTCCTCCAGCCTTCTACTTCCCAGAATTCTCTTCTCTCTTGTCCCGCCTATACTTCCTGCCTGGCCACTGGCCAATCAGAACTTTATTTACACAGAGCGATATGCACAGCGTGCCTGCCCCTGTGTGTGTGTGTGTGTGTGTGTGTGTGTGTGTGTGTGTGTGTGTTTTCTGAGCCAAGGGTTCTCTCTGTAGACCAGGCCTGCCTCTGCCTCCCTCCCAGTTCTGGGATAAAAGGTATGCACCACCACCACCCAGCCAAAATTAATGTCATTAGGTCCTTTAGAGGGGTCATTGTCCCTGTTTCCTGCTTCTACAAAATCCCTGCCTAGATCACATTATGAAAAGCTGCCTAGCTGGGTGTGATGGTGCACACCTGTAATCCCAGCATTTAGAAGTGAGAAGCAGAAGAATTAGGAGTTTTAGGTCTTTCTTGGTGTCTTAGTATCCTATTGATATGAAGAGACATCATGACCATGGCAACTCTTTTTTTTTTTTTTTTTTTTTTTTTGGTTTTTCAAGACAGGGTTTCTCTGTGTAGCTTTGTGTCTTTCCTGGAACTCAATTGGTAGACCAGGCTGGCCTCAAACTCATAGAGATCTGCCTGGCTCTGCCTCCCAAGTGCTGGGATTAAAGGCATGCGCCGCCACCGCCGGCGACCATGGCAACTCTTATAAAGAAAAGCATTTAATTGGGACTGGCTTACAGTTTCAGAGGCTTTGATCTAGTGTCATCAGGGTGGGAAGCATGGCAGCATGCCGGCAGACAGGTTGCTGGACAAGCAGCTTGAGAGCTCTGCATCCAGATCCATAGGCAGCAGGAAGAGAGAAACACTGCACCTGATTTAAGCCTTTGAAACTCCAAAGCCCACCTTCCTCATACAAGGCCACACCCACTCCAACATGGCCACACCCACTCCAACATGGCCACACCCACTCCAACATGGCCACACCTCCTAATCCCTGTCAAGTAGTGCCATTCCCTGATGATCAAGCATTTAAATATATGAGCCAATGAAGACCATTCCATCGGCTACTTAGCAAGTTTGAAGTTGGCCTGGACTACCAGAGACTCTGTTTTATTAAACACACACACACACACACACACACACACACACACACACACACACAGAGAGAGAGAGAGAGAGAGAGAGAGAGAGAGAGAGAGATACTATGGGGGCTGGGGCTATAGCTCAGTTGTTAGAGTGCTTGTCTAGCATGCAAGAAGCCCTGGGTTCAATCCCAAGCATTGCATAACCTGGAGTGATGACACATACCTGTACTCTCAGCATTTGGGGGGGTGGAACCTCACTGGTGGCTAATTTTGGTTATCAACTTGATACCTGAGAAGAGAGCACCTCAGCTGAGGAACTGCCTTTATCAGCTTGGCCTGTGAACATGTCTGTAGGACATTTTTATTTTATTGCTAACTGATGTGGGAGGCTCCAGCCCACTGTGGGCGGTGTCATCCCTCGGCAGGTCTGCCCGGATGTTTAAGAATGATAACTGGAGCCGGGCAGTGGTGGCGCACACCTTTAATCCCAGCACTCGGGAGGCAGAGCCAGGCGGATCTCTGTGAGTTCAAGGTCAGCCTGGGCTACCAAGTGAGTTCCAGGAAAGGTGCAAAAGCTACACAGAGAAACCCTGTCTTGAAAAACCAAAAAAAAAAAGAATGATAATTGAGCGTGACCCAGGGAGAAGCTAGTAAGGAGCCCCTTTGTGGTTGTTACTTCAGTTCTCGTCTTGGCTTCCTTTGCCAAAGAACAGAAAACAAACTGAACACAGGGGCATCATATGTTTCAGGTCAATCTCAACTACACAGGTAATTTGAGGCCAGCCTGGGGTACACGAGACACTGTCTCAAAAAAAAGTGTCTTCTAGACTGGAGAGGGAAGGCTGCAGACCCGGATGGGTAGTAATGCCAGGAAGAGAAGAAACTGGAGTGCTGTGAAGTTGCTCCTGGCCTGGAGCCTGCCTGGACCTGTAGTTGAGATTCAAAGCAGAAGGATCACCTCGTGGGGCCAGCAAGATGGCTCAGTGGATAAAGGCACTTACTGCCAAGCCTGGCCTCCTGAGTTTGATCCCTGGAGCAGACATGGTGGAGGGAGAGAATGGACTCCCACGAGTTATCCTCTGATTTCCACACAAGCACTGTGGCATGTGTATACCTACATACACATCCAGACACACAATAAATAAATACAAATAGAATTAAAATTCTTCTTTCTCTTCTTTGTTTTATTCTATTTGTCCCTTTCTCCTCCGTTGGTGGCCCTGGGACAACACAGGAACTCTGTCTCTCTGCTCTCAGTTATTGACCGCCATGGGCCAGTTGTCCTCAGGATGAAATGTGACTTCCTGGAGAGTCATGGGAGCTCATTATAATTAACTAGGGGAGAAACCGAGGCTCTAAAAGGTTAAGAGCATGGCTGATCACTGAGTGAGGATGCTGGGACGGACTGGCCCCCAGCCCACCTGACTGGCAGAGCCAACTCTCTGCCATCACCCCTTGAGCACTGGTGCTGAGCAGTGTGGGCCAGTAAAGAGGGGTGGCGGGGCTGAGAGAGAGGTTCCGCTTACACTTGGGATGCTGAAGGCAGCTTCAGAACTGTGGGTGCATTTGTGTGAAGAGGGGAGAGACTTGGCTGGGGGGAGGGGGACGCAGGTTGAAAAGGAATTTTGGCAATGTGGAGAAAACAGTGAGAGCTATGTGCATGCCCCCTGCCATCACCTCACTAGGTCATTTGCCCCAACCCAAGTTGGCCCGGTAAGAATTCAAGTCACAGTCTTTGCTCTGGACACTTTCAGGGCTGGGGGGAGGGGGAACAGCAGGGAATGGAGACTATTAAATATTTACAGAATAGTGGAACTTGGAACTTGCTTGCTGGCAGCCCCGGGGCCAAATCTGGCTTGAAGACAGATTTTGTTGGGTCTGGCTAGATCTTCAAAAACATTTAAAAATATTTTTAAATGGAGAAATCTCACAGAACAGATTTCTTGTCATTCTTGGAGACTGGAAATCTCTCACAACACTGGACCATGTTCCCCTCGGCAGCAACTGAGCATCAGCTTCTTGTCACCGGAACCTGTGGCAGCTGGCGCTGCCTCTCATCCACCTGACTGGCCTCTGTGGCGTTGACATTGCCCCCATGGCATGCTGCTGGCCCAAATCTAGCTTTGTGTTGACTCAGAAGAGTCCTCAGGATTTGAACTCTAGGCCCCTGAGGGATACGGGTAAATGCTTACCCTTTTGAATAAAGGTGTTAGAGACACCGACCGGAGGTGGCCAGGGGCTCAGAAAAAGAGGTGGGACACCAGAGTCATGACGTACTAGACAATAGACATCTGCGTTTGTCCGTGACAGGGCCTCATGTAGCCCAGGTTGGCCTGCAGCTTGCTACGTAGCTGAGGATGACTTTGAATTTCTATCCCTCGGTCCTCCACCTCTTGACTTCCGGGATTTCTGATGTACAACATTACGACGTCCAGTTTGATGCGATTCTGAGATCAAACCCAGCGCTTCACGCGGGCTGGGCAACCCCTGTGTGCACTGAGCTCTATCCTAAGCCCCTGTCTTACCACGTTAGGCACAGCAGCACCCCAGTGCTTGGTTGAAGATGGGCTCCACGGCCTAGCCAAGCAGACATGGAACGCATCCTCACCCTGTGGTGACAGGGAGGGCGTGAGGCGGCCGTGGAGGTTAACAGGGCAGGGAGGGTGGTGAGTCAGAGTCCAGTGGGGAGGAGAGCTAGAGAAGATCTGTGATGACGGCACAGGCGCGCCCACGAGGAGAGGTTTCGACGGCGTGGGAAGGAAGAATGAGTGGATTGCAGAGGACTGTGCAGGCCCTGGGAGTCCAGCGGGCCAGGTGGGTGGCTCGTTCGAGATAGTAGCAAATGAAGGGCGGTAAGCCGAGCCTGGAGGAGGATTGTTTCTTTGGGCCTTGCACTTCCTGTCAACTAAGGAGAGAAAGAAGGCTGTTGAGAGATAAGGCAAAGTGGAGAGCGTGAGAGAAGGATTAGGGGTAGAATTTCTCTTGAGGCTAGAAAAGGAGGTCTTCCTTAGCGATGGGTCTCTAAGGAAAAGGCAGCCTCCACGAGGACTGCCAGCTCACCAGGGCAAAACTTTGGTTGGAACAGTCAAGGAAATGTTCTAAAACTTCTAAAGGACACTTTTTCTTTTGCTTGTCTTTTCTTTTTTTTTTTTTTTTTTTAAGGTGTAAGTTCTTTAGTCTGTGGCCCTGTCTGGCTTCAAACTCCTGCTTCGGCTGTGATTATAGACATGAGCCACCACAACTGGCTTAGACGGTGCTCTCCCCGGCCTCTGCACTGCCCTCAGGCAGGCTTCCATTTACACCTGGAACTCTAGCCCACTGGCTCCAAGCTGCCAGGTCCCAGCACCTGTGGCTGCCTTACCTCCCACTGGGTACAGAGTGGGCACGATGGAGTCCATCTGTCACTCTGTCCCAGGATCCTGTCCTCCTCCCTGTTCATCATTCCCCCTGGGGCTGAAACATCTCCTCTCAGTTGCTACTGGTTCCTACTGTGCGCATGGGCCTCGGAAGCCCCCGAAAATGGCGACATGCCCAATCACACAGATGCATACCTGGAGGAATTTTTTAATTTTGTTAAAGTCAACAAAGTTTAACCAGGGAAGCTGAGATCTTCTATTGCTATTAGTGTTATGTTTATTTTGAATTATGTATCAAGGGAGGCCCCCCCTTTTTTCCCCCATGCTCAGGGCTTCCCAGAGCTCAATGCAACCCTGAATCAGAGCAACTTCAGAGCCAGGAGGACGTGGCAGGAAGGACAGACCCAGCCACGGGCAGAGCAGTGCAGAAAAGGCATGCCGCTAGGAAGTTGTGTACCTGTCCGAGCTTTTGCTGTGCTCTCAGAAAGTTCAAAACGTGCTGGAACCCAGGAAGAAAGGTATTCTGCCCTAGTGACTAAGACATGTTTGAGCATTTTTTCACAGGCTCCTTCACATCCCAAAATAAACTGCCAGCCTGGATCTTGGGCACTGACATGTGATTACATGTGTATAATGTTACAGAGTAGCAAGCAAGCAGGTGGGTTATACTCACAGAGGGTGGGGAATGCTCCACCCACAATGGAGTCCCTGGCTAAGCTTCCAAGCTGGGCAAAAGAACAAACGCCATAGGCAAATGCCACAGCAGTGACAAATGTACCCAATAGGCCAAGAAAATACTTTAAAAAGTGTGTGTGTGTGTGTGTGTGTGTGTGTGTGTGTGTGTGTGTGAAAGTGCTTGGGACTCAGCTTTCTCCTTACACCCACCGTGTAGGTTCAGGGAATTGAACTCACTCAGATCACTGGGCTTGGTAGAAAGCGCCCTCGCTTACTGAACCATCTTGCTGGTTCCAGGTCCCCACCTGTCACAGACAGTAGTGACAGACCCAGAGAGAGGGGACACTGGGGATTGCAAGAGCAAGCTGATAAGCCAAATGTGATAGCCCAAGCCTGTAGACCTAGTTCTTGGAGGACTACGTCAGGAGGGTCACCTTGAGTTTGAGGCCAGCCTGTACTATGCAGTGAGACTGAAGGTAGGGAATGAGTGGTCAGATGGCTCAGTGGGAGTAGATGCTCCAAACCAAGCCTGGTGGCCTGAGTTCCAGCCCTGAAGGAAAGAATGGACTCCTTCAAGTTGTCCTCTGACCTCTACCTGTGCGTGCGTGCGTGTGTGTGTGTGTGTGTGTGTGTGTGTGTGTGTGTGTGTGATTAGAACTGTCCCTAGGGCCTTGCACATGCTAAGCAGGTGCTCGGGGCCCTGTGGCCATTAAATGCATGTGTGAACTCAGGCAGGAACAACACTTGGAATAAGGACGTGTCGAGATGAACCTGCCTCCCTTTAGGGATTTAGTCCTACAAAGGACATTAGTGAAGATGTCTGAAGAGCTAGAAAGCCATCAGGTGATAGCAATTAGGCTAAAGGCCAGGAGAAAGCAGGGGAAGGAGCATAAGGTCCACACGAGGAGGGATTTATAATGACCTGGGCCTCAGGAGGGACAGAAGAGAATATGGGGTGCAGGATTAGGCATGACTGAAGGAGAGGGTGGGAGCACAGCGGCAAAAAGGAGGCAGCAAAGCTTGGGACCACACTCGGGGGTCACGCTCAGGCGGCCGTGGCTTTCAGTGTCGATGCCATCGCTAAAAGATGCTCAAGTTGGTACCAGTTACATCCCAGCAAACCTGTTATATGCATGTCATAAGCTACAAATGCAGGGGCTGCACGGACGGCTCAGTGGTTAAGATCACCACATCTGGCAGCTCAAAGCTGTGTGTGTATGGGGAGATGGGGTGTGTGTGGAAGGCTTAGTTTGTTGTTATTGTAGTTTAAATTTTTATTTTATGCATATGGGTGTCTGCCTCCCCCCTCCCCCACATGCGCGTGGGCGTGTGTGTGTGTGTGTGTGTGTGTGTGTGTGTGTGTGTGTGTGTGTAAAATACTTGTGTGCCCGGTGTCCTCAAAGGCCCAAAGAGGGAATTGGATTCTCTGGAACGAAAGTGAGTCCTCATGAATGCAGGTACTGTGAATCAAAGGTGGGTCCTCTTGAAGAGCAGCCAGTGTAGCTAGAGTTTTCCTGTCTGGCCCAGTCAGGACAAATCTCTCTTACCCGCCAGTCCCACAGTCGCTCAGACCCAACCAAGAAAGCACACAGAAACTTACATTGTTTACAAACTGTATGGCTGTGGCAGGCTTCTTGTTATCTACTTTTTCTATCTTAAATTAACCCATTTCTGTTAGTCTATACTTTGCCACATGGCTTGTGGCTTACCGGTGTCTTTACATGTTGCTTTTCATGGCGGCGGCTGGCGGTGTCTCTCCCCAGCCTTCTACTTCCCAGAATTCTCTTCTCTCTCGTCCCGCCTATACTTCCTGCCTAGCAACTGGCCAAACAGCATTTTATTTGTACAGAGCGATATCCACAGCAAGCCAGTGCTCTTAATCTCTCAGCCATTTCTCTAGGCCCCAAATAAACATTTAAAAAATATATATATGTTTACTTCATCTAACCTTCTGAACATCCTGACTTAACAATGCCATAGAACCCTGCAGGGCTGGCCATTTTCTCCTTGCGATGGTGTGGCTGCCTGGAGCTGTGGCTCACTGCAGTCGCCCAGCATTGCTTCACTGCCAGCACCACGCACCGAATTTGCACCACATATCACTAAGCTAGGAAAGGATCCAAATTCAATATTTGAAGCATAGCTTCAAAAAGTGCATCCTGCGTTCCTACACTGACTCAGACCATGGTGAGCCAAAGACTATCTGTGGTCTGGGTTACTTGCTGCATACGGGAGATAGGGGGGAAATCCCATAGGATTTGGAAGGGCTGTATTGAAAAATCCAATGTTCTGAGTTTGGAAGAGGTAAGAGATGCTCACAAGGTTCTGTGGCCCTTTGGTGGTCCTCTGCTACTCGACCACAGCGATGATTAATTTTGTCAACCTCACGGGTTCGGAATCACCATGGAAACTTGCCTCTGAGCACCGGGAGAGTTCCTAGCGTATTTGAAGTGGGAAGACCGACTCTGGATCTGGAGGACAGCATTCCCTGGAACGGGTTCTGGAACTGAGAACACAAAATCAAACAGAATTGTCGTTCTTTTCTTTCCCTGCTTCCTGATTGCGGACACAAAGTGACCGGCCGGCCACCTCAAGATCCTGCTACCACGTCTTCTCCACGAAGGGACCGCCCCCTGTGTGTGTGAGCTAAAATAAATCATTTGCTGTGTCTCAGAGACTTTGTTAGAGCAGTGAGAAAAGTGACTAATCCAGCCACCGTAGCCCACTGGCCACTAGACCGTCAGAGGCGACGGTGTGGGTCTCTAAACTGCGCCTACCTGCATGGCCGGCATTTGTTCCAGCGATTGACTGAGGACGTTAATTACAATTAACCTCGTCGTCGTCTGCCAGGCACCACTTTAAGTTCTTTGCACGTCTGAATTCCTTTCATGGTTTCCCTGTTTTGTAAAGGAGGAACCTGGGGAGGGAAAGACTCTGTGACTGGTCGCTGTCCCAAGCCTTTGTGCTTACAGTAAAGCTCTGATTTGGGCTTGGAGCCACTCAAGCCTGGGTGCTCTTAACTACAACGCTCTCTAACTGGTACCAAGGTTTAGGTTAGATGAGCCAAAGTCCCCTGATACCGGATACTCAGCAGCGCTACCTGCTCACCACCTTCTTGCAGCCAGCAGTGTGCTTTTTGCAAAATCCAGGACTAGATAAACCCTCCTCGGTCTTGGATGGGCCAAAGTAGTCTGTCTTGGAGACTGAGATTGATTCACAATGATATATATATATATATACATTCCAAAATCCAAGTCAGTAAAAACTCAAGGGACCTTAATATCTGTCCTTCTGTCCTTAGATCATTTACAAACATGGTCAGACTAGGACTCTCACTCAGTGGAAGGAGGATGCGTGAGGCTCCTGGTTTGCTCTCCGGTCCTGGGAAGGGGGAGGGTGCACCAGGCAGGCCTCTTTCTCCGTTTACATTTGAGGTTCGCTGGTACTGGTATGTTGGCCCGTCCTCCCCAAGTGAGTTCACTCAGGAATGATGTTGGCAGAATCCCATCCGAATGACTTCAGCCTTTCTCAGCAAGCTGAGAGTGGCAAGTACAGCAGTGTGTATTTTTGTGTGGCATCGTCAGGCACCAATATTACACTCAGGATAGTCATGAGGAACTCAGCTTGGGGCTCTTAAGTCAGCATACTTGCATGTGCCAGTATCTCAGGTCCCTCTCCTTTTCATCCTCGTTTGGAAGTGGGGGTGGGGTGGGTGAAGGAAGGAGGCAGGAAGTTGAGCACATATCCACACAGAGGTGAGGGTGGAGGTGGCTATGGTTTTTCCCCAACTTTGGATTTTACTTTTTTTTTCTTTTGTGATTATAATTACATTTCTCCCTTCCTTTTCCTGCCTTTAAACCTTCCCATATCCCCATTTGCTCTTTCAAATTCATGACCTCTCTTTTCATTGTTATGGCATGCATATATATTCCTAAATATAACCTACGTAGACAGTTTAATGTTAGAGATAACCAGTTGGTGTGCTCTTTCCTGGGGAAGGCTGTTTCTCCCACTCTCAGCCATCCTTAGTTGCCTGTGGTTCTTTGTTAGGGTTGAGGCCTCAAGGGCTTTTCCCATCCACTTCTGCATGTCTATTGTTGTTGTCCTTGTCGGGGTCATGTTTAGGCAGCCATGTTGGGGAGACTTTATGGGTTAGTTTCTGACATTACTAATGGTAAGATTTGAAAGAAAATGGCCCCCAAACAGAGTGGCACTATTAGGAGGTGTGGCCTTGTTGGAATAGACATCATGGTCTTGTTGGAGGAAGTGTGTCACTGCGGAGGCGGATTTTGAGGTCTCATGTATGTTCAAGCCACATCCAGTGAGGCAGACCGCTTCCTGTTGCCTGAGCATCATGTAGAACTCTCAGCTACCTCTCCAGCACTATGGCTGCCGCCATGTCCCACCATGATAATGGACTGAACCTCTGAAACTGTAAGCCATCACCCCAATTAAATGTTTTCCTTGTATGAGTGGCCACTGTCATGGTGTCTCTGCACAGCAATAAAAACCCTAAGACACTGAGACACAATCTCATAGAAGATTCCCTCATCCTCTAGCTCACAACCTTTTTGTCCCTTTTCTTCAATGTTCCCTGAACCTGAGGTGTGGGAGTGTCCTTTAGATGAATCCCCATTGAGACTGGGCTCCACGACTTGGTGTTTTGATCTGTTGATGCTTTCTGTAACTGTCTCTCTCTCTGTTGCAAGAAGTTTCCTTGACAAAGGGTGAACACACTTATCTGTATGTGTAAGGACAAATATTTAAAATGCAGTTAATGATTATGCTTGTTTAGTGAAGCCGTTGTAAATTCTCCTTCAGTAACCTTGACTTCATTAGCAGTGAGTAGCTGGCCAGGTTTCCAGTACCCGGCATGGTTTTTCTCTTGTTGAACAGGTCTTAAGTCCAATTAGAGAGCCACTGGTTACCATCAAGACATGAGTGCCACTACTGCGCCCTTAGGGTTATTGTGTCATGCTGATCATTGATGTGGTTCATAGCTCAGTAAGACGGTTGGTTGCCTCTCCTTTGGAAGCTTGCATGGTACCTTCAGGAAGGGCATTCAGCTCAGTCCCAGCTTAGGGGCCCCTGGGCCCTGTTTCTCAAGTGCATGATGTCTCCTGCAATAGGGACTTACCTTCTTCTACCTCTGGGGGTGGAGGCCAACCAAGAGGAATAGAACAGGTTTACGTTTTGGGAGTCTCTTGGGTAGCTGAATTTATTTTGAGACAGGGTCTCTCTCTCTCTAGCTTTGACAGTCCTGGACTCGTTATGTAGATCAGAATGGCCCCAAACTCACAAAGATCCGTTTCTGCCTCCCGAATGCTAGGCTAGGTATGCACCGTCATGCCCACCTAATTTTATTTCATTGTGTGTGCATACATGTGTGTCATGGCCTGTGTCCTCTGACCACAGAAGACAACTTGTAGGAGTCAGTTTTATCCTTTAACATTGGCCCCAGGGATAGAACTCAGGCTGTTAAGACTTGATGGCAGGTGCCTTTACACACTGAGCCATCTCTATGGCCCCTCCAGAACTTTAAATCCAATGGCACAGAAATAATCTACTCAATGTCCTCCGAGTACACCTGACCCTGAACCCTAAAGGCATCTAGGAACCCAATCTGACGGGAGAGACCTAGTCCTATCCAGCTTGATGATTGAGAAGTGTCAAATCAAGAACCTCCATGACTCTGAGTACATTTCCAATCCCCAGTGACTGGGACTCCACACAGCACTTTGCTGACAATGAGAACTGGCTTCCTTGTGCACTTGTCAACTATCTCCACCCTATGGTGAGGCCAGGGGAGTTGAACACTGCTGATGTAGCGTTTGGCTGTTGACAACATGATCTGAAGAGTCTAGCAAGCATATTCCACTAAGCTGACAGCCCTGAGCTCTCCCAAGACTCGCTCTTTCAGGAGTCAGACAAATCCCAGAACTGCCTCATAAATTCATCTATCATTTGACTAAAGTCAGGAACAATCTTTTCCTGTGTGTTTTCTTGTGCATGGACACACCCCTGTGAAGAGGCCAAGAGGTCAACATGGGGTGTTGCCCTCCACTGTTCTTACCTCATTTATGAGACAGGGTCTCTTACTGAGTCTGGAGCTCACTGTTCAGCAAGGCTGGCTGACTAGTGAGGCCTAGGCATCCTCTTCTCCACCCCCCTAGCATTGAGATGATAGGCCTGTGAGTCTGTGCCCAACTTTTTTATATACAGATCCTCACTTCACCCACTGAGCTACATCCCCAGTCCTGGAACAACCTCGATGCTATCTGCCGGTCCTCAAACTTTTAGAAACCACAAAAACCATCTTGAGAGTTATATAATCACTTTATTTCCAACCCCCAAAATGTAACATTAAAGCCATTCCAGCATACAGATAGTCCTAAGGCTCCTTGCACATCTCATTTTAGCTAAAGGTAGATATTTCAGTAATGAGATGAAGATAGCCCATCGAAATGGCAACACGTTTTCAAAACCGGGTTTCACATTCCTGTAACTCTCTGCCTATCTCCCCAAACCCCTTTAGTCCAGAGCTACAGAAAGACAGCTCACAGCCATGGCTAACTCACTGTACTCATGCACGGAAAGGCCTCTCAAACAAGCAGCAGGGTTAGACTTCGGAAACAGGCAACTTCTTTATTTATACAGACAATACAGAAGAAATCCCCCTTCATTAGTGCCCGACCTCCACCCCAAGTTATGGCATACCAAGCGGCTATGGATAATATGAACCAACTGACGGCAAGTCCCGCAGTGCATGCAACTTAAAAGTCTCTACGGCACACTGTCGGTCCCAAGGCTCCACGTGGACCCTAGGGAGCCACTGGATTATCGCCAACCGAGTCTGCTGTGCTGCTGGGGTTGGGAGGCGGGGCTGCTTTGGCTTCTAGCTGTTGGCTTTCAGTTTGTGGATCTTCAGGATTTTTCTTATTCTCCTTGTCAGCTGCCCCAGCACCCATGCCCATGATTTCCTGCAGTGGCTGCTCCGACTCCAGGTTGCTGGGCTGGAGTTCATAGACCTGTACTTGACCTGGGACGTCAATTGCCTTCTGCTCGAGTTTTTCCAAGATGGTCTGAACCTTCCTGACTCCATCTCTCCTGGCCTGGCGCACATCAGCTCGCCCTTCAGGGTCTACAGAATCCAGGGCCAGCAGCTCTTTGGTCAGATACTCTTCGATCATCAGGTACTTTTTATCGGTCTTCTTGCCTTCAAAGTTGTCTACAGCCTGCTCCAGTCCTTGCACCTTCTCCAGGATGGCTTCCACCTTCAGCACACCTGGGTGTTTGGCGGGGGCTTCCGCTTCTCCTGGTTTGGGGGGTGCCGCTTCTGCAGGGGCGGGGCTTGGGGCTGCTTTCTCTTCTGCAGCCACATTCTTGGGGGGAGAAGGAACAGCTGAGGGGGCAGGGCTGGGAGGAGGACAAGGAATTGGGGCAGAGGAGACCTTTACTTCCACCTTCTCAGCAGGAGGAGGCGGCTTCTGGGACACAGGCTTAGAGTCTGGCTCCTTGCGGATGACTTGAATGGGGATGTGTCCAGGAGGGAGATCTGGTCCGGCTGGGCCTGGCTTACTTTCTGTTTTGTTTTCTGGTTGGATGACAGGTGGAGGTTCTCGATGGGTCATGGGCTGCGGAGAAAAGAGGCCACAAACAATAATTTATAGCTAACAGCAAACAGCAAGATAACTGGAGATAACTTTTTTTTATGGAGCGTGTGTATGCAGGCTCTTGTGCCACAGTGAGTGCGTGTGGGTGTTAGAGGGCAACCTGCAGAGTTCTTGCTGTCCTCCCACCATTCTGTGAGTTCCAGGAACCGAACTCAGGCTGCCCGGCTTGCACAGCACGCTCCTCTTTATCCACTGAGCTTAGACAATGATACGTGGGTTTTTTTGTTTGTTTTTTTGTTTGTTTGTTTGTTTTTGTTTTTTTGGCTTTTTGAGACAGGGTTTCTCTGTGTAGCTTTGCGCCTTTCCTGGAACTCTCTTTGGAGACCAGGCTGGCCTCGAACTCACAGAGATCCGCCTGCTTCTGCCTCCCGAGTGCTGGGATTAAAGGTGTGCGCCACCACTGCCTGGCCTTAAGAAGATTTTTTTTAAATTTATTTTTATTTATGTATATGTGATATGATCTTCTGATGGCAAGGAAAAGCAAGTTGCTGTAATTCTCAAAAATGAAACAACATGCTGGCTGCTCATGGGGTTTGCTTAAGAGGACTTTCTGAGTGACTCCAACTCAGCCCTCGGCCAGAGGCACTGCCTCAGGTCCAGCCTCTCCTTGCTCTAGTCTCATGGGTGACCTTTCAAACACCTGTTCCAGACTTATAGCAGCCTAGTGGTTTCTGCTCAGACCAGTTTTTTGTTTATTTGTTTTTGAGAATAGCAAGATGCTTACAATAGTTAGCTCTGGAGGAATTTGGCCCCCGAACACCGATGATACAATACCTATCCTGGCATCTGGCTGCACAGTTCTACCAGGGACTGGAGGTCAAGGTCATTATTTTTAAAGATGAACTATTCTCCAACTGGGAACTGAGTAGGGCTTTTCTAGCATCTAAATGAATAGCGGGATTCTAAAATCCTCACATGTTCCAGTTTCATCAACTGGGAAGAAATGCTGCACTATTCTCATCCCAAGTAAAAGATATGAATTCTACTTTAATGTACAGATAAGTCAAATCCTTGGATGCTCTAAAAATGGTTTGTTGAACAAGCTATAAAAGAGGCCACCCAGATCAAGGTCAATAGAGGTCAAACTGGGATTAAATGCTCCCTCACCGACTCCAGAAAACGTGGGGCAGGCTGGAGGGGAATTCTCACTACAAACGGGCCCTCTTTCCTGGGATTGTTAAATCCAGGTATGGATCCTGAGTGGCAGGGCTATCTCACTGGCCAGCTATTTTTCCACCAAATGCCTTTTGCCCAACATCAGCCCTGACCACTTACCACAGCCACTTCCCACTCTGGGCTTTAAAAGCAGTCAAAGGTTGTGTAAGGAGAAACACTTAGCAAAGGGCGTCCCGTGCTCTTCAGAAATGTCAAGGTCATGAAAGCACGAGAGGCTGGGAAACAGTTCCAGAGACTCAGTCCACAGGCCGTGTTTTCAACCCTGGATCGGATCCCCAAATGGGAAAGAGCTGGGAAGGAGATTTGAAAAGCGGACAGTACACTGGATAATGCTGCTCAAGAAGATTACATTTCTGGAATCTGGCCAATCTACTGCGGTTGTGCTTCTTAGGAAAAATATTTGCTGAAGTATTCAGGAGCGAAGGGGCATGCTATTCGCAAGTACTTCTTGTGCAGTCAAAAAGTAGATACCGAGAAAGAAGCAACAGAAAACCAGAGCAGCCAGCGTTAACAGGGTGGGCGGGGGTGAGGGGGTGGTCCTGGGGGTGTAACTCAGTGGCTAGTGTTTGACTGGCATGAAAAAGGCCCTGGATTTGATACCAGCACCACATGAACCCAACACAGTGGTATACCCTGTAACCCCAGCACTAGAGATATAGAAACAGGAGGACCAGAAGTTCAAAGCCATCCTCAGCTATACAACGACTTTGGAGCCAGCCTGGGTTGCATGAGAGACTGTCTTAGCAAAACAAAACAAAACAAAACAGCAAACCTGGATGAAGGGCACCTGGGACTTCTTTGTATGAGTCTTACAAGTTTGCTGAAAGGTTGAAATCATTTCCAAATAAAAAAGCTATAATCGGTGCTGGGGAGAAGACTCTGCATGCCAGACACCTGGTGCACACACGTGAGGACCAGAGTTTGGATCCCCAGGGCCACTGTAACAGTTTAGATGGGTGTGGTGGGCCATCAGTAATCCCAGCACTCAGCAGGCAGAGACAAGGTATCCCAAAAGCAAGATAAATGGCTAGCTAGATTACTTAGACTGGCAAGCTCTGCATTGAGTGAGAGATCCCATCTCAGTATAAAAAGGTGGAGAGTGGAAGAGACTTCATGGCAACGATGGGCCTGTACATACACAAATCATGTATCACATCCATGCATGCGTGCACACCACACACATGCAGAAACAGCAAAAAGATGATGAAGGTTTTCTGTTTCAGGGACTTAGATAATAATATCACTGTTTGTAGGAAATTGATTTCCTTTTAAAAGCTGATAATTCAGCTGCTCATGTTGCAGCCGGAGGAGGCCAAGGACACTGAGTGTCCGGCCTCTAAGCCGCAGGCTGTTCAGTTTCAATAACATCTCACCCCAGCTTCCTGGGAGGATGTGCAGGATTGCACCCATGATCTCCACCAGACCGGGATATCTTTCCCCTACTGCCTGCCAGTGCATCATCCAAGGACCACAGTACCCTCCTGTAAAGGGTGGAGAATGTCAGACATGGTCCCCTGTTGTCAGGCTCAGAGCTAAGAGATAAGAGGGCCATTCAGTGTGCACAGAATAATCAGGTGTTGGACCCTGAGCGACTCACACAAGACATGGGGAGAAAGGAGCTGGCTTTGGGGAACAGACTAGCTGGGCCAACCCCTTGGAGGGCAAGGCGGGGAGGGTGTGCACCGGTGCTTTATGGAACAGATCCAACCTGAGCAAACTCCCAGAGGGATCAAGAGAATGGCTTGTAGAACAGAGAAAGGGAAACAGCATATCTCTTAAATTGGAGACCACGCTGTGGTTGGAGTGTGAGTGGGGGGCATGGGGAGACCAGGAAAGGTGGGGTGAGCGTTAAGGAACATGATCCTAGGAGTCGAGAGTGACAAGCCTGAGAGAGAGCATTACCAAGCTCCCCGCTCAGCCCCCGGAGTCGCTGCAAGGGGAAGCAATCAGCCGAGCAAAACCTGTGGAAAGTACGAAGGTTCAACATCAACAGTCTCTGTCCTGTATTTTTTGTTTTTCATCAAGGACCGGCAACTTCTAGAATTCTGCTTTTCTCTAGCCATGCCTATGCTCACAGGAAGGCCAGGGCACCTGCAGAACCCCTCTGCCTGCTACAGCCATCTGAATCTCTATCAACTACTGATGCTCCATACCTGAGGCCTGTCAACCACCGTGTGCACACGGATGGGTGACGGGGAGTGAACCGGTGTGCCACTTCTGGCCGGAGAGCCTTCCCGGCTGGATGCACCGCGGACCTGTGACCTGAATGGGGATGCTGCCCGGAGCGGCCGGGGCTCCCAGTCATCCCCTTGGATCTTGTGGTACACAGGCTGGTGGGTCTGGTATTCACCCTGCTGAGCTGGGTAGTGGGTCTTCTGGGCTTGGTGGAAGGAGGGCTGGGCTGCTGGCCGGGTGATGTTCTGCTCATGTATCACAGGGATGGGTATGTAGCCCCGGGGGAGCTGGTGGCTACTCAGACTGCTCCTGCCGGAGGAGGGCAGGCTGGCCGAGGAGGAGGAGGAGGAGCAGTCAGAGGCAGCTGGAGACTGAGACCGCTGCAAGAGGAAAAGGGTGCCATTAATGACCCTGCTGCCCTGGCACTCCGAATATCCATCAGGTATCACAGAACACATTTCCCAAAGCCTTCCGGTGCGTGTGAGGATAAGGGCTGCCTGCATCCCTTTGTGAGGAAGCAAGTGCTCAGTGTGTTTGGGGCCCTGGTTTCCATCTCCACTTACTTAACACATACAGCACTGAGACCAGAGGGCTGGGAATGCAGCTCCCTGGGAGAGCACTTGCCTAGCACGTACAAGGCTCTCGGAGCTCTGAAATGAAAAGGCCCGGGTTCAAACACTTGGAAGCTCAGTTCCTAGCCTCACCTGACATGTGGGAAAAGGGTGGCCTGCCTGCGCACGTCAGGGCTGCTGTCCGGATTAACCGAATACATCTGTGCACAGGCCTTGGCAGGCAGCAGCGAGCACAGGAAGGGCGTGCTCCACTGTGCTTGCTGTTGTCTCCTTACTTCCTCTCAGCCTCTTGTTGGAGAATGCAGTGGAGCATCTTGGGAGCTGCCTGTGGCTGCGTGCAGGCCAGACCCCTCTCTAATCTACCTTCTAGAAAGTGAAGAAGATGGCTCTTCAGGTGGCTCACGACTAAAAGCCTTCGTTAGCTTCAATTTTCTAAGTAAGCTCTCTGACCAATGTGCTGTTTTGATTTACGTACAGCTAAAACTTTACAAACGTGGCAGCCACATCTCCTAGGAAGGGGAGAGACCTCCAGGATCCCACCTCAACTATGACTTTTCAGTGAACTTGCATCCCAAGAAGTTGAACAGACGTAGGAGTCGAGAGGCAATTGGGACGCCGATACGCTCAGGAAATGGGGGGGCTCATATTCAAGAACAACGCCAAGGACCCAGGGAATAAGCTAAAGACGGGGACGAAGAGGCCTTAATTAACCACTTAGGAACCCTACCAGATCTGAGGGCCACAAACCTCGGCTCAGAACCGGAGGCATTGCAGTCTTCACTATTAACGGACCTCACAGTGTTGAGCTTCAGGGCTGGAGCCCAAGTCTAAAGCTGTTGGCCTTCTGACTTAAGCTAGTTTCCTTTAGCGGCACACTCTGAAGGCAGAGATGCCGTTCTGATTTCATCCCCAGCGGAGGGCCAAATGGCTAGTGTGTATCTGAACAGAGTAACTGTTTCAGAGAGAGCCCAGTGTGAATAAAGAGCGCTGACCTAGGAGGCCGGGCAGCTGCTGCATGCAGCTGGACTACCTCTACCTCTACGCCATTTTGACCATGCAGTTGCCATCCGGGCGTCAATTCTTTTATTACAAAAATAAGCCTGGACACCTGAGAAACACAGGTGTATGATACAGGGAACAAGGAGGCTTCCAGACTGTCTCTGGCACGGAGAAAACATTGATGCGGCCGGCCGGGCCCTGAGCCCAGCATGAACCAGGTCTCTTACCTCAGGTCCATGGGCAGCCGGGGGCTGAGCTGCTGCAGTTGTCGGCACCTGTCCACACTGTTTATCTGGCTGGGTGGCTTCTGTCATGCCACCACGCAAAGGGGACTGGGACCTCTGAGGAGCAGCCGCTGCTGCCTCAGTTCGAAATCGCTGCACCCCGGGCTGGGAGTAGGCATGGGAAAGGTGTGGCTGCCGATTTTCAGAGCCTTCGTGGAGGACAGGAATGGGAATGTAGCCTGGTCGGAGCTGGGGGTATGTGGGGTGGCCTTCTCTGGTGGGTAGCAGCCTGGAGCCTTCACGGGAAGGGCCATTGGCAGAGGATGCAGTTTCCTAAAATAAAGTAAGGAGAAACAAAGACTGGTTAGAAACAGGGCAGAGACCTGAGAAGGAAAGGGTGTGCAGAAAAAGTCTTGTGCGGGAGTGACATGGGCTTCAGAGGTCAGACAGGCTAGCTGAGCACAGGGGACAGACAGCCCACTGGCTCTGCTTTTTCCGGACTCCTGGAGACTGCTTTGTGATCAACAGTTTAAGATTTAGGGGTGCTGGGAATGGTGGTGCACACCTTTAATCCCAGGACCTGGGAGGTAGAAGAGAACAAATCTGACTTTGAGGCCATCCTGGTCTACACAGTAAGTTCCAGGATAGCCCAGGTTATAATAAAACCCGTCACGGGAGGAAAAAAAAGATCTGGAAGTCAAAGTATCACTCTGAAGCACCAGAGGAGTCTCACTCTCCCACAGTGGTGAGACAGGTTTTTTTTCTAGGTGACAGTCAGGCGGCAGGGTAGGACAACAGACAGCAGCTAACTGCCCTTGCAAATCTTCAGAGACTGAAGCCAGAAGGTGATTCCAAGAAGACTCAACTCCAGTTACCAAAGGGCACCAAACTTCTCAGCTTCCGTTAAAGCTCTCAACTACAGTTTGTATTTGATCCAAGCACAGAACATAACTTGAAAATCTTTCTGGAGAAGCATGGGTGTGTGTGTGTGTGTGTGTGTGTGTGTGTGTGTGTGTGTGTGTGTGTGTGGTGTGTGTGTGTAGGTGTGTGTGTCAGGGGCTAGCTCTTTAGAAACATTTTTAGTAGGGGGTTGGGGATTTAGCTCAGTGGTAGAGCGCTTGGCTAGCAAGAGCAAGGCCCTGGGTTCGATCCTCAGATCCACATACAGAAAAAAAATTTTTTTTTAGAACAAGCTGCAAGAGAGGGATACACAGGAATGCAGAAGTGGTGCAAGAAGAAGAAAACAAAACCAGGGATTAAGGTGCCAGTGTCACAAATCAGAGTCTGCCTGGCCAGACTTCAGAGTAAGGCTACTGAACTTTCTCCTCAGCTCAGCTGTGCACTTCCTTATAAAATCCAGTTACTGCAAAAGAACAGCTGAGGCAGGTCAACCAGAATCCCTCCCTCCTAGGCCACCACCATGGCCATCTGATCAGGTTCCCAGCTCTGCCCTGCCTTCTGTCCTCCCCAGGAGATGTCGGGTCACCCTCAGCTTGTAAGAATCCCGCTAAGTGAGTTTGGTCAGAAGCCCCTTGGCCTTTGAGCAGCTTTCTCCTTGGAGTCATTTTCTATCCACGAGTCCACCCTGTGCCTTGTCTGTGCTCGGCAGGGCGCTGCGCTCATCTCTCCCCGCCACAGCAGCCTTGGTCCTATCTCAAGGTTCCCCATAACCTCTTCTTTGCCATACTTTAACAAGCACCATAGAACATTTTCCCCTTCAATACAGTAAACCCTGTCCGGGTCAAGAGCAGTTGGGGGTCCTTCTCATGTCCTCTCACAAAGTTGTCCATTTAGAGGCCGGGCTATTTTAGGACCCTTGAGAAGGCCAAGTTCCAGATGTACCTCTGGGGAAGATCTTATTTCAGCCACCGAGGCCGGCCAGCCACTCACTGGGCAATGACATCTCTCTCCCATCAGCGGCGGTGCAATTTGGCCTCCGACCGGCTCCTGAGCAGAAAAACCTTTCCTCAGGAGAGGAGCTGTGCTGTGTCTCTTGCACATATCCAAGTAGGTCGGTATTTAGGAGAGTAAGCCTTCCTCAGCAAAGCAGTGCTCTGAATGGTCAGCAAATGCCTAAAGCCGGGAATCTGTGGAGGAGCTCAGAGAGGAATTTCTACAGCTGCAGAACTGGGCAAAAGCTAAGGACAGCCCCTCACGACTGATTTGCGTTTTGAGTGAAAAGGCCGTAAATTCTGCCATGTTGTATATTTATATACAGGCCTGGACACCAGGTGGCTGGCCCTGGAATGTGGCCCTTTCAGGCTCATCCACTGCCTCTCTCCTGCTGAGACCTTGCCCCTGGAGGGCCTCCAAAATACAGAAAAGGCAAGGGTGTCACTGTGTCCTTGGGGAGAGGGGCAGACAGGCACTTGGTACTCTCAGATTAGAATACCCACGTGCTCAGGACATCAGCATTATTTTAGCCTGCTTAACTCTCAGGCCACTCAAGAGTTGGGAGGAGATCCAGGCCTCACAGAACCCAGTCCTGGCCATGAGGCCTGCACCATAGGGAGCTGGCAGGAGACGACAAAGAATCCTGCTCTAACATGTTTTCTAGGCAATGTGTTCACTCACTGGGACAGGCACCCTTCTTTGCAGCTGAAATCAGGTATTGATTGCATAGTCCTGTCACATGTTTTGGGGGACTGCCTGAAACTTATTGTTTCATCTGGGGCACAGGTGACGAGCCAACCTATCTTTCCTATGGCTTGTGGTGTGTTGTTGGTTTTGTTGTTTTGGGGTTTGTATGACGTTCTCAGAGCCAGGCAAGCCTCAGCACATCCATTCCGCCTCCAAAAGATCGCTCACATCCCACAGCCCTCAATATACATTTGTCTCTATAAACCCCTTATTTGCAAGGGTCATATCTTGTTGGTTGAGATGACCAAATCAGGGGCCATCTGCGTGTCATAAACAGTTTGGTCCTAGTTGTGGTGAGGCTAGCTTGGGCTTGCCTGGCCATATGAGCTAGGAGTAGTCTGTGTCCTGTTCAAGCAGCCATTCAGCAAGAAAATCAGGCCTAAGCCAATGCGAAGGGAGTACATGACACTTAGGATCGGGACTATGAGCTATATCATCCTGAGTCTCAGCAATGTCACACGAAAGGAAGTGTGTGCACTTAGAGTACATGATTCGAGCGCACGATTGACTGGAGGAGACATTGGTTATTGATTGCACGCAGTTTGTATTACTTGATGTCGAGCTACTCGCGGTCCGTACCAGCTCCCTGGGAACTCCCAGAGGCGTATTAATCACGTGATCGAGAGTATCCTATACTCTTTGAGTGGATCCGAGAGTTAGCAAGCTCCGCAGGGCTAAATAAGATGCGAGGAAGTAATGTCCCAATGATCAACGGTTGACGTCATCGCATCCTAAGTCTGAGTCAGCCTGGATTCATGTGGACAGGTTAATGCATGAAACAAACAGCAACCACGTTTACCTGAAACGTGGGATGGATGAGGTATAAATGACACTCCCCACAGTGGAGGCCAGCCTAGCTAGGATCCAAGCTCGTTTTTTACCACCGTTAGTCAACAGTTCAGTAAGCAGCCCTTACCCCTCTAAGCCTTTCAACGCCATTTCTTTAAAACAAAGCAGAAGCTGGGTGGTGGTGCACGCCTGTAATCCCAGCACTGGGAGGCAGAGCACAGGCAGGTCTCTGTGAGTGAGGCCAGCCTGGTCTACAGAGCGAGATACAGGACAGGCCTGTCTCAAAAAACAAAAAAATAAATAGATAGATAGATAGATAGATAGATAGATAGATAGATAGATAGATAGATAGATAAATTTTTTTAAAAAGGCAAGCAATAAGCACCCTACAGAACTACAGCGAGACTGTATGTTTGTGACAGGGCCAGCTGGCCTCAAACATCTGCTTTTGCTTGAGCTACCAGGGTACAGGCATTGCAGGTGTGATGCCAGACCTCAATTTCAGATTTTTTTTTTTTCAATTTTAAAATCTGTTTTAGTGTTTTCCTTGCATGAATGTGTACCATGTGTGCACAATACCCTCAGAGGCTGAAGTTACAGTTGTGGGCTGCCATGTGGATGATGGGAATCTCCAGTCCTCTGGAAAAGCATCCAGTGCTCTTCTTGACTGCTGAGACACCTCTCCAGGCCTGAGTTGCCTTTTTTTTTTTTTTTTTTTTTTTTAAGGTTTTTTGAGACAGGGTTTCCCTGGGTAGCTTTGTGCTTTCTGGAACTCACTTGGTAGCCAAGGCTGGCCTCGAACTCACAAATATCTGCCTGGCTCTGCCTCCCCGAGTGCTGGGATTAAAGGTATGCGTTTTGTGTTGTGTTATTTTTAAGGCTGAAGTTCACTACATGTCCCAGGTTGGCCTTAAACTCAGATTTGATTGCCTTTGCTGGGACTAAAGGTATGTACCATCACACCTGGCCTTTAAAAAATGTTGAAACGTGGGAGGCCAGAAGACAACATCAGGTCCCCTGGAGCTGTAGCTACAGGCAGTTGTAAACTGGGAACTGAGTGTAGGCAGTAGGAAATCATCTCTGCAGCCCCTTGGGTGAAGTTTTCTAAGCCACACTTAAGAAGGATGTGCAGATGATGGTCCAGAAGAAATCAGAGACCCCCACCTAAAGAGACACAAGAGACTCCAAAACAAAGGACCCAAAGTGAAGGACAAGGCCAACTGCTGGTGACAGAAATGATGCCTATGGAAGTGGCTTGGAAGGTTCTGGAAAGAACCTTGAGTTAATGAAAACATTCTCTGCATCTGGGTGGTGTGTATGTATACATACCCCATCAAATGCTATACTTTCCTGCATGCAGCCCCCTTACTGCTCACCCCTGTGGCAGCTCAGCTCACCCACCCCAGCAGCCCTATGCCCCTCAGACAGGCCTGACTGTGGGGGTTTCTACTATATCAAGGGCACTGAAGACCTTGCCTCTTATGCAGCTCACCCGTTTTGTACCTCAACTGGAAAAGCAAAGGGAGAGAGGAGGAAGTCCCATCCAGCTCACACATCCTTGACAGGAGAGGCAACATCTAACCTGTGTCTTTGCAGAAGTGTTAGGTCTGGCCCCAGGGAGGAAGAAACGTGGTAACCATGAACAGATGCTGAACTGTGGAAGATGAGGTGAGCTAGAGCGTTCTCAACAGATGCCGCAACAAGACAGGAGGAACCAAGAGGAGGGACGAAGGGGTGAGCGAAGGAGAAAGGAAGGCCCAAGACTTACAGGAAGAGGCGTATGAGGAGGGGGCACAGGGCAGAGACGGGAGGGAGGCATAGTGGGGAAGAGAAGTGAGCAGGAGGCAGAAGCCCTTGGTAGCCAGAAGAGCATGAGACAAAGCAGGAGCCTCCACCAAGACTCCGGTCTTGAGCTTGGAGTCAACTGGAAATGACGCTGCTGGCTGGCACTGGCTGGACAGCAGGTTGAGCAGCCAGGTGGGCCTGGCCCGAGGCTGCTTTTCCTTAGAGTCCTCTTGGGTCTGTGTGAATTAGTCACCCACACATGCCATGATAGAACCCCATTATCACTGAGAGCACTGCACCCTAAAGAAGTCCCAGGCTCCTTTCTATTCCTCTGTTGGGTTTTGTTTGGAAAAAAATATTTTGAAAAGCCAGCTGACTTCACAGAATAAATAGGTCAATAACAACATCTACTTCAATGATAATTTCAGCCATAGCAAGGTCCGCACTGAAATGTCTTGGCCTTGCTGATGCTCTGGCTCTTCTCCTAGAAGAAATTTTTGCAATAGCAAAAGCCTGTTTCATTAAGAAAAAAAAGCATGCTGGGCGGTGGTGGCACAGGCCTGTAATCCCAGCACTCAGGGAGGCAGAGGCAGGTGGATCTCTGTGAGTTCGAGGCCAGCCTGGTCTACAGAGCTAATCCAGGACAGGCTCCAAAGCTAGGGAAATCCTGTCTCGAAAAACAAAAAACAAACAAGAAAGAGAGAGAGAGAGAGAGAGAGAGAGAGAGAGAGAGAGAGAGAGAAGAAAGAAAGAAAGAAAGAAAGAAAGAAAGAAAGAAAGAAAGAAAGAAAGGAAAGAAATTAAGAAGGAAGAAAAAAGCACTGCCTGGAAGGGATGGATTGGATATGGGGTCCATTCTAACCTGTGATGGGCTCATGACAGAGCACGTGTGTGAGTGTGTGCGTGCCTGCATGGGCATGTGGGAATGTAGGAATGTGGGAGTGTGGGAGTGTGTGTGTGTGTGTGTGTGTAAAGAAAATGTGTAATATTTGTGATTCCTCTTGAATACCATTTAAACTGTACCTCTTCAGTTCACTCAGACCTATTCAAGTTCAAGCTCATGTCCACAGGTGACTCTGGGTCATACCAGCATCTTTCAGGTAAGATTCAGCACCTCGACCATCCTGACTGCCATGGGGACCTCAAGAATCCTCTCCATCTTGTATCATCACACAGGGGCTGGTCCCAAGCACAGCTGCCAAGCAGATGCTCACCTCTTCCTGGCGACCTCCCTGCAGCCCAGCTGTTAGCCTTATCTTTGGCGAAGACATCAGGAAGACATACAAACCCTAATTAGGAGATGAGAGCCTCGGGGCTGACTTTCACTTATCTTACTACATTAATTCATAAATGAATGCGCTCATTTTACTCTGTTGTTTGTATACTGCAAACATTATTGCAAATATTAAAATCCTTAGGCTACCTTAGGGCACCAAAGGACTCCATGAGATGGCCAGAAAAAAAAAATCGGGGGGGGGGGGATTAAATGAGCTAAAATGTGCCCTTGTGGGCATAAGCCATTATCGGAGAAAGCCTGAAGACAGGCTCTGAGCTCGGTGAGTGACGGGCTTGTCCGCAGGTCCGCAAACACTAAAGGGACAGATCACTGACAAAAGATTGCTTCCTGCCCCACCATGTGTCACATAAGCAGCCCACACCCCCTCCTTAGACCCCAATTTCCCTTAGCTATAAAATTCAGGGGAGGCCCAGAAATATTCTATATACAAAGTATTGGTTCTCAGACTATAGGGGACAATGAATCACCCAGAAAAAAATAAAAACAATGAAAGCAGGGTTGGGGATTTAGCTCAGTGGTAGAGCGCTCGCCTAGCAAGCACAAGGCCCTGGGTTTGATCCTCAGCTCAAAAAAAAAAAAAAAAAAAAAAGATGAAAGCTTTTTGTCCATCTCAAGCAAATCTCATTCAGCTTGGCTGAGAGGGCCTAGGGGCTGGCGTGAGGAGGGATCTGAGGTATGCACCAGAAATTGCTGGAACTCATCTTTGGCCATATCACCGCAAGCATGCCTGAATTTGTCAGAAGTCATTGGAACTCAAAGGACCCCCAAGTTTTATATAGAAAACTAAGACAAGGGTTCACCCCCCTCATATTAGAAGGGGGGTTGGGAGAAGAGCTGTGGGGCACCTTTTAGGTAGGTGCTCCACACACCATGAGCTGGCACACACCATTTCACAGCATGGAATGAAAAGCAGGCCTGGACCCCAAGCACAGCTGGTTCCCTATACACTGAAGAGGTGGCGCTCTGAACCGCAGAAACAGCCCCCAATCCTGGCTCTTAATGAAGTGGGCTTGACACCTAAAACCACCGTTCCCGTTGCTATGGCAACAGTAGCAGAGGCAGAGCGATCTGCACTTCCAACTCCAGCCCTGGAATTTTAAGTAGAACGCCAATTCTATGAACTGGGTTTTTAGGCCAGAAGAGCGTTCACCCAGGTCAGCTGTTGAGTTATACTAACAATAAATACTTCAAAACTTCTAACACCAGTGAGAAAGACAGGTTTGAAGGACGTGGAACTCTTGGTGGAGCCAGGATCTATCTGGGCAGAAATGAAGCGGCTTGGCTCACCTCTATCAGGTGGGTTACAGATGACAAAACTTTCACCTTGGCAGACAC
The DNA here is from genome assembly GCF_903995425.1 of Onychomys torridus. NCBI lineage: Eukaryota > Metazoa > Chordata > Mammalia > Rodentia > Cricetidae > Onychomys > Onychomys torridus. The sequence goes on along the minus strand of NC_050443.1, from coordinate 106,408,037 downwards.
CTGACCTTCAGTGACCCACCACAGCCTTCGGTTTGGCCCAACAGGCCGCATAAATGACGTACTATCGGTGTGACACCTAAGCAGCCAGGCATTCCGGCAGCCAAGCTCAAAATTCTCTTACTCCCCCGAGTTGTGACACTGGGTCTCTACTGCTTCTGGAGGGCTTCTGAGGAGACAGTTTTTGCTCTGGGACTCCTGGTAAGACAAGAGGTCATGAGGCTGAAGAGATGGCAGTGGACCAGGATTAGATTCCCAGCACCCACGGCTAGTGTCTCACAACAGCCTGTAATTCCAGCTCTAAGCGATCCAATGGCCTCTCGTGGCCTCCGCAAGTGACTGCACACCCGCGTGCTCAAGCCTGCACTCACAACACATGCACAATTAAAAACAAAAATAATTATGAATAAGTCTTTTATAAAAAAGACATTGGGTCTGTGTTGACCACAAAACTGTGAGTCACAGGTCATATATACATCACAAGTCAAAGGCTTGCTCTGATAGGCCAGTTATTCAAATAGAAATACTTTATCAGCTGAGCGGTGGTGGCACACACCTTTAATCCCAGGTAGAGGCAGGGTGATCTCTGAGTTCGAGGCCAACCTGGTCTACAGAGTGAGTTCCAGGACAGCCAGGGCTGTTACACAGAGAAACCCTGTCTCAAAAACAAAAAAGAAACACTTCATCCCAGGATTTAATAAAAGGGACATCCCTGTGTTTTAGGACATGAAACCTGGGCTGCTTGTCTTTGCCGCTGTGTCCAAATGAGCAAGTATGAACGGGCATGAGCCCTGGCCTATAAGCTGCCACCCTGGACACTAACCTTTCCCTGCAGCTCATTAGCCTTGGACAGAATCTGCTACAACAGACTCAATGTCCCAGCCATTAAAATTCCCTGACTTTCCAGGGGGTTCTAAAGAAGCCCTTTTATCTCAGTCTTAAGAGACTGGTTAGCAAGAGAAAGAAGACCAAGCTCTACACTGAGAACTAACCCGCAAGGAAACAGGGCCAACTAGTACCCTAAAAACTTAAGCCCTGAGTGCTCTTTTCTCAAAGAGGCTAGTCAGCTACTTGGGGGAGAGGCTTACACACAGAAAAACTCACTGCTGGGAAATGGCATGTAAATGCATGGAATGGAGCTCGGCACCCATCCAGAGATGAGGGAAGGAAAGCCAGGCCAGGGCAGGCTACGCAAAGGTTGGCCTGGGAGCAGAGCATCTGCTACCTTCTCCTCAGCATTCTGACTGCATCCCTCAGAGAAGCCCACACAGGGTCTGGGGGCAAGCTGCTGGCTGTCTCTCCTGCTGGAGGGAGTGCTGACCCACGGTCAGCCTCCAGCCTCCCCACTTTGCCAAGCCCTGGAACCTCCCTCTGGTTTTCCACCTGGCAGATAAAGGAACGGGGTGGACCCCAAGTCACAGGGGAAGCTGGTGCACAGCTGTGGGGAGAAGCCCAGTCAAGACACACTTAGCTCCTAAACTCAGCTTCAGGGAAAAACCAAGTACTTACTTCCTCTTAGGGAAAAAGAAAGGCCACTTGCTGTCATCGATGCAGATGGAAAAGTACCTGAATCTCCACTCTGGGAAGCAAACTGAATTTTAAAAGATCAGGAGGGGCCCCTCCCATACCTGGAGCATTTCCACAGACTTCCTAAGGTCCCATTCCAGACTAAAGATAAACACAATGGTCCTGTCTGTCACAAGGCCTTTTGCCTGACATTACCGCTCTCAGCCACTCATTCCCGCCATGAACCAGCCTCCTGGTTCCTGTCTGGCATTGTTCTCAGAACTGCAGAGACAACTTCTTCTCAAGGAATCAGGGCCGAATAATGAAGAGTTCAGTGGAGCACAATGTAGCGACCCCTCTCTTGTCTGTCCCTGGTATAAATCAACAAGCCCTCGGAGCAAAGGGGCCTTAATGGAGACCCCAGAAGGTCCGAGTGCCTTCATCTGATCCCCTACTGTGTTCCAAGTTACTACACAACCCTCACAGGGGCCCAGGAAGCCCAGATCAGGGTTCTGAGGGCTGTCTGGACACCAGTCAAGGGAGAATCAGCTAGATCTGGGACAAGCTTATGAGAGACAAGACTTTAGGCCTGTCTGTTCTGTGAAAGACCCATGTATGGCCAGGCCCACTATATGGGAGGATCAGCTGGACTCCAATCTACAAAGACCTTCCCACTTCATGGTAAACATCCCCAGGAACAATACATAGGCTTCATTCAGCTCAAGCTTTGGATGAAGCCCCCTCCATGCACTGTCTCCTTTGGTTCTCTCAACTCCGTTAGGAGTGGTTCACTTACAGAAGGAACAGGCTAATAATGGAGGGCATGCAATTTGCTTGAGACCTCCAGAGAACCCAGGTTTGTCTGGCGGTGAGGCTGGGCACCTAATTTTTCCTTCCCTGCCGCTCCTGGCTGCTGTGTGTGATCTCTCCAAGCCCTTCAGTCCCACTCCTCCTGGACTGAGGCTCAGACCCGAAACATTCCCTCTGGGTGCTCTCCAAGTCAGGGAGCACCCGCTCCGTGCTGAGTCATGAGCCCAGCCAAGGCAGAACCAGCAAACAAGGACTTCTGGCTCCGTTCTGAGTCACCCTGAGTCTAAGATTTCCCCATCACCAGGCACAGGGGTGCTACGGAGGGAGACAGCCCAGCTGCACCTCACAGATGAGGGGACTTTGTGTGCAAACAGCCTGATGAGCCAATCCTGAAGGATGGGCCACCCTCCACCACGCCTTTTCTTCTACCCACTCAGCTGCCTTCCGAGTCTCCCACCATTAGGCTTTCCAAAACTATCCATTCCTTATTTATTCATTCAGTGTCCAAGAAAGACATTTCTAAACAACTGAGGAAAAAGGTCCCTACACTTCTACTTTGGTGAATACTGAAGAAGTTCCTTTGAAATAGGAAGACTTGCTTTCCAAGAAAATGCTAAGACATTTTCAGTAGGAAGCCTCAGTTCAAAGGACACAGCCCTGTTCTGGGAACTCGGGGAAACTGATGGGTTTACAAGCTCCCCTCCCCCGCCCCCCCCCCATTCAAATGGCAGCAATCGGCGATTCTAGGTGGTTCTGGATAGACAGTAAAGAACTTGGTATGTATGGCGTCGGATCTTACTGCCAGCCACAAGAAAAAATAATTAGATTGCTCTGCCAGAGCGGCCACCACCGCTGTCTGCTCCGGATCAGCGTGTCTGGCTGCGGTTGGCTCCCAGCCCCTCCCTACAGACCTGATGAGGATGCTGTGTCATTGGTGGGGACAAAACAGCTCCTCCAGACCTGAAAGGAGGGGCTCAGGGAGTCAGCACTGACCTCTGCACAGAAAAGGCCACCCAGAAAGTGACTAAAGGGACAGGCCTCTGGAGGACATCACGGTTGTGCTGGGGGGTTGCTGAGGGCTTCTTAAGACACACTTTGTGTTTCTACTTCTGTGGAGGCGTTGCCCTGTGCCCACAGATTCTGCTAGGCAAGGAGAGGCTGAGATGAAACAGACTGCCTGGAACACTCAACAGGGTTGTGAGCCAAAAAGACAAAGCAAGAGAGTCCACCACAAAGAGATTCCAATCAGAGCAGTGTGGAGTCTATCTAGAGCGGAGACAGCCTGCTTCTGGGCTGAGAGAGGTGAGGCAAGTAAATAAATATGCTTGACCCTTCTACAGGACCAGGAGCAGGAATGACTGGACAGCCTTTCTCTGGAGCCACAGGCTAGGCACACCCCTGTGCGTCATGGAATAGTTTCCCCTCAGCGTCTAGGATATTTAAAGAGGCAAGGTTTTTAAAAGCACACATCCATATCCTACACACATACACACTTCTCTGGCTTCCTCCAAAGCTACCAAGACCGCAAAGATATTTTTCATAGAAACAAGTGAGAACTTTGTAACATCAGCTATCACACACACACACACACACACACACACACACACACACAAGTCCCATGTACCCACAATCAGCTTCTGTATCTGTGTGCACTGAGATCTGGTGCTGGCTAGGAGTCCCTAAGGTCTGAGGCAGCAGTAGATATATGTGGTGACGCCTCACAGTGCAAGGCAGGGGGAAAGGGACTGGAGAACAGTACAGTGGGGGAGGGGACAATGAGGATTCTCATCAGTGCCAGTCACTGTAGAGTCTCCAAGGCTCTTGAGAAGAAGCAAGAGCCTTCTTCACCTCTCAGCTTCTCTTCATAAGGCCTCTCATATATTTAAGATCGAATTAAAACATGAAGGAAAAAAAGAACAAGTTTAGATTATGTATGGTTTCCTATTTTGGATGGAAGATACCGGAACAAAAATTTGAATGTCGATAAACAGTAATAAACATGTAGAGTGGTTTATATAAGGAAACCATGTGCCATTCCAGAAGCAGGGCAGTGCTAATCAAGCCTCATGGGTGGTATGAAGTTTTCTGACTCACCACCAGCCCCGACAGCATCCAACATTTTAAGCTTTCTCAGCCCTGGCTAACGTCAAACGCTGTCACAGTTCTCCTGTGTACGCACTCTAACCCTATAAAGGACAAATCTACTTCACAAAATGGGGGACAAACTGTGTCCTGGGAAGTGCAGTCAGTTCTTGTGCAAGCCAAAGACACAGGCTGTTCTTTAGAGGGAAAATGAAGGTCTTGGATGAACACCCTCCTGAGGCACGTGGCCGTGCTCCCGATCCACTCCCACCAAACCACTTTCCAGCCCAGACTGCAGCTTGCTGGAAAGGCGAGGGGGAGAAGAGCCACCCATTTCCTGACTCTGCTAAGAGGTGTAGTGGCCTAGGATCGATGGAGAAGGACAAAATGACCTCATCTTCAGAGAACAGGAGGATCTGCCCAGCCTAAAGCAGAATAAATGGGTCTTTCCACTTCAATCATAACTCAAACACAGTTCCAATTTTCTGTGAGAGAACATTTCTCCCTCTCACAGAACTCAGTACAATCTGCCAAAGTGGAAGTGAGATGCCGGAAGACAGAAAGGAGGCAAACGCTCCAGGCCTGGGGTGGCCGGAGGTCTCTCACACTGCCACCGTGCACAGGGGACCTAGGCTCCCTAGGCATGCCACCTCCAGAGGTCAGACACCAGGAGATGTTGGTAGGCCAAATGTGAAGCAGGAGGCTCTCCCTGTTCCCAAGGGGACCAGGGGCCACTGTGGCTCTTAAGACCATGGTGGCCGACTCAGAAGCACCTGAAAGCCCTATGAACTTACTTCTGGGTGCCATTCTGGGCAATTCAGATTCAACATGGGGTTGGAGGAGAAATGGCCAAGTTACTGCAGTGTGCATTCTTTTAATAGATTTATTATTTTTATCTTATTTGTGTCTACATATATGTCTGTGCATCAGATTCCCTGGAACTGGAGTGAGCCACGTGATGTGGGTGCTGGGAAGTGAGCCCAGGTCCTCTGCAAGAGCAGCAAGTGCAGTTAACTACTGGACCATCTCCCTAGGCCCTTAGGGTACAGTCTTAAAATGCTCCCAGGAGGGCATCAAGATGGCTTGGCAGGTAAAGACACCTACCACCAAGCCTGAGGGCCTGAGTTCCATCTCAAGAATCCACATGGGGGACACTTCCACTAAGTTGTCCTCTCAGCTCTACATAGAGGCCACACAGTGTGCACCCCACAAACACAAAACTCTGGGAGGCAGAGTAGGTGGATCTCTGTGAGTTCGAGGCCAGCATGGTCTACAGAGCAAGATCCAGCACAGGCACCAAAACTACAGAGAAACCCTGTCTTGAAAAAAAACAAAAACAAAAACAAAACACAAAACAAAACAAAACAAACAAACTCTAAAGATTGCCAGGTTGGTGAGTTCCCAAAACCACAGAGGTGAACAGCCCTGCTCCATGAAGGACAGTCTGCTGGGTAAGGAACCAGCACTCTAGAGTACCTGGCCTCAGAGATGCTGAGGAGGGGCTACAAAGGCCCATGTATCTCCAGCCCCCAAAGTGAATACCAACCTTTCTACAGAAAAAGTGGTCTTGGCTGGTGTGTGGGCCTCCCTGATCAGTGGAAAACTGCAGAAAAGTAAGATGGAGGAGGAAGTGTAGCCACTTGGAAAGGAGTTTGCTGCAGACACATTGCCTCCAGCAGAACCAGGCCAAGGGGCTTATTTACTATAAAAACAGGGCGGGAGATTTGCTATAACCACTCCAGAGAAAACATGTCAACCCCAGAAGACAACGTTTAAGACTAACTATACCACAAAGGGCTAGTGCTTTTCTTCTTTCCAGAAGGACTCACTTCTATCAGCTTTGACTATAAACATCCAGACGTTCTTGGTTCCCAACTCAGTGAAGGGATTTTTCTTGGCAGATAAGCATCTCCCCCTCAGGGGAATATGCTGTGAGGGTCTCTTAGCTCTTTCCCCTTATGCTTCAAGAAACCTATTTCAGGGGCTGGAGAGATGGCTCAGCAGTTAAGGAGAGCTTCCTGTTCTCCCAGAGGACATGAGTTCCATTCCCAACATTCACAAGTTGGCTGACAACCACCTCTAACTACAGCTCCAGAGATTCCAACACCACCCTTTTGGGCTCCGAGGGCACGTGTGCACACAAGCATACACATACGTAAAAATAAAGAAACGAATTCCTAACATAAACTATTAAAGGTTTTCCTGGTTTGTAGCTTGCAGTAAGGTACAACTTGTAAGTCAAACTGCCCCAGTCACATACATCTTCTGGGACCATCTGGGACCAAAGTATGGGTCTGAAAGGCGTGAAGCCCAGACTCAAAGCAAGCACAGCTTGAGGGACTTGGCTCCTAGATAGAAATGCTCATTTCCTCCTTATGCTTTGGTCCCATGCTGGCAAGTCCATCTCAAGTAATAAAGTTGGTAAAGGAAACCCTTCTCCTGAGTTAATCACAATCCACCATCAAAATCCTGGCTAGCTAGCACAGCAGAGTCAGTATGAGCCAGGTTCATAAAAATTCAAGGTACTTCTGATTTCTTACTGGTCAGTTCACTTGGGCCCTCTCTTTGCTATTGCTAAGTGGGTGACCTTCAGAAACACTTGAATTCTCTGCATTTCCTTATACAGAAGGAAGTGGGTCCCCATTAAGGACCTGACCAGGGGTTGGGGATTTAGCTCAGTGGTAGAGCGCTTGCCTAGCAAGCAGAAGGCCCTGGGTTCAGTCCCCAGCTCTGGTAAAATTTTCCAGTGTTTTCAAGCCTAAGATATCTGATTTAGTATTTTGCACTTCAGCAAGACCCTGTTTTGAAAAACTAGAAGACAAAACAAAACAAAATCAAACAAATCCCACTTTCTGAGTAACAGCATGCATGGGCATGCTCAAACTTGATCTTCACTTCCAACAAGGGGTGCCAGCAGGCTATGATTCTTCTTGTAGTTACAGGAAGGAGGCCTCAAAATACAGCTGTACACAGCTGTAATACACTATGGGTCCTCTACTCCCCACGCAGTCTGAAGAGGGCTAGTTTCAAAAGAGAACATTTTACCCAGTGGAACAGACACACACAAGAAAGATACATGCAATTATGCCCACCTAATTACAGTCAGGAATAAATATACAATTAATTCCTTGTAAATGTAAACTGCTGAGTATGTGGCTCACTGGTGGATACCAGGGTTGTAGCAAAAGTTGTAAGGAAAAAAAGTTTTGTCTGGCATTCTCAAGGGCCTGGGTCACCCCATGCATTAAAATGAAAGTAGAATTTTCTAAAATTATAATTTATAGAGCATTTCAAATTTGGTTAGTTTTTGAAAATTCCAAATATCAACTCTTTACTGCTTTTAATTTCTTCAGACAGCAATAAGGTTTTGTCTTTTGGGTGCTTTTGTTTTTTTCTTTGTTTCAGGCAAGGTTTTTCTATAGACCAGGCTGGCTTTGAACTCAGAGATCAGCCTGTCTCTGCCTCCCTAGTGCTGGGATTAAAGGTGTGCCCAGGTTAGTCTTTAAGTGTACTTATTTTACCAAACTTCTCATTTTGAAAAGATCAAACTTACATAATTATAATTTATGTAACTGATCAGTATGCTAAGTATGACTTTTGTTAATTATATATTAAAAGATTTGTAATTTTAAGCATTTTGTTCAAAACTAATTGTTTCTTTAAAGACAGGGAGACAGGGTTTCTCTGTGTAGTTTTAAAGGCTGTCCTGGATGGAACTGGCTCTGTAGCCCAAGCTGGCCTCGAACTCAGAGATCCGCCTGCCTCTGCCTCCTGAGTGCTGGGATTAAAGGCGTGCGCCACCACCGCCCTGCAAGACAGGGTCTTTTTTGTAGCACATTCCAAAGTTGGCTGGCTTCATTCCAAATTTATTTTTTTGAGACAGACTCTGGTTGTGTAGCCCATGCTGGCCTTGAATTCAAGATCCTCCCTCCTCAGCCTCCCAGAGTGCTGGGATGACAGGCCTGCCCATTCCTGGCTTCGTTCCAAATCTGTACTTTCACATTTTCTTGCTCTTGATATTGAAATTACACATGCCTGGATGTTCGTAAATGAAGCATACACCTGCTGTGTTCACAGGACTCAGCTGTTTCCGGTAACAAACTTCGAGTATTTTAATACGACAATAACAAGGAAGAATTACACCATTAAAAATGTACTCGCTTTCTCTCCAGTGTGAGGTAATGGCTAAGTATGTGAGACAATGTCGGAATTTCTGGTTTGGAAACTGTCAGAAAGAGTATCCTTAAAAAAAAAAAAAAAAAAAAAAAAAAAAGACCTGTAACAGCAGAGACCTCTCTAACCGAAAGCTGTTTCAATTAATAATACGAGTTTAATGTTAAATGTAGGGAAATAACTTATTTACTCTAGCTTACTGAGTCACTCTATGCCTGAGATCCGGCAAAGTCAAGATAAAACTAAGTTCGGAACTTGAAGGTGAAATCCCCAAAGGACTGCACTTCAGCAGCCCTGCAGGCCGGGCCGGGCGCCACCAGCACCGGAGGGAGCCCAGGGTGTCAGCACGCGAGGCGGTAGGACAGAAAGGCGGCGGCCGGGCCGGGCCTGGGCCTCAGCCGTTCATCCGGCCGGTCACCTCTCCCGGGGACCGCAGCTCCGGCCGGCCGCCCTTCGTCCTTTGCCCTTCGCAAGAAGCTGTAGAAAACGACCCGATGTCACCACGAGGGTCGCACCTCGCTGGCTCCCCTCCAAAACCACCCTTCCTGAGGCTCTCCCAGGGCCCGACGCCTGTCCGGGGAGGGTACGGGAAGGGACTCTCGTGGCGCAGGAGGGCGCAGGGTGGGGTGACTCGCGTAGCCCCGGCCCGACCCGGTCCCTCCACCGTCGAGGTGGGACCACGAACCCGACTCACCTTGGGACCCTCGGGGGGCACGCGCGGGTCGTTCCACGTCGTGGTGCGACTGTTGTGGTCCACGAAGAAGGGCCAGCCGGTCTGCGGATCGATCTTGATCTCCCAGCCCGGGGGCAGGGGGTCTCGGTCACCGGCTCCGTTGCCGGACGCCATCTGCATCACTGGAGACTGGGTTGCGGCGCTCATGCTGGGTCGGGGTCCGCCCGGGGCGCGGGTCACGAGGTCGTGGAGTGCGGGCACCTCTGCGTCGCCGACGTGTCCGGGAAGCCGGCGCCGGGCACCTTTATGAATTAAAGGACTGAGTGACGTGGCCGGAGAGGGGTGGAAGTGTCTGGAAATAGCCTCCTAGCTGCCAAAGGGGAAGGAGGAGATAAAGGGAAGGCAGCAACTGGCCGGCTAGAAACTTCTGGTCCCATCCAGAGAACTTGGCGGCCGCCCGGAGTTGGATGTGGAGCTCCGCCCTGAGTCATCGGCTATAATCGCGGCGGGGCGGGACCGTGGGCGGGATCGGAGGTGGGGATTTGTCACCCGCCCCTCCTCCTCGTCTTCTGCTGCTGTCCCTCCCAGCAGCTGTCCCGTGTGCGTCCCGGGGCGTGTACGTCCCAAAGCCGGTACGTCTCGCGACGGGTGGGCGCGCACCGGTGTCCTTGTGCGCCCAAGCTGGTTTTGACCTCCGAACTCGCAGCCACTCCTTCGTACCGCGTGGGGTGTCCCGGGACTGGCAGTCCGCGGGCCGGGTGCCTGTGGCCCCGCCTCTGTGGAGCGACTAAATCATCTTTAAGCTCGGAAAGTCCCTCCGGTCCCCCAAGCCCAAGTACGCTAATACTCAAGGACACTGGCGTCCTGCAGTGATGTTTTAATAACTTTCTCTCAAGGACTTTGGGATTGCTCCCGAGGAGTTCTGGAATGCTGATCTGACGTCACAAAAAAAAAGTGCTGTGAAACTCACCTGCCTGCTTTGGAAACCTGAAAAACAAAGGAAAGAAGTGAGGGCCTTATGCTCTGGGCCTTCTCTCGTATAGACACTTTCTTACAGTGACTGGTCTTAAAATTTATATTCTCTGGGGTTTGGAGTGGGTTTGTTGCTTGATTTTGTTTCTAATGGTAAAGGTGGACTCTGACTGGGAAAAATAAGGCAATCAACTCCTAATCCCATTGCCTTCCTAGTGGCCAGGTCACTCCAAAAAGAGAAGGTTTGTGGGGTCCAATTCAGGTTCTTCGGCATGCAGACTCACTCCCTCACATCAGAAACACCTTGAACTAAACTGAGCCCAATTTCCCAACTCAGATTCAGAGAACGTTCTGGATCCTTCAAAGATACCATCTTCTGGCCTCTTCTTCCCCTCAGATTTTTATTCTGTTTCAAATGCTAGAGGGTTCTGCCAGACATTTCCATTGAGTGATTTTTACTTCCAGAGACCTTCTTACCAGCCATGAAGTCCCAAAGCCTAAGTATAAGTACTGACAGGGCTAAGTGACTCTGTTACCAAACACACCCGGGACTAATGTGCAAGCCCAAATGTGGGTGTACTGACTTATCATGAAAATCACATTGGGCCCGACGGTGGCGGCACACGTCTTTAATCCCAGCACTCGGGAGGCAGAGCCAGGCGGATATCCGTGAGTTTGAGGCCAGCCTGGTCTCCAAAGCGAGTTCCAGGAAAGATGCAAAGCTACACAGAGAAATCCTGTCTCGAAAAACCAAAAGAAAAAAAGAAAATCACATTGGAAGGTATAGACTCTAGATTCACTAGCCAGTGTCTGTCTTTTGTTTCTTTATACTTGAACCTACCCAGTACAGGAATGGGTCCAGAGTTCATTTTCTATAAAAGAATAAAAATCAATGTTTACTGAGACAATGAAAAAAAAATTTTTTCACCCAGCTGAAAAATAAATTTTTTAAAGACATGGTCTATCTATGTAGCCCAGGCTGTCATTTAACTCACTCTGTAGACCAGGCTGGCCTCCAACTCACAGAGCTCTGCCTGTCTCTGCCTCCCAAGTCCTGGGATTAAAGCTGTGCACCACGGTGCCTAGCTATGTCCTTTTTTTTTTTTTTTTTAAGAAGAAAGATTAATTTTTTTTTATGTATGAGTGTTTTGCCTGCCTGCATGTATGTATACCATGTGTGTACAGTGCCTGCAGAGGCCTGAAGAGGTTGTTGGAGTCCTTGAAACTGTAGTTGCAATTGTTTTAAGCTTCCTGTGGGAACCGAACCTGGTCCTCTATGAGACTAGCAAAAGCTCTTAACTCCAGCACCCACCTCCCACCTTGTCCTTGAATTTCCCTTTCATCCTCACCAACCAATCAAAACTTCCTAAACATTCCTTGACTCTGTGACTTTGGTCTTCCTTCAGTCCCACCAACCTGTCCAGATCATCCTACCCTCTCTGTGTCCCCACACAGCCTCTTAATGGGTTTCCCAGCCTCTTGATCTTGTCTCTGTGCCTCTGGCCCACATTAACAGCCAGAGAGACCTCTTCAAGCACCCAAGCCCACTCTCCTGGGTCTGGTGCACAAAGGACTCTTCCTCACTTTGGCTGGTGTATACTGCAGCTGGTCCTGCTGAACTGTGTCTTGCACACACTGCTTCCTCCACCAGGATAGTTTTTCTATCCACTCCAACTATCACCCCTTCGTTGGCCTGCCCAACTTTTCCCAGTATTGCCTTTGGTACCACTCTCCTTCACCCTACCCCCACGCCCCTCCAACACACCTGAGTCCTATGACCATCCACATCCTGTACCACCCTACCAATTGCTTTACATTGTAAACGCTTGTTTGTTTGATTTACTTGTGGGCTGAGTTTTGGAGAGCAGGAGCAGGATCTTGATCACCACTGTGTCCCCATCCCCGGGCACAGTGCAAGGTAAATAATAGTTATTAAGGCAACAACAGTTGTAATGGCTACCGCTTCTTGAGCAATTACTGAATGTCAAGCCCTATGTTAATGACTTTACGTGGACTACCACATTTGATCTTTGTGGTGGAAGCTGTGATATGGTGCTTAGATCTCCTTCCAGCAATGAAGGGCTGGTTCTACCCTCTGCAGAGAGTGCCGCAAGAGGAGATCAGGACCTGTCCTGTTTCTCTGCCAACAGTGCCGGAAGAACACAAACCTTTGTTTCTTTGTTTTGAGATAGGGCCTCTCTGTGTAGCCCTAGCTGTCCAGCAATGAGATAAGTAGACCAGGATGCTATTTGACCTCAAACCTTCAGAGATCTGACTGTCCTTGCCTCCGGAGTGATGGGATTATAGGTGTGCACCACCACACCCGGTGAGATAGGATTTTTTTTTTTTAAAACCTTTTGTGGATGAGGAAATAGGCTTAGAGATGTTTAATGACTCACTCACTGTCATGTAGATCAATGTTTTGGGACTAGTCTCAGTGAAGAAAACCGCCTTGTCCAATGTCAGCCTTCCTTCTGAGACAGCCTGTATCCAATGAACTGATCCACCCAGGCCCATTCTACCTGTAGGCTCCCTAGATCCACCTCCAGGACAGGGCTAATGGGCCACCCCAGCTCCTGCACCCTCTGGGTTTGGCTGCTGTTTTCTTTAGAACTGCACCAGAGTTCAGCCTGTGTCTGTGTTACTCCTAAAAGGATTCTGGACTGGCTCCTGCTCAATAATCTTCATGTCACAGTCTCCTTCCTAAGGCTCCTGAGCTGGGCCAGACGTGTGACAGACGCCTTCGACCCCAGATGCTTAGGAGGCTGAGGCAGGAGGATGGAAACCTCAAGGCCTGCCTGGGTCACAGGGCTCACAAACTGCAGCAGTGCTCCCAGGAGCTCCGAGGCTAGGCAGCACTCACACGATTTTCTTTTCACGGGGGAGGCAGCTTGGGTTTGGAGATGCTTCCATGGAGCTTTGATTGGTGGAGGTGGGGTCTGAATTTCAGCAATTGACTCATAAGCCCACGCTATTAATCTGGCACTCAGTACATAAAGTAAATAAGTCAATGGTACAGTCCCACTAGTCACCAAGTTACACTAAAAAGCTGTCATTGAGAAGCCTAGCTATGGGTATGTGATTTTTCTCAATGCCAAGACAATGAGCAGCTACTGTGGAAGAGTCTAAATCAGCCTGTTAATGATGGGTCCCAGTTGTCCTGATTCATACTTCAGGTCACAGACAGGGGGGCTCAAACCCAGATATGATTTTTTTTTTTTAATGAAAATGTCACCCAAAAGATTTCAGTGCCTGGATGATTTAATACATTTCTAATGGAACATGAGCTGGCATTGAGAACAGCCAGTTCTCTCAGATGTATGCAGAACATTGATCATTTCAGATCGTATTTGTTTGCTTTTGATGCTATCCGAGAAGAGTGCATGAAGCCAGGCACACCTTCTCCAGCCACTCCCTCCAAGGGGATGCTTCCACAGTGAGCAGAGAGGAAGGCAAGGACATCTGAAGAGTGCCTGGATGGGAGACAGGACCTGGGAAAGTGTTGGTGCAGACTTGGGGAGAGGAGATGTCTGGTCTGGCTGTGCTATGGAGACTCATGATAGGTTCTATAAATACACCCTGGTGGAGGTGGAGGGGGAAATCAATATGGTTTAGCTACTGCATTTCAGACTGTCTCTGACATTGCATCTGTTTGTCACTAAAAACTGAAGTCTATGCGTGCTCCAGCTCAGCTGCCCTGTACTCTCTGGCCTCCTGTGGCAGGTACATCCTGGAACAAACATCTGGCTTTTAACCATAGACCATTTCTATTATGCTGTTCACTCTCTACATTCTTCCCTGAAAAAAAAAAAAAAAAAATGGCAGGAACCAAGGAATCAGGTGTTGTAACTGTGATTGCTGGGATTTCTTTTTCGATTAGTTTGTACGGGTTTGATTTGGTTGTGTTTGAGATGGGGGTCTCACTTTGTAGCCTTGGCTAGCCTATAGCTCTCTATGTAGACCAGGCTAGGCTCAAACACATACACATCTGCCTGCTTTGGCCTCCTCTGTGCTGAGATTAAAGGTGGTCACCACCATATGGACTACAGATTTATTTTTATGTGAATGTGTGTATGCTATGGTGGAGGCCCCTGAAAGGGTAGCCCCCTGGAGCTGGAGCTGTAGGCAGTTGTGAGTCAAATTCAGTTGTGAGCCAGGAACTGAATTTGGGTCCTGTGGAAAAGTACTCTTAACCACTGAGCCCATCTCTCTCGCTTCCGTTTGTTTTTTGAGAAGGGAAAAAGGACGAGGGAGTGAGCAGTCGTGTATCTGGGTGTTGACCAGAGGAGGGCACAGCTTGTGGTTTAGAGGGGACAAATTAGGTAGGGAGTCACATAGTGACATGGGGCTGATCTCCAATCAAGCTGGGGCTGGCAGAAGAGAACTGAGTGAGCCTGTGGGGGCAGGATGGTGATGTGACTCTGGTGTTGGCAGGGAGGTTAAGGTTTATCTGAAGTGTGGTCAGCAGCTCAAGGGCAAGGGGAGACTGCCCAGTTAGCTTTAACAGACAGTGCATCAATGTCAAGTGCAATGCTGTATGCCTGAACTCTGCTGGTGGAGCTGGAAAGATGGCTCAGTGGCTAAGTGTGCTTACTGCTCTTCCCGAGGACCTGAGTTTGGTTCCTAGCACCTACACTGAGGTCTCACAATTTCCTGTAAGTCCAGCTCTGGGGGATCCAATACTCTTTTCTGCACACACACACACACACACACACACACACACACACACACCCCTTAAGAAAATAAAAGCTTCTGGAGGCTGAGTCAGGAAGATGGAGAGTTCATGTCCACGCTAGGCAATGAGAAAGACCTGGACTTCAAAATACAACCTCCTCCCCTGCTATCACCTAACTACCTCCCCTAACTACTTTCCTTAACTACCTCCCCTAACCACCTCCCTTAACTACCTCCCCTAACCACCTCCCTTAACTACATCCCCTAACTTCCTCCCCTAACCACCTCCCTTAACTACCTCCCCTAACCACCTCCCTTAACTACATCCCCTAACTTCCTCCCCTAACTACCTCCCCTAACTTCCTCTCCTCACTATCTACCTCCCTTAACTACCTCCTCTACCGGAGTCCTGAGCTACCACAAAGCCCAGCCTGCTCCCCTCACTCCCATTTCCCAAGCATAAACATGTTGAGGAAACACGTTAAACACTGTGTTGGTTACCTTTTTCACTGCTGTGACAGACGCCTAACAAAATCACTTAAGGAAGGGCTTGGCTGGCTGGCAGTGTGAGGGTGTAGCCTATCACAGCGGGGAAGGTACAGCAGCTGGAGTGAGAGGCAGCAGGTCACCTCATCCTCAGCGGGGAAGCAGAGACTCATTCACTTTGTTTCTGGAGTCCAGGATCCCAGCCCCCGGTGCTGCTCACAGGCAGGGTGGACCTTTCCTTCTCAGTCAATCCTTTCAGGAAACACCCTCCTACATACAGCCAGAGGTGTGTTTGAATGTGACTCTAAATCCAGTGGCATTGACAATGACCACTAACTCTCAAGAGCACTGTGCTAAGATCGTCAGGACCCAACGTATTATCTGCCCAGCAGCCCTAGGAGGCATAGCTGCGATTAAGCCCACTGGAGGGATGAGGAGCGGTCGTAGAACTATTTAACTCACTAGGAGTTATATTCCTTAAGAGTCAGAATTTGAAAGCAGATCTCTGGGAGTCTAGGCCTGAACAAGCACAGCACGTCCTGATGTGCTCATCTCCTTCTCACGTGAAGTTTGATGGGTTGGAGTCTACCTCCCCACCCAAGTTCATGGTCAGCTCAAATGTGACCTTATCAATTAAGGTGGACCCTAATCCAGTGACTGGCATCCTTATAAGAAGAAAGAAAAGTGAACAGAGACAGGCAGCCCCATGGGAAGAGCACCACATGATTTCAGACAACCAGAATGATGCATTGACAAGCCAGGAGCTCCCAGGACAGCTGGCAACCGTCAGTGAAGGCACAGGAAACAAGCCAGATTCTCGCCCAGAACCTTCCAGAGAGAGAGAGAGACAGGCAGGCAGGCAGGCAGGCAGACAGACAGACAGACACAGACATAGAAACAGAAAGACAGAGACAGAAAAACGGAACAAGTCTTGCTGACTCATTGGTCTTAGACCTCTGGCCTCCTGCACCGTGAGGTCTATTAAGACCCGAGAGGTGTCAGTATTTATGAGGGTGACCCTAGAAGACGAAGCCAGCACCCAGCAGCCACACTATCGGTCTTTATCGCCTGACTTCAGAGTGAGGCTCAGAACTGTCACGACTGTCATCACAAAGGCGTCCCCTTTCAAGCACAACCCCACATTGTTCCTCATCAGGCCCAAAAACGCATTAGCATTACGGGAGCTTCTGCCCACTGAGGTCACAGGCACCCCACTGACACTCCTGGAATTTTAGGGCTCTGGGAATGCAAGGTCAGGTCCTAATGCACAGCAGGTACCTCACCCACTGAGCCATGTCCCCGCCCACTGTCCTCTCATCACTGAATCATATCCCTGTGAAATGTTTTGGACTGTCCATCCAATCTTCCCTCCTCATCTCCCAGGAGAACGCAGACTCTGAGGAGTGACTCTCTCACACGTTAGCGCTTTAAAAATGCAACACTTTAATGGGGTCTTCCACCTCTTTAGGGACTCAAAGCTTAGGTCTGTTTTCGGTTGTTACCCTGACTAAACATAAATGAATGGCCATTTTTATCAGTTCCCCCCCACACACACACACTGGCCCAATAAATAGTGATAGAAACATAGGAAGGGAATGGAAAACGTCAGCTACTCAGCAGGCTTGTGGGGCCTGGCTTTGTGACTCTGCAGATGACGGAGTTGTGGGCTCATCAGCTGACCATTGGTCATTTACTATGGCTGCTGTAGTGAAGTATCCCAAGCTGGCAGCTAAGAACCAGAAAAGCTCACTGTCTCCCAGCTCTAAAAGCTAGAAGCCTGAGACCGAGAAAGTAGGAGACTGGAGAAATGGCTCAGAGATCAAGATCACTGGATGCTCTTTCAGAGGGCAGGGGTTCGATTTCCAGTACCCACATGTGGACTCACAAACATCTGTAACTCCAGTTCTGGAAATCTGACACTTTCTTCTGAACTCTGTGGGCACCAAGCATGCGTATGGTTCACAAACATATGTGCAGGCAAAACATTCATAAACATAAAATAAGTAAATCTTTAAAAAGAATGTTTAGCTGGGCAGTGGTGGTATACACCTTTAATCTCAGCACTCAGGAGGCAGAAGCAGGTAGATCTCTATGAGTTCGAGGCCAGCCTGGTCTACAGAGTGAGTTTCAGAACAGCCAAGGCTATTATACAGAGAAACCCTGTCAATAAAAAACAAACATAAATAAATAAAAATAAATAAATAGCCGGGCGGTGGTGGCGCACGCCTGTAATCCCAGCACTCGGGAGGCACAGCCAGGCGGATCTCTGTGAGTTCAAGGCCAGCCTGCCTGGGAGTGAGATCCAGGAAAGGAGCGAAGCTACACAGAGAAACCCTGTCTCGAAAAACCAAAACCAAAACAATATATATATATATATATATATAAACAATGTTTTAAAAAATTTCAAGTTTGTTGTAGTGGCACAGGCCTTTAATCCCAGCACTCAGGAGGCAGAAGCAGGTGGATCTCTGTGAGTTTGAGGACAACCTGGTCTGCATAGTTCCAGGACAGCCAGAGCTACATAGTGAAACCTTGTCTCAGAGGGGGAAAAAAGGTCAAATTATGAGGCAGGTTGGTCATTTCTAAGAACCAAGAAGTGAAAACTTGTCCTCTCTCCTTGCTGAGTGTCTCAGTCACTGTTAGATTGCTGTGAAGAGATGCCATGGTCAAGGCAACTGTTACAAAAGAATAAATATAATTGGAGACTTCAGCTTCCAGTCTCAGAGGGTGAGTCTGTTTTCATCCTGGTGGGAGGAAGACTGGCATAGTACTGGAGCAGTAGTTGAGAGCTTCACATCCTGACCACAGGCAGCAGGCAGAGGCACTTGGTGAAGAGTAAGTAAGTCTTCCTTCTTCTGATGTTTCCTAGCATGCCAGCTCCCACCCTAGTATCCACCAGCATCCCTAGGTTAGTGGGTATTCTTCTAGGGCCCATCCATTTATCAGCATCAGCTTGTTCTTCCTACTTAACAAATGAAAGCATACCAGTACTCTAGCATCAACCACATACCGGTGTGTGTGTGTGTGTGTGTGTGTGTGTGTGTGTGTGAACATATATGTACATGCATGTGCCGGTCAGAGGTTGACACCAGGTGTCTGTACTTTCACTTTATTTTTGAGACAAGGTCTCTCACCTATTGCCTGGACTGGGTGCCCAGCAAATCCCGAAGACCCTCCTGTCTCCATCTCTGCAGCACTGAGCTTACAGGCACCACACTGGCACTCCTGGCCTTTTACGATGAGCCTGGGGGTTGGTCTCATGCCTGTGCTCTTCTTCATTTTTCTTTTAGCAATTTCCCTGGGAAACATTCTGTATTGGCTGCACGTACCTTCCTCCCTCCTGTAGGCTTGTGCAGGGTCCTGTTTATTTCTTTAACTCTCCGTTCATTTAACTGCTCACCAGTTGGTAGACATTTCAAGTCTTCTGCAGTGCATACTCCTATGAGTGGGGTTCTGCATGGATGTGCAAACCAGATCAACCAATACCTCCAACTACAAGTGTGTTTGTCATTTGGCCGGTGCATTTTAAAATGTCAGATATTTTGCTAAGTCCGTCTCCAAGAAGGTTAGGGAAGGCCAGCCTTGTGTGGACAGAGCTGAGTGCCTGTATCTCAGGGTTTTGCTGAACTAACATTTTGCTAGCTAAACAGTCCTGGCTGAGCTGCCACCTTCCCTGGCACTTTCCGTTTGCATTGCTGCTCTGCTGAGTGCTTGTGGATGTCCTGTCTGGATTCCTCTGCTGTGAACAGTCTGTCCCTATCCTTTGCCCATTTTTCTTTTAGGATTGAGGAGGAATGAAACGGATTTTTGCAGATGCAGAACAGGGAAGAGAATAAGGCCACCAGATAGCTGTGGCGCACACAAAGATGGGGACTGTCATTGAAAAACAGCCCAAGGCATTCCACCTCTGTTCCAGTTGCCTGGGATTTCTTTCCCTGCCTGCCCAATCAACAGCCAGCTCTAGAACAAGGAGGAAAGCCTAGAAATTAAATTCTGTGCTTACAATTTCAAATTCAAGCTTGGAATTGAATTGTCGGAGAAACCACTAGGCCCTTTCTCCAAGCCTGGTTTATCTCAAGGGGGTTGATGTCAGCTTGGTGGAGAGAGAAGGAAAATCCACTGGATGCATTAAATAGGCTTGGGAGAAAGCTGAAGATGAAAGAGGGTACGTATGTCATGAAGGGCAGGTCAGAGACCAGAGCCAAGGACTTCTCCCTGGGCCACAGCATTCCTTTGTGTTTTTCTTTCCTCTTCCTCCCCCTCCCCCCCAGTTATGGCTGGGCTAAGTTCAGACCCACAGGGACAGACATTTCTATCTGAGTCTGTTCTTAGGTTGCTTTCAGGATGGGAAAAGCATCAGGGTTGTGCTGTTGGTCTTTCTGTTGTGTAAAGAGGAATTCAAGTTCTGGTATCGGTGCTGCCGCCTCCCCTTCTAGTGTTTCCAGAAGATATGTACAGTTGTTTCCTCAGGGTTCCAGTCTTCTAGACTCTCTTGGGATTTAACCAATACCTCAACAATCCCCGAGCTAGACCTGAACGCACAGAGGAAGTTCTCTGTCTTTCAAGATGGCATACTGGAGCTGGTTGATTTTATACCTCAACTTGGACATTTGGGAAAATGTTGTTTGGGATGATCCTGTGAAGATTTCTTGTTTAGTTGGTTTTTCAAGGAAATTATCACTTAAATCCATAGGCTTTAGGGCTGAGAATGTAGCTCAGTGGTACTTGCCTAGCATGTACAAGGCCCTGAGTTCAATCCTTAGCACTACTATAAGTCCACAGATATAGAGCTGTTATAGAATATTATTTTAAAATTTGTTTTAAACATTTGTTTATGCTGTGTAACACTTGTTTTAATGATACAAAGATGTGTTGTATTCTTTTATGTTATATTTGTTTTATTCTGTGAAGCTGTGTTATTTTGCCTGTCTAAAACACTTATTGGTCTAATAAAGAGATGAATGGCCAATAGCAAGTCAGGAGAAAGAATAGATGGGGCTGGCAGGTAGAGAGAATAAATAGGAAGAGAAATCTGGGAAGAAAAGATCAAGGAGTGAGAAAAGGAGAGAAGGAGGCTGGAGTGGGGGGCCGGCAGACACACAGCCACATAGCCAGACACAAAGTAAGAAGGAAAGAAAAAGTATACAGAAATAGAGAAAGGTAAAATTCCAGAGGCAACAAGATAGAAGGCATAATTTTAAGGTAAGAGAAGCTGACTAGAAATAAGCCAAGCTAAGGCCAGCCATTTGTAAGTAAGAATAAGCCTCCAATCTTTGGATGCTTTCCTGGGTCTTCAGCCTAATGCCCTACACCACAAATTCCATAAAATTTCAAATTTCTCTCTCTCTCTCTCTCTCTCTCTCTCTCTCTCTCTCTCTCTCTCACACACACACACACACACACACACACACACACACACACACACACACATACACACTGCTTCTCTGGGAAAACTGGACTAATTAGAAATGAGTTGTGTGATCATTAGAGGTTGTAACTGGAGTTTTTAGGGGGAAAGCATGGGTTCACACAGCTCCAAAAGAGTGAGGATCTGCCACCCAGGCCAACACACCAATTTGATAGTGAAAAG
Organism: Onychomys torridus; assembly: GCF_903995425.1. NCBI lineage: Eukaryota > Metazoa > Chordata > Mammalia > Rodentia > Cricetidae > Onychomys > Onychomys torridus. The sequence goes on along the minus strand of NC_050443.1, from coordinate 106,387,074 downwards.
CTGAGAAAGGATATTGATTCAGAGTGAGTACATTGGGAAGAGGAAGACAGATGTAAAGTGAGCTGGAGTTCATGCTCTGGGTACCAACATGAAGTTTAGATTTCAATAGAGGAAAAATGTAGGTGGAGGTAGGATCAGGGGAGGGCAATCCTGGCCAGGCTGTGGTCTGGTTGAGCATTGTGTCAGTTCTGCAAGGTGGTCTGAAGAAGTCCTCATCTCAGTCATCACTTGAGGGACACAGTCTGGTTCTCAGTGGAGGATCACTTCTGCTCCAGGGTGCAGCCTCACCACCGTGGATAAGTGTCCTGGTCTGGGGGACGGGAATCTCTTTCCTATGGAATTTATTCTTCCTGTAATCTAAGGTACTGCAGGTTTAGGACAATGACTTACCTTTTGCCATCAGCCTTGAGGAAGGATGAAATAAGTTAGACCCTCCTTGAGTGATTTACATGCTGATCTGTTACAGGGACAAACAGGGGACACATAGTAAATGACATAAAATAGAGAAAGAGACACCAAGCTTTTATCCTGAATTTAGTTTTGTGGCAGGCCCAAGTGAGGAATCAATTTTTTTTTTTTAAGAACATTTTCTGGGTGCCTGTTTCAAGGCAATAACCTACCTGACAGTGTCAGGGTGAGGAATGACATTTGGAGAGATACCTCCAACCAGGGAGGCCTTGAGAAGGGTCTGGATCAAGATCAAGTTTAAGTAGGTTGGGGAAGAAGAAAGGGCCTTCTGAGTGGGAAGCACAACCACAGGAACAAATGTGTAGAGCCAGGTTCAGGAAGGAGCCAGTCAAAGGGCCACAGAGGCCCCTGGCACTCATGTCTCCCTCCTGGCAGCTAACATGGCTGCAGCTGGACTCCTCATAGGAGCACGTATGAAAGGCACATCTGCATCTTTGGACATAAGCAGGGCTCCTTTGCATGTGTTATCCCTGTGGCTAACTTCATTCCATTCTTGGCAGAAACTGATGCTGGATAAGTGTTACAAGTGAGTTATAATCTGTGGCATGATTAGTCCCTTACCCTGTCCCCAAAGTGTCAGGACTCTGGTGATGATGGTTGTGAGGACCGCTTCGTCCTTAGCACCTCATGTTCCAAAATATACACTTGTAAACAATCAGACAATACATAAGACTATAAAGCAGACACTGGTGGTTCCACTGTCCAGAGAGGAGAGCTGACAGAAAGGAGAATAATTCATCTTCAGCTGCAAAACAGGATTCTTTATTACTGCCTCGTTATTAGAGCGATGTCCTTGCTCTTGAACCAAGACCCTCACATTCACTGAACATCCATGTGCATAATCAGTGTGAAGGGTCTAAATACAAACAGACAGACAACATAGGACCTTGGGGTGTGTCCTCAGTGTTCAGAGAATTTCCTAGAAGCCAAGCTTTTAAGGGCGTTGCTGTTTCTGGGCCACATTTTGGCTGTTGGACACATACACTTGTGTTAAGCTTGAAAACACTTTAGAAAAAAAAAAAAAAAAGCTAGGTTCTTCCCCAAATTGTGGTGAAAGCAAATAAAAAAGCTACTCAGAACCCTTTTTTTGTTTGTTTGTTTTTTGAAAAATAGGGTATGACATTTTGAAGAGCTCTTTTTCATGGCTTCATTTAGGTCTGTCTGGAATTTCATCCTTAGTTTAATGAGATGTTTTGATTTGTTGTTTGTTTCTGAAGATCACATTCTTCTACTGGGGAGCAGCTATTCACCCCAACAGGTCAAACTGGTTTAGTTTGATCTCTTTTCAGGGATAAAAAAGAAGCTTTGTTTTTTGCAAGAAAGAACTGCGACAGTGTGCACTATTTCCCTTCTTGATGTTTTTATGTTAATAACAGTAAGTGCATAAACAGTATAGAAAGGCCATCATTATTTGGAAATGTATTTTAAATATTTAAGCAACTGTATGAAGGAAGCATTTCTGATAGACCTTTTTCTCTTTATTCTTTAGAATTTAAATTTTTTATTATATTTTATTTTATGTGCATGTGTATATCTGTGGGTGCATGAATGGCATGACATGTATGTGGACATCCGAAGACAACTTGCAAGACCCCAGTTCTCTCCCAGCCAAGTGGTGGTGGCACACACTTTTAATCCCAGCACTTGGGAGGCAGAGGATCTCAAGGCTAGCCTGGGCTACAGATCGAATTCCAAGACAGCCAGGGATATATCCATCTGTTCTTTTGTTTGTTTGTTTGTTTGTTTGTTTGAGCTGAGGATCAAACCCAGGGCCTTGTGCTTGCTAGGCAAGAGCTCTACCACTGAGCTAAATCCCCAGCTCCATCCATCTGTTTTTCAAAAAACAAAACAAAACAAAAAAAGAGTCAGTTGTCTTTGTCTACTATGGATCTAGGGAATGGAACTCAGGTGGCCAGGTTTGGTAGCACCTTCTCCACTGAGCCATCTCATCATCCCACCTTTTACTGGATTCATGCTTGGAGTTTACTCTCATTCAAGGAAAACCCATTAGGATTTCCTAAAGCTTTTCTGGTTAATTATATTCAAGTCCCTCACACTCTCCATCTGTCTTAGTCAGGGTTTCTATTGCTGTGAAGAGAAATCATGACCATGGCAACTCTTATAAGGGAAAACATCTAAGTGGGGATGTCTTACTGCTGTGGGATATATCATAAGAACTCAGCTGGTTATGGCAAAGTCACTACCTGGAGGGATCAGGGAATTCCTCCAGAAAAAGCCAAATTCCAAGGAGTTTTTGGTGTTACTTGGCTTGTTATATACCCGCTGTATTCTGTTATGAAAATCGTGTGTGCCTTCATAGTTTTCCCAATTGACTTTTCCCTAAGAAAGGCTATCAGTGTGGACTGATCAACTCTCTGGACATACATATTCCAGGTATTTGGAGAACAGCCTCAGGAAAGGCTTTCTCTGGAATCAGATATCTCCCTTAGCCACTTTCAAGGACTACAGGAAGCACCACCCAGGTGGGCGCCCAACTTCCGAGAACTACAGTGATAACAGCCCACATACAAGTCTCCTGACTTAAGGTAAATTCCACAAGGAGACACCGCCCAGGTGGGCGCCCAACTTTCAAGGACTAACAGTGATAGCAGCCCACATACAAGTCTCCTGACTTAAGGTAAATTCCACAAGGGGACACTGCCGAGGTCAGGTGGACATTAAGTAATAGCTTTACACAATTTAGCTCAGACCCTCCCTTTTTATACTGGGACTTCCAGGGCACCAGACAGAGAAAAGAGAATGGAAGAACTAGATGGGTAAGAACTTGAGAGGAACAAACTGAAATGGGGAGGGACTAGATTGAAGGGCTAGAAGAGAGTACTAGAGGAACAAGATGGAAGATGAGGAAGAGCCAGATGGGGAAGAATAAGAGGAGAGAGAAGGAGATGGGAGAGGAGCTGATAGGGGAAAGAACTAGATGGATGAGAACCTAGAAGGGACAGAACAAGATGAAGGAATTAAGATAGAACCTAGAGGGGACAATAGATAAATATATAGAGAAATCAGGCAAGAAAGGAGCTAGGCACGAGAGCAGAATAGAAGCTGTGTCGAGAGAAAACCGTCACAGAATAATGAAGTGTATGAACTAAGGAGTTTCGTGTACATAGATTCATTTCTTTTCATCAAAGATTAATTATCAGCTGGTTGTATATTCTTCCCGGACCCTGGGAGGGAACTATCAAGGAGCTGAACCCCTATAGTCCCCCATATCTTATAGTTTCAGAGATTTAGTTCATTATCATCATGGTGCAACATGGCGGCATGAAGACAGATGTAGTGCTGGAGAAGGAGCTGAGAGTTCTACATCTGGATCTGCAGGCAGCAGAAGCAACTGTGTGCCACACTGAGCAGTAGCTTGAGCATAGGAGACCTCAAAGCCCACCCTGACAGTGACACACTTCCTCCAACAAGTCCTCACCTACTCCAACAAACTATCTCCCAATAGTACCACTCCCGATGGTGGCCATTTTCTTTCAAACCACCACACCATCCCACTGTCTTATTTTTGACTGCAGATGCCAAGTCCCACTCCCACCAGAGCAGGGGGCGTCTGCCTTGCATGTAACCCATGTGACAACTATACCCTCTGAAAGAGTCTGCTGGCCCTAAAGTGGAAGTCCATACACTATCCTGTGTAGTTAGAGTTTTCCTGCCTGGCCCAGTCAGGACAAATCTCTCTTACCCGCCAGTCCCACAGTCACTCAGACCCCAACCAAGAAAGCACACAGAAACTTACATTGTTTAGAAAACTGTATGGCTGTGGCAGGCTTCTTGTTATCTCCTTCTTCTATCTTAAATTAACCCATTTCTGTTAGTCTATACTTTGCCACATGGCTTGTGGCTTACCAGTGTCTTTACATGTTGCTTTTCATGGCGGCGGCTGGCGGTGTCTCTCCCCAGCCTTCTACTTCCCAGAATCCTCTTCTCTCTTGTCCCGCCTATACTGCCTGCCTAGCCACTGGCCAAACAGCATTTTATTTGTACAGAGCGATATCCACAGCACTTCCCCTTTTCTTTTTTTTTTTTTTAAGGAAGGTTTTAACTTTTACATAGTAAAATTACATATAACAAAACAATTATCAAGCAAGAATTATAGTTACATTATTAAAGAAGATATACTATCTATCTTATATTTGTGAGTCCACGGTTTTATATCTAATTTATCTTTTATCATAACTGAGAAAATTATAACTATCTAGTCTTCAACCACATCAAAGACCTCAGAAGGATATAATATTACCTGAGAACCGGGAGAAGGATGCAAGCAACTTTCGGGAGTCTTGCAGGGTAGACAGAGACAGCTGGTAGCCTGGACAGTCACCTAATGTTCCTTTGTAAAGTTGGGGCATTTGTCTTCAGCCCACAGGGCTAGAGTCTCTCGGTCACTTCTCTCAGTGTCCTGTAGAATGTCTGGCAGTGTCCTCTGCAAAGCAGGAACCTGAAGGACCATTTTGTCAAGCAAAGTTTAGTGGTCACCTTTCTATGGGTCCTGCATGTCCAGTCGATCAAGCAGTCCCAGGCAAGAACAGTTTCTTGTCCAAATGGCTATTTTTGCCAAGGTGAACATAAACTCCATATGAAGTGTCTTCAATGCCCATCCTCCTCTCTGAAGTAAATCGGTGCTGCCAGGAGCAGACATGTCTCACTGTCCAGAAAGTCTAAATTTTAAAAAATATTTTAAATGCCATATTCTGAAGGTCTTTGAAGTATTTGAAGATTACCTATCTATCTGAAATATCTCTGTGTATACCTAGAAGACTTAACTAACATGGCTATGAGTATGATTATCACAGATGATTAATTATTAATCTATTTTTAATTATCCATTACAATTTTAAATGAGCTATACAAACACAATACCTTAAACAGGAGTAGAAATATATACATAGTATAACAAAATTAACTTTAAATTTGTATCAATAGACTAAAATCTATACCAATGCAAAACATTTTAAACAAGTTGTTGCTCTTTAGAAGTAAGTTCCTTCCTTAATCTACTCTTTCATCCTATTATATCTATATCATATCCCCTTTTCTTCTTTAGAAAGAGATCTCATTTATAATCAACCTGCTTTAAAGAAAAATATTGTTTTTTCTCTGTCCCATACCAGAGGGCTCTTCTGATTTGGGACACAAGAATCTCTTAACCTTTTCTTTTAGCAATATGTCTGGGTTTAGAGAAGGAGTGAGCCAATTCCATCTCCAAAGCCAGCTTGATAATTTTGGGAAATTGGGTGTAGTTTCTCTTACTACTTCCTGCTGGAGTGGGGCGCTGTAACTTATGGGGTTACAAAGAAAATTTTAGGATTATGGAGTAGTCCATCAGGGTAAACCTCTGAGCCAGTTGCCTTGAAACCATTCTGGATGTTGGATCATCTGGGCCATGGTGTCATCGGAGACCTTTCAGGTGGTCTCGGCTGATCAAACCTGATGTATCTTAATCTGGAACAAATCCACAGCCTCTGGTTTTCTGTGGAAACAAAAGCAGAGACTCCTTTCCAAAGCAACATATCCTTATATCCAAATTTCAAAGTCAAGGTACCTTTAAAATTTACATTTTTGTTTAACTCAACAGCTTTTATGATCAAATATTTTTCTGTGGTTAAAAATCCCAAAGACAACATAAACCAGATTCTCTGTGTAATATCCATCTTTGTAAGACTGAAACGCTGCTGTGGCTGCTGGCTCCGCCCACCTCAGTTTCCCAACATGGCGGTGGCACTGTTTACCGCCAGCTCTGGGTCTGGAGCCATGTGTACCATCAGCTATCAGAAGCAGTTCTATCAAAGCAGTGCATAGCCCAGAAACTTTTTTTTTTTAAACTACCAAAGGCTAAATCCACCACGCAGCAGAGTAAAGTGCTGCTTGTAGATTCCTCATTCCCGCCGCAGTACAGGTCAGACGCACACGCCAGGAACCCGCCAGAGTAGCTCAAACCAGCAGGCTGCCGCTAACTTGAGAGAGACAACTAGGAAGCTGTTTTTAGCTCCGTTTAGAATCTTTTTTCTCAGGTTTTAGGTGGAAACTCTTGCCAATACGTTGGGCGCAATTTGTAGCTAGAGTTTTCCTGCCTGGCTCACAGTTGGGCGCCAGATATTGGTTAAATTATTAAGGCCACTCCACGTAGTTAAAAGGGAGGTTTATTTTGTGGGGTAACTTACAAATGAAGGGGTAGGTTACAGGGTCTGGCAAGGGTATAGCGCAGTCCGGCGGTGTTCTCTGGAGAACTCTGCTCGGTCTACCTCCTGCGTCCAGAGTCCGGGAACCAAGAGACAGAGCTCTTCCCGATCCTTCCTCTTCCGCTTCCTCCTCCGCCCCGCCTTGTGGGCGTGACCATTACCGAAGCCTCAGTGGGGATTGGAACTTCCAGGCCAATGCTGGGATAGCTACCCACTACAATCCTGGGCATTGGTCACCAAGCTGGCAAGGGCAACTGATGCATATGCTGTTAAGTGGCAGGCTGCTTAATTTGATGTGGGAGAAGATGCCGATCATCTGGTTCTTTCTCATTTATGTAGAGGTCCCTGCCGGTTTGAGATTGTCATCCAAATAGAGCAAAAGAACCCTCACCCAACTATTATTAGCAGTACGCTCTCACGCTGCCCTTCTAAGTCCCTAGGAAAGGGATCGTTATCATGTTTGACTAATAGAGAACACAGACTCATACAGGTTAAGGAAATCACCCAAGGGACTGGAGAGATGGCTCAGTGGTTAAGAGCACTTACAGAGGACCTAGGTTTGATTCCTAGCACTTGCATGGTGGCCCACAACCACCCTTAACTCCAGTTCCAGGGGATCTGTTGCCCTCTTCTAGCCTCCATGGTCACCAGGTGCACACAGTATATAAACATACATGCAAGCAAAACACTCATACATAGAAATAAAAATAATCAATAAAACTTTTTTTTTTAGACAGGGTTTCTATGTGTAATCACTCTAGCTGTCCTGAAACTCACTCTGTAGACCAGGCTGGCATCGAACTCACAGAGATCCTCCTGATTCTACCTCCCAAATACTGGGATTAAATAAATAAGTTTTGTTTTTTTTTTTGTTTTGTTTTGAGCTGAGGATCAAACCCAGGGCCTTGCGCTTGGCGCTCTACCACTAAGCTAAATCCCCAACCCATAAATGAGTTTTTAAAAAAGAAAATTTGCAAGTGGAGAACCAGAACTTACACTTCAGGACTTAGTTCTCACCTACCAGGGAAAGAGCCAGGTAGAGCCAAAGCATATTTCAGAGCAAAAAGCCGCAGACCTCGGTGATGGATGGGACATCTTCTGTAAGACCAATTAATTAGCTCCATTTGTTATCACTGTGGGAGCTAATGCCAAATACAAACTTATTAAGGATGGATGGCTTCATGAGAGCACAGCTGCAGATCGATTCATTTATACCAAAGTGTAACAATGGGAAGAATCTCTATGAAGATTTCCTTCTTGAGATTTATTTTATTTTCACTCTGTGTGTATGTGTCTGTATGTATGTGCATGAGTGCAGGTGTCTGTAAAACCCAGAGATGGCATCAGATCCCATGGAACTAGAATTAGAGATGATTGTGATCTGTTGGCCATGAGTACTAGGAACTGAACTCAGGCCCTATGTAAGGGCAGCAAATGCTCTTAACTACTGAGCCATCTTTCCCATCCCACCATGGAGCTTTCTATAGGCCACATAAAACTTCCTCCTCTTCCCCCTCCTCCTTTACCCCTCCCTCCTTCTCTTCCTCCTCCTTTTCCTCGGGAATTAAAGAAAGAATATGCTTTTGCCTTTTAAGTCTCTAAAAACACAGTTGACGTGCTGGTCGGAATAAGAATGGTCCCCATAGGCGCCTAGATTTGAATACTAGGGAATAACACTATTTGAAAGGATTAGGTTTAGGGGGGTGTGGTCTTGTTGGAGTAGGTGAGGCCTTGTTGGAAGAATTGTGTCACTGGGGGTGGGCTTTTGGGTTTCAAAAGCCCATGCTTTCTCCCCCACCCCTCTCTGGCTGCAGATCAGGATGTAGCTCTTAATTACTTCCAGCATACCATGCTGTCATGCTCCCCATCATGACTGAAAATGGACTAACCCTATGAAACTGTAAGCAAGCCCCCAATTAAATACTTTCTCTTATAAGAGTTGTCTTGGTCTTGGTGTCTTTTCCTAGCAACTGACTAAGACAGTTGGCAAAGTATATAATTGGCTCTAGGACATGTAAACAAGGCAGTCTACAGGCAGGCACATTCAGACTTCACTCTCTTATGTGTGAATTCCAGCCTGCTAGGACATGATTATTGGTGTCCTGAACTCCGCAAAGGGGTCCTTTTTCCAGACACTATGCCCTGAAGTGGTTAGGCTGCAGAAGCTTGAAGAGTTGTCCGGTGACAAGTCCGTGAGGAGACTTTTCTTAGGCTTCCAGGGAAGTCTCTTCATTATGCAGATGTGACCTTTTGGTGTTTAACAAAGCAGCTTTGCTTAATATGGATGCCTGCGGAGTTAGGTCTGTAGAGAGGGCTGTTAACAGAGACAAGCAGAGAAGTGGTCATTATTTCTTACAAGCTAGGTGACCTTCTGGGATGGAGAATACAGCATTCCAAAAAGCCATACCCTGTCCCCTGTGAGCACAATGCTGCAGGGAAGGGTGCCTTTGTGTATCTTGGGTCTAAGAATGTCTTAGGCCTGGCTTCCATTTCTGGGTTGCTGTCAGGTTAGCCACACACTCACTGGAACCCCACACAATTTCACTCATGCTGCAGGTCCCTCGAGGGGTCCCCACTGCTTGACAGAGCTGGCTAAAACCAGCGAGCTTAATTCAGCTCATCCCAGCTGGCCTTGTTGTTGACTCTCCTCTCAACTCCCGTCCCTGGTCCCCGAGTCCTGGTAGTGACATCTAAGCTTTCCCACAACACCTCCTGCACCTTCCTTCCTGCTTGTCATGTGATTTTTCCCTTTTCTTCATCTGGTAAACTCTATCTTACCCTTCAAGGGTCTTCTTGCTGGCATGCTCTCCATGTTCCTAGGAGAGGGCTCGTCTCCGCCCGTAATGCCATGGGCACTTCTAGGACAGTTTTACTGTTCCCCAATTATTTGGATGCCTGTCTTCCTCTCCGTACAGAGAGGCTTAGGATCCATTTCTTTGCCTCCATTTTCTTCCAGGGCCCCACCCCTATCTGACACAATGCCTGGGAACATTAGCAATTACTGGGCAGCCTGACCTCTGTCGCGCCTGCCATTTCATCTCTGCAAGACTTTTATGACCAATGTCCAGGGCTGAAGTCCCTCTATTTCGAACCTGTGAATCGTAACCCATTTCTAGAGTAGGACTGGACCCTTGGAAACCAACCTGGACTAGCATGGAACCTATGGTGCTCCCCCCCACCACCAAAAAAAAAGATGAACTAAGCCATAGGCTCTACTTTCAGGAATCCAAGCAAAAACATGTGAGAACTATCAGGAGAGGCCAGGGGCCAGGGGCCAGGGGTCAGGGGTCAGGGGTCAGGGGCCAGGGGCCAGGGCTGAGTAACATGAAGAGAAGGGAACAGGAGAGAAAATTCAGGATCTCTCAGAGTGCACAGAGCTGCCTTGCTTCTTGGGATGCCCTTATCTTAGGGAAGCCCAGCTGGGCTCTTGCACTGTTCTTGATTTCCAAGGTTTGTCTTCCTAATCTACAAGAGGCCCTTGTGATCATCACCTCCTGGAACCCACCTTGGCTAATCCCTTTTCACATTGAATAAAGCTGATTTGTGCTGTGATCGGGGCAGACCGCCTGTAATCACTGCTCTTAGGAGGTGGAGGCAGAAGATGAGCAGTTCAAAGCCAGCCTGGGCTATCTAGTGGATTTGAAGCCAGCCTGGGCTACAGGCAAGCCAGCCTGGGCTATCTAGTGGATTTGAAGCCAGCCTGAGCTACAGGCATCTCTGCTTGACAACAAACAAATGGAAACAATAAAAGGCTGGCATGTGTTCCTCCTGGGACATTGCAGAAGTGATGGTTGTGACTTCCAAGACAGATCACAGAAGACTGGGCAGGTTCCATCCCTGTCTCTCCATTCCCTGTTTCAAGGGGAAGCCAGTTACTATGTGGTGAAGGCATCCATGCAGTCTGTGTGGAGACTGAGGCCTGTGGGCAACACCAACACCAACTCCCCAAGCACACATGAGCTGCCTTGAAGTGGGTGCAGGGATACATGGTTAAAGCAGGTTTTCAGTGCAAGCATTTGTATGTAATACCAATAAGTTCATTTCCTTGGTAAGTATTAAATTCCTATTATATGTAAGGGGTTAGAAGACACAAAATGGGAACAGAGATTGATCTTGCCTTCAGAGAACTGATAATCTTGTGGGAACATTCCAACTTGCATACACACAACTTAAATACTATGGAAAAAAGTCTAAAGCTCCACATAGGGGACTGGGTAAATGCCTTGTTTCAAGGGCTGTACTAAAAGCTTTGAGGGGATAATCTTCCCAGCTAGCATGCAGCAGTGTCTGCCAGAGATGTGCTTGACACAGTTTGTGAGCTTTGGCATGGGGTAAATATTTATTAGTGAGTCTCATGGTGTTCTTTTTGTTTGTTTGTTTTGTTTGTTTGTTTTTGGTTTGTTTTGTTTTTGTTTTTGTTTTTTCCGAGACAAGGTTTCTCTGTGAAGCTTTGGAGCCTTTCCTGAAACACACTCTGTAGCCCAGGCTGTCCTCAAACTCCCAGAGATCCGCCTGCCTCTGCCTCCCGAGTCCTAGGATTAAAGGTGTGCACTACCACTGCCTGGTGTTCTTATAACAACCTTATGAGAAAAACAGGATGGTTAGTGTTTAGGCCCTAAAAACCAGACTCTTGGATTTGGATCCTGACTCTCTCGATTGCTGTACGTGAACATGGAAGTTACTAGGACTCAGTTTACTGATATTAAAAGTAGATGACAGTGTCCAGTTACATCACTGAACACTTTCAGAGTTACCACGAGGATGTCATGAGCAGTGCATGGACCACACTTGGAATAGGGCTGGACATAAACAATGAAGTATTTCAACTCATCACCATGACTTCGGCTATGATGGTGTCAGTGTCCACAGAATCTGGAACCACCTGAGAGATGGGCCTCTGACCATGCCTGTGGGAGATTATTTTGATTATGTTAATCAATGTGGGAAGACTCATCTTAATTTTGAGTGGGACCATTCCCTGGACAGGGGATCCTGAGCTGTATAAAATGGAGAAAAGTGGGGCTGGAGAGATGGTTCATAGATTAAGGATAGCACCAGGTAGTGGTGGTGGAGCACGCCTTTATCCCAGCACTTGGGAAGCAGAGGCAGGTGGATCTCTGAAGTTCAAGGCCAACCTGGTCTACAGAGTGAGTTCCAGGACAGCAGGGCTCCACAGAGAAACTCTGTCTGGAAAAACCAGAAAAAAAAAAATGTTTACTCCCTTTCCAGAGAACACAAGTTAGGTTCCTAGCACACATGCTGAGCAGATCACAATCGGCATATGACAGTTACTGGGCATACAACACTGTTTTTTGGTCTCTGAGGGCACCTGCATGCACACGATACACACAAAGCTCATTCAGGCCCACACATACATATGCACACACATACACACACACACACACACACACACACACACACACACACACACACACACATATACACACACACATATACACACACACACATACACATGTGTACATATACACACATACACAGCCAAACATACACATCTACACATAGATAATAAGTAAATAAAATACTTAGAATGGAGAAAGTGAGCCGAGCACTAGCGTGCATGAGTTCATTACCCTCTTCTGACTACCATCATAATATGACCATCTGCCTCAAGCTCCTGCTGCCTAGACCTCCCTGTGGTGATAGCCTGCTGCCTGGGGCTGTGAACTAAAAGGAAGCTGTTCTTTCTCTCAGATTAGTTTTGTCAGAATACTTTATCACCACAAAGAAAGGAAACTAAGAACAATAATGATCTCCATTTGTCAAAGAAATGAAAGAGAGGGAAGCTTGAGACGCTCATTAAGCTACGGCTGGGCTGTTGGGGGCAGGGGAGGAGGAGTGTCTTGGGGATGAAACCCAGAGCTTTGCACACAGTAGGCACTTTGTGCACACTAGCTCTACCACTGGGCTGCACTCCAGGACCCCATGCTCTTATTTCTAACTGTAACTCTCTAGTATTTCCAAAAAAGGTGGTAAAGGAGGGCAGGATTTTCTTGTGAAGATAAAGAAGAACCCATTCTCATCCAAAGATGATGATCAGAGCTCTTGAAAACAATTTCTTCTAAACTGTGGCCCCCAGGATCCAGGCCATAAGCTGCTTTTACTACTTTCCATCTTAGAGGACTAGTGGCTTCTGGCTGAGAAGGCCCTGGAGAGATGGGGACAGCTCGCTGCTCCTGGTAGACCTCATGAAGCAGTTTATAGCACAGCTTGGACCCACCAGGGATAGCAGGATGACTACAACCATGGCCTCTGCTGATACAAACTCTATTTGGATACAATCATGTTTTAAAAATAACCTACAATACTATTACACCCTAAGGATGAGGGTTGAATGAATACAAAAATACCATGAAGACAGTTCATTAGCTAATTACAGAGCACATAACCATATCCTCCTGCAAGGCAGGGCTGTGGGGTGACTTACAGGGCTGAGCTCAGGGGTCAGTGGGGTGTGCAGCACTCCAGCTTCAGACACCAGGAGGTGACACTCTTGATTGGCAGAGACTCTTCCCTCCCTTGTTGTCTGTACCATGGCGAAGTGCTAGAGGGAGCCCAGAAATACTTCCATACAATGATCACATGACATAAAAACCATCTTCCCTCATGATGCTCTGCATTTGTATCAACGCGGAATCTCAGAGAGCCTAGACAGGATGAGCAGGGGACTGGTCACTCCTTTAGCTTAAATCTTACATTTTTGTTGTCATGTGAAGGGTTCAGGGCTGCACTGAAGAAATACTTACTAGGGACAGAAGGGACCAATGCCCAGCTGCTGGGGAGCATCTGTTAGGGAGGCAATAACTCTCCATACATAGGATTAGAATGGCCACCCCACCCACCAGGCTGACTGCTCAGCCAGCATCCTAGGATTTTAGAAAGTGTTATGGGAGGCAGGTGGTGGCTGGAGAGATGGCTTAGCAGTTTAGAGCATTTTCGGCTCTTGCAAAGGACACATATTCAGTTCCCAACACTCACATGGCAGCTTACAATAACTCTACTTTCAAAGGAACAGACACCCTCTCTCTGCCTCCACACCAGGTTTATATGTGTTGTATGTATACACACACACACACCATGCACATACACCACACACACACACACACACACACACACACACACACAAGCTGAACTACATTATTTTCCTAATTTACATACTGCCCAGATGTTATGGTTTGACTATGAAACTCCCTCCAAAGGCTCACGTCTCCTACAGTAGGTCCCCAACTGGCAGACCTGTTTAGAGAAGTTCTGGGAGCTTTAGGAGGCAGAGCTGAGCTGGAGGAAGTAGGTCACTGGGCATCTTGTCTCTGGCTCTTTCCTGTTCATCTCTGCTTCCTGGCTACTGTGACATAAAGCTGTTCTCTCCACCAGGCCTTCCCTGCCTGAACCCTCTGAAATGACGATAATAAACAAATAAATCTTCCCCATTTGAAGTACACAACAGTAACTAAGACATTTAGTCTCTTGTCTTCAAGATGATAGATTCCAAGAACCTGAAAGATGGAGTCTCACAAGCCCTCCTAAAATGTGTACTGGATACAAATTTGTTTTCCAAAATCCCAGCTCTAACTCAGTTTCAGAACAGCCAGCCCATGAGGCCAGACAACCAGGTATCTAGGGAAGACCTTGGGCTATAACCAATTCCGGAAGAACTCAGCTGTAGCCCACAGAGTGGGTTTCAGAATAGTCCCAGAGACCAACAGGGAAGTGGCTACCAAGTTATCAAATAGAGATACTGCTTTATCGAAAGTTCCTCCAGCTGGGTATGCTGGCACACACCTTAAATCCCAGCACCCAGCACTCTGCAGGCAGGGGCAGATGGATCTCTTTGAGTTCCAGGTCTGCCTGGTCTACAAAGTGGGTTATAAGCCACTCAGGGCTGCATAGTGAGACTCTGTCTTTAAAAAAAAAAAAAAAAAAAAAAAAAGCTGGGCAGTGGTGGCACATGCCTTTAATACCAACACTTGAGAGGCAGAGCCAGACAGATCTCTGTGAGTTCGAGGCCAGCCTGGTCTACAGAACAAGATCCAGGACAGGCACCAAAACTACACAGAGAAACCCAGTCTTGAAAAAAACAAAAACAAAAACAACAACAACAACCCTACCAATGAGGAAATAACTCAGTGACTGAAGGGAGGAGCTGCTTATGAATTGGGAGCCCGTGTTTGCCCCTTTTCCTATGTCATACAATTTGCATGAGAGATGCTTAATGAGCTGGGGTATAGGTCAGCAGGCATGTCTAGCATGCCTGAGACCCTGGGTTCTATCCCCAGGACAGCAAACAGCAACTGTAAAAGGATGTTTAATAAAGGAGGGCTAAAGAAGCTGCTGTACCTGGGTGCGGGTCCAAGCATGGGAACAGTAGAGAATCAGAACTGCATTCATCAGATGTCTGTGGGACACAATTTTATAAAATACAGAATTATTAAAACAGGACAAGTCAAGTTTTACGGCCGTTGGAGATGTCAAACACATGATCATGGGAGTTCTCACATCACCAGTGTTTAATAATGGGTCTTACCAGGAGCTGCTGGGTAAAGGTCACAGTGAGGGCAGCTTGGAAGGCTTCCTGTGCTGTCACCTACAATCAGGAGAATAATCTCAAGTACCTTTTTCCTGAGGGCCTCCTAGCTGCCTTGCCTTCTCTCTGCCCTGCTTCTGTGGAGCTTCAAGAAACTGGAGGCTATGGGAAAGGGGGAGGGGAAGGGGGAGGGCATAGGACCTAGGTATGCCCTCACTGCCACAAAAGAAGTTAAACATTTCCATGTTCCTCTTAGTTTTGATATCCCAGAAAAGGGAATGGTTTAGTTGTTCTTGGTTTTTGCTTTTGTTTTGGAGGGTTTTTTTTTTTTTGTTTTGCTTTCTGTTTTGGTTTTTGGAGACAGGGTTTCTATATAGCCCTGACTATCCTGGAACTCACTCTGTAGACCAGGCTGGCCTTGAACTCACAAAGATCCTCCTGCCTCTACCTCTCAAGGCTGGGATTAAAAGCATGCACCATCACCTCTCAGGTAATTTATAAGGTTTAAAAACAAGTCTGGAGAAATATCTCAGTGGACAGTGTCTGCTTTGGATACCCATAATGCACAGAGAAGCCGGATACAGTAGTGCTCATTCATCATCCCAGCCGTGCTCCAGGGAGGTGGGAACAGGACTCTCTGGAAGCTCATGGGCCAGCTGGACTGGCAGACACAGTGGTGGAAATCAAAAGAGCCATGTCTCAAACAAGGTAGAAGGCAGAATGGACATCTGAGACTGTCTTCTAACTTTTACATTTGTGCCATGGCACACATACAATCATGCACACACAACTGTTATGGAATATTATTTTAAGATGTGTTACATTCATTTATGCTGTGGAACATTTGTTTAATTGTATCTGTGTGTCACCACATGGGTATGTGGGTTCGCATGGATCTGTGGAATGAAGACACAGAGGCATCTTAAGAATGAATCTATCCTTTCATGGCTGCAGGGGGGGGGTCCAGCCTGGAAGGACTGAGGTCTTTCCCTTTGCCTAGGGCAGTTTTATTTCCTCTTTTTACAGTTTAGATAGTTAATTTCCTTACTTTCAAAGCAATCTAAAAGGAGATCCCAGAGGCCAAATGCCAAGTGCAAATTACTTGATTTATCAGGTACCATGGTTTTCAGGGTTTCCTGAATCAAGTTTTGCATAGGCCTTTGTGTGTGTGTCTCGGAGCCTGCTGACAGTCAGCTGTGTAGCTGGGTAGAGGCCTGCAGATTGAAGAGACAATGAAGAAGACAGAAAACTTCAGATTCAAACTGGGAAACTGAGTCAGTTGTGGGCTCCCACACCTTCGATCCTTGAGGGACTCTCTGATCCTTGACTCTCAGACAAGATTCACAGAGGGCAATAAGAGGAAAAAGGTAAGAGAAACAAAAAGTGTGGTTAAACAAAGGAAGAATTAGGACTAGATGCTACTCTCTGAAGCCAGGCCAGGAGCTCAGCAGGAATGCACTACAGTTTAATGATGCAAAGGTGTGTTGCATTCTTTTATGTTGCATTTGTTTAACTCTGCGAAGCTGTGTTACTTTGCCTGCCTAAATACTTGATTGATTTAATAAAGAGCGGAATGGCCAATAGCTAGGCAGGAGAGGGGTAGGCAGGGCCACCAGGCAGAGAGAATAAATTGGAGGAGAAATCTAGGCTGAGGAAGAAGAGGAAGGAGTGAGAAAAGGAGAGGGGACACCAGGGGCCAGCCACCCAGCCACTCAGCCACAGACAATGACAAAGTAAGAAGAAAGACATATAGACTAGAGAAAGGCAAAATCCTAGAGGCAAAGGTAGATGGGATAATTTAAGTTAGAAAAGCTGGCTAGAGACAAGCCATGCTAAAGCTGAGCATTCATAAGTAAGAATAAGCCTCCATGTATTTATTTGGGAGCTGGATGGCAGGCCCCCAAAGAGCAAAGAGTTAAAAAAACAAAAACAAAAACAAAAAAAACTACACACATCCAAATAAATAAAACATAAAAGTAAAGAGGGTTTTAAAGATATCTTAAACAGTGTAAGACACCAATGTTGTTGTAATTTGTCCCTTCCATCCTCAGTCTCCTGATCTGCATGTGCAAGATAATCATAAAATCTCCCTCTTCGGGTTACTGTGGAGATTAAACAGGTGTGTTGTAGTTCGAGGCTCTGAATCAACACAAGCAGACACAAGAGGTTACCACAAAGCAAGATTTAATGCAAGGCAGCACCAAAGAGGGAGGGGGGCGCTGATCAATCAGGGCCACAGAACAGACTTGAGAGCTGAACTGAGACCTGAATACCAGTTGAAGCAAGGATTTAAGCACAAAAATCACAAACATTTGTTGACAAGCTACAGTTTAAAATTGTCACCAATCAGAAATCAAAGATTAGGGGCTTTTTTCCCTTTTCCATCATTGTCAACCAACATACAAGGCAGGAGTTTCAGCCCAACCAATCAGATTCATTTGTTCTCTCTGTGGTTGGGAACAGCCATAATGTTTCTAGAGAACTAAAGATGCATAATGACTATTTCTACGGTTTAAGGAGGAGGTGGGTCAGCCGTTGGAAGCTTCCTAACCTTGTTTCAGCCCACAGTTAAAATGGAGTCTGCATTGGCGAAAGGTGCTTTTTGGCTGTTCCCAACAGGGGCCTTGGAGAAGCTCTTTGTGATGGCTGAGAGAAAACAAGCACCTAGTGTATTCAGGCAACTGCTATTGTAGACCCTCTGTCTCCACAGATGACTTTGAGTCTCTTTGCAATAATATTCTGCGCTCACAAGAAAATACACGACGTACATACCTGTGATAATTTGGAGATGGAGGATGGAAGTAGGAGAATCAGAAACCCAAGGTCACATTGGGAGTCCAAAGCCAGCACAGGATTATGTGAAACCCTGTGGTGTTTGTCTTTAAGCCTAGCACTTGTAGGCAGAGGCAAATGGCTCTCTGAGTTCAAAGCCAACCTGGTCTACAGAGTGAGTTCCAGGACAGCCAGTGCTTACCAGAGAAACTGTGTCTTGAAAAACAAAACAAAACAACAACAACAAAAAATTGAAACGAAACACACACACACACACACACACACACACACACACAAATGGGCAAAGCGGAACAAGCCTTTAATTCGAACACTTGGGGTCTGCAGAGACAGGCAGATCTCTGTGAATTTGAGGCCAGCTTACTTACATAGCAAGTTCCAGGCTAGCTAGGGCTTCATGTTGGATTTAAATAAGTGGTGCTGGTTACTGTATGAGAAAGGTCAGAGGCACGACAAAAGCCAGTATCGGAGCTTTATTAGGAAGAAAGGGGAGGGGACAGAAAAGAGTGTACCAGGCCTGGGGTAGAGACATCTGTGGAGGAGAGAGAGGGTGGGGAGGAGGAGAGAGCAGAGGAGAGAGGAGGAGTCTGCATCCAGCATCCAGCTTTTTAAGGATTCCCCTGCATATGCGCAGGTCGGCATACAGAGCTACACCAGCACGCGCTGATTGTGTGACCTCATTGTGTGCATTTGTGCAATCACGCAGCACACTGATGATGCAAGATGTAAGACCCCTTGCTTAGCTGCTGAACTGCACATGTGTGGTCATATAGCTAGAGTGGCAGATTCCTAACATTACATAATAAGACCTTGTCTCAGAGGGGGCAGCAGGGAGAAGGAAGGAAATACATCTGTACACATGCACAGAGATGTTCTATTTAACACCATATCCTGAGTATGTTTCTATATGAATTAGTACTGATTCACCACTCTTTTTTAATGACTGAACAGTAGTTTGCTGTTATCAAATTGAGTGTATCATAATTTGTATGACCAAAGCAGGGTAGTTAATGTATATAATGACATATTTGTTCAGAGATTTTATTTTTGAAAATGCATGCAGACCACCATTTGCATAATTCAAACACACCTTTGACATCCACAAATCCTGTAAGGAATATGGCTGAGAGGCAAACAGTGAC
Organism: Onychomys torridus; assembly: GCF_903995425.1. NCBI lineage: Eukaryota > Metazoa > Chordata > Mammalia > Rodentia > Cricetidae > Onychomys > Onychomys torridus. The sequence continues at coordinate 106,367,932 of NC_050443.1, read as the reverse complement.
CTCAGATCAAGAGTCAGAACAGACCCCTCATGGGACAGGTTAAAAACAGCCCAAGTGCCTATACTTATCCCAGACTAATTTGGAACAGAACAGAGCATTAAAGGAGGTGTAATAGTTGTCTGTTCAAGCTTTTCACTACAACGTGAGAGGACTAGTGGTTCTACTATTATATTTTCCATTTGGCTTCCCAGCACCTCAAATTCAATCAATGTCCTGCTGTTCGGAGGTATTTCGAAATGTGCCAAGTCTTAATTGAAGTGGAAGTGCCTGGAACCAGGATTAATACCGGGAGCAATAGGGAGTCCAATTTATGGAGGTGAGCGGTCGCTAATTCTGCATTTCGACTTCTCTCAGCTCCTGGGGCCAGTTTGTATTCTGACTGTCTGCCTGGCTGAGTACGGATAAACAGGGCCAGACACACAGCTCTGGTGGTTCTGCTGGACTTCAGGTTCTTTTGGAATGTGAGAAGAGAGTTGTGTTACAAGGTCAGGTGTCTAAGTCATGTAGCAGCACCTGGTATGTCCTCCACCAATATGGAGTGTCCAGTGCTCCAGGCATGGTGCTGGGAGCTAGAGAGAAAGTGAACACTGGGATGAGGCTAGGTTCCCGCTTTCATGGGCTTTAGATTCTAGTAGGGGGTGTCCACACAGATAAGTAAATAAATAAAACAAATAGAGCTTTAAAAATATTTATATTAAAGTGTGTGTGTGTGTGTGTGTGTGTGTGTGTGTGTGTGTGTGTGTGTGCACACCTCCCCAAGGAGGCCGGAGGAGTCAAATACCCTGGAGATGGAGTTGCAGGTGGTTGTGAGCCTCTCAATATGGATACTGGAAATTAAACTCAGGTTCTCTGTAGGATTGTAACATCCTCTTAACTGCTGGTCAATCTCTCCAGCCCCAACAGAAGGATCTTTTGATTAAACACCACGAAAAACAATCCACAGTGATGGACCAGAGAGTAACTGGCAGTCCACTGCATTTCTGTTACTACAAGTCTCAGAGAGTGGGCATTTTATTGGGAAAGGACTTTTATTTAGCTCAGAGTTCTAGAGGGTCAAGAGCATTGCACTATCTTCTTGTCTCTGGTGAGGAATTTCAGGGTGGATGGTATTATGGTTAGAGTATGTGTAAGAGGGAAAGTTAAGTGTTAAAATAGGAAGCAAGAAACTGAGGAAGGACCTAGGCCTATTCTTTTCACAATATCCCAATTTTCAGGAACTAATCCAGTCCCCCCAAGATCTGTGTTAATCCCTTCAGAGGTACAGCTCCCCAAACTTGATTAAGTCAAGTGCTTGCAGTTTCCAGCTCTTTAATAGCACCACACTAAGGATCATGCCTCATGATGTACGCCTTTAGCAGACATACTCAAACCATTTCCAAACCATGGCATCTACTTTCAGTGGGAGGTATTGTGAGCTGTGCTTAGAGATGATAGTGCCCAACTGTGAGAAGAGTTCTGCTGCTTCCTGGCACTGGAACATGATCCCCTTGTTCAAATACATTCACATCAGCTTTCTGTTGTTGATGGTTTTCTTCACTACAGCTTTCCTTTAATTCTTTGAATAATTTGGAATTGTAGCTGGATGGAGTCTTTCCCTGAGGTCACCACTCCCTTTATTCCATTTTGAATCAGGCTTTTCTTTAAACTATTTCTCTCCTTGAGCACTGGACCTAGCTCCAACATTACATTTTCTGGTGCTCCTTTTCTCTTCAAACTGTACATTTTGCATTTTTCCTTGCTCAGCTTGCTCCTTTTCATGATAGATTTGCATAAGACTGGCTACTAATAACTATGTAACACAGTCAATACTAGCTATCTTGAAATCTCCCCTGCCATCACCATTAATCCAAAAGTCTTCAGCTTAGCTTCAGGCAGATTTTTACGGCCAGGGCAAAAAGCAGCCACATTCTTTGCCAAAATATTGAAAGAATGGTCTCTAAGCCACATATTAATGTTATTCTCCTCTGAAAGTTCTTGAGCTGGTCACCTACAGTTTAAATTGCCCTCTGCACTTGTGATGGCTAAAGTTATGTTTTAAGTTTAAATTACTGGGGTTTTTTTTGTTTGTTTGTTTTTTGGTTTTTTGAGACAGGTGCTGTGTAGCTTTGTGCCTTTTCCTGGAACTCACTCACTTGGTAGTCCAGGCTGGCCTCAAACTCACAGAGATCCACCTGCCTCTGCCTCCCGAGTGTTGGGATTAAAGGCGTGCACCACCACTGCCTGGCCTAAATTACTGTTCTTAAAAGATCTATGAAACAAAATGCCTCTAACCTGTAAGTCCCACTTGCCCAAGGACAGACAACTTCCTGGAATGCTGAGGCTTGTTGTTCATGTAAGATAACAAGCCAAGTGTTTTCACTTCTGTAAGCAAGCTTGCTTGCCCCAACTGCACAGGATGTGCTTATGTGCTTGATCACATGTAGATGGGAGGTACATAGGTAGGAAGTATGTCAGGATGTATACTTGCCCCTGATTGGATGAAGGCTGGAAGTACATAGCCTTGTGGGTTATGCCTTTATAAGCCCCTGTATAATATAATTTGGAGCTATACTCTGGGAATCCCAGATATGGACCTGGCCAGTATCCATGGTCGTGGTCAATATTTAATAAAGCTTGCTTCAAAATTGGCTCACAATTATGGTAATGGTCTTCTCACCTGGTGGTATTAACACACTGTCTTCCATGCTCTTACTAGGATGGCCCATTGAGCCCCACTTAAAGTGTGCAACTACTTTTCCAGTCCAAAGTCCCAAAGTTCTCTATATTCCTCCAAACAACAGCATGGTCAGGCCAGTCACAGCAATATCCCAGTCCCTGGTACCAACTTCTGTCTTAGTTACTGTTCTGTGAAGAGACACCATGACCAAGGAACTCTTATAAAAGAAAGCATCTGACTAGAGCCTTGCTTACGGTTTCAGAGGTTTAGTCCATTATCATCATGGGAAAAAGCATGGTGGCAGGCAGGCATGGTGCTGGAGAAGTAGCTGAGAGCTACATCCTGATCTGCAAGCAGAGAGAGAGAGATTCTGGGCTTGGGATGGGCTTTTCAATCCTCATGGTGTCTCTTCACAGCAATAGAAACCCTAAATAAAACTATCAGGGAATGGCACTATCTGAGAGGGTTTAGGAGTGTGGCATTTTTGGAGAAGGTATGTCCTTATTGGAGGAAGTGTGTCACTTGAGGTTTCAAGGGCCCAAGCCAGGCCCAGTTTCTGTCTTCTTGCTGCCTGCGGATCTAGATGTAAAACTTTCAGCTCATTCTCCAGCACCATGTCTGCTGCATGTTGCTATTCTTCCCACCGTGCTGATAATACACTAAACTTCTGAACTGTAAGCCAGCCCCACTGAAATGCTTTCCTTTATAAGAGTTGCCATGGTCATGGTGTCTCTTCACAGCAATGGAACACTGACAAAGACACCAGGATTAGTAAGGCTTTGTCTAAAAAAGAAAACATTAAATAAATAAATAAATAAATAAATAAATAAATAAATAAATGCCTAATGTGCTTCTACTGTCATCTCTGAAGGATTCTGATTTGAAGCCATCTCAACTCCTATAAAACCTGCCCTGTTTCATCTTCCCTCTGTGAATTCAAGGTTCAAGTAAACCTGTAGGTTGCTGGTGCAGAGAAGACATTCTCAGAGCCTGCAGACATGGCTTCAGAGAACGAGTCACTTGTTCTCCTGTTCACTTGTTTGGTAACAAAGACTGGTACCAAATGCACAGCCTTCTTCATCGATGCTTTGCTCGGAAGACAATGGAGCTCCGATTTCTGAGCAACAGGAACTTCACCCACAGGTCACACCAGATCCAGCCACCACAGTTTTGTGCCATGATCTTATCAATGCTGAGAAGCTGAGACAGAAACACAGCACACTCTCCCTAGCTAGAAATACAAGTCAAATGTAATAAGGGGCACCTTGTGTCTGTGAAGGATCCTTGGATCTGCTTTTAAAAGAGTTGCTGTAACCCGAGTGGATTTGAACTTTAGGGTAGGTATGAGAGAAATGTTAAGATCTATGTCTACTTAGTGGCCTTGATCAGCAAGGCCCTGGTGCTTGTGAGCAGACTGACACACTTCCTAGCCCTAGACTGAACAATGTTGATCAGAGGAGCAAGCAGGCTTGGTAATGAGCTTGGACAGATTTGAGGCTGGCTTTGATGATGCAGGGTGCTTGGCACATGAGAAAAGATTCAGCTGTGTCCAGAGCACTGTGATGGCTCAACCCAGATGGAGAGCAAGTCTGCGTTTTCCACAATAGGAGATGGGGTGATGCTGGGGCATGAAAACAAATCAGGAATGTTTGTCTGAGCACCTGAAATGTAAGTAGTGAGGCCAGAGGGTTGTCAGCAAGATACAATTTTTCTCTCTGGCTGCCTTGAAGGGCCTGTCTGTCTCTGGTGTCCAGCCATTTCGCTACATCCTGTTGAGGTGTGGATTTTCTTCTACCTATCATAGCTAGTAGATATTACTATACCCATTGATTATGGTTGGAATATATGTCTCCCCACCAGTTCATGCTGAAACCCTAACCGAGAGACCCAAATAAGACTTTCTTCAGAGACAAGCTCTTTAAAGTGGAAATGAAGGGAAATAGGTCAGCAGGGCAAATCCTAGCTCAGTATGACCCATGTCCTTGTACAAAGGGGAGGTTAAGACCCAGATGTGCAGGAAGATCAGGTGAGGACAGGAGAAGAGAATCATTGGCAAGCGAAGGACGGGGCAAACAACCTGATTGCAGGCGTTCACAATCCAGTACTGTGAAGAAAAGGAACAAACCTTGGTTTTGGTGTCTAGGACAGTAGCAGCAGGTGAACACACTCATGGCTAAGATTCACACCTTTTCAGTTCTGTAACGCTCCCAGCCACTCCCCTGGAGCAGCATCGCCTCTAGTTCTCTCTCGCTGTTCTCACCAGGACTTCCGGGACTTCCGTTGGATGTGTTAGAAGGCTTTCATCCATAGCGGCAACCTCGTTTACATCCCCGTTCTTCCTTGTCGTTTTGCATGCTGGGTGATTTCTTCAGCCCTGTCTTCCAGTTTACTCCCTTTCTCAGGATCTTATCAGTTTTGGCTTTCATGTGTCTGTTGCATTTGCTCAAAGAATTCCGTTTCATTCTTTAAAATTTAATTTCTTTTTCAAATCTAGCCTTTCCTCTCTTTCTCTGCCTGACTTCTACACACACACACACACACACACACACACACACACACCCCTTTCATATATATATGTGTATATATATACATATATAAAAATATATTTCATACACACATCTTTCATATATGTGTGTGCATATATATACATATATATGAAAAATATATTTCATACACATACACACACACACACACTTACACATATTATGTTTCTATTGCTGTGAAGAGACACTGTGACCATGGCAACTCTTATAAAGGAAAACATTTAATTGGGTGGCTTACAGTTTCCGAGGTTAGTTCATTATCATCATGGCAGAACATGGCAGCATGCAGCCAGACATGGTGCTGGAGAAAACTGAGAGTGGAGAAGGAGCTACATCTTGATCCTCAGGCAACAGGAAGTGGTCTGAGACACTAGGCATGGCTTGAGCATATATGAGAGCTCAAAGCCCATCTCCACAGTGACACACTTCCTCCAACAAGGCCTTACCTACTCCAACAAAGCCACACCTCCTAATAATGCCACTCCCTATGAACTTGTAGGGGGCCAATTACATTCAAACTACCACATATATATTTATATATAATATACAATGATATATATCATTGTATAATATGTGGTAATATATTAAATATTAAATATATATTTATCTCTCTCTCTCTATTTTTTTTTCAGACAGGGTTTCTCTGTGTTGCCCTGGCTGTCCTGGAACTTGCTCCATAGACCAAGCTGGCCTTGAACTCAGAGACTGTCTGCCTCTACCTCTTGAGTGTTGAGATTAAAGGCATGTACCACCACAGCCTGGCAATATTTTTAAATTACATTTGTTCATCAGGAGTGGTGCACATGCCACAGTATCCATGTAGAACTCAAAGGTAATTTTTGAGAGTTGCTTTACTTTTTCTACCCTGTAGGTTCCTAGAACCAAACTTAGGTCGTTGGTCTTGGCAGTAAGTGCTTTTCCCTGCTGAGCCATCTATCTTACTGGCTCTAGCTCACCCTCCCTCCCTTCCTCCCTCCCTTCCTCCCTCCCTCCCTCCCTTCCTTTCTTCCCTTTAAGAACATTTATTATTTTTATTTTCATGTATGTATATGTGTGTGTCTGTGTGTCTGTGTGAGTGTATGTCATGCATGTGTGGGTACACGTGGAGGTCAGAAGAGGTTATCAGATCCCCTGGAGCTGGAGTTACAGGTGGCTATGAGCAACTAACCTGTGTGCTGGAGACAGAGCCGGGTCCTTTAGAAGAGCAGAAAGCACTCTTAACCTTTGAACCACTTCTCCAGCCCTAGCCTTTCATTTCTTGATGAAAATTGGATCCCTTAAAAGAGATGGTAAATTACCAGCGAGTCCTCACCACCAATATTAGAAGCCAGAAAAGAGAAGCAGATAATTTCAAAATATTGAAAGAAACTAAAGCATGAAGCAAAGTTTAAAAATGTTTTATAGCTGAGCAGTGGTGGCACACGCCTTTGATCCCAGAACTCATGAGGTAGAGACGGGCGGATCTCTGTGAGTTCAAGACCACCCTGATCCACAAAGTGAGTTCCAAGATAGCAAGAGATAAACAGTGAAACCCTGTCTCAAAAAACAAAACAACAAACAAACAAACAACAACAACAAAACCATGTTTTGTAACTGCCTTGTGGTCATTAACTGAGAATAAAAGGGTATTTCCTCAAATCAAATACTAAGGAGGCAGGAGGTTCAATAGAAAAAAATGTAACCACTATAGTAATTACTGGTTTAGACCAGACTTATTCATGGATTCTCAATCAGCAAAATAACATTGGAATAAGGATATTGAGATGGACTCAAATAATTTACCTCACAGATTATTGATTACAAAGGATACAAGACATCTGGCTAAAGGAGGGATCTGGTGGGCATCCATTCAAGTGACTGAACTTACATCATCCATAATAGTACAACATAATGGTACTAGCTACTAATGTGATATACTGAGGAGATGAGAGTCCCTTTGCTGTATTCCTGCCAAAAATAGCTAATCTAAACCTAACTATGAAGGCACAAAAAGAAAAATTCAAATCAAAGGCCTGAACTTTACAAACTGCCCATGTAAAACAATAAATACAGCTGAGCAGTAGTGGAGCACCCCTTTAATCCCAGCACTCGGGAGGCAGGCAGATCTCTGTGAGTTTGAGGCAGCCTGGTCTACAGAGAGTTCTAGGACAGCCAGGGCTACACAGAGAAACCCTAAACCAAACCAAACCAAACAAACGAAAGAGGGATAAATGCAAGTGTAATAAAATTGGTGTTTCAGTTTTGTAAAATTTTATATGCATGAGTGCTTTACTTACATCGCCTTTATGTCTGGGGCCCTTGGAGGCTGGAAGAGGGCATCCAATCCCATGGAACCGGAGTTACAGATACTTGTGAGCCATCATATGCGTGCTGAGAACCCAACCTGGGTCCTCTGCAAAAGCAGCAAGTACTTTAATGAGCCATCTCCCCAGACCCAGAATTTCATTATTATTTTTAGGGACACCATAACCAATGGTCACCAGATGTCCAAGTAACTGAAAATCAGACTTTTCAAACCTCTTCAGATGGACTGTGTATGAGGAGTCTTTGACCTGCTCTGTGTGTGCTGTGCATGATTGCAGCCCTCTTTAACATTTGTATTCTCTCTCTCTCTCTCTCTCTCTCTCTCTCTCTCTCTCTCTCTCTGAGTGTGTGTGTGTGTATCTGTGTGTGGGTGTGCTATATATGTGTGCACACTTGCATGCATGTACGCAGGTATAGAAGCCAGAATTTGACACTGGGATGTCTTCCTGAATCACTTCTCCAACTTATTTTTTGAGACAAAGTCTCTTACTTAATGTGGGGGTTTGCTTCTTTGGACCAGCCTGGTTGGCCCGTGAGCCCCTAGGGTCTGCTTGCCTCTGCCTGCCAGTACTGTGGTTACAGACATATGCTCAAATTTTTATGTGGATGTTCGAGTCCAAACTCAGGTCCTCATGCCTGCATAGCAAGGTCTTTAACCACTATGCCACCTCTCTGGTCAGTCCACAGTTTGAATCTTGAATAAGAGAACTGTGAGTCAGCTTTGTGGAAGTTACTTCATCTGTCAAGTCATCCTCACATAAGTGACCTCCACTGTGATCAATACTTGACACAAGAAACAAGTAAGGAAGGAAATTTTTTGGCTCACAGTTCCAAAGGTTTCAAGAGGCCCATCATGGTAGACAGGGTATAGTACCATGCAGCCATTCACACCATGATGGGCAGGAAGTAGAGAAAAGGGATCATACAAGAAGGGGTAAGATACACCCCCCCCAACATACTCCTAAGACCTACCTCTTCCAACTAGGTATTACTACTTCCCAATAATGCAATCATATTGTGGACCTCTCCAGGGATATATATATATATATACTCATTGCTCAGAATCCTTTTTTTTTGAGCTAAGGATCGAACCCAGGGCCTTGCACTTGCTAGGCAAGCGCTCTACCACTGAGCTAAATCCCCAACCCTCAGAACCCTTTTGATGTTACTGCCTCTGAAAATGTTAACACAGACTATTAGAGACGCATTCTACTAATCTAGGGATTTCCCAATCTGCTGAGTCCAGCCTGATCTCCAGACAGTCCTTGGTATGGGGAGTGTGGATTGATAAATAATAGATATAAAAAAATATAGATGTAGATGAAGAAAAGGATAGAGACCCAGGATAGCTTTGGGAGGGTTCTGAGTTAATACCACAGTCACCTCAAGTTATTCTTCATGGGCTTTTTATATACTAGCAAGGGAGAGGGAAAAGACCTCCCCCTTTCAAGGACACAATGGTTCAAGGTACAAAGTACAGACAAGTGTAAACACTTCCTTAATTCTCAAAACATCTAATAGCCACACCTTATGGCAAAAAATCTTATAATTAGGCCTTGAAGTGTAAGACATCTGGAAACCATGCCTTTGGCCAAAACATCCTATCATTCAGCCTTTCAGGGCAAAACAAGCTAGGGCTCTCTGACCTTGAGTCAAGATGGAATAAGGCCACACTATGGGGTCTCTGTGGGCCCCCACACCAATCTTATCAACTTGATGAGATTAGCCATTGCAACTCTGGTCAAGGCACAAGTGAGAGAAGATAGCATAGGGTGACAGAAATTAGGTGTACATGATGTACATGTAAATGGAAAGTCCCCAGGTACCCATCTTATTTTTCTTTGAAACAGGGTCTCATGTACTTAAGGCTGGCTTTGAACTTGATATGTATCCCAGGATGACCTTGAACTTCTGATCTTATTTCCACCATCCAAGTGCTGGGATTTCAAAGTTGTACCATCTAGTTTGATGTGGTACTGGGGATCTAATTCAGGATTTTATGCATACTAGGTGTATTAGCTACTTTTCTATTGTTGTGATAGGACATAATAACCAAGGCAACTTATTTTTTAAAAAACTGTTTATTTGGGCTTAAGTTTCCAGAGGGTTAAAGTGCATGGTGATGGCACAAGGTAGGATGGCAAGAACAGCTGAGAACTCGTATGTTGAACAAAAACCAAGGAGAGCACTGGGGATGGCAGGAAGCTTTGGAAGCCTCAAAGCCTGCCCCTCATGACACACCTCCTCCCACAAGGCCACACCTCTTAATCCTTCCCAAACAGTTCCACCAACTGGAGACCAAGATATTTAAACATATGAGCCTGTGGGAGCCATTCTCATTCCAACCACCACATTCTACTCCCCGGCTCCCCACAGGCTTGTAGCCATATCAGAATGCAAAGGGCATTTAGTCCAACTTCAATTGTCCCCACAGTCTTTCAATCTCAATACTGTTAAAATGTCCAAAGTTCACAATCTCTCCTGAGACTCAAGGCAATCTCTAAACTGTAACCCCCTTGAAAAATCAAAATGAAAATTACATACTTGTAACATCCAATGGAACAGACTATATATATTACCATTCCAAAAGGGAATAATGGAGGCATAGTGAGGTAATACTGGTTCCAAGCAATTCTGAAATTCCTTGAGCTGGACCTCCACAGTCCATATGGGTCTCAACACTATTGTCTTTCAACCAAGTTCCTACTAGAATGGCCCATTAAGTTCCACTTACAGCATTCAATAGCTTTTCTTTCTTGCTTGTTCGTTTTTTCAAGACAAGGTTTTTCTGTGAGCCCTAGAGCTCACTCTGTAGACCAGGCTGGCCTGGAACTCAGAGATTTGCCTGCCTCTGCCTCCTGAGTGCTGGGATTAAAGGCGTGTGTCACCAATACCCAACTCAACAACTTTTCTAATCCAAAGTCTCAAAGTCTTCTGCATTCTTGTAAACACTAATCTGGTCAGGTTTGTGAAGAACCTCCCTGACTCCATTATGAAGGCAGAAGCCCTTGTGCTATGTTGTTAAAAATAAATGTCCACTTACTGTACAAGCTGAGTTTCTAAGTTTCTGTTTCCTGGAACCTGCCCTGCCCCAACCCATGACCTTGACTTGTTCTTGAGAACACCCAAACCCTCCCTAATCACATGGTAACCTTATGGTGATGGCTGTTGTTTTTTGTTGTTTTTTGTTTTTGAGATTTTCCTGTAGTCCTTACTGCTCCACTGTCTCGCTTCTGCAAACCTGCTTTGCAACTACTTGTGATTTGTTCCTTAAAAGAGCACTGGAAATGGGCTCCGGGCAGCTCTCTGTTTAGTCTGACTTAGGAGTCGTTGCCAGTTATCAGGTGTACCCCAATAAACCAAGCTTTCTTCAAATCTGGCTCAAAAATCATGGCAATGGCCCTGTTCTCTCTGGTGGGATTAACAGTCTGTCACAGGAACAGAACACTTCCTGGTACCAACTGTATTAGTTACTTTTCTATTGCTGTGATAAGACACAATGACCAAGGTAACTTGTCAAACAAGCAATTGATTGAACTTATGTTTCCAGATGATGAAATGAAGGCGTGGTGTCAGCAACAGACAAGATCTCACATCTTGAACAGGAAACAGAGAGAGTCACAGAGGTACTGGGAAGCCTCAAAGCTCACTCCAATGACACATCTCCTTCAACAAGACCAAACCTCCTAATCCTTCCCAAACAGTTCCACTAAGTGGAGACCAAGTATTCAAACATATGTGTCTATGGAGGTCATTCTTGTTCAAATCACCACACTAGGCAACACTGTACTGATTGAGCTATCTCCCAAGGTCTCACAATATAGCCCAGACTGGTCTTGAACTCGTTTGTTTGTTTGTTTGTTTGTTTGTTTGTTTGTTTTTCAAGACAGGGTCTCTCTGTGTAGCTTTGTGTCTTTCCTGGAACTCACTCTATAGTCCAGGCTGGCTGTGAACTCACAGAGATAGATCTGCCTGGCTCTGCCTCCTGAGTGCTGGGATTAAAGACTGGTCTTGAACTCTTGACCCTCCTGTCTCAGCTTGCCAAGTGCTGTTATGCTGGCCTATGTTACCATAGCCAGCTTGTTAAATATGCTCTTTGTCTCAGTCACTTTTCTATTGCTGTGACTAAAACTCCATGGCAAGGCTTGTGTAGAAGAATTGGGTCTTAGGTTCTAATGGGATAAGAGTCCATCACCATCATGCTGGCGAGCATGGCGGCAGGCAGGCATGATGCTGGAGCAACAGCTGAGAGTTCACATCTCAATCCACAAATAGAAAACAGAGAGCTGCCGGGCGGTGGTGGCACATGCCTTTAATCCCAGCACTCGGGAGGCGGAGCCAGGTGGATCTCTGTGAGTTCAAGGCCAGCCTGGGCTACCAATGAGTTCCAGGAACGGCACAAAGCTACACAGAGAAACCCTGTCTTGAAAAACAAAAACAAAACCACAAACAAACAAACAAACAAAAAACCAACAACAACAACAACAACACCAGAGAGCTATCTAGAAATGGCATGAGTCTTTTGAAACTTCAAAGCCAACCCCTGGTGACATCCTTCTCCCAGCACGGCCACACTTCCCCAGCCTCCCCAAACCAACTGGAGTTCAAGTATTATAAATATTAGTCTATGATTTTCATTCAGATCACCATACTCTTTAGTAGGAGTAACAATTATGTCTGTGTTTATTTTGAGAGAGATTCTCACACCATAGTTCAGGCCGGCTTGGAAATCACTATATAGTCCAAGCTGGACTTGAATTCATGTTCTTTCTATCTCAGCCTCCAAGTGCTCAGATTACAAGTCAGCACCACCATGGCCAGTAATGTCTGTTTTAGTGGAATTCTGCTAGGGTTATCAGAAATGTCCATTTGCTCCCTTTGGTCGATCAGTTTTCCCTAGACCTAGCTCTAAAGCGAGTATCAGTACAAAGGTGGTCAGAGAAGACAAAGTGGGACAAAGGATCGTTCGTTCTTTCCAAACCCTGGAGCAGAGAAAGTGGGGAGAATGGGCTGCACTGGCAGACCATAACCCTGGTACGTACCAAGGACTACTGCTTATCTCCCATGTTGACTTGAGTCTGGTTTTGCCTCTACAGTAGCGGAGGAAAGTCTCTTTGCTCTCATCACTCATTGACATCAGGGAGACTGTTGGCAGAGAGCAAGAGCAAGGCAGCTCCTGGAGCTAAGTATAGGGCTGGCACAGGTCTAGGGAGGGACGACGCGGGAGAGACGGTTCCAGGGAGGAAACACCCGCTCTCCGGTATCCTGCCAGCGGGTGGAGAACTAAGGAAGAGAGCCGTGCCGGTATGGCAGATCCCCTTTTCTTGGGAACTCTATGACTTCCATAGAGATCTGCCCTAGAGCTTGGAGTGGGATCAGATGCAGCACAGAGGAACCCAGGAGTTCTTTAAGGCAGCACCAGGCTCTTGTATTAAAAATTAATACGGTAAATCTGGAGCTTAGTCAATGCTTCCCTCTTTACCCTTCCCTTCAAGGAATGCCTTTCCACCAAGACGCTGCATTGGCGTATCCCCTGCTGGGTAGTGTTGAGTGGCTCCTTAGGAACAGAGCTCCCCCTACTGGCCCACATGTGGGAGCCTTCGGGATGTCGGTCATTCCTCCAGTGACATCACCCTCAAACAATGGCCATCATAGTTAGGTAGAACAAGTAACAGTGTTAAAATGAAGTGTGGTAGAGGCTACATGAGTTAGCTGGAACTCCTAGGAAGCTGTGACCTTTGGTCTATTTCTTAGGCTCTCTGAACCTCTGTTTTCTCATCTTTATACTGAGGAGACAGAAATTATATGCTAGCAGAGAAAATATGGGGGAAATTCTGAACATAGGTTGGAGAACTAGAAAAGTCACATAGGCCTTTGGGAGCTACAAAGAATAATTGCAGGGAGAGCACATTCCATCTTTTTATCAGTGTTGTTACTGTCATCAACTGCTGCATAACAAACATCCCCAAGTCATATTTTTTTCTTTTTTCTTTCTTTCTTTCCTATTTTTTTTTTTTTTTGACAAAGTTTCACTGCATAGCCCTTGCTGGCTTGAAACTCTCTATGTAGACCAGGCCGACCTTGAACTTAGAGGCCAGAAGAGGGCTTCAGGTTTCTTGATACAGGAGTTACAGTTATAAGGTGCTATGTGGGTATTGAGAAAGAACCCAGTCCTCTGTAAGAGTAGCAAATACTCTTAACCCTTGGACCTTCTCTTCAGCTCCACTCAATTCTTAAAAATATTCACTTGGTTTATTTTTTTACATTATTATTATTATTATTATTATTATTATTATTATTATTATTATTATGTTTGAGACAAAGTTTCTCTGTGTAACAACCCTAGCAGTCCTGGAATTCACTTTGTAGACCAGGCTGGCCTTGAACTCACAGAGATCCTCTTGCCTCTGACTGATCCAGGCTTCTGTTGGGATTAAAGGCTTGAGCCATCACACCCAGATGACTTAAAAAAAAAAAAAAAAAAAAAAAAAACAACTATGGCTCTGCTCTGTAATATAATTTGAGATCGGATAGCATGGCACCCTAAGGGCTGTTCTTTCTCCCGTGGAATGCTTTGGTTATTGGGTGGTCTTTTTTGATTCTGCATGAATCTTTCCCCCTGTTTCTGTAAAGAATGTCATTGGGGTTTTGGTAGTTTTTGCATTGAATTTGTAAAATGCTTTCAGTAACATAACCATTTCACAATACTAATTCTGCCAGTCCAGGTGCATGGAACATCTTCCCATCCTCTAGTATTTTTTTTTTTAATTTCTTTCTTCAGGATCTTAAATCTTTGAGGCCTTTCACTTTCTTGGTGAGGTGTTTTGTTTTTGTTTTTGTTTTGCTATTGGGAATGGAATTTTTCCTCTTGATTTCTTTCTCAGTGAGTTTGTTATTAGTGTATAAAAAAGATCCTGACTTGTATCCTGCTGCTTTGCTGGAAGTGTTTATCAGAACTAGGAGTTTTCTAGTGGACTCTCTAAGGTCTTTTAAGTATAGGATCATGTCATCTTCAAATAGACATAATTTCTGAGTGTTTTCTTTTATTTCTTTCTCTTGTCTTATTTCTCTAGTTAAGACTCTGAGTACTTGGATAAGAGTGAAGCCAGGCAGTGGTGGTGCACACCTTTAATGCCAGCATTTGGGAGGCAGAGGCAGGCAGATCTCAGAGTTCTAGGCCAGCCCGGTCTACAAATCGAGTTCTAGGACAGCCAGAGCTGTTACACAGAGAAACCCTGTCTCAAAAAGAAAAGTGGGCACCCTTGTCTCATTCCATTAGGGTAAATGTTGGTTTTTGACACTTAGTATAAAGGTCTATATACATGTCATATACTGTCTTCATCATGCTGAGGTTTGTTCCTTTTTTTTATTTTTATTTTTATTTTATTTTTTTGGTTTTTTGAGACAGGGTTTCTCTGTGTAGCTTTGTGCCTTTGCTGGATCTCGATCTGTAGACCAGGCTGGTCTCGAATTCACAAAAATCTGCCTGGCTCTGCCTCCGGAGTGCTGGGATTAAAGGCGTGCGCTGCCACTGCCGCCGCCACCGCCACCCGGCAGGTTTGTTCCTTTTAGTTCAGGTTTCTTTGGGGCTTTTAACAATTTGATATTACATTGTATTTATTTAGTGTTCTGGAGGATCAAACTCAGGTCATCAGTCTTGGTGACAGACTCCTTTACCCATTAAGCCATTTTTTTGGTCCCCTTTCAGGTTCTTATCAAGAAAAGACGGTGAACTTTGTTAAAGGCTTTTTCTGCATCAATTTGGATGTTGATATGATTTTTGTCCTTCAGTCTATTTATGTGCAGAATTACACTTACTGATTTGCATATGCTGAACCAACTTTGCACCCTTGGAATGATATCAACTTGGTCATGGTGGGGTTTTTTATGATTTTTTTTTTTTATGTGTATGGGTGTTTCACCTACATGTATGCACAAGCACCATATATGTGTAGTGTCCACAGAATTCATAAGTGAACATCAGATCCCTCGAACTGGAATAGCAGATGGTTGTGAGCCACTATACAGGTTCTGGGAACCAAACCCAGGTCCTCTGCAAGAGCAGCAAATGCTCTTAACCATACAACTATATCTCTACTCCTGTGTATGATCTTCTGAATTGATTCTTGAGCTCAATTTGCAAACCTTTTATCAAGACTTTAACATCTATATTTGCCAGGGAAATCAGTCTACGGATTTTTTTGTTGTGTTCTTATTTAGTTTTAGTATTGAGTAAAGCTCGTTTCATAGGATGAGTTTGGTAGTGTTTCCTCCACTTCTGTTTTATGAAAGGTGAGGTACAGTGAGACTATGTCCTTGCAACCTCCTTCTTTTCCATCTCTAATGAATTTGTATCTTTTCTCTCTTTGGACTATTTTGGTTTTTCAGTCTTGTTTTTCCAAAAAGCCTTATGCTTGATGAGCTCTGTGAATTTCTTTTTACTCCCAATTTCATTAATTCCTCTCTTTTATTATTTATTTCAGCCTGCTGCTTTGGGTTTGCCTTGTTCTCGTGTTCCTAAGCACCTGAGTTGCATCATGGGATTCTCTGCTTTCTTTATGTAAGTATTCAAATAGTATGCGTGTTCTCTTAAAACTGCCTTAGCTGGGCTGGAGGGATGGCTCAGACAGAGGTTAAGAGCACTGATTGCTCTTCCTGAGTTCAATTCCTAGCACCCACATGGTGGCTCACAACCATGTGTAATGAGATCTGGCGCCCTCTTCTGTATACATAATAAATAAATTAAAAAAAGAAAGAAAGAGAAAAAGACTGCCTTAGCTCCATCCCAAAGGTTATGGTAGATTGTGCTTCCATTTTTACTTGCTTCTAGAAACTTTTATTTCCTCCCTAAGTTCCTCAATAACTGCTCATTCAAAAATATGTTATTCAATTTCCATGTATTTGTGTAGTTTCTGTAGTTTTCCTTACTATCGATTTCTTGTTTGATTGCACTATGATCTGATAAAGATTATTTTGATTCTTGTGCGTTTGGTAAGACTTAATTCATGGCTTAGAGTGTGGCCTATTTTGGGGAATGTTTCTTGAGGTGCTAAGAAAATGTATGTTCTGTTTCTGTCGGATGGAATACCCTGAAGATACTGGTTAGGACTATTTTATTTATGATGACGTTTAATTGAAATTTCTTTATTGATTTTAGTTTGTGTGACCTGTCTAGTAGGGTACTGAAACCACTCAGTATCAGAATGCGAGCACACACACACACACGCACACACCCACACACACACAATTGATGAATGTCTTCTCTATGCATTTCCCCTTTTATTAATATGTAGAGGTCTTCTTTGTCTCTTTTAATTTTGGTTTGAAGTCCAAATGGTTGTGCCAGTTTGTTTTTTAGTTTTCCCTTGCTTGCTAGATTGTTTCCTGTCCTTGGTCTAGTAGTGTCTTCGTCAGTGAGGTATGTTTCTTGTAGGCAATGGATGGTTGGATCTAGTTTGTGTTTTCCAAGTCAGGGTTTCTCTGTGTAGCTCTGGCTGTCCTGGAACAAACTCTATAGACCAGGCTGGCCTGGAACTAGGTTGTTTGTTTGTTTGTTTGTTTGTTTGTTTGTTTTGTGTGTGTGTTGTTGTTTTGTTTTGTTTTTGAGACAGGGATTCTCTGTGTAGTTTTGGTGCCTGTCCTGGATCTTGCTCTGTAGACCAGGCTGGCCTTGAACTCACAGAGATCCACCTGGCTCTGCCTCCTAAATGTTGGGATTAAAGGCGTGTGCCACTGCCACCACCGCCCAGCACCTGGATCTAGTTTTTTAAATCCAGTCAGACAGTCTGCATCTCTTTATTGGTGAGGTGGGGTCATTTATATTCAAGAAGATGCATACTCACAGCTGTAATTTTGTTGTTTCTCTTATTGGTTTGATTACTGTTTGTTCTGTACTTTCTCCTCTGTTAGTGTTAGAGGTCATGTGAAATTTCTTCTTGGGTCTTTGCTTCACTATTCCTCTCATGAATTTCATTATTTCTTGTGATCTTGTGACTGAAACCTTCTTCCTCCTCGTGAGTATCTCTGTAGCACTGATCTGATGGTCATGTAGTGTATTAGTTTGTGATTGACTTGAAATGCCTCTGTACATTATAGAGGATAGCTTTACTGGCTATAGAAATAGTGATTGGCAATCATTTTCTTTCAGGACTGAAATATACCATATTATGCTTCCCTGAATTTGAGGGTTGCTGATGAGGTCTGATTTTCTGCCTTTGTAGGTGAGTTTATGTTTTTCTTCACAGCTTTTATTATGTATGTTTTTCTTCTAAGACAGATTCTCATGTATCCCTGTATGCCCTTGTACTTGCTATATGGCTGAGTATGATCTTAAACTTCGGACTTTCCTGCCTTCGGCTCCCAAGTACTGCAATGACAGGCGTGCATGGCCATAGCCAATTTCTGTTGTGTAGTTAGAGTTTTCCTGCCTGGCCCACAGTCAGGACAAATCTCTCTCACCCGCCAGTCCCACAGTCGCTCAGACCCAACCAAGAAAGCACACAGAGACTTATATTGCTTACAAACTGTATGGCCATGGCAGGCTGCTTGTTATCTACTTCTTCTATCTTAAATTAACCCATTTCTATTAATCTATACTTTGCCACATGGCTTGTGGCTTACCAGTGTCTTTACATGTTGCTTTTCATGGCGGCGGCTGGCGGTGTCTCTCTCCAACCTTCTACTTCCCAGAATTCTCTTCTCTCTTGTCCCGCCTATACTTCCTACATAGCCACTGGCCAAACAGCATTTTATTTGTACAGAGAGATATCCACAGCACTTCCCCTTTTCTTTTTTTTTTTAAGGAAGGTTTTAACTTTTACATAGTACACTTACATATAACAAAACAATTATCAAGCAAGAATTACAGTTATAATATTAAAGAAGATATACTATCTATCTTATATTTGTGAGTCCAAGGTTTTATATCTAATTTATCTTTTATCATAACTGAGAAAATTATTACTATACAGTCTTCAACCACATCAAAGACCTCAGAAGGATATAATATTACCTGAGAACCGGGAGAAGGATGCAAGCAGCTTTCGGGAGTCTTGCAGGGTGGACAGAGACAGCTGGCAGCCTGAACAGTCACCTAATGTTCCTTTGTAATGTTGGGGCATTTGTCTTCAGCCCACAGAGCTAGAGTCTCTTGGTCACTTCTCTCAGTGTCCTGTAGAATGTCTGGCAATTTCCTCTGCGAAGCAGGAACCTGAAGGACCATTTTGTCAAGCAAAGTTTAGTGGTCACCTTTCTATGGGTCCTGCATGTCCAGTCGATCAAGCAGTCCAGGCAAGAACAGTTTCTTGTCCAAATGGCTATTTTTGTCAAGGTGAACATAAATTCCATATGAAGTGTCTTCAATGCCCATCTTCCTCTCTGAAGCAAATTGGTGCTGCCAGGAGCAGACATGTCTCACTGTCCAGAAAGTCTAAATTTTAAAAGTATTTTAAATGCCATATTCTGTAGGTCTTTGAAGTATTTGAAGATTACCTATCTATCTGAAATATCTCTATATATATCTAGAAGACTTAACTAACATGGCTATGAGTATGATTATCATAGATGACTAATCATTAATCTATTTTTAATTATCCATTTCAATTTAAAATGAGCTATACAAACATAATACCTTAAACAGGAGTAGAAATATACACACAGTATAACAAAATTAACTTTAAGTTTGTATCAATAGACTAAAAAATATACAAATGTAAAACATTTTAAACAAGTTGTTGCTCTTTGGAAGTAAGTTCCTTAATCTACCCTTTAATCCTGTTATATCTATATCATATCCCCTTTTCTTCTTTAGAAAGAGATTGCATTTATAATCAAACTGCTTTAAATAAAAATATTGGTTTTTCTCTGTCCCACACCAGAGGGCTCTTCTGATTTGGGACACAAGAATCTCTTAACCTTTTGTTTTAGCAATATGTCTGGGTTTAGAGAAGGAGTGAGCCAATTCCATCTCCAAAGCCAGCTTGATAATTTTGGGAATGTGGGTGTAGTTTCTCTTACTACTTCCTGCTGGAGGGGGGCGCTGTATCTTATAGGGACACAAAGAAAATTTTAGGATTATGGAGTAGTCCATTAGGGTGAACCTCTGAGCCAGTTGTCTTGAAACCATTCTGGATGTCGGATCATCTGGGCCATGGTTTCATTGGAGACCTTTCAGGTGGTCTTGGCTGATCAAACCTGATGTATCTTAATCTGGAACAAATCCACAGCCTCTGGCTTTCTGTGGAAACAAAAGCAGAGACTCCTTTCCAAAGCAACATATCCTTATATCCAAATTTCAAAGTCAAGGTACCTTTAAAATTTACATTTTTGTTTAACTCAACAGCTTTTATGATCAAATCTTTTTCTGTGGTTAAAAATCCCAAAGACAAGACAAACCAGATTCTCTGTGTAATATCCATCTTTGTAAGACTGAAATGCCACTGTGGCTGCTGGCTCCGCCCACCTCAGATTTCCAACATGGCGGTGGGACAGTTTACCGCCAGCTCTGGGTCTGGAGCCATGTGTACCATCAACTATCAGAAGCAGTTCTATCAAAGCAGTGCATAGACCAGAAACTTTTTTTCTTTTTTTAAACTAGCAAAGGCTAAATCTACCACACAGCAGAGTAAAGTGTCGCTTGTAGACTCCTCATTCCCGCCACACTGCAGGTCAGACGCACACGCCAAGAACCCGCCATAGTAGCTCAAACCAGCAGGCTGCTGCTAACTTGAGAGAGACAACTAGGAAGCTGTTTTTAGCTCCGTTTTAGAATCTTTTTTCTCAGGTTTTAGGTGGAAACTCTTGCCCCACGTTGGGCGCCATTTGTAGTTAGAGTTTTCCTGCCTGGCCCACAGTCAGGACAAATCTCTCTCACCCGCCAGTCCCACAGTCGCTCAGACCCAACCAAGAAAGCACACAGAGACTTATATTGCTTACAAACTGTATGGCCATGGCAGGCTGCTTGTTATCTACTTCTTCTATCTTAAATTAACCCATTTCTATTAATCTATACTTTGCCACATGGCTTGTGGCTTACCAGTGTCTTTACATGTTGCTTTTCATGGCGGCGGCTGGCGGTGTCTCTCTCCAACCTTCTACTTCCCAGAATTCTCTTCTCTCTTGTCCCGCCTATACTTCCTACATAGCCACTGGCCAAACAGCATTTTATTTGTACAGAGAGATATCCACAGCACTGTTGCACTGGAGACTGGTCTCGGGCAGTTAAGCAAGCATGCTACCAACTGAGCTATTGCAAGACTTTTGATTTGTGTTGTTGACATGTTGGTTATATTTTGTAGAGTTGTTCTTCTCCAGCCGTGTCTATCTGGGGTGCTAAACGCCTTTTGTGCTTTATTTCTCAAGATTTTGGAGACTTTTTGTTGTTTCATTTAATAGATTCTCTACGCTTTACTGTTTACCTCACACGGTTCTATACCATAGACTTTCATTGTTTTGTGTGCTCTCATGTTTATTTTAGTTTATGTGTATGTATGTTTTACTTTCATACATGTTGGTGCTTCATATACATGCAGTGCCTGGGGAAGCCAAAAGGCTGCCAGATGCCATGAAATGGAGTCACTGATGTTTGTGAGCTGCCATATGAGTTCTGGGAACCCAACCTAGGCCCTCTGCCAGAGCAGTAAGAACTCTTCACCACGGAGTCAGCACTTCTGCCCAGGTATGGCCTCTGATCACACTCCACAGTTCTTGGATGTTATTAGGTCATACTTTTAAAAAAAATTTTCACACTTGCTGATATTTGAATGTAGTATTCTGTCCTCCATCCCTGATGTTGCCTCTGCTCTTGAGTCTATTGGTGATCAATTTTTTTTTGTTTGTTTTCAACATTTCTTTTTTTTTTTTTTTTTTTTTTTTGAGCTGAGGATCGAACCCAGGGCCTTGCACTTGTTAGGCAAGCGCTCTACCGCTGAGCTAAATCCCCAACCCTCTATTTTCTTTTACAATGTCAATTTCTTGGCTATTTCTTCCCCACGTTGTTAAACGGCTCGTTTCCTCACGTGGCTTTCCTCTCTTGGTTCTGGATCGAACTAATCCCCCATTTTTATTCTTTCAGTCATCGGTCATGTTCACTAGAGAACTTTAAAAATCTTTACCTGACATTTTATGTATTTCAGTATATTTGATCTCAGTAGTTGAGGAGGCGTGAGCTTTTGAAGGAGCCATGTTGCTTTGCTTTTTCATGTTTCTTATGTATCTGTGTTGCTATTTGCATGTCTCTTGGTTTGGGTAGCTCCTTGAAGGCTCAACTCTAGTACCATGTGGGGGATTGGGGATATTCGATTACACTGTGCATTTGCATTTGCATTAATGAGATAAAATTAACCTTGGGTCAGGTGGCTGCATTAGCAACTAGTTGACAGAAAGTAATCATAGCATCTCAGAGGGCATCTGGGAGAGATGAGAGACACAGGAAGTAGTAGGGTAGGTTTTGGAGTGGCACAAGTTTTTCTGGTTTGGTGAATCGGAGGCATGGATCTTCTGTGGATGACAGCAGGGAGAGAGGGTTAGCTAGCTGCTACTCAGCCTCTCTGAGCTCACAGGTTTTCACCCCAGCCTTTGAATCTGGAGTCTTAGTCACAATTAGAATGATAGAGATTTGGTTAAAGCTACCTTTAGCGGCAGTAACAGGGCTGGTCCCTGTGGGAGCAGAATTCTCTCTAGGCTGTAGAGAGTGGCCAAGTGGCCAGGTTGCTGCTAGAGAAGCAGGCCGGTAACTGTGGAGTTGCAATTGCTGAGATAGCAGTAGATTAAGACACCACCAGTGAGGAGAGAACAAACTGCAGCTGCAGCAGCAGCAGCAGCAGCAGCATGAAGCCATACCAGGTAGTTAGCTTTTGCAGCTACTGTTGGGACACGGCAGACCAAAGAACCATGAAAGAAATGTTGATGCACCTTACCATATTCAGAGGAAGAGTAAGTCTTTCCCTCTTTCCAGAGCTGAGACAATGTACAATGTTCCTTTTATGACCATCCAAAAAGATGATAAAGTTCAAGCTATGCAAAGGTATCATAAAGGTCAGCAGTTTGGCACAGTAGTCAGGGGTGTGCAAGAAGGAATACGTCATCTACACAGAACAGGCATAGTGAGAAAAGGTGAATGGCACAACGGTCTATGTGAACACTCATTTCAGCAACCCACCAGGCTAAAGCCGGACAAGAAAGATCCTGGAACAGAAAGTCAAGTCTGACCAAGTGTGGCAGTTTGAATAAGAATGGCCCCCACCGGGTCATGTTTGAGTATTTGGTCCCCAGTTGTTGGAACTGTTTGGGAAGGACTAGGAGGTGTGGTCTTATTCAAGTATGAACATAAGAAGAAACAACTGAAAAGATACAGGAACAGAGTAACCAACAAACAGACAATCAATAACCACCCCCACCAAAAAAAAAAAAAATTAAACAAGACTTTATAAAAAAACCTTTAAGCCGGGTGGTGGTGGCACACGCCTTTAATCCCAGCACTCGGGAGGCAGAGGCAGGCGGATCTCTGAGTTCCAGGCCAGCTTGGTGTACAGAGCAAGATCCAGGAAAGGTGCAAAGCTACACAGAGAAACCCTGTTTCGAAAAACAAAAAAACCAAAAAAATTTAAAAAAAAAAACTTTAAAAGAAACATAAAAGGAAAACAGAAAAGATTTCCCAATAATTAAAAAGTCCAAAAGCCAAATTAGATAAGTGTAAAGAGGAACAAAGCATAAAAACTATATTAAACAAACAAGTAAAAAGATACAGCTGGGGGTGGTGCTGCACACCTATACTCCCGGCACTTGGAAGGCAGAGGCAGGCAGATCTCTGAGAGTTTGAGACCAGCCTGGTCTACAGAGTGAGTTTCATGATAGGCAGGGCTATCAACTCCGTTTAAAAAAAGGAAATCAAGCAATATGGTAACATCAAAATACTACCAAATATTGAGCTGGGGAAACACAGCTCCAACAAAACCAACAGAAAAGGAGTTCCGGAACCAGTCATGGCTGCACGTCCGTGAAGCCAGCAAATGAGAGGGGAGTAGGGAGATCAGGAGTTTAAGACTAGCATAGCTGCATGTCTGTAAAGCCAGCAAATGAGAGGGGAGTAGGAAGATCAGGAGTTCAAGACTAGCATGGGCTTTAAGACAAAACAAAGGAAAAGAAAAACAAATTTTCCCCACTGGAGAGATGGCTCAGTGGTTAAGAATACTTGTAATTCTTGCAGAAGACCCAGGTTTTGTTCCCAGGATCCACACAGCAGTTTACAACTGTTTGTAACTCCAGTTCCAGGGGATCCAGACCTTCTGGCCTCTGCAGGCACCATGCATGCACACAATGCACTTATATACATTCGGGTAAAACACTCATACAGATAAATTAAAAATAAATCTTGTAATATAACATTTTCCCAAATGTAAAAGATGCATAAATAAAATCAGATAAATGTATGAAGAAAAAACACAAATATAAATAAAACATTTAAAAAATTCTGCTAAATGTAGAAAAGTCACAAAAAAAAAAAAAAAAGGAAAAAAAAAAAAAAAGCAACCTCTTTCCAGGTCCTCAAAAACTGAGAGACGGAGGGGCGGTGGTGGCACACACCTTTAATCCCAGCTCTCAGGAGGCAGAGCCAGGCAGATCTCTGTGAGTTCAAGGCCAGCCTGGGCTACCAAGTGAGTTCCAGGAAAGGTGCAAAGCTACACAGAGAAACCCTGTCTCGAAAAACCAACCAACCAAACAAACAAACCCAAAACAAAACAACAACAACAAAACAAACAAACAAACAAACAAAAAACCCTGAGAGACCTCGGGTTGAGAGATGCTCAAGGGTTAATAGCACATACTGGCCTTGCAGAGTACCCAAGTTTCAGTATCAGCACCTGCATTGTTGGGCAGCTAACAACTACATCTAATTTCTGCTCCTGGAGTAGTTGATGCTTCTGGACCCCAAAGGAACCACCATTTTATATGCACATACTCACACACATACACATAATTTAAAATCTCTGAAAAATAAAAAGTTCAGAAAAAAATTAAAGACTGTCAGTGTAGGGTGGGGAGGGGATGTCAGTTGACTCGGAGACTGATCTTTCCTATGGCTTGTGATGTTGCTGAATCTCTATTGGTTAAGTGTCTGAGGTCTCCTAGACCTGCCTTTCAACGTAGTTGTTTTCCTTTTTTGTGAAACAGGGCTGTCTGCTGGTCAAGTTTTACATTCTGTGAACTGGACAGGCTTTCTACTCTGCCATGACTATCTAAGCCACATCGATGAGGTGACTAGTGTTTTAGCTGAATGGTGTCTGCTAAGTGCAATGGGGGTATGAGAAGCAGCCGTAGCAGAGACTGGTACAGCCTGAGGCCCTATCTTAATACTTTCAAGACCTCCTGAATACTAATCACCCTGCTGAAGGGCTACAGTTAGGAGCATCTCACATCCCTTGGAACGTCAGCTTCTAGAGCATGAACAGTAGTGAGTCATGGACAGGTGACTTTTAGAACTTGATCCACCCACAGTCTCAGGCCCCCATAACAGTTTCTCTGTAGGATTTTACCAGTCTGAGAACAACATGCTGCCACCTGTACCCTTTGGCTTTCCAGTGACTGGCTCTTCTGCCCTCCACAACTGCATCTCTGGATCTCCCTATATCTGGGGGCTCTGACAGGTCAAACTGAGGCTCTGTAGATGCACCCTGATCTCAGGTCCCCAGGTAGCCATCTTTAAAAATTGATTCTCCTTTAAATTTAAAAAGATTGCTTCTGGCTGCTGCCCTCTGAGTCATACATCGTGACAAAATGGGATTTCTCTATGCTGTTGAATTTTCCGATGGGGTAATTGCTGTCACATCAAACCTCACAACTGGATTTAAGGCTTCTGAGGGCTGTAGGCTTGTCCTGGGGATAGGATTGCCTGGCTTCCATCGGCCTTACCTTTTGGCTTCTACTATTTTGCCTCCCCTTCTCTGCCAGGGAACTGTATGGCTGAGGCTGAGCTTGGCTTCTGTATCACAGACATACACTTTTTATTTTCTAATCCCTTCCTTTCACTTTTGTAGATTTCTGAAATGATTCCTCTTTCTGTTTGGGATAAAAATCTGTTTTTCATTATGACTCTCTCCTTCACAGACTCACACAGAGGCACCCTCCAGTTTCCCATTTATTCATGTCTCATGCAGAGAAGCCAGGGATCTACAACCTACCCCAAATTTAGGATAATCCAAAACTTTACTGGCTGCCATTGACTTTTCTCTTCTCCAATGAGACACTGAGTACAGAGATACACTAAGCAATTGGAGGCATCGGGAGAGATAGCCCAGCGGTTAAGATCATTGTTGCTCTTGCAAAGGCTTCTGGTTTGGTTCCCAGCACTCATATGGCAGCTCACAACCACCTGTTAACTCCAGTTCCAGGGGATCCCACACCCTT
The DNA here is from genome assembly GCF_903995425.1 of Onychomys torridus. Classification (NCBI taxonomy): domain Eukaryota; kingdom Metazoa; phylum Chordata; class Mammalia; order Rodentia; family Cricetidae; genus Onychomys; species Onychomys torridus. Next base: position 106,342,027 of record NC_050443.1, on the reverse strand, counting down.
TTCTGACCTCTAGGGGCATCAGCCACACATGTGGTAAACATACATGCAAGCATACACTCATACACATGTAATAAATATCTTTGAAAAAAAAGTTATGTGCCTAAATGGTGGCAGTGTCCTTCCCTACCACAGAAGACATTTTTGTTCACAGACAACTCTAATGTAGGTTTGGGGTATGCTTTTAGTTACTTTTTCCATTGTTGTGGCTGGTACAAAATATCCAACAAATGCAACTTAAGGGAGAGGGTATTTTGGTTCACAACAGGAGGGTACCGGGCATTGTGGTGGGAGTGTAAGGCAGTGGTCACATTGAGTTCATTGTGAGGAAGCAGAAGGAGATGAATCTAAAAAATGACTTAAATGTGACAGCTGGATTTGCTGACATGTACCACTACATAGTGAGTTAGTTCAAGGCCAGCCTGATCTACCTAAGCCCTGTCTCAAAAGGGTCTTGAATTCCTGATCTTCCTGAAAGCTGGATTTGCCAACATGTACCACTATGCCTGGCTGAAATTGTCTTTCTGACCTCTAGGACTATAAGATAATGCATGTTGGTTTAAATTTATAAGTTGTTACAATAGCAACAAGAAATATACCTTGGGCTAGGCATGGGTCAGATATTAAATTATGGTTATGATTAATGTAGTTCTATCCCTGGGTACAACACCCCACCCCCGACCCCAGATAGGATTTCACTGTGTAACAACAGCCTTGGCTCTCCTGGAACTCACTACATAGACCAGGCTGGCCTTGAACTCACAAAAATTCCCCTGCCTCTGCCTTTCCCAGTGCTGAGATCAAAGGCGTGTGCCACCACGTTCCGCTTCAACGTTTTTTTAAAAAGGATGAAACCTCTGAGTGGCTCTTCACTGCGGGTCAGCTAAAGCTCTGAGTCCTCCTCAGTCCAACAGATTCTTGATGTGATTCTACTCCCCCGCCCCCACCCCCACCTCTCTTTTTCTTTTTGAGATAGGGTTTCTCTAGGTAATCCAGGAATTCACCCTGTAGACCAAGCTGGCCTCCACTCGCTGAGATCCGCCTGCGTCTGCCACACGGAGTGCCAGGATGAAAGGCGTGCCAGGATGAAAGGCGTGCGCCACCACCGCCCGGCTCTACCTCCTCTCTTGCTCTAGTAACTCAAGACTAGCACTCCATATCCAATACCTAATCCAGACCATGTTTTAGCATAGGTCTCAGGCTCTGAGCCTCTTTGCTGTTTTCACTGATTATTAGTTTTTGATGAGATCTTGGTATGTAATTCCAGGCTGGCCTTAAATCCATTATCCTCCTGCTCAGCAGTACTGTGCGCCACCACGCGAATTTTTTAGTTTTAACTAGGATTTGAAAGGGCAGTAGAGGCACAAGTCATTTCCATGAGGGATTGCTCTTTTGCCCCCTTACCCACTAATCCGATAAGATAATGGGTAGCGATCCCTCTGGAATTTGTAAAGCAAGTTACAAGCGGTGTGCCTAAACTAGAAAGGCCTATCTTGCAGGAAAACATGCTCAAAGACGAGGCTGGCTCTGGTGCAGCCCGATGTCCACCAGTCCAGTTCAGAGTTGCCTCTTTCCTGCCCGTCGCGTGAGACGGCGGTTGCTGAACACGGACCATCAGTTCTGAGGCCGGCGTTGCCTGGCTGGGGAACCACGCGGACCCATCACACCGCCTGCTCCGCAGTTGAAGAAACCGCTCTGGGGCTGGACGGAGGCGGAGCAGAAGCTCACACTGGGCCAACAGAAGAGCCTTAAGATGCTAGAAGCGGTCCTAGGGCGGTCCCCGGCGCGAGGCACTCTGGGATTTGTAGTTTACTTCCCGGACAGCTCCTCTCTCATTTCAGCCGCCCGCCTTTTAATCCTCGCTCTCTCCCGGCACACCGACTACTTTATCGAGGCACTTCCTCACGTACGACTACACTACCCAGAAATCTCTCCTTCGCGCTCGGCCAGGCTCCCGGTCTTCCTTGGACTACAGTTCCCAGAAGGCCACTGGCGAAGGGCTTCCCCCGCTTTCCCGGGACCACAATTCCCAGAGACTTGACTTCGCGGCTTTCCTCTCTGTGTTCTGTCTCTCTTGGAGCTGGCTAGGCCAGTAGGCCCACGGCGACGACGTGGCCTGTCGTGTCCAGTGTCAGGGTGTACTCTTCTGCGAGTTTTCTGTTCTTTCAGCCACTTTTGACGGACAGGCCGTCGCAGCTGGCCTGAGCAGTGACCTGGCGGGCCGCGCCTGCGCCCTGCCGCGTTTCCTGCCTGGCTGGTGGCGGCGGCCATTTTGTTCGTTCTCCTCCTCCTCCTGCTCCTCCTGGTTGGAGCTCAGTGTCCGGAGCGGGCTGGGGGGAGCGGACCGGAGAGCTGGGTTCAGTACCTTTTCCTCTGTCCCCAGCCGGAGCCCGGAGCCCCCCTCCCCTTCCTTCCCACCCCCTCCCCTCCCCAACCCTGCCCTCCCCCTTGTCCCGGGATCACTCCGTCGCACCCACCATGATGGAAGACGACGGACAGCCCCGGACTCTGTGAGTACCCGAGACCGGGGGTGCCAGGCACCGAGCTGCCCGGGCACGCGGGATGCCGAGGGAGGGAGCAGGAGACTGGGACCCGAAGCCGGGAGCCCGGCATTGAGGTGGCGCGCTGCGAAGTGCATTCCTCATCTGTCCCCCTTTCCTAGAGAAGGGAGCCCTCCCTTCCCCCCGAACATAGTTAACTTCGTAGGGTCTAGGGCTCGGCTCGACCTTTCCCTCCCGAACCCTTCTTTCCACACTGTTCCTAGACGGGGCTTGTGCACGGCTGAGGCTGTCAGAGCCGGCAGAGCTCGGGTTCCCCCAGTGCTCTGGGGGCTCCGGGCTGAGCCGGGAGCTGTGGGTCTCTACGGGGGCAGGGCTTGGCGGGGGTGGGACCTCTGCTGCATCCTTTGGCTTAAGCACTCAGACTCAGTCCACGTCCTCAGCCGTCCACGTCCTCAGCTTCGGTCGCTCCGGGTCCTTTTCCCTAGCCCACAACTCTTGAACCAGAGGAGCCCCTTGTCCCTTTCTGCCCCACGTGCCCCACGCTGTCAGAAACACTCGCTCAGCGCCCTCTGCTTTTGAAATGCCAAAGAGATTGCTTTTTGCCGCCGTGCACCACCTCTGTCCCTTGGATAACGAAGTTTACTTTGAGCGCTCACTACGCCAAACTGACAGCCAGTTAAACTCTTTCGCTCAGTTGGTGATGCCGCTTCCTAATCGGTTTGTGCGTCAGGACCCTCAGAGTTCGAGAAAAGGATGTCTTCTCTCGCTGTTTGATGCGTGTCTTTTGGGTGCTTTTTTTTTTTTTTTTTTTTTTTCCCGCGGTCTAGCTGTTGTATTTCACCTGATGCCCAATCTAATGAATGAATTGCATCTTCCAACCGCTTAATTGGCGTTTCCCTTCCTTTCCCAATGCAGAGTGATGACTCAGCGTCTGTATTCCTTTCCAAATAGTGTGGCACTCTTTTTTTTCCTTCGTCTGAGTAATTTCCAATTCATTGTTTAAAGTGAGCACCTTGGGTTTTCCCAGGCGCTCCAGGCCTACTACTCATGCCTGGAGTAAGTACCTACACAGTCAGCCTGCTGCATTGTCTCTCTTGCCTCGCTCTGCCTGGTATTGATTGATATGGTGATCAGAGTCCACTTGGCTGGGTTAGCTGATGGGGAAAGTACTTTTTGGGGAATGGACGACGGTGAACTGACACTGAGGACCTCTGACTAGCTTCTCAGAGCTTCATTCTTGCCACAGAAAATATGTTCAGTAAATAGTGTTAATCACACACACACACACACACACACACACACACATTTTTTAAGCATCGTTTATACTTTCCATTCTTAATTTCTCTTAACATGTTGTTTGGAAATTTTAAAAAACATCCTAAACATATCATACCACTGAATGAAAAATTTGGTAGTATAATTTTGTGTGTGTGTGTGTGTGTTTTCATTTCTGCCTTCCAGAAAAAAGATAAATAATTGAGACAAAACTTGAAATTTGTTCTTCAACGTTTGTTTAAGCCAAGGCTTGGTATTTATAGTTAGCAGTATGTAATTAGATAGAAGCATCTGGGAAAGCTAGACTTAAGGCCTAGCAAGCCTACGTTCAAGGAAGATGGCAGTTACATTGTATCTAAAATACCTGACATGTCATCACTGCGTCATAATAGCTACTGGGTAATTGGTCAATTCTCATGTCTCATTTACTGCATCTGTGTGTTCCTTAGGGTTTCTTGGCACTTGGCTGTTACATAGTATGCCTTTCCCTTTATTCCTGTCAATTGTCTTTGCATCCACTGTCAGGCCTTCTCCTCCCGACCAGAGCTGAATTTTATTATTTCATACATTTATCATCTTGGGGTTTTAATTTTTTTATTTTTTGTTTGTTTCTTTTCCCCCTGAAACATACTTCAGGTGTCTGTGTTTGGTGTCTCAAACTGTGATGTGTACATATGAGTGAATAAACACCTTAAGCTCTGTTGTTCCTGTATGTCAGTATGTGTTTATTATGTCTTCCTTTTCCCGCTTTTCTCCATGGGAAGTCTGGGTGGGTTTTGTTTGTTTTTAAATACAAGGACAGTACTGCTCCCTAGGTCTTGACCCTTCGTGCGCTCAGCTCACTCCTTGGACCAGAAGAGGCACTCTAAATATTTTCAAGTTGTACTTCTTTGGCCATATTAGTGTTAAGCATTGTTTTTAAAAGTTCTGATTGACAAATTATAGGCGGACATTGTCACACTTCAGTTTATTTATCTATCTAATCTATATCATCTATCTATCTATCTATATTAGTGTGTAAACCTAATGTAAAGTCTTGACATCAAAGCAAATGTTTAATAGGATTTGATTTTGTTTATGAACAGCCTATATTTTGCACTGTAATCTATGGATTAGGTTTCTCAAGTGGCTATTATGTTTTAAAACAATGTACTCTAAATAAAGTTTTATCTTAGCGTGTTTACTTTAAAATGCCTGTGTGTTACTAGAAAAGGTTTTCTTCCTGCAGACACACACAAGCTAAGACATATGGGTCTATCTTCAGAAAACAGTATGGTGTTTATAGCCTAGGTAGGTCTTTAAATATTCATTATCTACAGTATTACTAATTTATTTGATGATATTTAAAGTGGTATAGAATTGCCTTGATGTTGAGTCTGAAATCTTATTTGCCATATACTTGCTTTAAAGGTCTGTTTTCTGATGTTCCTCATTTTCATTTGGTATTTATTTTGGGGTCTTATGTAGTAGTGATCGTAAAAACAAACAATGAGATGACAATATGTGACACTGGTGTCTGAAGCAGACCAGCCTTGTAGGGCATGTTTCAGTCTTGGGTTGTGTCTTTGCAGTGCAGTGATTTCATGTGTGGTATCTGAGCCCACAGTGTGTCACTGAATTATTAGAGCGATCAATTGTAGTTTATTTGGTGTACAAAAAACCTAGAAAGTGTGCAACTAGGATAAAGCCATACTATTCAATGCCATCCTTTAAGCCTATTTATTCTTCCTTGATACTCAGTAAAAAGGAGGAACTAAACCTTTGATTTAGAGTGTATTCTGAACATCTGTGAACAAAGCAGAAGAAACAATGTAAGATCTCCTAGACTTGGCTGCACCATTGATTTAGCTGGATTGTGGCTATAATCAAGCTGGTTCAACTCGGTCATCTTTGTTTCTTTAAAGCTTGTATGGGTCCATCCTTTAGAGGTCCTTGGTCAGGTTAGTTACCCTACGCTATGGTGCCTTTCTTCAACTTTATCTCCTTCCTGTGACAGCTTGTACAGTCCTTTAGAGGGCTATTGGGTTATTGTTGAATATCTCCTTTTGTATAGGAACTTGTTAAGAATCATTGAAAAACTACAACTACCCTTATGGAAATTTAGCCCTACAGTACTTTGTATAAAAGTGCTGGTAATGGGGTTATACTTTTCAGAGTGAGGGCACATTCAGTGAAAAAGCTGTCATTAGCTTTCTGCAGGGCATGGTGTTCTTAATTTCTGCCCAGTTGGACATAGGAAGTAGTTCACTGGCAATGTGAACTTCTGCCTGCTGTGAAACTGCCAAGTTCTCTAGTCTCCATTGGATCTTAGACCCAATGTTAGAGATAAAGATATCATTTTCAGTTATTAATGCTTCAGTTCCTACAGTTCCTGTTCTTAGAAGACAAAATAGACTGTAAGGTATGCATTTTCCTTATTTTTTTCCTTGAGTTAATGATTTTGGGATTTCTTAAGTGTTTTCTGTTACTATAAGAACTCAAGCCCTTTGTCTTCATCTGTTGTTTTGTACATGTTCCTCGGGTAAAAATTGCATATTTAAAAACTTGGAACTTTAGAATATACTTACTACTGAGCTGCAGCAGAAGGTGAAGTATAGAAAATACTGTTTGAAAGAAACGGATATCAAATTCAGTAAGCTACGAAAGATGATACTAGGTTCAATGTTGAATTTTGTCTTAAATACTTTTGTAGAATTATTCTGGGATGGCCAGGCAGTGGTGGCGTATGCCTTTAATCCCAGCATGTGGGAGGCAGAGGCAGGCGGATCTCTGTGAGTTTGAGGCCAGCCTAGGCTACCAAGTGAGTTCTAGGACAGGCGCAAAGCTACACAGAGAAACCCTGTCTCGAAAAACAAAACAAAACAAAAAATTATTCTAGGATGGATTATTTTTTGATAATGTAAAAGGCACAGTATACTACAGTATTTTTGAGAATATAAATTGTGCCACTGTTAGATACATAAATTACAGAACCTTGAGTAGAAAAGTCAGTCTAAAATTAGATAAATGTAGGTGAAATGATATACTGAATTGTATCTTTTTCATCTTGACAAACTAAGATGTTCTCTGTGCTACAGAAGGCTTTGTATGTTTTTAAAATTTAGTCTGCTGCATTAGGAGTTAACTCTTAGAAGTATTTGAAAATAGGATATCTTCTCAGCACTGGACTTTTCTATGAATATTTCATGGCATTCTAAACTGGAATGTTAACAGTTTTAAGTCTTTGACAGTGCTGGGTATGGAAATTAATTATAGACATCAATGTGCCTCTGGAACCTGGGAGTTCCCTGACTGATTGGAAATGGGTTGACTTAGAGTGAAAGTCTTGTTAAAAACAAAAACAGCTTTATTGTGACTTAGCTAAAACATCAACACAAACTCAACTGTTTAAATCATCACAATTTTGCTGTAGTAAAATGATGTTCTATTGTTTATTTTTGTTACTGGCTAGCTTCGCTTTACAAATCACTGCTTTCCCTTGCCCTCTGCAAACTAGCCTGGGCAGATGAGCCTAGTGTTTAGAAAATCAAGATCACTTGCTCATTTTCTTTATACTGGGTCTCTTACAAAAGGAAGTTATTTCATGGTTCCAGGCTCATTAAAGTCCCGTGAGTGAAAAGGGGCAAACAGTTATTTATGGCTAATTCATAATCCTTTAACTATTTGCTGCTGCTGGAAAAAAAATTACTATATGGCTTACAGTTGGTCAGCTCCATTTAATTATAAGGAAAGATTGGCATACTAGACCTAAACCAGTTTGTCGGCTGCCTTATTCTTTTATTTTAGTAGCACTGGACTTGTATTTCAGCCTTAGAACATATATCCTGAGGTTATTGGTAACCACTGCTGTAAGGTTCTTACCTAAGCTGGGAAGTTGCTACTCATTTTTTTCCTGTTGTTGTTTTTTGTTTGTGTGTGTGTGTGTGTGTGTGTGTGTGTGTCCCTGTGTGCATTACATGTGTATACATGTGGGTACACAGGTGCTGGAGGAGGCTAGAAGATGGTGTTGGATCCCCTGGAACTGGAGTTACAGTCAGTTGTGAGCTGCCAGACCTGGGTGCTGGGAACTGAACTGTGTCCTCTACAAGAAGAGCAAGCATAGATAGTCTCAATGGCTGCGCCACCTCTCCAGCCCCAGTTCCTACCCATTCTTAACCAATCATTTTAGGTTTTCCTTAAACCTTAACTTTCTCCAGCCCTTCTTCTTTTAGCATGTTTCATTTGAAAGCTTTGTATGTATTTAACGTGGCCGCTGTTGCCAGCCTTCTTTGGTCTCAGCCCTGTTTCTTGATGTTGTACTGTGGTTAGAGAAGTAAAACGGTGTCCTTTCACTTCCCAGAAGAGACTATGTCACATTTTACAAGTAATGTTTTGGCTCATGAAGTGGTTCATGAGAAATGAACATTTAAGGTGTTATTTGTTGAGGATCAGAAAGACTTTGGCAACTTACTGAGATAAGTTAAACCCATAGTGTAAGATATAAATCAAGTTGTATAAGACATAAACCAAGGTGGTCATCTCTTGGGGGTCAGGTGGTAATTTTTCTTTTTTCTCATTAAAATTTTTAATCAGGAAAAAAAACCCCTCAAACCTTTAAATATCCAGTCAAAAGTATATTTGGGCCTATCTTAATTTTTCTCTGAATTTCTAAAGAACTCTTCTTGAATTTCTTTTGTTAGCTAAAGATAGTTTTGTTGATGCTGTTAAGAAGCTTCAGATACTCGGTTCCATTGTTCTTAAAGCAATGAAGATGTGCCATCACTAAATGTCTTCTTTAGCCCAAACTGGAGCAGACCCTAGCTCCTCCACCCCACCCACCCTCTGCATTGCTAGGACAACTTGACTCTCATTCTCTTCTTTGTTCATGTAATTGTTTTGGTTGGCAGTGTTAAGATGAGTCCACTAACAACTACTGTCTAGTATTAATTCATCATTAAGATGTTTCAGTGTTCAATATTTGTTATATTTATATTACAGATTATTCTGAAGTTGAAAATATAGCTACTATAGGCTTCACTGGAAAAAATTAATCATAGACAGGAACTTGAAGTAAAAGATAATGAATTACATAAACACATTAGAACTGTAACTAAAGAAACATGGCTGACAACGTTTTTCTCTATCTCATTTAGATACGTAGGTAACCTCTCCAGAGACGTGACAGAAGTCCTTATACTCCAGTTATTCAGTCAGATTGGACCCTGTAAAAGCTGTAAAATGATAACAGAGGTAAGACCTTCGCTTCCGAGTGTCCTCTGCTGCCTGATGTTGAACAGATGATACACAAGTTGATTGACACCATTTAAAACTTCATTTTAATTTAAGCCTCAAATTATTCTGTGGGAGAAATTCACAGTTGTGGTATTGACTTAATCCATTGATTTGGCCAGTAAGCTAGGTGAGGAGGCAAAGACCTGCATTGTTATTGCATAGTCCTTCATGTAGTTAACGTCAGGTGATCTGCTTATAAATAGCCATCTGGGAAAGATGTAAGATGATGATGGTATTTCACATACTCCGGTGCAAATGTTGAGAAGTTCAGGGACTGGTAAGTGTTGAAGTCAACAATCGGTTATTATGTGCACAGGGGAGCAGCATGTATCTTATGTGTCTTTAATAAATACTAAGGTCTGAACAACATAGGAATTTAAACTATTATAATCATTTTATTTGGGCTAGGGATGTAGCTCAGTGGTAGAGCATGTACTTGTAATCTGAAAGGCCCTGGGTTCAACCCCTAGTACCAAAATGAAATCCAAAAGTTTTGTCTTATTTTCAAAGAAAAATTTTTACTTTGCTCAGTTAAGACTCTAGTTGTACCTAGTGATGCATGTGTCAGTTACTCTTTTTTTCCTTTCTGCTTATTTATTACTTTTTTTTTTTTTTGACTGCTGTGTACTAGATACTGTGGTAAGAGCTAAGAATCCAGTGATGAATAAGAGAGTTCCTGGCCCCATAAGATTTTACAGGTTTGTAGGGAACTGAAGTCAACACTCACATAGGATATAGACTTAAGTGCTAGGGGATCAGATCGCTTAAGCTGCTGTGGGAACATGAGGAGACTATCCATTGTGGTTGTGAGTCATGGGAAGTATCTACTAGGAGTCAGAATATAGGCTAAAGGATGATGGATACTCTCCTGGAGTAGAGTCTGAGGAAGAAGGATATGGAGAGAAGAAGGTTGATGGATGCTATGGCAGAACAGGAGTGTCTGAGAAGGAAAACCAGACATCTGCTTCCTGTTAGAATTGTATTCAGTAGATGCATAGGTGGAATTAGTCAGAGAGATGCCAATAGGTGGTGAAGCAAGAGTGTTTAAAACTGGTGTGTGTTCTAGTGTAGAACTGTAGAAATCTGTGAAGGAAAAGCTTGGCCTTTCTAATTGATGATAGTTACCTTTTATTCTGGTATGTATTTTCCCTTCTTGTCATTCCTAACTTTGATTGTACATTTATTCTTTCATTAACGGGAAATACATTTTTCATGGGCACTATTGAAGGCACTGTGAACACAATAGAGAAGCAAATGAAGTTCCAGAAGAACAAAGATAAGAGCCATGGAGAGAATAAGTGTTCTGTGATGGCCAAGTGGCCGATGAGGCTAAGGCCACATGTAAGGGAAGGTGTCACTTCTCTTAGTCTAGGCAGGAATATCAAGATGGTACCATCTGTGTTAAAGACTGGAGCAGAGGAAAAGCAAATAGCGAAGGCTTCAACTTGGTACAGAGGATGACTGGAATCTAGTGGGTTGGTAAAAGGTAGTGGTGGGGACAGAATCTAATAAGGTAGGCAAGAATCACAGTAACATAGGGCAGTGTGGGCCATGACAGAGTTGGGATTGGAATGCCATGACATTGGAGAGATTGAGCCAGGGAGAAGACAGGGTTTAATTTTGTTTTGTTGTTTTGTTTTGTTTTCTCAAGACAGGGTGTCTGTGTAGCTTTGGAGCCTGTCCTGGATCTCACCCTGTAGACCAGGCTGGCCTGGAACTCATAGAGACCTGCCTGGCTCTGCCTCGTGAGTGCTGGGATTAAAGGTGTGCTTTACCACTGCCTGGCGTTTAATTTGTACTTTCATTTATTAATTTACTTTTTAATTTTTAGTTTTTTGAGCTGAGGATCGAACCCAGGGCCTTGAGCTTGTTAGGCAAGCGCTGTACCACTGAGCTAAACCCCCAACCCTAATTTGTGTTTTTAAAATAGTTTTGTGTGGAGGATTGTAGAGTACAAGAGCAGTGGAAAAGTCAGGCAGATTTATTGTTCAGGTCTATATAGAGATGATAGATGGTTGAGTTTGAGTGGTGGTGAATAAAGACAGAGAAATTGAGAGGTGAGAGCAATAGAAGAATGTCTATAGGAATTGGGGGATTCAAGATTCTCGTCAGTGCAGTTGTGCGGTGTTAACATGCTACTTGCTAAAATGGGAATGACTGAGAAAGGCACAGGATGGCTGGGGGAGTGGTGGCAATCAAGAGTTCTGTTTTGGCAGTGTTAAATTTGAGGTACACTTTGGCTATACAAATGGAGGCAGTTGGAAATGAGTTTGGAATTGTGGAGAGAACAGTGCTGAAGTGTACAGTGATTTGCAGCCGTAGGACTAGGTAAAATCACTAGAGGGAGGTGGTAGAAGGAGCCTGAGGTCTGCGGCCTGTATCTTGGAACAGCTCAGCATTCAAGAGTTCCAGTCAGAGTTAAGGAGGGACAAACAGCCTTTTGAAACATCCTCCAGAGAGGAAGTGGGGGCACCAGATATGGTGTGGCACCAACAGAAGAGAGCGTTTGTAGGAGGGAGGATTTTGGAAGAGCAGAAAAGAGATGAGGTGGCGGAGAGTCACTGGTGAGTTAATGCACAGGCTCAGTGACTATGTTGGCTGGGATGGCAATGGACTTGAGTGACTTCAGGATGCAGAGGATGGAGGAAGTGGAAAGAGTCTCTAGAACGTTTTTGAGAGACATTTGATAAATATTTAACAAACATTTTAAAAGTCTGTGTATATAGACATTTAAGGAATAGAACTCTTTACAACTTAACCATGTCTTATAGTTCCTAGATTTGAACTTGTAAATAGTTTAAAAATCTCTTGTTTTTCTGTTTTGACGTTTATGTCATCCAACAATGGTGACCAGACTAATTAAGGTAAGGACTCAACTGATTGTTAGAGTGTTGCTTGGCAGTGGTCTAGGTAGGACCTTTCTAAAGGACATGAACTGCAGGAAGGAATACCTAACATCTGGACAGCTTCCTTTATAAACTTGATTTTGTTATATAAGGAATCCTGTTCTTAGCCGAGTGGTGGTGGTGCACACTTGGGGGCAGAGGCAAGAGGATCTCTGGGTTTGAGACCAACCTGGCCTAACAAGCGAGTTCCAGGACAGCCAAGGCTACATACAGAGAAACCCTGCCTCAAAAAACCAAATCAATAAATAAATCCTACAAAAAGAATCCTGTTCTTTGTTCTATGATTTCTTTTTATTTGGTCTTCATTGTTGAAATGGGTCTTGCTACGTAGCCCTGAAACTTAACGCGCTGGCCTGAACATGTGATGATATCCTTGAGTGTCGGGACCGCAGGCATGGGTGGCCACATCCACCTGTTTTGATTTTTTTTTTTTTAATGTATTAGATGTTATCATAGATTCTAGTTTTCATAATATAACAATATACAATATATATGTATATATACATATAAAATCTCTAATTTTAAGACAAAGGTTTTTGTTGTTTTTGTTTTTGTGGAGCTGAGGACCGAACCCAGGGCCTTGCGCTTGCTAGGCAAGCGCTCTACCACTGAGCTAAATCCCCAACCCTTTTGTTTTTGGTTTTTGGTTTTTTTCAAGACAGGGTTTCTCTGTGTAACAGTCCTGGCTGTCCTGGAACTCACTTTGTAGACCAGGCTGGCCTTGAACTCACTGAGATCCACCTGCCTCTGCCTCCCGAGTGCAGGGATTAAAGGTTGTGCACCACCACCGTCCAGTAACTTTAAAGGTTTTAACATCTGACAGTTCAGTTGGGGTTTGACTTAAGTTTTAAAACATGGATCCAACAATGTGATATAAATATTTAAATACAGTAGTCTTCCCTTACCTCTGATCAATTTCAGTTCAAAATGGGAATGGAAATGGAAAATTTCACAAGAGAACAATTTAGAAGTTTGGTTTTTGTTTTTGAGATAGAGTCTCTCTATATAGCCCTGACTGTTCTGGAACTTGCTATATGAACCAGACTGACCTCAAACTCACAGAGATCCACCTGCTTCTGCCTCCTGAGTGCTGGGATTAAAGGGGTGCGCCACCACATCCAGCCCAATTCAAAAAAAAAATTTTTTTTTTTTTTTAAGTTTTTCGAGACAGGTTTTCTCTGTGTAGCTTTGAGCCTTTCCTGGATCTCACTCTGTAGACCAGGCTGGCCTCAAACTCACAGAGATCCACCTGCCTCTGCCTCCCGAATGCTGGGATTAAAGGTGTGCACCACCACTGCCTGGCCAATTCAAAAATTTTAAGATGTAGATCTGAGTAGTGTGGTGAAATCCCTCCCTTGGTGTCCAGAATGAGATACAAAGCATTTCTGTGTCCAGCATGTTCAGGTGGTGCGTGCTCCCACCCGTTAGTCACTTAGTGACTATCCTCAGATGACCAAAGCATCTCTTTAGTGCCCATGCTCCAGTGCCCTCGTGTTAATAATGGCCTCCGTGTGGGGTGATGCTCACAATTCAGAACCCCAAAGACAAGACAGAGTGACAGGTGAGGATCCTGAAGTTAGTAGGAAGGGAAACCACATGCTGGGGCTGTGAAGATGAGCAACAGGATCGAATCTCCTGTGAGAGTGCCAAGAATGAAAAAAATGAACCCTAGTCTTCTTCCCGCCCTAAAACTCCACTTAGCATGTGCGGCAACAACGTGTCAAAGATGGGCAGGCGTGCCTGACCAGCCAGAGCCACAGGGTGAGACCTTGTCTCACAAACCAACAAACAAACCAAAGGTAGAACAGGCATTATAAGAAAAACAGTAGAGCAGGGTGGTGGTGGCACGTGCCTTTAGGCCAACCTGGTCCAGGGTTACACAGAGAAACCCTATCTTCAAACCCCCCCCCCAAAAAAAAAAAAAAACAAAAAGGAAAGAAAGAAAAAAAGAAAAAAAAAGAAAAGAAAGAAAAGAAAAAAAAACCAGTATATTATTATAGATTTCAGGCATCCATTGGGATCTTAGAACTTTTCCCCACAGATGAAAGTCACTGTACACAACCCACATAGAGTATGAAAATATCAATATGAATGTGCAAGAGCTGGTCTGCTGCTGGTTAGATGAAATTGCTATTACTATATATGAATATACTAGTTTCCTAAAATCTGTGATGGTTTTATATTATTGTATTGAGATGGGATCTCACTATATAGCCCTGGCTGTCCTGGAACTGCTATATAGACTAGGCTGGCTTCAAACTTGAACTCACTGAGATCCACCTGCCTCTGCCTCTCCATTGCAGGGCTTAAATGTGTGTTCCACCAATCCTGGTCCAGGATGGTTTTTGGTGGTTTGTTTTTGTGGTCTGCCAATCTTCAGTGACTGTGTCTGGTAAACATTCACTCTTTCACAGGAGAGACTTTATTTGGAGTCTTTGCTCTAACTCTTTCTCTTGTCATATGGGTATGAGAATAGGATTTTGTATGACAGCCCCTAACTTTCTTTTCATTGCTAATGATCCTCTCCCCCACCCCCAGCACCACCCCCACCCCCAAGAAAATGCCTCTGGGTGCTGCTACATCTTTTGTTTTTGTTTTGATTTTCAAGACTAGGTTTCTCTGTGTAGCCCTGGCTGTCCTAGAACTCGCTCTGTAGACCAGCCTGGTCTCAAACTCACAGAGATCCGCCTGCCTCTGCCTCCCTAGTGCTGGGATTAAAGCTGTGTACCACTACTGCCTAGCTGGTTGCTACATCTTTTTGGATTTTTCTACACAAATTTTCTGGGGTGAAAAACATTGGTTGTTGAAAAGATCTTTATTTTATCTGGCATTTTTCTTCCTAGTAAGTGCACATAGAGCATATAGTCCATGTTATTCTCTTAGGACATTTTACACTAAATAGTGCTGAACGTTTTTAACCTGATGTAAAGAGCTGCTGGCCAGTGTAGGTTTCAGTTTTATAAAAATATGTCCATTTTTTAGGTAGCTGTGATTTCTTAGCATCCTTATTAGCTATGTATTTATCAACAAATGAAGTTGTGGGGTTTTTTGTTTTGTTTTGTTGGTGTTTTGTGGTGCAGAGTTGTAGCTTTGCCCTGGATTTACTTACTATTTATTTGTTTGTTTTGTTTTTTGGTTTTTCGAGACAGGGTTTCTCTGTAGCTTTGAGCCTGTCCTGGACGAGCTCTGTAGACCAGGCTGGCCTCGAACTCATAGAGATCCACCTGCCTCTGCCTCCCAAGTGCTGGGATTACAGGCGTGCGCCACCACCGCCCAGTTACTTAATATTAATAATAGTTACTTGGTTTTAAGATGCTGGGTAGCAAACCCAGTCCCTAACATATGCTGGGCAATCTTGTACCACTGAGCTATACCACTGTGCTAGAATATGTGAACACATTTTCAGCAATTATGTCCTAGATCACTAGTGTAGTTGCTGGACACTGGAATGTCTTCGATCTCCAGTATGTGTGTGTACATTTGCTGGCCTTGAATTTACAGTCTTCTGATCCTCCTGCCTCTGCTTCCCAAGTGCTAGAGTTTTAGCTGTGTGTAATCATGTCTAGCTATCATGTCTGTTTTGGATGGAGTTTCATTTCAGTAACTAATTACAAATCTTGAACTTTTCTATTTTTATTCTTTCTTTCCTCTTCTAGACAAGGAATACATTATATCCAATCTGTGTAGCAATACAAAATGTTGTAAATTGTAGTAGTTACCACCCTAGTTTTGATTAGAGGTAAAATTAACTCATTTCTATATATTTTGTTGGTTTATTTTTTGAGACAGAGTCTATTTAGCCCTAGCTGTTCTGGAACTCTCTATGTAGACCATGGCTAGCCTCAGAGTCACAGATCTGCCTGCCTCTGCCTCCCAGTGCTAGGATTAAAGGTGTGTGCTATCATGCCCAACTGCATTTTTGTATTTTTTCCCTTCTAAGTCTGGAATGTAGTATATGAAGGATTGTAATATATAAGTAGAAATCAGCCTTTTAAAATAATGTTGGCGTTAGGTGGTGGTAGCGGTGCCGCCACCACGCACACACCTTTAATCCTTTAATCCTTCAGCATTTGGGAAGCAGAGGCAGGCAGATCTCTGAGTTCGAGGCTAGCTTGCTCTACACAGTGAGTTCCAGGACAGCCAGAGCTACACAGAGAAACAGTGTCTTGAAAAACCAAAGCCTAATAATAAGAATAATGTTGGAAGAAAAGAGTCCTCACTAAACCTGAGGTAGGTTAGGGCCAGTTAAAGGTTCTGTCTTACTAAACATGCTTCACCAGACTTGCATGTTTTAATTCTCACAGTCATGATTCTTTTCTACTTACGTGGCTCTGCTTGAATACAACAGTATTCTGAGATTCAGCTTAAGTCTTAGGTGTTAGGCTTTCATAAGCTTATACAATCTCACCTTGTGCATTCCTAGCTGTCAGTAATGTTTTTTCCTGGATTTTCTTCTCAGCAACCCGATAGCAGAAGGGTCAACTCTTCTGTTGGATTTTCTGTTTTGCAGCATACAAGCAATGACCCATATTGCTTTGTGGAATTTTATGAACACAGAGATGCAGCTGCTGCATTAGCTGCTATGAATGGGAGAAAAATTTTGGGAAAGGTAAGATAGTGGGATGATGGCATCCAGTAAATGTATATGTTTGCATGTTAAATCAGTCTGTATTCTTTCTTAGTGGGATTTAAAATAGACAATCGGCTACTGAGTGATCTCTATTCAGCCTAGTGCCTTTACACAAATAATCCAACTTGATAAATGATTTATTAAGTGGTAAGTGTTAACAGTTCATAATGACATGCCTAGTAATTGTATTAAATATAATCTTTGTTTTTAGGAGGTCAAAGTAAACTGGGCAACAACACCAAGCAGCCAGAAGAAAGACACTTCCAGTAAGTACTCCTGCAGTGTCTCACTGTGGGAGCCTCAGCTAGCCTGGCAGCACTACCAGCTCACCTGAGGTTCTGGCCTCCTTTAGTGTTGTCAGATTTCTTAAGTATCTGATTACCACATGCTTTGATTTCAGATCACTTCCATGTGTTTGTTGGGGATTTGAGTCCAGAAATTACAACAGAAGATATCAAATCGGCATTTGCCCCCTTTGGTAAAATATCGTAAGTATCATAATCAGTGTCGGACTCAGTAGTGATAGGCAACACTGTATGATTAACTTGTAGTAGAATCAAGGTTTTCTTTCTCTAGTTAGTGTGTTTTTCTTTGGTTTGTACTTTTCTTGTTTTGGTTTGTTTTGTTTTTTGAGTAGATGTTGTTGCAAATGTTGATGTCATTTCAGTGTTTGGGGTCTTGTTTTCAGAGAATCCTGTGTATAATGTGTTTTAAAATTTTAAGTGATTCTGTTGGTTATATTTAAAGCAAATATTTGGATGTTAAAACTTCCAGCTTTTTGTCAAATGTTTTTAAATCTTAATGATTAAGAATATTGGGTTAATAAAAACTAAGTGATTTATATTGTGTATTTAATTTTTATCAGAGTTTATAAGTGGGGGGGAATCTCGGCAAATCCTTGCGTATATTATGGTTAAATTGGAAATGTTCATGTTTAAATATAATGATAAGTGTATTTTGATATTGAGCTTTGAGAAAAAGTGATACTGTTGCAATATTAAAATGCTTTATTTTTAGATAATAAATATGGGATTAATTTGACTTTTGTTAGTGATAATTCATTCTGTTAGGGAGGGGACAAATATGGGTTGATTTTTTTTTTTTTTTTAAATATATATGCTCAAATTTTGTTATTTGATTAAATATATTGGGAAATTGAAAGTGGTTGCAAGTTTTGTAAAATGTCAATTTATCTTTGATTAAAATTAATTTATTATATATTTGTCAATTTAAATTAAATGTATGACTACAGAAATGTTTTAAGAACAACAACTTTTTTATTAACTTATATAACTTGTTGTTCTATAGATTTATTTTATTTGTAAGAAACATTTAATTCTTAATTTTCTGTTTTGATATTTGCTTTGCTTTTTAATCTAAATGTGGTAAGTAGTACTGTTGTAAAATTAGTATAAAATGATACAGGTTGCTGTTTTTGATCTTTATTTATACCTGAGACCTGCAGTTTTTCTACAGTCCAAGTCACAATTAAAAGTAATAGCATTCTGGTTATTTTGCAGAATTGCTCATAAGAATGGACAGGATCTTGAAGGCTAACTGCAAGGAACTGTGCACACTGGAACTCAGTTGTAGATTTTTTTTCTCATTTCTATTTATTCTTATTATACATTATTTATATATACATATTTTAGTATTTACATTTTAACATTCTATATTCAGTGGAGTTCTATATTTCCAATCATTTTAACTTACTCACTAAAATTTCTGTGTAAATTTGTTGTTTTCGTACTGGTGTGCTTAGCGTTGTTGTTAGTTTTTTATTCTCCTTTCTTAAATTTCTGAAAATGTCAATTTTTCAAAATTTACAGCTGCCCAAACTCCAAAATGATGATAGAGAATTGACCAAGAAAAATAAAGAAATCTGTTAACAGGCCATGTATGCCTTTTTAATTCCTATTTTTTCCTCTTTTTCAATTTTTTAATATTTCATATATTTTGTATCACTAGGCAGAAGACATTTAACTATTTAGATATTGCATGGTAAAGTAGTTAGCATTGTTACAGTAATTTATAGACTCAGTAAATCTTAGAGGACACTAGCAAATAGAATATTAGAAAAGGAAACTTGTTCCTATTAATCTTCAGATTTGAATATCTAGTTAGAAAGCACAGGTTATATGATTAGGTTGCATGTTTATTACATGTTTTTGTCCTACTGCTTTTTTCTAACAGGTAAAGAAGCATTAGGGAGAGTTCAGGAATGGCTGTAGTTAATTAGGGCTAACTGGAGTTTATTTAAAATGCTCACAATACAGTGTGTGTGGTTCCTTTTAGTTTTTAATTCTGAGGGTGACTTTTACTTCCCTCATTTAGCTGTGCTTCTTTTCACAGGGATGCCCGGGTAGTTAAAGACATGGCAACTGGAAAGTCCAAAGGCTATGGTTTTGTATCTTTTTATAACAAACTGGTACGTCCTTTCAATTAACTCAATTAAAAATCCTCTATTCTCTATTTAGTTGCTTCATTAAAAGTAATGATTGAAACTTAATGTACTTGAATGTTAACTTAGAAATATAACTTGTATTAATAATAGAAAATAATTATTTCATTAACTTAAAAATATCTAGAAAAAGCTACGGTGATAAGACAATGAAGGAAGATTATTAAAATGCATTTGTGCTTTGGTAAAGGCAGAGTGAATTAGAAGTAAAACCCAAGATCAATAGAAGTGAACCAATTTGAGAATTATGTTCAGTATTAACAAGGAAAATCTCTATTTTAATCGTTTCATCAAAACCATATTTTCATAACAAATATTGTTACAGCAGTTGTGTACATGTTAGCCTCCTTTTACATTTTCTTTAGCAAGTATTACATTACAAAGCAACCATAAAATTAAGGCACTTAAAAATGACCTTGTAAGATTTCTATTTTTCTTTTTACTCATTCGCGTATATTGGAGAAAAATGATTTTGAGGTGATGAATGAGATTATCTTCTTTTCTTTATATTAATGAAACATAGTTCTTAAATCTAAACGTCATATTGGTATTTTGAAACCCGTAAGTAAAAAGCAGCTTTATGGTTCGAGTTGTTCTATTGGTAACATCTTTGTGTTTTGTAGACTCACAGATGGTGAGATGTATTGGATTTAGCAGTACCAGTTTTTATTTTGTCGTACTGGGTCTTCTGTGTCTGTTTTTGTTTCTAATTGCTCTTCCTATCTATCTTCTTCTTTTTTTTTCCTCCATAGGATGCAGAAAATGCAATTGTGCATATGGGGGGTCAGTGGTTGGGAGGTCGACAGATCAGAACCAATTGGGCCACACGTAAACCACCTGCCCCTAAAAGTACACAAGAAAGTAAGTCATATCTATATGTATGTTGCAAGTATAGATTGTGATCACACCATGTAACATTATGTCTTAATTTCATAATATTTAAATTAGTATAAGTTTTACCTTGAATTTCATTATATGAACTTTAGATATAAGTACCTTTGGGGTAAGAACCAACTGGTTTATTTAGAGATGAGATCTATATTTAAGACTGAGGCGATGGCTGAGTTGGTAGGGGTGCTTCTGCTTGCCTACCATTCATGAGGCCCCGAGTTTGGTTTCCAGCATCATATAAACCAGGTATAGAGGCTCATGCCTGTAATCCCAGCACCTTGGGAGTGGAGGCAGAAACAGAAGTTCAAAGTCCTCTTCAGCCTCATAGTGAGTTCGAGCCTAGCCTGGGATACTTGAAACCCCACCCCCAATCTATTAAGTGATAGCATGGGGAAAAATATTTTGTTCCTCCTACTGGGACTTATCTTAACTGTATGTAGCACTTACTGGGAGTGGTAGCACATGCCTTTAATCCCAGTACTCAGGAGGCAGAGGCTAGCCTAGTCCACATAGTTCCGGGATAACCAGGGCTACATAGAGAGATCTTGTCTCAAAAAACCCAAAAAATAAAATTTTAGAAGTGGTATATCAGAACAAAGATGTGTGTGGTGCTGGGGATTGAATGTGGGACCTTGCAGCACATGTTAGGCACGTGTTCTGCCACAGAGCTCTAACGTCAGCTCAAAAACCAGTTTTATGACACTGTCTAACAGTCCGGACTGTGTTGTTTTTCTCCCTGTAGCTAACACTAAGCAGTTGAGATTTGAAGATGTAGTAAACCAGTCAAGTCCAAAAAATTGCACTGTGTACTGTGGAGGAATTGCTTCTGGGCTGACAGGTACAGTATTTAGTTTAAAATCACCTTCAGCACTCTTAGTATAAATTTCATGGTTAGCATGAGCTTTAAGTATTTTCTTTGTATATTTTTCTTTGTATAGATCAGCTTATGAGACAAACATTTTCACCATTTGGACAAATTATGGAAATTAGAGTTTTTCCTGAGAAGGGCTATTCGTTTGTCAGGTAATACTCCAACTATAATATTACTCGTACATCTGTTTGAGTCATTTCACTTACGTTATCGGATCCTTACTAGATGTCAGCTTACCTGCATAACGTGACTTAAGAAAATGCAACTGGAAGGTGTTAACCAATGAGTTCCTGTAGTATTTGCCCAAGTTCTTAAAGAGTGAAAACAAAGCCTCATTGTTTTTTCTCCTAGATTTTCAACTCATGAAAGCGCAGCCCACGCCATTGTTTCTGTGAATGGTACTACGATCGAAGGACATGTGGTTAAATGCTATTGGGGTAAAGAATCTCCTGATATGACTAAAAACTTCCAACAGGTAATTCCATTTTTCTTGGCACTTTTTAAAGTTTCCATCTTACATACCTACATAGGAGCTTTATAACTTGTAAAATAGACAGACAGTAAAGTGAAGCATATAGCTGCTTTCAGTTAACTGTGTAAATGCTATTTCAAAATTGTTTTGCGTATTAACTGAGTCTTAATGCTTTCTTTCCGCAGGTGTCATCACCCCTATACTTAGGCAATGATAAATAACAGAGTCCTATTCACATAAGGGTGCTTACTTAGTTTTTCTCTTCCTTGTCTCCACTCTTTCTTCACATCCGGTGTTTCTTTTTGTTCCCTGAAACTGTACTTTGCTTTCTCCTAGGTTGACTACAGTCAGTGGGGCCAGTGGAGCCAAGTGTATGGAAACCCACAACAGTATGGGCAGTATATGGCTAATGGGTGGCAAGTGCCTCCCTATGGAGTATATGGACAGCCATGGAACCAACAAGGATTTGGAGTAGAGTGAGTTGTTTTGGTTATTCCATTGTAGAAACAGATGAGCTTTTGGGGAAAGAGAAATCTGTGCTCTGCTAGGGGAGAGAGTCTTCTGAAAGGATGTTATGTCAAGGCGGTTGGGTTATAGATGTTATGTAACAAATCTCAGGAAATATAATTTGTAACACTTCATTACAGAGATGGGGACACAGTCTAACTTCTCTAAGCAGCTAGTAGAGAGTGACTCATTTATAGTATTAGCGCTTTTGTTTAATCTTAGGTGTATAGAGGGTCTTGGTCTAGATATGCTCAGAAAGCTGTTTTTATGTTGGTTTGGCCCATAGAAGATACCTTGGGGACCTGTGTGACATAGTGCAGTTTGCTTTCTGAGACGTTGGTAGAGCTTCAGTGTTTCCTCTAGCCTGAGCTAGACCTTAATTTTCACAGGTTTATTGAGAATTCTGCAGGAGTCAAGGGCTATAACAAGAGTACTGCCTCCTAAGTCATTTATTATTTTTATAAGACAGGGTTTCATTCTAGTCCAAGGTGGCCTAGATCTCACTCCCTCACAGCAGTCCTGTCCCAGCCCTCCAGGTACTGGGCTTACTTAGGATTACTGTTATTACTATTATAATTATTATAGTTTTATTTTTGAGATAGGGTCTCTCTGTGTAGCCCTGGCTGTCCTGGATGTTTGTTTTTTGAGACAGTCTCACTATAACTCTAAGCCCTGGTTGGCCTATAACTATATAGACCAGGCTAGCCTCAAATTCACAAAGACCACCTTGCTCTGCCTCCCAAGTGCTGGCATTGAAGATATGCGCCACCACGCCAGCCCTCATTTATATTTATTTTTTAAAAACCAGCTTTTAGGTGGTCTGTAGACTTGAGGTAAGGTGTGATTATCTTAACAAAGCTGGACTGGAGTGTAGGGCACCACATTGCTTAAACAAGGCCCTGGGTATGATCCCACACAGTACAAAAATACAAAGCAGTGAAAAGCTGTAAGATTTAATGGTGGTGTATGTATTGTCTGTTGTAGATTTGTGGTTTATCTTTGTGTTCTGTGATTAGACTGCCTGGTTTTGTATAGCTGTGTAGATTATCTTTTTCTTGTGTTTGCTGAAGATTTTTTTCCCCCACTTTCTTCCAAGTCAATCACCTTCTGCTGCTTGGATGGGTGGGTTTGGTGCTCAGCCTCCTCAAGGACAAGCTCCTCCTCCTGTAATCCCTCCTCCAAACCAAGCTGGGTATGGAATGGCAAGCTTCCCAACACAGTGAGCTGGGACTCTAAACACAGTTGTAACTCACCATGAGCTGCAGTTTCCTGTGACATTCTGAAGACATGAAAAGTAAACATCGGAAAGTGAAAATATTTATTTTAAAAATTGAAATGTTTGGAACCTTTAGCACAGCTTTGCTTGGTGAAGGACACGTGTCTTCTAGTTCTGCCTTTTTAAGGTTTTGTTCATGATGGATATGAACATGATTTTTCTTTGTGTACAAAAACAAAAATAAAGTCAATAAAGACAATTCTGACTATAAATTTTGATATAATAGGAGAAATGGGTAATACGTTTTGATTCTTAGACACTTCCGTTTTTATCTTGCTGTTCAGTATTTTAACTCACTGTGTTTTTAAAAGTGCAAAAAAGGGAGTATCGTGAAAAACTGAGAATCACATCAGTTCATCCTGAATTCTGATACTCCCCTTCCATCCCTGAGGTGGACCACACTGAAGTCAGCAGGAAAAGTGTGATTTCAGAAGAAATACATGTGGGAATCGCTGTGGAAGAAATACTTATTTCTCTCTCTGTGTTAAAGAAACTGAAGCCAGACTGAAAGCTTGCAACCTAAATAAGGAACAGCATCTTGAGCTAATGTTGGTGGTCCACATTAATACATATTTTTAAAACTTTCAAAGTGTTGGTTATCAAAAATGTAGTATATTACATTTCATTTGGGGGGAAATTCCAAGTATGGTGTTTATATTAAAGTCAGACAGTCATACTTGTCTTTTACATGGAGTTCAAATGATAAACATTGTAAATATTGAATAACTACAGTGTTTCAAAAGCATGCTTCCACATAGAAGTAGCAGCAGTGTAATTACTGGAGGTGGCAAGTGACACACAGTCTCGCTGCAGTGAGTGCAGCGCTCAGTAACAGTGTCTGAGGGACATCTTCAAGTTGGCCATGTAAAATTAAAATGACACAAGCCACTACACAGAAGAAGCCTTAATTTAATTTCCTACAATCTTTGATGCATTAGTGTATTCTAAATTGTAAGTGGAAGTAAGTTAGATTTGGGCTTTTTTTTTTTTCTTCATTTGGTACAAAATGCTTTGATTAAAACCCAGTGAAATGATTTCAAGGTTCCTATAAGTTGTATAGCACAATTTTTTTTTTTAAATCTTGGGATGTTTTTAAAAATTAGATACATTTTGCCCAAGATTTTTTTTTAACAAGATTGCTAAAATATCTTATTTAGACAGCTTGATGTACCAATTTATAATTGGATATTCAATTTAAGTCATACACAGAGTTGTGACTTTTATTCCTAATTTGTTCTTTTTCCCTGTGGGGAGTGTGTGGGTGACAAGCCTGAACAGGCCTGAGTTGTATGTGTGCAGTTTGTAAATGAATCTGTTGGGAAGATGCGGGAGTTTGGGTGTGCTTCCACGCCATTTTTCAGTCTGTGTAGATACAGTCTGCCTCCTATTTCTATAAAACAGGAATGTCAAATAGATACAATTCTATGTGTCTCAATTGTGACAGCTAGGGTGTGCAAATGTTCTGGCAGTGTATTAACCTGTTGGCCCGTGTGTGCACAAGAGCAAACAACCCCTAACAGGTCAGTGGGAAGGTAGGTAAGATGCAGCTGGTTTTCCGAACTCAGCCATTGGAGTCTAAAGATTAAGATGATGTGGTTTTATATATGGATGACCACAAAAATTCAGGTGTTTATTTCCTCCTTCACTTAGGAATACAGCCAAATGTATTCAGCATAAAAATTTACAGGGTCTGAAGTTTATTTTTGAGCCAAAATCTTAGGTACCTTAGTTTTTTTAAAAAACCACAACGGCCTTGTGTTATACTTATTTATGACTAAATATACCCCTCTTTTGTTTGGTCATCCTACCTTCCGGGGATGTTCTGGAAAAGGTACTTTATCTTTTAGAAGAAGAAAACAAGAAGCTGTATTCTGCCCCTGAGTTAAGATTTTCATTAGCCGTTGTGAAACTCAAACATCCTAAAGATTTTCTAAGTTAATAAATTGATAAGAGCTTATTAAATTAAAATTTCAGTTTGCCTTTTTTTCCTCTGCCAGTAAATGAAGTGGCTTATTGAGATAACCAATGGCTAACTCTAGCTGTAGTCTTTTCTGTTATATAGTCTATGATTTAGTAAAATTATCCAGAGTAGTTCCATTGCCATGGTGAGCATGTGACTGGCATGTCTTTTGTCTTAATTTGGATGAGAAAAGAAGGTTTCCCCGATAAGTCAGTCACAGTCACTTCACAGCACAGTTTTAAGATAGAAAGGGACACGTCCAAACGAAGTGCACGTTTTAGGAAGCACAGAGATGAAGCTACCACGGGTTTAGACTGCCGTACTACTCGGATTGGAGTCCGTGCCGTCTTAGTCCACCTAAGCCTAAGAACTGTTGCCTTTTCCTTCCTGTGTTCATTAAGAACAGCAGAGACTCTTTGGCATGCAAGGAAATGTCTCTTCATAGTTTCTTGAGGTTTATCTTGGTGTGTTTCTGCCTGCCGTCGTCTGTGCTTGAACCTTCTACTCGCATTTCCTCGGTGCCAGTCCGTCTGGTCTTTGTGTGCCGGCAGTGAGAGGCCATCTAAAGCCAAAGCTGTAAACCACAGTTTGAAGTAAGTCTGTCAATAAAGACGAGACTATGTAAGTGGCTTTTTCTTATTGTTGTTCATTCGGTAACTCTTCCAGGCTGCCGTGAGATAAGCAGTTTTGCTTTTCTCGCCAAGGAGTAAGACATACCTGCAGTTCCAGGATTTTGGTTGTTTGTGTTAATTAAAATTCAAGCTCTGAATGTGGAGGGACAGAAATTTGTATCCATGGGGTCAGTAAGGACTCAGTTACATAGACACAACACAGTAAATAAATAGGGTTCCCAGACTCTCCTCCAACTACTGGGCCCAAGGGATCTTCCTGCTACAGTCTCTGGGATAGCTGGGACTGCAGGTTTATACCACTGTGCCTGGTTTGCGTGGAAAATTCACAAAATAATTAAAGCTAGTGCATCTGGATAGCTGTTAGACGACAGCCAGGCGCTCCTGTCTGGAAAGTAATGGCTTCCGGTTAAGGGACAGTCACTGAACTTGAAGCTGGGCTCTGCTTGCCTGTGGACCTCACTTTGACATTTCTTCATTCTTTTCACTGAGAGTTTTGCAAAATTTCTGGTCATTAAGTGGTACTGTAGAATTGACATTTTAAAGATAAACCAGGTTTTAGTGTATATATAGCCAGTAGATACCACAATCCTGCAATCCCCCCCCCCATTTTAAAGAAATTAAATTGAATATACCCATAAACAGAAATTCAAACTTATTTAAGCAAAATGGCATGAAAGAAGTAACTGTGTGCAATATTGTGCTGATAATTGGTAAGTGTTCATTCCAGATTTTCATATTCAATAAACTGATCAAAAGCTAAAGCTAGGCCCTCTGGAGAGGTGGCCCAGTGTTTATAAAAAACACTGCTCTCCCAGAAGATCAAGATTTGATCCCCAGCACCTACAGAATATCTCATAGCCATCTGTAACTCCAGTTCCAAGGGGTCCAAAGCCCCTTCGGGCTTCTTCAGGTACCAGCACACACATGGTGCATATATCTACATGCAGGCAAGATACCCATACACATTACAAAATAATAAACTACTAAAGTTAGGGCTGGGGAGATGGCTTGATCCATAAACTTGCTTTGGAAGCAGTAAAGACCTGTCTGTGTTCAGGAACACATGACAACAGTCAGGTATGGTGACACATACTTGTAATCCCAATGCCAGAGATGGGGAGACAGGGAGATCTTTGGGGCTCATCAAGCCTGGCCTGATCCAGGAGCCTCAAGTCCCTGTGAGAGACTGTATCTCGAAACAAGGTGGGCATCTCCTAAGCAACAACACCTGAGTTTGACCTCTGGCTTACACACACACAACACACACGCGCACGCACGCACACAAGTTTAAGAAAATGGTTTTTGTTTTGTTTTTTTAATGAGCCTAGAGAGATGGCTTAGTGGCTAAGAGCACTTACTGCTCTTGCAGAGGATTTGTGTTTGATTCCCAGCATCCAGGTGGTGGTTCACAACCATTCACAACTTGTTACAGGGTATCTAATACCCTCTTCTGACCTCTGTAGGCACCAAGCACACATGGTGCACATACATAACATGGAGGCAAAATGCAATCTACATGCCTAATTTTTTAAGGCTTTTTCAATTTACTAGTGTATGTTAGTCACACAAAATAATGGGTTTCATTCTGACATTCCCACACGTGTAGAATGTGGATTATAATCTACGGGCCCAGAGCTGATCCCAATTCATGCAGGCAGAGCCTACTTCCCATCAGCCCCATGTGGCCTGATTATCCCTAGGATGGAGAGGATAGGAGGCAGGGAACACACATCATTCCCCTTGAAAGACACCACACTGTGTTGATCACATTTTTTTTTTTTTAAATAAAAAGTAAAATGGGCTGATAAGATGTCTCTGCTGGTCAAAGCATTTGCTACACAAACCTGACAATCCCTGGATCCCACAGTGGAGGAGAAAAACTGATTACTGAGAGTTGTCTTCTGACCACACACACACACCTTGTTCACACATTAACAACTTTAAAAGAACAGATGTGGCTAGGCAGTGGTGGTGCACACCTTTAATCACAACACTCGGGAGGCAGAGCCAGGTGGATCTCTGTGAGTTCGAGGCCAGCCTGGTCTACAGAGTGAGATCCAGGACAGGCACCAAAACTACACAGAGAAACCCTGTCCTGAAGAAAACAGAAAAATTAAATTAAAAGAACAGATGCATAGGAGAGCAAGCTCATACCCCTGCCCATTTCATCTTAGTTTGCTTTGTTCTGAAGCAAGGAGTCAACTTGAAAAGCATTTTAACTGTGTTTGGCTAGGCACTAGTATGGTGTGGCTTATGCCATGCAAACTTGGCTATTGATATCACTGAATTAAGAGCATACATGTTATCGGGTTTGAGGATTTAGCTCAGTGGTAGAGCGCTTGCCTAGCAAGTGCAAGGCCCTGGGTTCGGTCCTAAGCTCTAGGAAAAAAAAAAAAAAAAAAAAAAAGCAAGAGTATACATGTTATCAAGAATAGCAAGGCTGAGTAGGATGACACATGCTTATAATCTCAACAAGATGCAGGAGAATCACAAGTTTGAAGCTTGCCTGGTCTACATAGCAAGTTCCAGGGCTAGAGAGCAAGAGCCTGGTCTCCCCCGACCACACACACACACACATACACTAAAAGCCAGTATATGGCCCTGAGAGCTTCAGTTTCTACTCAGATATGTTTATATTTAGTAAAGTGGATTCTATATGTGTGTTGGGCAAATGTTACTATTTGGAACTAACTTCATTTGAGCATTTGCAGTGAAAGAGAAGTCCCTTGAAATTCTGTATCTGATGTGTTATACCAGGGATGTATTTTTTAGTGGATGACCTCTTTCCCTGGTTGCTTCACTGGACTGTCAGTCTTCTCCTCTGAGAAGGAGCTTCCAGAAGCAAGGAACAGGCACTTTTTGTTTGGTTGGTTTTTGTTTTCCCAGACTGGGTTTCTTGCTGTAACCCTGGCTGTCCTGGAACTAACTCTGTAAACCAGGCTGGCCCCGAACTCACAGAGATCCGCCTGCCTCTGCCTCCTGAGTGCTGAGAAAGTCTCCTAACTGTGAGACATGGATGGTGGTGGTGATAAGCTCTGAAAGACCCGCCAATCCTAGGAAAGAAGGCATTTGAGAGGGTTAGTCTCCCTTGCGACATCCCCCACGGTGTATTGATTCCATTTGATCTACCCCTCTGTTGTGAAGGCTACATGTTTACTGAAGGCTTCACACTCTCTAGTCTTGACTGTGTACCCTGAATCTAGTGTTGCTGAACACCAAGGCTTTCACTCAAACATGTCTGGAGATCACTTGCATTTGCTCACAGATCTCTGCTGATTTACTGAATTAACTCTCAAGCGAATGCTGTTCTGACATTAGGTCTGAGGGAGGGTTTTATTATGCTCATTACACTGGTGCCAGAATGCAAAAGAAGAAAGAACAAAAGTAGATCTCTTTGGAGGGCAGGGAGGGTGGTGCTGGGGATGAACCCCAGGGCCATGTGTATGTAGTGGGTAGCCATCCCAGCCTTGGCCTGGAAGTTCCAACCCCCATTGAGGCTTCAGTAATGGTCACGCCTACAAGGCAGGGCTGAGAGGACGCTGAAGACCCAGGGTGGAGAGGAGAGGCTTCTCTTGGTTCCAGGACCCTGGACAATGGAGGTAGACCGAGCAGAGTTCTCCAGAGAACACCGCCGGACTGCGCCATACCTTTCCCAGACCCTGCAACCTATCCCTTCATTTGTAAGTTACCCCACAAAATAAACCTCCCTTTTAACTACGTGGAGTGGCCTTAATAATTTCACCAATATGTGTATGTTAGGCAAGCCCTTCTGTCTGCCATTGAGCTATATCCCCAGTCCTTCCACCTGCTTTTTGTATCCTGATGGATACTAACATCTGCAGTGTTTGGGTTAGGGGCAGCGTCTCATGCATGCTACATAAGGCTCTATCACCAAGCCCACACCCCAGGCTGCAGTACTGCCTCACCAGGCCTTCTTTGTACACGTACACATGTGTGCATGCACACATACATGCAGTTTGTTCACATCCTACTCCTGAGAGATTAGTCAGCAGCACTATCACTTGCTTCTCTACCAGGGGACCACATCGGGTGGCCCACCACCACCTGGAACTCCAGCTCCAGGGGGATGCCTCTGAGGGCGCCTGCACACATACACACTTCATTGTTTAAAAAAAAAAAATGCAACACTATTCTTCCCTAGACAGCCACTAGCCTGACTTCATAGCCTGATTTCACAGAGAAACCGGTTTCATTGTTTGTTTTTAAGATTTATTTATTATGTATATAGTGTTCTGCCTGCAGGCCAGAAGAGAGCACCAGATCTCATTATAGATGGTTATGAGCCACCATGTGGTTGCTGGGAATTGCACTCCGGACCTCTGGACGAACAGCCAGTGGTCTTAATCTCTGAGCCATCTCTCCAGCCCTGTTTTGTTTGAAATAACTAGCAAGTGGATTGAAACTATATGGTTCCTACTTAATCCTGAGAGTGCCCTCTCTGAATGTGCAATGTGAATGTGCTACAATTTATCCATTCTACTCTGGGTTGAACATGGACTTTTAGAGGCTATTAGCATCCTTGCCCCATCCCCCACCTCCCACCCCTGAGACACAGTTTCTTTGTGTATCCTTGGCTGTTCTGGAACTTGCTCTATAGACCAGGCTGGCCTCAAACTCACAGAGATCTGTCTGCCTCTGGAGTGCTGGGATTAAGATATGCACCACCACCACGCAGCAGGAATTTTTTTTTTACCAATATCTTGGTGACTACTGTGTAAGAGTGTATGCTTAGGACTGAAATTCTGGGTTAGAATATATGTGTTTAGTTGGGGTTACTGTTGTCCAATAGTTTTTTCAAGCTGGAAACATCTGTTTTCTACATGTGGTATGTGAAAATAACAGTTCCACACATCTATAGCATTACATCTTACCAGGCTTCTTTTTCTTCTCTCTCTTTTATTTTTAGTTTTTTTCAGCCCTGTGGATTAAATTCAGGGTCTCACTCATGCTAGGCAGTGTTCTACTGCCCTCCACCTTAAACACAATTCAACCATGCTCCTTCCATTCCCACAGCCCTGCAGCTCCAACCTGAACAGGTACCAATGTCGTCCATGTCCCGTGTGATTTGAGGTGAAGTTTGCTGGCATGTGAACATTGAGGATCCCATTTTTTTCCTAGAAGCTACTTTCCATCTGTACCTTCTTTCATTCACTTAGTAAATCTTAGAGTCTACTGTTTAAAGGTTACATTCGTTGTTCCAAATCACTACTCTGCTAACAGCTCAAAAATGTCTCAGTGACTTCTTCTTGCCCCTAGCCTAAGACCCAGTTCCTTGATAGGTTCTTATACACATGTGCAACTGGGTGCTCACCTATCCCTCTTCTGTCTTTCCATGTGAGCAAGCATCAAGTCCGCTGCTGGCTTCCAATGCTCTCCCCCCCAGGGCTGTGGGCTCTGCAGTCCTTCTCTCCAGAACTTCTCTCCAGAGCTCCACTGCCAGAACTTCTCTCCAGAACTTCTCTCCAGAGCTCCACTGCCTACAAGGGCATCCTCACTTTTTGAGAAGCCTTCCTCTAAGGCCTCATTTCCATATCGAGAACTCTCAGGCTGGAGGACGCCCCAGTCTGTAAAGTGTTTGACTCTGCAGGTGTGGGGACTGGATTTCAATTCCCATAATTCATGGGGGTTTTTTGTTTTGTTTTGGTTTTGGTTTTTTGGTTTTTCGAGGCAGGCTCAGCCGTTAAAGGCTAGGCTCACAACCATGTTTTTGTGTTTTAGAGCCAGGCACGGTGGAGAATGCTTGTAGTCCAAGCCCAAGTCTGAAGGAAAGGTAGGAGGCTCCCTTGGGTTCACTGGCCAGTCAATCAAGCCTAATTGGTCATCTCCAAGCCAGTGAAAGACCTTGTCTAAAAAGGAAGTGGGTGGTGTCTTGAGGGTGACCCCCTGATGTTTTCTGGCCACCACACACTTGCACACATGTGCACATACACATTCAATCTTTTCCAGTTACATTTTCTTTTCTTTTCTTTTCTTTTTTTGCTTTTTTGAGACAGGGTTTCTCTGTGTAGCTTTGCACCTGTCCTGGAACTCACTTGGTAGCCCAGGCTGGCCTGGAACTCACAGAGATCCTCTTGGCTCTGCCTCCCGAGTGCTGGGATTAAAGGTGTGCGCCACCAGCGCCCGGCCTCCAGTTATATTTTCAATTGCTCCTTCATCCTTTGTTTATGAATTAATGTTTTTATTTTTTTAAAGGCTTACATGTGTTTATTTTGTGTATGTGTGTGGGCACATACAAGCCATGGTGCATGTATAGAGGTCAGAGGATAACTTCCGTTTTGACTGTTCTTCTACCATGCCAATGGAGCTGGAACTTAGGCTTCAGGCTTGGGAGTAAGCACCTTTACCTGCCAAGCCATCTCGATAGCCAGATGTAATATTTTAATTAAAAGCTCAATGTACTCCCCCCCCCCACATTTTTGGTTATGTTACCTCTAATCCTTCGTGTGACAATGAGGCTGTAATATTTTATGTAGAAATAGGAAATTCAGCCTTTCCTCTGTCATATCATTTATTTTATAGCCCTTTTGATGATGGCTCTGTGTATCTGTATAATTCTTTGCTTAATGATGCTACCCATACTATAAATTCCACGGGGCTTTAGGGACTTTTCCTATTCTATGTATTACTGATGTCACAGCCTGTACTCACATTAGACGCTTAATGAATAGTTGTTGAGGAATAAGTTTATTTGAGATAAGTTTGTAAACTATTTACAAACAAATAATATTAAAAATTAAAAAAGCTCTCCTAGGGCCAGAAAGAAATAGAGACACTGTGTTCAGAACAGAGAATCTGGTCATCTGTTGAAATGAAGCGAATGTCGTGATCCTGGAGGCTTTTAGCTCACTCTACTTCAAGGATGCTTATTTTCTACATCAAAGCTCAACTGTCTCCCAAAGTCTAGACACTATTCTACCACTGCACCATGGGAGGGAGAGATGGGCCATGGAGAGTGCCCCCGGAAGCCCCTGACTGACAATCGGGACTCTCCAGCAGGTTGGCGTTCTCTGAGGTGCTCCCGGTGGGCCTTGTGAAAGTGCTTTGTGAAGGTTGGGAATGGAATTTCCGAGAGAGAAGGAAGCCGATCTGGGCGCACAGTCTTGCCTTCACCCTGGCCACGAATCCTCTTTGTTCCCAGGTCAAGTGATTTGCTGAGGCTTCACGGTGTGCATTCCAGTGAGTGCTTCTTCTGCTCCCAGGGCTCGCTGGTGACTTTTCCTTAGGAACAGTCTCTGTCGGGGTTTTAGTAACGAGAATAAAGGAAGCATGTATAAAAGAAGTGGAAATCTAAACTTATTGAAAGATTTTGAAATACAAATTTTTCATATTCTGGGAACAGTGACCTAATTACTACATTTTAAAATTGTGTGTGTGTGTGTGTGTGTGTGAGAGAGAGAGAGAGAGAGAGAGAGAGAGAGAGAGAGAGAGAGAGAGAGAGAAGGAGAGGGAGCGAGAGAGGGGAGAGAGAGAGAGAGGGAGAGAGAGAGAGAAGGAGAGGGAGCGAGAGAGGGAGAGAGGGAGAGAGGGAGAGAGAGAGAGCGAGAGAGAACGAGCGCATGAGCACGGGTGCACATATTAAGACATAGGAATCGGCTCTCTTCTGCCACCTTGTGGGATTCAGGAGAGAAAGTCCTGTCATCAGCCCGTGCAAAGGGCCTCTGCCTGCTAAGCCACCTCATTGACCTTACCAAGGTTAATTAAAAGGTTTTATTCACTTAAAGATCAATCCTTTATTTTGTGCACGTGTGGAAAGAGGACAAACGCCACGATGTATATCCGGAGGTCGGAGGACATCCAACCTTAGGAAGTCAGTTCTCTCCTCCCGCGCTGTGGGCCAGGGGCTGAATTCAGGCTGTCCGTCAGGTGTGCTAGCTGTCACCTTTACCCTCTGAGTCATCTTGATGGCTCCCAACTACACTGTTTCATACATGAAACTTACGTGTTGTTTTCCTTTCTGGGGGGTGGGATTTAAGACACTGTGTAACAGCCCTGACTGTCCTGGATCTCGCTCTGTAGCCCAGGCTGGCCCCGAACTCACAGAGACCCACCTGCCTCTGCCTCCTGAGTGCTGGGATTAAAGGCGCGCGCCACCAGCATCCGGCAGCAAGAGGGTCTTAACTTGGCAGTCAGCCTGGGCTACGTACTGAGACCCGGTCTCGTAAAAGTGGAGCAGAAGGAACGGAAGCAAAGAATGGAGGGAGGGCGGCCCGGCGCTGATGGTTCCCGCAGCGTGAGGAGCCACGGAGACCGTTGGCCACGTGAAGTAAGCTAGATTTGTTTTCATTGTTAATTAAGGCTGTCAAATTTTAAAGACCAAAACTTTAAAGGTTAGAGGTGAAAGGAGTAGGGAGTGATGCTAGCCGGTAGGCAAAATAGCAGGTTGACAAGATGGAAAATTCTAGAGAACTCTTTTGCAATACGAATCTGTTGCACGTGCTCACCTGGACACCTAAAAATAGGTGGAGTGTGGAATTCGATGTTGTGTTTAAACTGTTTTGAATTGAATCTTATGTGTATGGATGTTTTGCCTGCATGGATGTCTGTGTACCACATGTGTGACTAGTATCCTCAGAGGCCAGAAGAGGGTATCAGAGCCCCTGGAACTGGAGTTACAGACAGTTGTGAGCCACCGTGTGGGTGCTGGGAATCAAACTCAAGTCCTCTGGAAGAACATCCAGTGCTCTTAATCACTGAGCTATCTCTCTAGCCCCCGAGAAGTGTGTTTTTTGCGATGGGTGGTGGCTAATGCAAAAATTCATAACCAGTAAAACTGCAGAGAATCAGTGACAGCGGACCCGGGGGAGAATATTTGTATCAACTCCTTCAGGGCTCATGAAACACCAGCGAATCAGGAGGAAAGAAGGTAAGAAGTCACAGGATGCCGAGACTTGCTGTGAGGAGCTGTCCCCTTAGGTAAGACAGATCTGTGGCACCCATGAGCCCACAGTACCTGTGGTTACCTGCACAACTGCCAAGACTGAGCTCACAGACATTCCATCATGAATGGAGGAGCTACAGACAGTTCGTGGCTGCTGGGAAGGTCTATTCTTTAGTGGTGTGTGGTGTAGTCTTAGGTAAGCTGCCCATGCTCCAGTTAATGACTCCCACAGATGCACATGACAGCAAGTCTAATTAAACTCGGTGGGTCACGTACACAAGAGTAGACCAGAAAGCAGAGGTAGGGGGTGGAAGGTGGGGGAGGCATTGGTTAGGGTTTCAACAGGAGAGGGAGAGGGGTGAGAGAGGGTAACAGGTGATGAAAAAGACCCAAACTCATAGCCAGGCGGTGGTGGCGCACGCCTTTAATCCCAGCACTCAGGAGGCAGAGGCAGGCGGATCTCCGTGAGTTCAAGGCCAGCCTGGACTACAAAGTGAGTTCCAAGAAAGGCACAAAGCTACACAGAGAAACCCTGTCTCTAAAAACAAAAAAACAAAACAAAAAAAAACAAAAACAAAACAAAAAACAAACAAATAAACAAAGACCCAAACTCATTATGCATAGGTATGAAATTGCCAAAGGGGGCAAAAAGAAAATCCAGTTAACTAGCAGCCTGTTAATGGGTTGCCTTTTGCCTCAGATTGCTGTGAGGCAATTCTAATCTGCTGGCTGTTAGAACCCAACAGTATAAACTATGTCTGCAGAAATAATCTCAGCAGTTGTTAGGGCTTTCAATGCCTGTAGGATGTAGTGGATACAGTCTTTCCCTCAGCTGCCACAAGTGACAGCTCATTCTCCTGAGGGTGTAAAGGGGAGGGAACTCTCATCCTTTGTTGGTAGGAATGAAAACTGGGGAAATCAGTGTGGTGGTTCCTCAGGAAGATGGGAACCAATCTACCTCAAGATTCAGCTATACTGGGCTGGAGAGATGGCTCAGCCATTAAAGGCTAGGCTCACAACCAAAAATGTAAGATCAAGCTATACCACTCTTGGGCATATACCCAAAGAACACTTCATCCTACCTCAGAGACACCTGATCAACCATGTTTATTGTTGCTCTATTCATAACAGCCAGAGATTGGAAACAACCTAGAAATTCCTCAACAAAAGAATGGATAAAGAAAATGCTGTACTTACACAGTGAAATATTACTCAACTGTTAAAAAAAATGAAATCAAGCTGGGCGGTGGTGGTGCACCCCTGTAATCCCAGCACTCAGGAGGCAGAGGCAGGCGGATCTCTGTGAGTTCGAGGCCAGCCTGGTCTACAGAGCTGGTCCAGGACAGGCTCCAAAGCTACAGAGAAACCCTGTCTTGGAAAAAAAAAAAAAAGAAAGAAAGAAAGAAATCATAGAATTTGCAGGTAAATCGATGGGACTAGAAAAAAATCATCCTGAGTGAGGTATCTCAGACTCAGACAGACAAATATGCATTTACTTCTATGTGGATGTTAGCTTTTAAGTCAGTAATAACCAAGCTACAATCCACAGACTCTCAGAGGTTAAGTGTAGAGAAAGGGACTGGGGTGGAGGGTGCAGACAGATCTCCTTAGGAAAGGGAAATAGAACAGATAGTTATGAATGGATGGGGGGCTGAAAGGGGAGGATCAAGTGAAGAAGAGGAGGGAAGAAGGGAATGAGGGAGAAAACACAGGGGGGTGACAGTTAAAATGAAGGGCCACTTGAGGGGTAGTATGGAAACCTAATACAGTAGACACTTCCTAAAATATATCTATATATGAAGGCGGTCTAAATGAAATCGCCAAATAATGCAGGAGACAGAGCTCCAACTGGACATCTCTTGTCACCAAATGGAGCTTCCAGTACCGGGATTGGGTTACACCTAATTGAGTTGTTGGCCAAAGGGGCCCCATGGGAACCCCCAAACAACCCAGGCTGTTGCCGAGGCTATAGGTTGCTCTCCACAAACTGATGGTAAGGCACTATGGCTGATGATAACACCCCCACAACTCATTGAACATGGGGAGGTCAAGCTGGTGCCCACATAGAGCCTTCACTCCTATGTGCTAGTGCCTTTGGTACAGGAAGGCACTCTGCATGCTACCAAAGGAGAAATTTATACACCAACCAAGCTTCAAAATGTTTGATCTACAATGGTGTCTTGTCTGCAAGATATGCTGATACAATAGTGGCACAGAGCTTGTGGGAGTAACCAACCACTATCTGATTTGACTGACAGCCCACTCCACGAGATGGAATCCATACCCAATGCTGCTTGAGTGACCAAGAACTTGAGACTAGAGAGTTCAGGGACCTGGGTAAAACCAAACACTACTGTTCTAAAACAAACAAAAAAAGCAGGAATAAAATGACTCCTAATGACATGCTGCTGTACTCCTAGATCAGTGTCTTGCTCAGCCACCATCAGAGAAGCTTCCTCCTGCAGCAGATGGGAACAAATGCAGAGACCCAGAGTTAGACATTATACAGAGAATGAGGGGCCTTGGAACACTCAGCCCTAAAAGGGATGTCTCCATCAAAATCCCTTGCCTTGGGGCTCAGAGAATCCTAGAAAGAATGTAAGAGCCTGAGGGGAAGGAAGACATAAGAAAACAAGGCCCTCTAACTCACTGTGATCAAAGCTCATATGAACTCAGAGGCTGAGGCAGCATGCACAGGGACTGAACGGGTCTGCACCAGGTCCTCTGTGTGTACATATGGCTTCCAGTTTAGTGCTTTTGGAGATGCCTGAATATACAAATT
This sequence comes from Onychomys torridus, assembly GCF_903995425.1. NCBI lineage: Eukaryota > Metazoa > Chordata > Mammalia > Rodentia > Cricetidae > Onychomys > Onychomys torridus. The sequence continues at coordinate 106,304,696 of NC_050443.1, read as the reverse complement.
TCTTGTGCCTTCTCTTGGGCTCTTTTCCTTCGGTCTATTTTGTCCAATTACAATGTGTTAGTTTTGTTATTATTATTATTATTATTATCCCTTACAGGCCTGTTTTGTTTTCTAATGAGATACAGAAAGGAAGTAGATCCAGATTGGGAGGAGGAACTGGGAGGAGTAAAGGGAGGGGAAACTATAATTGGGATATATTATGTGAGGAAAAAAAATCTATTTTCAATTAAAGGGAGGAAAAAAAGACAGAAAGCAGACAACTCAAAATAGCTTCAGGAAGTCCCCAAAACTGACCAGAGTCACTAGGCCCCTCTAGATGTTTATGTATTGCATCTCCCCAGGACAAGTCCATCGCAATGTCCAAATGGGAATTGTGCTTGTCTCTAAAAGCCTTCACCTGTCATTCTCCCACTGTGGTCCTCAGGAATTCATTTCCAGAACTGGGAAACACACTGATACACTGGCCCAGCTCCTCCCTAGCTGTACCCTAGTCTCCACACTGATTTCTTTGTGTTGTCTCACACCTCATTCTGTTCATTATCACCAAAGAGCTTTGGGCAGTTTTCAAAAGTCAGTGAGAGCCATAAAATACTTTTCGTGAAACCCTCACAGGACTGATACATTCCCAAGGAGAAGTTTCTGAGAAGCCCAGGCGGTGTGTTGCCCAGGTGACCGTCAGAGGCTGTGTGGTGGCAAAGGCATTCAAAGGTTGTTGTGTGAGGACAGTATTTCAAACCACACTTTCCACTGTGCCAAGCACCTAAGAAGACTTCAGTCCTAGCACTGCCCATCACCAAATCTTCCCTCTAGCTGTGGGCTAGGCAAGTGGGATCAGCAGAATTTTAAAAATTTAATTTTTATCTTCAGTAAAATGGCATGTGTATATTATAATAGTGTGAAAAACCAGCTGTTACTCCCTCCTTTCCTATCTTCAGGACTTTCTCTTCAAGGCTCGTAGGTTTCCTTTCTGACCATTTCTTGTGATTTACTCAGTGGGTTCACAGCTGAAAACAATGACTCACTCTCTCCCAGAATCTATCGGTAGCCAACATTTGCAGATGGAGGGGGAGGGTGTTCTTTTCTAGTTGACAAGTAGTATTCCATTACATCCATATGCCAGGATTGTTCTTTCCAGTCAACTGTTGATGGACACGTGGTGTTTCCAATTAGTCCTGTTGCAAATAGCTGCGGACATGCTGTATTAGGATCTTACATACACTTCCATTTAAAATTTCTGTTATATTTTTGTTTTGTGAGTGTGGGTATGTGTGCCCATGCACATGTGTCACAGTATGTGGTGGTCTGAGGACAGCTTTCAGGAGCTGGTCCTCTCCTTCTACCATATGGGTTCCAGGCATTGAACTCAGGTCGTTAGGCTTGGCAGCAAATGCCTTTACATGTTGAGCCATCTTCTTGGCCATATGTTTCCATTTTTCTGTGGAATGTTTGGATTAAACAATAGACATATGCTTAACTGCCTTAAAAAACAAAAACAACAACAAAAAAAAGGGTATCTCATGTACCCCAGGCTGGCCTCAAACTCAATGTGGCTGAGGATGACCTTGAACTTCTTAATCCTCCCGCTTCTGCTACCTAAGTTCTTGGATGACAGCCATGCACCCCACACCTGGCTCATGTGGTGCTGGGGACTGAACCCAGAGCAAACAATGCCAAATGAGCTGCATCCCACCCCTTGGTGTTTCAAGCCAGATTGTTATTATATAGCCTGGGCTGGTCTCAAACTCCTGACCTTCCAGCCTCTGCCTGCCCATGGGCCCTCATATTTCCCCAGATAGTTTCTGTTCCTTAGGTGGCTGGGAGAGGCCTGAGGCCTGCTCACATAGCCTTCTCTCCTGTCCTTGATGCTGACCTTTGCCTGCTCTGTCTTCCTGCGTCCTGAGGTCTCTGCTTTCCAGGCAGGACTCTCTGAGCTCTGTGGGGCACCATGTTGTGTTCCCAGAGCACTTCTTGCATTCAGGTCCTTCCTCCTGTTAAAGGCAGTTTCTGCTCCTCTGCCCGATCTTGATTGGTTGTGATCTCCCCCTGCTGTCATGGCCTTTGGGAGGAAGGAGAGCCTTGTACTTTCTTTTGATTCTCCAACATTATGTTGAGTGTTTCCTAGACCAGATACTTTTGCAATTGCTGGGACAGCAGGAACCAAACAGAACCACTGAGCCCATGGTCAAGGGAAAATGTAATGTGGGGAGCTGGAGGGAGGGACTGGCAAGAAACAGATCCTGTAAATTATACTGTGTTGGAAGGGACCTGCTGTAAGACAGGGAACAGGGATAGAGAAAAAGGAGGCTTGCTGGCTTGTTTAGAGACAGGGTTTCATGTAGCTCAGGCTAGACTCAAATTTAGTATGTAGCCAAGGATGACCTTGAACTTCTGGCCCTCCTGCCTTTACCTTTCAGGTACCAGGACTATAGACATGCACCAGAAAGCCTAGTTTTTGCAACATTAGGGATTAAACCCAGGACTTCAGTTATCCTAGGCAAGCAGTCTACCTACCCACTCACCTACATCCTTAGTCCTGCCTCTGCCATCTTAAACATGTGGGGACCTGGATGAGAAGATGAGAGAGGGCCAGCATCTGTGGAGATGGCCCTGAGTGGTACTCATACTGGAAAGGATGCTCTAGACACACAGGCAGGGGGCACGTGGAGGCATCTGGGGAGTCCTGAGGACATGAATTGGTCACCAGAAGCCTCACAGGTCTCTGTGTGACCCAGGACTTCCTCTCAGGGTGACATGAAACAGTGTCACACAGATGGTTGGCATGGAAGACTTCCCTGGATGGAGCAGTCCCCCTGCAGACTAGGTTTACGACTTGACAGCGAAGAGGAAGCTGGCTGGGAAGAGGTGCTTCACCTGGGCGGAAATGGTGCCTTGGATGGAGTGGAGGAGCGAGAATCATCAAATTCTGGATTCTGAAGGACTACTGGGCAGAGTAGACACAAGATGGGAACAATGGCTGGCAGATACTTGTGCGAGTGGCTGATGAGGTACTGTTACCTTTAACTGGTAGAGAGCCAGTGTGGGAAGGAGGAATTTGTTCTAGAAACATTGCATCTGAAATGTCTTACTAGACTGCCCATGGAGAAGCTGAGGAGGCGGGCAGGGCTGACGATACAAGTGTGAGCGCCCTGGATCTGAAAAGCACACTTGATGTGATCTCTGGGTAACCATGGCATGTCAGTGTAGGCTCCACCCCAGGATCACAGATGCCTCTACGGTGTGGGAGGTCTGTTGTGGGGAGGCTGCCCACAGGCAGGTCTGGGAGGATAGGGAAGCTCTGTTTAATTTTGCTGTAAACCTAAAAATTCTCCACAAAATAAAGTCGATTTTTGTCTTTTAACGAGAAAATGCTCTTCAGAGGCACAGAACATGATAGAATAATAGCAAGGAGAGTAAGTGTGCAGGAGCCAGCTCTGAGGGCCAGGCCTGGGGTACTCGTCACCAGAGGAGGGGGAGGGGACTAAGGGAAGCAGGCGAGGTGAAGGCAAGGAGCAAGGGGGTCAGGGGAGGGGACCAGTCATGGAAAGGGGGGCCTGCAACAGACTCAAATGTTGAGACTGTCAAAGGAGATGGACAGAGGGCTGACTGGCGATCTTCCTGGGTGGTAGAGACAGATAATGGACTAGTGAGGGCTAGGAGACTAGGAGGAGAGGGACCAGGCAGGGTGAGAGAGGGTCAAGGTCACTTAAGGTCTTTGGTTGAAAATGCTGTGATAAAGTTGGGCAATAGAACAACTGGAGAAGCGGGGAATTTTTAAAAATTGTTTTTGAAGACATGTTTCCCTATGTAGCACAGGCTGGCCTTGAACTCAAGATCCTCTTGCCTCAGCACACCCATTGCTAGTATTACAGACACACACCACTACCACATTAGGGAGAAAAGTTTATTGTTTACTTATTTAATAAAACAATATCTGATTGGGGGACTAGAGAGTTGGTTCAGTGCTTAAGAGTGTTTATTACTCTTGCAGAGGATCCAAGTTCAGTTCCCAGCACCCACATTGGGTGGCTCACAACTGACTGTAACTCTGGCTCAAGGAGATTCGAGTCCCTCTTCCACACCCCCACCCCTGCCCCTGCATCCGTGTGCACACTCCTATGGGAGGCACACACACATAGCTGAATCTGTGCCCTGTGATCCCCAGTTTCCATCTGCCTCCCACCCCCCCCCCCCCAACAACCACCATTCTCCTCGGCGGCTCTGCCCACACAGCCACCTGTCAAGTGTACTCACGGAGTTTATCTTCCTGCGTCTGGCATATATCACCTAATACAACATCCTTCAAGTTTATCCAGGCCTCAGGAACAGCAGTATTTCCTTCTTTCCTTCTTGGGACTGTTTTGATTTTGAAACTGGAAATAGACAAGCCTAGCTACAAGTAGATAGAATTAACCAGTCTTATTTTTATTTTATTTTAATTTTTCTTGAGACAGTACCTCACTGTAGCCTAGCCTAACCTAGAACTCACATTGTAGTCAAGGTTGGTCTCAAACTCTTGGCAACCCTCTTTCTATAGCCTCTCTATGGCCGGAATGATAGACATGAGCCACCATGCCCTGCTAATATGGCGATTTAGCTGAAGCGCTATCCAGAACCTCCACCTTTCTCTCCATGGATGCAATGCAGCCTGAGGAGGGTGCTCCCAACATCTCATTAGCTGAAAATAGCCGAACCAGGTTCAGCTACTGTCTGGCCCTCAGCTTCCTGATTTGCAGCCCAAGATACCGACTTCCAAGGATCTCTGAACTGTGGCATGCCGGGAACATGTGGGGTGACGTTCAAGAGAGATCAAAGCTGGGAACAGCAGACGCTGTCTGCCAGGTCCTTCCATGGGAAACTCAGTTTTAAGAAAGAAAAAAAACAAAACAAAAAACAACCAACAACAATGCTGTAAAAATGACAACCCAGAAGAAGAGGATGGGAGCATGAGCAAAGCATGAGATATATGTGCACAAAAATGCCATAAGGAAACCACTAAATTACACAATTTCTACATAATATATTATTTTGAACACTCACTTTAAGCAAAGTTTTACAAAAACAAAGCCAGGGGCTGAAGACTCTACCAACTGAGCTATCCCCAACCAGGCTTATCAAATTTTAATTCAACTCAATTTATTTATTTATTCAAGCATTAATTTATTGTGCATGTTTATGGTTGTTCATGTGCCGTGGTATGCATGTGGACTTCACCAACCGAGCTATATCCCCGGCAGGGCCTCTCAAAGTTGTATTCTATTTATTTATTTCTACTCATTGTGTTTATTTACTGTGTATGTGCATGGTGTGCATGTGGAGGTCAGAGGACAACTTGGGGGAGTCGGTTCTTCCCTTCCACTATGTAGATCTGGGGGATCCTTTTTTTTTTTCCCTATGGAAGTCTTGTTAAAAGTTTGCTCATACACCACCACATGAGCTTCATTTGGTCTTTTTTGGTGTTTTTTTTTTTTTTTTTTTCTGGCAGTGTCTCACATAATCTAGGCTGGCCTTAAACTTACCATGTGATGGACAGCGACCTTGAATTTCTGAAGTCCTGCCTCCACCTCCTGAATGCGAAGGCGAAAGTCAGCTTCCACTGCTTCCACCACACCCAGTTTTTGTGTTGCTGGGGTGGAATCCAGGCTTCCTGCATGCTAGGCAAGTGCTCTCCCAGCTTAGTCACACCCCCTGCTAACACGTGGTCTTTTACGACAGTCAGGCTATCCTAGGAATGTGTTGTAGCTTGGTCATCTTCTGAGTGGGCATTTTTAGCCACCATAAACAACACCGAAAAGAACCATGCAATGATACATGTAATAATTGCACAGATTATTTTTTTTAATGCTTTTTGGCAGAAATGACTGGTTGTCAAATTATTCACTGGCTCAATGGATGTAAACACTTCAAAGACTTTATACATAATGCCAAGTAGCATCTTTACCGTGTCTGCCTCCCTGAACAACTGAGGAGTTGTAAGGACTTGCTCTCCCCTTACGTCTTGTAGGAATTACTATTAGTAATTATACCGTGTGCACATCTCACTGCCACTACCATGTCAACTTCCTATAATTAAAAAAAAAATCAGGGCTGAGGCCTAGCTCAGTGGCAGAGTGCTTGCCTGGCATTGTGCAAGGCTCTAGGTTTCATCCCCAGCACCACAAATAAGCAAAGGAACACTCCCCCAAACCTTTTGGACTGTATGTGGGCTGAAGTTTACTATTTCTGGAAATGGCTTGCGGTGGGAGTGCGAGTAATTTGGATTCCAGTGATTTCTTTGTGCGCCTACATGTGCTAGGCACCACGCCAGGCGCTTTTTTTGTTTATTACTGCTGCAGCCACACCTTCAGAAGGTAGGTGTCACCGTGTCCCATGAGACTGTGATATGCTGAGGACAGAGTGCTGGTCAGTTTGCATGGTTAAGATGGGTACCAGGTCATTTGACTTGGAGCCTAGCATATTTAGCCCTACCTCAAAGCGCTTATGTGGCTCTGATATATATACACACATATATGTATGTATATATGTATTACGTGTATATATGTATATACATGATATACACACATACATGTGTCCATATACATTACATACCATACACACACACACACACACACACACACACACACACACACACATATATATTCACAGCTTACCAGTTTTGTTTGAGACAGGGTTTCATGTAGTGTAGGCTGGCTCTAAACTCACTATGTAGTCAAGGATGATCTTAAATTTCAGATCCTGCTGCCTCCTCCCCCTGAGTGCTGGTGATATATGTGTACACCATCATGCCCTGTTCTGTTTAGTGTTGGAGATCAAACCCACAGCTTGGTGCTTGCCTAGCAACTGAACTATATCACCAACCAGGCCTACCAAAGTTTTACTACATTTATTTAGTTATTTAGCTATTTTTACTTTACCTTCCATTGATGAATGTTTTCCTTGCACACACTTATGTACACCACATGCATGCCATTTGGATCCTGTGGAACTGGTACTACGGATGGCTGAGAGTTACCATGTGGGCCCTAGGAATTGAATCCAGGTCCTCTGCAAGAGTAGCCACTGAGTCCTCCAGCCACTGAGTCCTCTCTCCAGTCCCCACATTGACTTATTTCAGTCTGTATAAGTGTGTAAGAGTGTCCATATTGGCCAGGGCATGGTGGCGCACACCTTTGATCCCAGCACTAGGGAGACAGAGGCAGGTGGATCTCTGTGACATAGTTTCAAGGTTAGCCTGGTCTACATAGTGAATTCCAGGGCAGTCAGGGCTACATAGAGAGACCCTGTTTCAACAAAACAAAACAACAACAAAATGAGTGTACGTGTCATGCCGTGAACGTGCAAGTCAGAGGGCAGCTTGCGGGAGTGGGTTCTCTCTTCCCCCTGTGTGGGTACCTGCTGAGCTATCTCACTCACCCTCACTAAAGTCTTAACATTCCTGGGTAGAATAAGCTCAGCTCTCTGAAATCCCAGTCTACCTGAAGAACTCCAGGGCCCCTGCCTCTGGTCTGATGTGATAGTTTGTCCTTTATCTAAAGATAAAGCCAGCAGAGGAAGGAATGGAGCCTAACTTATTTGTCTTCTTGGTCAGTCAGCTGCCATCATTTCTTTTGAAGGCTTCATTGAGAGGACCAGCAGAGGGGCAAGACTTGGAGGAGTGATCTCTCTTGGAGGGGGAGAATCTTCAGTTAGGATACTGGACTCATAACCCACCTGTGTGAGCACTGTGAGCCTGCTCTGACAGCTGGAGGCTTTTTACTTTGTTGTTGTTTTTGCCTGTCTTATTCTGTTTGTTTTTGAGACAGGGTATCACTAAGTAACCTTGGCTGTCTAGGTAGACCAGTCTGGCCTCGAGCCTCTGCCTTTGCCTTAAGTGCTGGCATCAAAAGTGTGTGCCAACACAGGCTTTTTACTTTTATTCTTGGTCTCTGTGTGTTACATGTGAACATTGGCTCTTGGGTCTACATATATGAGTGTTCTGTCTGCATGTATGAATGTGTACCATATGTGTGCCTGGTGCTCGAAGAAGCCGGAGGAGGACGTCGGATCCCTGCAAGTGGAGTTTCTATGGTTGTGAACTGTCGTGTGGGTGCTGGGAATCAAACCCTCATCCTTAACCCCTGAGCCATCTCTCCAGCCCCAGGCAGCAATTTCATGCATCTCAAAACAAAAACAAACAACAACAAAAGAAAACTGTTTACTAACTTGCAAGCTCCAAGCTCACAGGACAGAGAAAAGGGTCCGAGCTGTTAACTTTTCCCATTATCCCCCATTGCCTAGGAAGCGTGGAGCACTTAGCTCAGCAGGGTCTCAGAGCACAGCCTGGGCCACACCAGGCTTGTTGAGGCCATGGTGGGGTGGACCTGGCTGTTAGTGTTGGGTTTGGCTGGCTGTGTCTAACTTCTGCTCTATTGTGTTAGTTTCTGCCTTTTGTTTTCTGTGTTAACTTTGGCGTATTTGTGATTAGCCTCTTGGGGAAGCTTTCAATGGAGGTCGGTTGGGGAAAATTCTGTCACTCATCTCAGAAAGCAGTGATCTTTTGGAATGGTTAAACTCTTCATCTATCTATCTATCTATCTATTTATCTACCTATATCTATCCATCTATCATCTATCCATCTATCTATCTACCTACCTATCTATTTATCTACCTATCATCTATCCATCTACCATCTACCTACCTATCTATCTATCTATCTATCTATCTATCTATCTATCTATCATCTATCTATTGAGAGAGACTCTCTATGTAGCCCTGGCTGTCCTGGAACTCTATGTAGACCAGCTGTCCTCTAATTCAAAGCGATCCTCCTGCTTTGCCTGCGGAGTCCTGGGACTGCTGGGATTAAAGGAATGCTACGCCACGCCTGTCGGTTTAGGTTCAACTCTTACAGAGTGCTTGCCTATTACCGAAGAGCCATTTCAATGGCCGGGAAGCCTGTCCCGGGAGTGAGCCAACAGCAGCCGGAAACACTCAGAAAGCCCGGCTTGGAAGCCAGGCTCTCTGATGGTGCTCACCTGCAAGCCGCAGCTGAGGACTTCTGCAGCCTTCAAGGAACGGAACATCCTCTTTGGGTAGCACAAAGGGCCATGTTTGGAAATGACGGAGCAGGAAAGGGTAGGGAGAATAACCACAGAGGACCAGAGCTGAGGTGGCGTTGGGACTGCAGGGTGGACAAAAAGGGAGGAAAATGGAGCAAAATGGGAAGCTCAGAATAGAAGATATAAAGGAAAGTGCCAACTAGTGAAAATCCTGCGAAAGAACGCGCAGGGGGGGGGGGGGGGGGGACTGGGGAATGGTTTAGAAAAATAGCAATTAGCACAGCTAAAAATAAAGACCAATTTCGAGACAAAGCCAGATCCAAAGGAGAAAAATAAAACTCGCCAGAAAGACAATTCCTTGCAAACCAAATGCTCAAGAAAATGGGGCTAATGACACCCCCGTCTTGGGCTGTTTTGTAGAAGAAATGAGAAACTAGATGAGCGTGAAGCGCGGCGCTGAGCAGGTGACAGGCACCAGGAGAGGAGCTTTGAGCCCGGCTCCGGGACCTACGGGATTCTGCTAGTTGAGCGTAAAGGTCCTCCTGAGACTGCACCCAAGTGTCGTCCAAGTTAAAAATGTTCCGGCGCGCTCCGATCTGCGCTGGAACCGCAGAGGCTCAGGCAGTGTTCTCTGAGGTCTGTCGGTTCCAGAGCCTCGAAGCCGGGACACAAGGCGTGGCGTGGGCCGGAGTGGGCACCCACACTTGTCTCCTGGTTTTGGCAACGCCTCCCGGGTATCCGCCGCGTGAGCAGGCGGTGCACCCACAGAGTCGGAGTCGGGTAGACCTGGGGGCGATCTGGAAGGTGACTAGGGCCTGGCAGGGACAAGGAACGCTGTGCGTCTCCCAGGCCGCGAGGGGAGGGACCGGGATGTGCGCGGGAGCTGAGGGTCACCCGAGGCCACTTCGCTCTGCCCTGCGCGGGTAGATAGAGGCTGGACCCAATGCCCACGGGTGCGGGTGAGCCGGGAGAGGGGAGCGCGGCGGAGAGAAGGCGGCGGGCGGGGCCTGGAGGGGCGGCGTCGCGCGGGCTCCACCTCCTCTTTACCCTCTTCGGGCTCTGCCGCCGTGCCGCCCGGCTGCTCCGTCCTCGGGCGCCCGCGGCGATGTTCACCCGCGCCGTGAACCGACTGAGCAGGAAGCGCCCGCCGTCTGGTAAGTGACTGTGGGCGCTGGGGCGCGGGAAGGGCTGGGTCGTGGGGGTCCCCTGGCGCGGCTCGCGGTGCCGCCCGGACAGCAGCTGCGCTCCTCCCGGCTCGCTCTGTCCCAGCCGCGGCGGGAGCGCAGAGCCGGGGAGCCGCCCCGGGAGGAAGTTAAGCTTGAAGCTAGAGCCACAGCAGCTTTTTTTTTTTCGAGAGAAGGTCTGAGAGCCCCGGGAGACACAGAACAGCCCCCTACTCTGAGGCAGCGTGGGAGCCAGGCTCCCCGCTATGTTCAGCCTCCGCCACCGGCCGAGTGGGAAGGATGCTCCACCGGACCTCTGCATCCCCGGAGCGGCCGGCCCCGCGGCGCCAAAAAAGTGGAGTCCCAAGGTGGCTGCACACCAGGGCGGGGGAGTCACTTTGTCTTTTTCCCTGGACCAGCCCGACCCACAGTTTGGGGCAACTTGGCAAGACAAAGAACCCACAGTGCAGAAATGGTGATTGGAATCCTGTCATCTTTTTTGTTCATAATAACACCTAACATTCTTTGGTGGCTTATGTTGTGGCCAGGAGCTGTGTTGACATCTTCTGTGCTTTTCTCTTGTCTTCACCCATAGAATAGCCGCGCTGGAGGGGTGGGGTTCTGAAGCCAGGGTCTTGGGTGACCTGCTCCACTCCTAGTTGGTGGACCTTTCAAACCTACGTTTGTTTGCTTGCTAGACTCGGGTTTCGAGTTCACCGGCTTGCTTTCCTGTCGCCCAGAGATTCACTCTGTGTCAGCCGGTTTCCTCTTTTCACCTAAACATCAACTGTGGTTAAGCGACTGCAATCAGACAGATTGAATCCCACTGCCATCACTCCCCAGCTGTGCAACTTCTTTGTAAGGGGCAGGGATGTGCAAAGTGTAGCTTTAAGTGCTTAACTGGAGCCTGCCCTCCCTCCACCCATCAACTCATGCAAATCATTTCATTAAATATTTAAGGCGACCCTACTAAAGTCAGATTTCGTGCAGTTATTTGTAAAGAGTTTGCACCGTTGCCTAATATGAATCAAAGTGCTCCATTAGTGTCGTCTGTGTGGCCAGATTCCCTTGTGAGTGTTGATGGCTGACGCAGGCAGGCTACCGAGAGGTGGTCAGATTCTAGGCACTGGAGTTAAACTTCCGATTCCAACCTTGACTCTGTCATTTGGCGACACTGAATAATGAATGTCCTTGGACCTTTCTGTGCCACAGAGCTGGGCTGGTGCTGGCTCAGTGTGGCTTGCAAGAGCCAATTGCTAAATATCCAGGGCATCTGGGAGCTGGTTGCTCAGTCATAGGTGGGTTGAAATTAGCTGTGGTGGGGTATATCAACATACGACAGACATCAGGGCTTATGAACATTGGATTTCAGATTTCTAAAAGCTCTAGACTTAACTACACACTTAATTTTTAAAAAATATAAATTACATTTATCGTGTGTGTGTGTGTGTGTGTGTGTGTGTGTGTGTGTCTACCGTCCGTCATCTGTTTGCCTGTTTGCCTGCCTGTCTGCCTGTGTACATGCCACAGCTTGCATGTGGAGGTCAGAAGACAATTGGAAACCAGTCCTCTCCTTCTACTGTACGGGTCCCAGTAATCAAACTCAGGCTGTATCAGGCTTGGATACAAACCTCTTTACCCACTGAGCCATCTTGCTGGCCCTTAACTACAGACTTTAATTCTGATAAATATGTGTTCAAGTTACTAATAGCAGGGCCCGCAGTTAAACATGAGAAGCTCCAAAATTCAATGCTGGATACGTGATAAAGGCGTAGGAGTTACTAGCTTCCTTTTCTTTCTCTCTCTTGTTATACAGAGCAGTTGTGAATAGCCCTGCATAGGTTGCTTGTTGCTTTGAATTATATTTGGCCTGAATAGAATAGAAATAGAGCCACTGAATCATGACAGATGAATGGATTTTGGATGCTTTTGCATATGGCCATGTTGCATTCCCAAGCTGAATGGCAGTTTCAGAAACGTTAGTCGCATGTACCTGTTCCAGGGCAACAGACTTGAACACTGATGACGTTCGCCCACACTGCCGTTAGAAAGGCCAGAAGTTAAACAGCAGGGCTTAGTGTTGGATGTCTGGAATGTAAGAGCTCAGGTTCCTTAAAATCTGTGGGTATAAGGTCTGCCACTCTTGTGAAAGGATCTGTGCCCTGCCGGTCTGGTCACTGACATCACCACCAAACAGCAGGAAAAGAAGGCGTCAAATGAGAGAGGGAGAGTGAGGACTCCTTACGGGAGGGTGGGCAGCCGCAGCCGGCAAGCTAGCCACAGGATGGTTAAGGATTTGAGGGAGGGTAGTTTTGATTGTTTTTTCTAGTGGTGCTAGGGGCACGCCCAGGGCCGGAGAGTGACATCCCACCTGATCTTTGCTTTTAAAGAGTTTTTCCAAAATGTCCAACTCAGGCCCCACCCAAGCTGGATATACCCCTGTAAGTGTCTGGACTTGGAGCTGACAGCAAGCCTGTCTCCTCCAGAGCATTTTATGTGTGGCCGAAGAGCTAAATCTTATCAAAGATGGTATCCATAAGCTAAGAGCTGTAAGCTCCACCCATTTCTAAGGTTTATAGTTTGAGGCTCCTTTGTCTCATTTCTAAGGTCTCTCAAAGAATGTTTTGCCTGCCAGGTTGGGGAAGTGCGGGCTTGATAAAAGTCAGGCAATCTTAGGGACCCAAAGGAGCAAGAAGAGTTAAATGCATTTTTAGCAAGTACCCCAGTGGTTTGTTTTTGTTGTTGTTTTTGTTTTTTGTTTTTGGTGAAATGTGAGGACTCCTCAGAGGACCCTGTCCCCTGCCCACAACCTGCACTGCTAATAACTGGCAAGATCCAGCTACATGGCCTGTGAGAGAAGTTCTCTTTACATTATCCCATTAAACCCTGGGAACATTTCAGAGTTATTGCTGGGCTTACGTTTTTATTTGAAGGTGACAATCTGCACAGAAATTTAACATATTTGTTTTTAACAACTTGACAGTGGAGCGTGTTGGTGGTTGGGCCAACTGACTTTTGTAGAAACTCATGGGCTGGGCCTTGGGGCTTCGGGAGAGCAAGGCTAGCCTGCAAGATAAGATGGTCTTTTTGTCTAGATGACATCAGCTCAGCCTGCTTGTGTCCCCCCAAGAGCAACCCACAGACAAGATGGAGGCGGGCAGGAGGTGCAATGTGACAATATTTTGTTTGTCTTCTTTCCTCAGAACAGAGGACTTAGATGCCCGGGCAGGGTCTGGATTGGCTATTTCCTAGAGCTTTCACGGGGAACCAGACATTTCCCTCCTCGAGCTGAGTGATCCCCTTGGCCCCTGCATGCTGGGTTCTAAGAACTTGTTGTTTATACTGTACTAAATATATTCTGGTCGCTTCTGCTTCCCCCAGATAGCTGTCCACTGCAGCAGCAGCCTGGGGGTGGCCGTCAGAGAAGAGGGGCCTCAGGCAGGCAATAACAACAGCCCCTTGATAAGGGCCGTCAGGAGGCATCCACTATGGGAAACAGTCCCTGCAGCCTTTCAGGGACAAATTTCTCTTTGCGTCTGGTTCCCATCTCTCGAGGGCCGTGCCTAGTGCCCAGAGTTGCCTTGCCGCCTTCACCTGGTCTGTTCTTTTCACCCATCCTTCTGCTCCTCACTCTGCCTGTAGAGGTATTGGGCATTTCTCCACCTTAAGGGTGCCCTTCCTCCAAGCCTGACTGGTACTCGGCACCTGACACTAGCCTGTTTCAGAAGAAGGGAAGTTGGGTCCCCAGGGGTGGGAACTACTTCAAGGCTGCTCATCTGCACAGAAGCAGACACGATAGCCTGTCTCTGACTCTAGTCCAGGGCTACCGGTACACACAACTGCTCAGTCGGCTTGTTAACTATTGAGTGAATGCGTATGCTCTGTCTTCTTCCCTCCCGTCTGAGAGGTCCTGGTCTTATTTTCTCAGTTCACAGTAAATCTGTGACCAGAAGTCAGAGTTCCTCTTTGTTGTGTCTTTTCTGACTTTCCTTCCCAGCTTCCGTCAGCCATTCTGGAACAGAAGCGGACCTCCTCCATCCTGCTGCTTGCTTCTTGTAGTAAGTTGCTCCATTCACCTCTGCGGGCCTTATTTCCTGGTTGGGCACGTGCTCAGAGATTGTCGTCTGTTTTTAGTAGCTGTTTCTTCTTTCAGTGCCTCTGACCAGTGCCCAGCTTTTAGCTCATTCCTCTGGAAGTATCGATCATTAGAGACCAGAGTCAGGAGTACCAGATGTGGCATTAACCCCTGAGGAACACATCACCTTTGTTCTTAAGAAATGTGTGGGCTGGAACCGGGAGAGAGCACAGTTGGTGAAACGCTGTTTATTCAACATTAGGGCCGGGGCTCAATCCCCAGAACCCAGAGGATGGTGTATGCTTGGGACCCCAGCACTGGGGAAGTGGAGTCGTGTGGATCCCAGTAACTCACTGGCCAGTGAGCCTAGCCTATTTAGTAGTCCTTGGCCAGTGAGAGACTCTGTATCAAAAGAGAAGGTGGACAGTGCCTGAGGGGAGAGCCCTGTGTCTCCACCTGTTCTTGTGCATATGTCCACCAGCACACGTGTCCATCAGCACACACAGGGACAGACACACAAAAAGAAACGTGTGGGCTGGGGCTGGGGGTGTAGTTCATTTAAGAGGTGTTTATTCAGCAGGCCCAGAACTCTGAATCCAATCGCCAGCACGACATGGTGAGTTCTAGCACCAGAGAGGTAGAGGTAGGAGGTTCAGAAATTCAGAGTCATCCTTGGCTACATAGCAAGGCCAATCAGAGCTACACAAAGTCCCCTCTCAACACACACACACACACACACACACACACACACACACACACGTGTACACACACACGTACACACATACACTCACAGACACACACATACTCACAGACACACACATACTCACAGACACACACATACTCACAGACACACGCACACATACACATATAGACACACACATACATACACACTCACAGACACACACTCACACACACATATACACACAACACACACACGTACACACACATACACACAGACACACACATACTCACAGACACACACATACACATACAGACACACATATACATACACACATACACATACATACACACACAGATACACACATACACATGCATACACACAGACACACACATGCATACACACACAGACACACACAGACATACACATACACACATATACACACATACATACACATACACATACATATACACAGACACACATACATACACACACATACTCACATACACACAACAGACACACACATATACACACATACATACATGCACATACATACACACAGACACACACACACTCACAGACACACACACATACACATGCATACACACACATGCATACACACAGACACACAGTCACACACACATGCATACACACACAACACACACTCACAGACACACACATACATATACACACATACATACACACATACACATACATACATATACACAGACATACACACAGACACACATACATACACACACATACTCACAGACACACACACATACACACAACAGACACACACATATAAACATATACATACACACAGACACACAGACACACACATACACATGCATACACACACACTCACAGACACACACACATACACATGCATATACACACAGACACACAGACACACACAGAGACACACACTCAAAGACATACACACATAGACACACATACATACACACATAGACACACACACACTCACAGACACACATACATACACACAGACACACACACACTCACAGACACACATACATACACACAGACACACACACACTCACAGACACACATACATACACACATAGACACACACACAGACACAGACACACATAGGCATACACACACACACTCACAGACACACACACATACACATGCATACACACACAGACACACACAGAGACACACACTCAAAGACATACACACACAGACACACATACATACACACAGACACACACACACTCACATACACATACATACACACATAGACACAGACACAGACACACATATGCATACACACACAGACACAGAGACACACACTCACGACACACATACATACACACATAGACACACACACATACACACATATGCATACACACAGACACACACACAGACACATACATACACAGACACACATACACACACCCACAGACACACATAGACACACACACACACACACACACACACACACACACACACCAACAAACTCCACCAATCAAGCAGGAAATGCATGGGCTAATTCATGAATGGCTTGGGAGGCTGAGGCTGCGGTTTGCAGGAGTCAGAGACCAGCCAGGCTGCAACGGAAGAGCTTGCCTTAAAACCAGCCGCCCCCTCACACCCGGAGAAAGTATGACTGATTCTGACAAACACTTTTTACAGGTTTGGGATGAACCCAGGGCCTTGTGCATGCTGGGTAAGGGCTCTATCACTGGGCCGCACCCCTAGCCCAGAAGTCCCTTATCTTGAATCGAGTTCCAGACTGGGAAGAGAAAGTGTGGGGAGGAAAGGCATACTTGTACATAAACGCCGAGCTCCACTCTTGGAGACAAGGAAAGTCAGGACAGGGCTGTGGGGCCATTTCTCTTCTTTTTCCCCCCTTTTTCAAGGCCTCGGGGGCCATCATTGTTTTCCTGGGCGTCTTGCTGCCTAGAAAGTGGGGGATTCTTGGGAGGGTACAAACACAGTGTGGCATCCTTATTTCCTTCCCTCGAGTTGATGCTAGAAACTGTGGCCATCTGTTGTTTAGTTCACCCAAAAGAGGATGTTGAGGAGTCTTTTCTCTTTGGACCTGAGGGTGTCAGGGAGCCCTGAGCCTCCTACAACGCCCGCTTTGAGAGGGCAGCGGCGGCTTTGCAGCAGCGGCTTTGTCCGGTGGACCTTCTAGTGGACCAGAGCATGGAACGTAAGAACTAGCCCTTCAGAACACGTTCTTGCTTGCCCAGGGATGGAGCAGGGCTTAGGGAGGTGGGTTTTATGCTGAGACGAGCATACGGGTGACTTCTGTGCACACTTGCCTTTCTTTGAGTTCCAAGCTCTCTGATCACAGTGTCACAATGCATGTTCAGAGCCGCGCCACCCTCTGCGGCCTGTTCTCCTGTTCTTACGTGCTGGTTCATAGTAAGCTTGTTTTAAAACTTTTATATTTCATCTTCTTTTTTCCTTTTTTTTTGCTAACTGCAGTGCATGTCCACCTCCCCAGCCAGGGCCTGGCATGCCTCTAAGGTAGTTCTCACAGGCTAGATACCGGAGTGATAAATACGTAAAGTAATATTTAGATACAGGATTTCCATGACCCAGTTTCTGCGGAACCTTAAGCAGATCACCAGTTCAAACAAACAGATTCTCTGCTTCTATATTGGGATGTAACTTTAAAAAAAATGTATTATGCTTGATGTGGTGTAGGAGATAGGAACTCTTTGTATAAGTTTTCTGGGTGTAGCCTTCTCTTGAAACTTCATGCGAAGGAGCTCATCTGTTTTTCTTCTTTTTTCTTTCTGTTTCATACCTGTTCCCTTTTGTTTTGTTTTGTTTTGTTTTAATTTTATGGGCCAGAGTCTTTGGGAGTTCACACTGGTCTAGGGACTTTGCTGTGTAGCTGAGGCTGGCCTGGTGCTCCTACTCCTCAGTCTTCTAGACACTGGGCTGTAGATGAGAATGCTGGGAAGGAAGGTGGGGTGTTAGGGCTAACTGCTTTGGAATTTGGGGCTAACATCTTTGCCTTTTCCTGGATGTGAATGTCTCCTTTGTCTCCTTCAGTGTGCTGTTGAGTTTATGGGTACTTAGAGCAGCTTCTGTGAGGGTGTAAGTTGTCTCTGCCATTGAGGAAGTTGGATGTTGAGGGCTTATTAAAATATTATTTGGATTTGGGAAATCGTCTACTCAGGGCCCTTGCGTGGCTCTCCCTGGGGAGTAATAGCAGAAATCTAAGCTGCAAGCGCTCAGGCCTGTTGAGTGCTGCGGATGCCTTTTGAGTATGGATTTCTAGGGAATTCCTGTCTGGAGAAAGTCTCGATTAGGCGTGACATCATAGCTACTATAAATAATGTATTACGAAATGGATCGCAAGCAGCGCGCTCCAGCCATCTGCATGGTGGTGCTGCACACATCTTCAGAGACAGGCTTTCACCGAAGTCAGAAACCACACGGAGCAGCCAGCACTGATGGAAACGAAACTGTCTGCACATTCTGTGTGCTAGATGCTTCTCCCTCAGTCTTTCAGGACTCCTGCCCCGCCCCCGCCCCGACTCCCCCAATGTGGAACTGACCTCAAGTTTCTCAACCTTTCTCCACATTATGAGTGTTACTAGTCTCTCCCTGCTAACCATCTGCAGGATCTTACCACAGAGCTCTGGCTGAACTCTATAGAGACCAGGCTGGCCTCGAACTCAGAGATGTGCCTGACTCTGCCTCCCAAATGCTGGGACTAAAGGACAACCTGCTGTTGTCAGCCTCTTCAAAGCTGCTCTTTTCTGGCCTCTCAATATAAAGAGGAGCAAAGTCAACATTAAACACAGCAATGGAGCCTTGAGGGAAAGAACAGGTGCCCTGAAGCCAGACTGTCCGCCTTTGGAGCAAGATTTTCATTTCCTCGATTGGTGACCCTAAGAGGTCTCATATCTCAGCTTCTTCACCCAAAAATGGGGATGTTATAAATGTCACACGAGAGAGCTTTGCAAGGCCGAAATGATTCAACCCACATGAAAGTGTGGGGCGCAACCTCACACCTGGCAAACAATTTGTAAGTAAGTGGTCTTGTTATCAGCTAAAGATAAATTTACTGAAAAATTAGGACCAGGCTTGCAAAAACTTGAAGATCTGAAAAGAGGTAGGAAAACCAAACAGAAAACAGTCAAGCAACCACAGAACTCCCTTTCTTCACTGCAAAATGTAAACAGAAAAAATTGAGGCAAACTAATATTACTGCAAATTGCTTCTTATAGCTTGAGAAATCTTAAAGCTGCTAGAAAAGCACGTTTAATGTATTTTCCCCCCACCTGGGCATTCTAAGCCTGTTTCCTTGCCTAATCATCTAAAATGGAAATTTGTCGATGAAAAAGGGCAAGCAGGCTGGGGAGATGGCCCTGGCAGTCAAGGGCTTGCTCTGAATGCAGGAGGACCTGAGTGTGATCCCAGACTCAGGTAGAAGAAGCCAGTTTAGTTTGCAATTGTAACCCCAGTCCTGGGGAAGTGGAGGATCCCTGGGGTTCATGGCCAGCTAGTTTGGTAGAACCAGCCAGTTCTGGGTAAAAGTGAGAA
Source organism: Onychomys torridus (assembly GCF_903995425.1). Taxonomy (NCBI): domain Eukaryota; kingdom Metazoa; phylum Chordata; class Mammalia; order Rodentia; family Cricetidae; genus Onychomys; species Onychomys torridus. The sequence goes on along the minus strand of NC_050443.1, from coordinate 106,285,205 downwards.
ACTCAGACTCAAAATCCAAGGTAGAAAGTGGCTGAGAAAGACACTGGGGACCTCTGGCCTGTATACAGCATGCGCGCGCGCGCGCACACACACACACCTAACTACTCATGAGTATGAATGAGAGAGTACCTGAATTTTGTGGATTTCAGGACAAGGTTTGGGCAGTTGTGAAATCTTGGCATTGCATTATTATTATTATTATTTTTATTGTCATTATTAGCATCAGTCATTAGTGTTAGTATTTTGAGAGGGTCTTCCCACATAGGCATGACTGATCTGATGCTCATTGGTGAATAAGCCTGGCCTTGAACTTCCAAGGATCCTCCTGACACTGACTCCAGGTGTGGGACTGCAGACCTGTGCCACCATGTCTTTAAGATTAGAAGTAAGCTTGCTTTGCTATTGAGAAAAGTTACTCTTTCTCTTGTATGTTACTAAGTGAACTATATCCCGTTTAAAGTGAACTGAGATAGCGTAGGGTCCCTTACTCAGGCTGTATCAAAAAGTAGATTAAGTCTTCTGAGTAGGGGACACTGAGTCACAGAAATGCCCCAAATTCAGGTGACTTCTCGGCTATGCCAGATGGAGTGGCTGGTGGTCCATCTTACCGGAACTTGGGGATGATGGCTTGTTGTGAGCTGGGTGCAGTTTGCATCTGTCTCCAAGTTCCTGTCTTGAAATGCAGTTCCTATTGTGAGGTACTAGGAAAGTGGAGGGAACACTTTTCAGGTATACTGTTTAGATCTGGAGCCTCTGGCAGCTGAATCAATGAGCCAAAATAAACCTCTTGTTTTATAAAGTAACCTGCCTCAGGTATGTTGTTATAGAAATGAAAAAAAAAATAGACAAAATATAGATGCTATTAAGTGAATTGTGTTTGCTGATGTTGAAGATCTTTGTTGTAACAACAACAAAAATCTTTTTTGTTTTGTTTTAGTTTTTTGAGACAGGGTTTCTCTGTGTAGCCCTGGCTGTCCTGGAACTTGCTCTGTAGACCACACTGGCCTCAGACTCACAGAGATCCACCTGCCGCTGCCTCCCAAATGCTGGGTCAAAAGCGTGCACCTCCACTGCCCATCCACAACAAAAATCTTAATCAAACTTGAAAGTCAGGCATGGACCTGTAATTCCAGCTCCTCTGGAGACTGAGGCAGGAGGATTTCTAAGATCAATACCTGTCTGGGCTACAAAGTAAGTTCAAGGCCAGCCTGGGCTACCTTTTCTCAGAATGAAGAAGAGGAGAGGGGAGGGGAAGAGCGGAAGAAGGGGGAGGAGGGGGAGGAGGGGGAGGAGGGAGAGGTGGTGGGTGAGAACATAGTTCAGTGGTAGAGCACTTGCCTAGCATGTGCGAGGTCCTGGAGTCAGTCCCCAGTATTGAAAAACAAACAACAAAAACCCTTAAAGTCAATCTGAAGTCTTGGAAAAGATCCAAACCAGTATCTAAGGAAAGTGAAAACACATGACAGGAGCTGGGAGAAGAATCCTGTGGGAAAGTTACAGTGGCAGAGAGATGGACAAGGGGAGGCTTCCTCTTAGTCAGGAGAACTGCAGTCGGAAAGAGGCTCAGCAGCTAAGAGTGCATACCACTCGGAAAAGACTTGAGCACTCTGGTTCCCACCATGCTGACCCAGCAGCTTACAACTACCTGGAGCACCAGGTCTGGTGCCCTCTTCTGGCTTCCTTGGGCACTGCACTCACATGTGCATACCCCTCCCTTATATACACTTACACACACACACACACACACACACACACACACACACACACACACACACGAGTTCTGAAGTTAAAACACCAGTAACCAGGACTTTTAAGAATACCTTTCTAAGCCTCTCCTGAAAAACCACACAATATTATTCTTTCCTGATGCAAGGGATATGAGAGTCCTGGAGTGTACTTGTGAGAGACTACCATTTTGTGTGTTCCAAGGACCCCAGAGTCCTATGGAGGCAATCCTGATGGGGACAGATAGGTCCCATTGGTTCCATGTGGTGATTGTTTAGACATGTCATCCAAGACAAGTCATTTTCTTGGATTTTTGTTTCTATTCTAAGGAGGCAGTCTAAATAGTGGACCTGGAGTTGTACAACTTAGTGTGTATGTGTGTGCTTGTGCACATACATTCTGTGTATGTGTGCATGTGCATATGCATGAGCACAGCCTGTATGTGGAAGCCAGAGATTGATGGTATTCCTTAATCACTTCCGCCGTGTTATTTTGGGACATGGTTTCTCACTGAACCTGGGATTCTGTGATTCAGCTTGACTGCCTTGTCAGTGAGCCCCAGCAACCCTCCTGTCTCTGCACTGGGCTTATGTAGGTACTGCTATATATGGGTATATGTGGGTGCTGGCTTTGTATGTGGGTGCGAGGGATTGACCTCAGGGACCACAGGGGCCATCTCGCTTTTTGGTCAACTGAAAGCTGCCACAAAAAGCTAATCCACAAACTTGATTAACATCAGCAGTAAAGGGGTGCTTCGCATTTCCCCAGCCATAGAGCCAGCTTTCAACTGCCTGGCTGCAACCCACCAAGCACATTTATTTGCCAGAGAGCAAGGCGGTGAGCCCCCTAGCATGGTGTGATTGATTATTTAAGAGTGCCAAGAATTTTGGCGTCCTTTCAGACCACAGCTGAAAACATGGAAGAGAGCGTGTGGCTACCTGAGGTAATCTCTAGAACAGTGTGCACTTGTGCCCTGCTGTTTATTTACTTAAGAGGGTCTGCTGGAGCAGTGGAGGAAATGGTCAAACTGTCTTCTCGAGGCAGAGGACAGAAGGTAAGTTAGAGGGATGCTTGGTGGAATGAGCTCTGCTTCGGGAAATCTCTTGTAATGATGATTTAAAATGATGATATGTGGGGAGAAACCGTGTCCAAGGATGGACGTTCCATGATGGATAGGAGCCAGGAACTCATTTCTTACCCATGAGTCGGAGAGAGTCACTTCGGAAAGTCAACAGGGTCGTCTGGTAAAGTGATCTAGGGAGTTTACTCGGACAGAGGGATGGGGCTGCTGCAAATAATTTCTCACATTATTAGGAGTATCTGTCATGATGGCGAGCATGAACACTGTCCCTAGGTTTCTGATGCTACTTTATGGAGGTGCAGGAGACAGAGCCCCAGAAAATTAAGAGGTCAAGGTGTGGATCTGCATGTGTTAGTACAGACAGGCAACTCCAGCCCTGGAAAGGCCAAGGCAGAAGACTGTGAGTTCTAGGCTAGCATAGGCTACATAGTGAGACCCACTCTCAAAAAAGCCAAACAAAAATTCAAGATTAGGATGTGTTGTTTTACATCCTAAAAGGATGCCAACTGTCCGCTGTGAAGTATTTATTCTCATGCTCCCTCGCTCTCTTCCTGGTGTGTGTACAGATAAGCATGTAAGCGTATGTGCATACGTTTGAAGCCAGTGATCAACTTGTAATTGTTCCTAGTCACTGTTCACTTTGTTTTTGAGACAGATTCTCAGTGGCCTGGGACTTACCAGTTCAGCCAGGCTCACACGTGGGTGCTGGGAATCAAACCCTGGTCCTCATGCTTGTATATACAAGCCAACTTCTCGGCCCAAGTCTAGTATATTCTGATACGAATTTTCTTAAATAGCCATTTTCAGTGATTAATAAGTTATAAATTTTTTTCAATCCTGCTTTAAAAGTGATTTACTTTGTTGGTCTCTTAATAGAAAGTTTATTTCCTTCTAGATTCAAGCTTTTCTTTCTTTCTTTCTTTCTTTCTTTCTTTCTTTCTTTCTTTTTTTCTTTTTTTCTTTCTTTCTTTCTCTCTCTCTCTCTCTCTCTCTCTCTCTCTCTCTCTCTCTTTCTTTCTTTCTTTCTTTTTTTATAATCTTATCTCTAATGTTGTGCTAGTTGTAACACAGTTCCCTCGGTAGGTCGTTCTTTCCAGAAAGGGGAAAAAGGGACTGACCAAGTACTGCTCTCAGATAGACTTCCTGTTTTTTGTCCCCGATGGAGACATAATAATTCTATATATTTGTTAGCTATGATGGAGCACTTAAACACATGTTGTATCAGGATCAGGTCAGAGTAATTGCCGTACCTACCACTTCAGATTCTTCTCATTTCTTTGTGAGACTCTTTCTACCTGCTGTGGAGAAATTGCACAGTTTGGACTTCCATCTTAAATCCTTGGATAACCTGGAGCTCAGAGGACCCCCTTCAAATGCGTGCACAAATTTTACTACGGCCTTGTAGCTCAAACCAATCAAGCGGGGGTTTGAACTTGGACTCAACCAAAGTGATATGCCAGCAGTTTCCCGTGACTCTAGGACTGGGTCACGTCTGCAGACATGTCTTATGCATTGCTTCTTCCTTCAGCCAGGTGGCCCCGGTGTGATAGTCTGAGACCCTCTGTCACTTTTTCTTTGGTAAAGAGGGTGTTAGATGTCAAGACTGTTAATGTAAGATGTCCCATGCAGTCACCCGTTCACTCTGTGGACCAACAGGTTAGGGAACTGCCTCAGGGTCAGTGATATTTCATTCATTCATTCATTCATAGACAGTGTCTCATGTTTCACTAGCTAGCTTTGAACTCACTGTATAGCCAAGGGTGACTGAACTCCTGATCTCTCTGCCTCCCAAGTGCTAGGATCCCAGGCAGGTGCTACCACCGCTGCTTTTGTGTAGGTAAGGAAGGAACCCAGGGCTCTGTGTATGCTAGGCAAGCACTCTCCCATCTGAGCCACATCGCTGGCTATATTTTTAGGGATATGACATATCAAACAACAACAACAACAACAACAACAACAACAACAAACCAAACTAAACTAAACTGATGCAGAGACTTCCATGATGAACCAGACAACAGAGCTTTAAATACAAACTGGCTAAGTGTGATATGAAACCTCACTGGAGGTCCAGATGAAAGGGAACATGGAGACTAGTGGTGCTTTATTTAAAATGTTGGCATTTGCTTGTCATGAATTTTCTTTGTTCTGGGACTCAGGATAGAACCCAGGACTCTGCACATGCTAAGCAAGCATTCTTACCCCTCACACACATCCCTAGTCCCATTATGGATTCTTTTTTTTAGATAGGGTCTCTCTGTGTAGCTTTGGTGCCTGTCCTCACTCTGTAGACCAGGCTGGCCTTGAACTCACAGAGATACCCCTGCCTCTGCCTCCTGAGTACTGGGATTAAAGGCGTGCGCCACCACCTGGCCCATTATGGATTCTTTGAGCATTCATTTTGAATTTGGAAAAAAAGTGCCACATGAAGATACTTATCTTGATGCTTGCATATCTGGACAACTCCTGGTGTGATTGTCCTCATCCTGGCCCTGCTTCACATAAGGAAGACGCAGAAGATGCTGCTGTCTTGGAGCCTTCAGACCCGTGGAGTCTCCATAACTGTACAAAAGCAGAGAGAAAAGAGTCGATGCTGAGTCAGGGGTCCATGGGAGGAGGGTTGCAGAGAGATTCAGGGTCAATGGACAAACTGGGACATAATAGGATGTAGTAGAAATGGCAAGTCCCTTGCTCTGAGCCTCTTTTTTTTTTTTTTTTTTTTTTTGTCTTAACCTTAGTTGTTGGGTTTTTTTTGTCTGAACAACAGGGGGAATAGTGACTCCCACCTCAGTAGACTGAGTCTACCGGGTTAGGCCCTGGTACATGTTGGTTTGGGGATGATGGTGGTGATGACATCGAAGTATAGATTTACTGTAAAATCCTCAGATGCACCATCTGCACAGGACAGAGCCTTTGGGTGGTGACACTGTCTGAACTGTGTTTTGTAGATATCCATGACAGCGATGCGAGCCCAAGCAGCAGCCACCAAGGCCTCATGAGCACGGCCAAGTGGGCGACCTCCTTGGAGAATCTTCTGGAAGATCCAGAAGGCGTGACAAGATTTAGGGTTTGCTTTTTTATTGTTCATTGGAACTGATGTAACAGGAAAGCTTAGATATGTATATGATGGGGGGTGGGGGCAGAGGGACAAGGACAATGTTTAACACTGTCTGCTCCAGATAGAGACTAAGAACTGCTCCCTGACCACTTTGGACCTCCAAAGGGACATGCAGCCTGTCTCTGGTTTTCATATAATTAGTGGGGAAGGAGGGGGGGAATGGGGGAGGGTGCTAGTGTGGGGTCTGGAGGAAGGATTTCCAGGACTGGCAGGGATGATCTGTGTCTCTCTGGCATGAAAGTTTGTTCTCTCCAGTCTCAGACCCTCTTTGGATGCATCACTACTGTTGAGAGAGGCTGGATGATAACTAACAAAGTGAAGCTGGGGAAAGAATCTCTCAAAGGAGGGCTGGTGGACAGAGAAGGGCTGATGATGGACAGGGAAGGGCTGATGATGGACAGGGAAGGGCTGATGGACAGGAAGGGCTGATGATGGACAGGGAAGGGCTGATGGTGGACAGGAAGGGCTGATGGTGGACAGGAAGGGCTGATGATGGTGGACAGGAAGGGCTGATGATGGACAGGGAAGGGCTGATGATGGACAGGAAGGGCTGATGGTGGACAGGGAAGGGCTGACAATGGACAGGGAAGGGCTGATGATGGACAGGGAAGGGCTGATGATGGACAGGGAAGGGCTGATGGACAGGAAGGGCTGATGGACAGGAAGGGCTGATGATGGACAGGAAGGGCTGATGATGGACAGGAAGGGCTGATGGTGGACAGGGAAGGGCTGATGGTGGACAGGAAGGGATGATGATGGTGGACAGGAAGGGCTGATGGTGGACAGGAAGGGCTGATGATGGACAGGAAGGGCTGATGATGGACAGGGAAGGGCTGATGATGGACAGGGAAGGGCTGATGGTGGACAGGGAAGGGCTGATGGTGGACAGGAAGGGCTGATGGTGGACAGGAAGGGCTGATGATGGACAGGGAAGGACTGATGATGGACAGGAAGGGCTGATGGTGGACAGGGAAGGGCTGATGGTGGACAGGAAGGGCTGATGGTGGACAGGAAGGACTGATGATGGACAGGGAAGGACTGATGATGGACAGGAAGGGCTGATGATGGACAGGAAGGGCTGATGATGGACAGGGAAGGGCTGATGATGGACAGGGAAGGGCTGATGATGAACAGGGAAGGGCTGATGGTGGACAGGAAGGGCTGATGATGGACAGGAAGGGCTGATGGTGGACAGGAAGGGCTGATGGTGGACAGGAAGGGCTGATGGTGGACAGGAAGGACTGATGGTGGACAGGGAAGGGCTGATGGTGGACAGGAAGGGCTGATGGTGGACAGGAAGGGCTGATGGTGGACAGGGAAGGGCTGATGGTGGACAGGAAGGGCTGATGGTGGACAGGAAGGGCTGATGCTATCAAGAAATAACTTTTCCTGCCAGTATGACTGCCGCTGCTCATTGGAGGATCACACCAGTCTTTGGCAATTTGGCTTTTTAAGTGATGGGCCGAGGTGCTGCTGGTCCTCATGGAGCTCCTGGCGTGGAGAGTAGAAGTGTAAGCGTTGTCTAGATGCCAGGGAGGTTTGAATGCAGCCGCAGAGCTGACCATGTGCTAACTCTTTACCAGCAGTCCCAGGAAAGCACACCTCCAACTTAAAATGGTCTCCGTCACTGTGATTTGGACAGGCTTAATATTTTCTTTCCTTTTGTTTAAAAAAAGGGCCTGGCTTTGGAGGAATGCACTTTGTCTAAACAGTGTCTGGAAGGGGCTGATAGATCTTCCACTTTAATTTACTTTTGGTAATTTATTGTCAGCTTAGAAATGCGACTAGATTCTCCGCTTCATTTTTATTCTGCCCTGCAATGTCAAAACCATTAAGGTGAAATGCGTAAGAAATTCTCGTTTCAACATTAAACACATTCTTTGTTTTTCTGGGTGGAGTTTTTTCAAGGGATGATTAAACCTGGCTCCTCTGTCCGCTTTTGCCATCCTTGAAAGGAAGCTCGTGTTTTCTCAGCGCTGAACACTACATGACTTCTCTCCCTCTTTTTTATATGTAGGAATTTCTGAAGAAGGAATTCAGTGAAGAAAATGTCTTGTTTTGGCTAGCATGCGAAGATTTCAAGAAGATGGAGGACAAGAAGCAGGTACTTCTCTGCCTTCTGTTTTTGTGATGAATTTTCCTCCTATTATGGCGTCACAGCTGCCTGTTGCCTGGATCTGGGAACTGCCCAGACTGTGGATTCATACTAGGTCCGAGGGAAGATTTCAGCTCCCCAATTGGTACCTAGTGCTGACCAAATACTAACAGTTTTTGTTCTTTTCGTTTTTTGTAGATGTAAACATTTGTTATTTGTAGTGTGGCATTTCGTTGACTGTTTTCTTCATAAATAAGTCACGAGGGTGTCTCCCCAAGGTGACACTGGTGTTGTCAGGCATGATTAGCAGATGTGTGGCTGTGAAAGCACACTGTTCATCAGGTGATTCTTTGTGAACCCCCAGGAGCTGACAGGCATTCTATGTAGGAAGTTTCTGACTTCTCCCAGGGGTAGCCTTTAGGCCTCACCAGGTGGGGTTCTGAAATGACCTCTCCCTCTTTCTAAGGGCTACCAAAGGCCGTAAGTCCTGTGAAAGAGTGCAGAGTCTGTTGAAATGGAGGGTGGGGGCTGGCAGAGGATGTCCGGTCCTGCTTCCAGCACCTGGGTTCAGTGCTCCCTAAGGGTCCTAAGGCCGTGCTTACAGCCTGCTTCAGTCTTCAGCCCTCTGCTGGGGGTGCTCCAGGCCTCGGCTTCACTACCCTTGTTCTTCTGTCTCTGGGACCTGGGGGGCCCCTCTTCCCATAGAACCTTCTCCCAAGATTGGACATTTAGATTCTTCTTTTTTCCCTCTGGTACTGGGGATTTAATCTAGGGTGTGGTCCATGTTGGGCAAGCATTTACCACTGAGACATGTGCCCAGTCTCATTGTATTGTCTTTTGACTCTTTTGACGGGGTCTCACTAAGTTGTGCAGGTTGGCCTTGAACTTACTCCCAACAGGCCACTGTATCCGAGTAGCTATGATTACAGGCCCGTGCCTGTAATTCTAAAGTAAAACCACCTAATTTGTCAACATTGGAACTAATTCTAGTTAATAACCTTACTGTCTTAGTCACTGTTCTGTTTCTGTGAAGAAACACCATGACCAAAGGCAACTTATACAAGAAAAGCATTTAACTGGGGGTGGGGGGTTGCTTGCAGTTTCAGAGGGTCAGTATGTAATCATCACAGCGAGAAGCAAGATGGCAGGCAGGCAGGCATGGAGCTGGATCAGTAGCTGAGAGTTTACATCCTGATCCATAATGAGACTGGTCTTGGCATGGGCTTTTGAATACCCCCCGCCCCCCAGTAACATACCTCCTCCAACAAGGCCACACTTTCTAATCCTTCCCATACAGTTTACCAACTGGGAACTAGATATTCAAATAGATGAACCTATGGAGGCCAATCTCATCGAAACCACCACACTTGCCCTCCAAACAGAACATCTCTCCAGACAGAGGTAGCTTGTAAGCTGCCAGGTTTGGAGGTTCTGTCTCTAAAAGCTGGAATCTCCAGGGCCAGCAGCCATGAACTGTTTGCAGACAACAGCCTGGAAAAGGCACCTTATTGCTGTCTTCCAAAGGTCTCTTCCCAGGATGGAGCAGCCTGTGGCCTTCTTCCTTCTTGGAATGGACAAGAAGTAAATCTGAGATGGGTTCCCCTAGCTTCAGTCTCCCAGGCTGGCCTCGCTCTACTGGGAATGACTGTGGCTTCTGTGGCTTCTGTGGCTTTTGTGGCTTTCTGCCGTTTTCTCCCCAGAGCATCCTTGTTGGAGAAGGGACTTAGTGAGGAAGTGGGAAGTGCACCAGCATTGGAAAGGTAGGCTTCAGGGTTGAGGTCCCCTGGGAAGGAGCACACCCCATTCTCCTCCGTCCCCAGTGTTGAACAGGCCTTGGAGAAACACTGCTATTTGCTGGCTTTTGTGCATCTGGTGTGACCAGCATCATACCATGAACATCTAGCTCAGAGTCAGGTGGCCAAGCGGATGTCCTTCGTCTGCCTTCTTTGAAGGTCAGGTAAGAGGGGGACCCACAAGAGAACAGATCTATCCTTGTGGCCCAGACAGGAAGCCAAGGTCCTGGGTAGAGCTGGGCTTAAACCATGATCTGGAGCCAGCCAGCCAGCCCCCTGCACACCTGCCCTGTGTGTGTCTGTTCTTGTGGAGTGCCCAGTCCTTGTGGAGTGCCTGCTCAGTGCCAGGCATTGTGAAAAACCCTGGAGACACGCACCTCATGGACAAACCAGATAAGCTTCGTTAAAAGCTCTGCAAGTGTGATGCATGTAGACACCAGAAGTGGGAAGCCTAAGGGCAAGGGAGTCACCAAGGTCTGCTGGGAAGTGAGTTGTAGCCCGAGACCTGCAATGGTGGTTGGGGACTCTAGAAGCAGGAACAGCATATGAGAAGACCAGCCCAGTGACAAGAGCAGGTGGAGTGTCCTGTTTGCCAAGGTGTCTACTGGGCTGTGTTTGAAGGTAAGGTTAAGTATGGCCCGATCTGAGAATGGGGGTGCATGGCAAGAAGGGACCTCATGCCGTGGCCCTGGAGAGTCCCTATAGGACCTTAATGTTGTATGTGGCAGATGTAGTATTGGGCGGCACTGCTCTGCTATAGACTACAGAAATCTAGACTCAGCAGCCCTTCTCTTCACCCCCATGTCCCCATTACTGGGCTCTGGAAGGCTTGTGTCCCCAAGTCTGGAACATAACCCAGTGATATAATAAATGATGAGTTGACTACCCCCGCCCCCACACACACCGCCCAAGGAAAAAAGATGCTTGTCTCAAACTTTCCTTTGGAGCATGACAAGTCAGGCCTCCATCTTATGCATTTCTCAGCACTCTTCCAAGCTCCGACAGAACAGCTCACCAAGCTTTGAACACTCGGGGGGCTTTTCCAGCCCAAAGTTCCAAAGTCCTTCTGCAATCCTCCATAGAACCCCACAGTCAGGTCTGTCACAGCCATACCTCACTCCAGGTACCAATTTCTGTGCTTGTTAGGGTTCCTAGAGCCATGATGAAGCAAGAGCAACTTGGAGAGGAAAGGCTTATTTGGCTTACACTTCCACATCAAAGTCCGTCACTGAAGGAAGTCAGGACAGGATGTCAAACAGGGTAGGACCCTGGAGGCAGGGGCTGATGCGGAGACCATGGAGGAGTGCCACGTACTGGCTTGCTCAGCTGGTTTTCTTATAGTACCACCCACCCACAGTGAGCTGGGCCCTCCCACATCAGTCACTAATTAAGAAAATTATGGTTTGTCTACAGCCCAGCCTTATGGAGGCATTTTATCAATGGAGACTCCCGCCTTACAGATGAGTCTAGCTTGTGTCAAACTGACATAAAACTAGCCAGCACACCGCTGCTGGGAACAGTGGAGCCCCAGGTGACACTAGCCTGTCTGGGTCTTGGTCAAGGCCACAGCATTGAGCCTCCATGTTGCTATCATTCACAGATATGCAGGGGTGTGATTTGAGAGGTCAGTGGCAGCCCATGTTAGGCTACAGGGTGTTGCATCAGCATTCAGAGCCACCCTCTGCTCCTGGCCTACAGGCTCTCCTGGTCCAGCTGCTGGGGAGGTAGAACTAGGCAGTCAGCTCTGAGTTACTAGTTTCCAGGAGTGGAGGAGGAGGCAGGCTCTCCCTGCAGAAGGCACCTAACTGAATTTCACAATCAAACTTACCACATCTGCCCCAAAGGGAGTGTGGGAGGCTGGGAGGCTTTATCTCTCCCTGCAGTCGATGGAGGCAGCTGTGAGCTCGATGCAAATCAGACTTTCAAACCTCTGCTAGTTTAAGGACAACTTTGATGATTTGTTTTTCTTTTTCTGTTTTTTTTTTTTTTTTTTTTTTGTGTGTGTGTGTGTGTGTGTGTGTGTTGTGCGTGTATGCATGAGGTTTTTTTGTATGTGTATGGGCACACGTGTGGTGTGTGGGTGCTCATGTACATGTGAGAACATGCCTATGGAGACCTGAGATTGTTGTGAAGAGCACCTTTCTATTCCTCCACTTTAGTCAACGAGACAGGGTCACTCAGTCAAACCCAGAGCTTGTTCAGACGGCTGGTCTCCCTAACCAGCTTGTACTGACTTTCTTTCCCAGCCTGGCATTGCAGGGAAGCAGCGTATGTCAGTCCCAGGGATTGGAATGCTGGTGCTCACACTTGTGTGGCAAGAGCTTCACTACCCAGCCTCTCCTCAGTGAATATCTCACTCGTTTATGCCGAGCATCGTGTGTGATTGACTTCTCCATCTCTTGTAGTCTGTCTTTCTGTCTCTCATGCTCGTGAGTTCAGGCATCTTTGTTTTTCTTCCTTTCCATATTATCCAAGCATCTAGACCTGTGCTGGGCACACCATTGTGTCTCTTCCTCTCTGTGGGATGAAGGTGTGTCCTCCACTCAGGCTGGACTCTGACCTTGTCCTGAAGCTGGGCCACAACAGTGGGCTTGATAGATGAGCATATATTCTAGCCTGCTGGGACTTTTAACTCTTTGAAGCCCCGAAGAGTAGAACAGCCCGAGTCTTGATGGTCTACCCTGGTCTGTGCTCCACTGTGACCTGGCAAGCTACTGGGCAAAGAAGGGCCATGGCTAGGAAGGTCCAGCATTGCATGCATCAAGGGAATGCTGGGGACTTTGGGAACTGGGGAAATGACATTTCTTGCCTCCCATGGTCCAGTTTTCTTTGTTTCATATACCTGCCATAACTCCCATGCATCTGTAGTTAGCACCTTCCATCCCTCTGTGGTTGAAAACCATTCTCTCATGTGGCCTTTCCCTATGAGTTAGCATGGGATGTATGCCTAGCTTCTAGAGTAATTCAGCATTTATAAAACTACAGACACAGCGTTAGAGAGACTTCTCAGCTTCAGAGCCCAGTCTACTCTTCCAGAGGACCAGAGTTTGGTTCCCAGCATCCTTGTCAGGTTGCTCACAACCATATGTAACTACAGTTACAGGGGATGAGATGCCTCTGGCCTCTGTGGGCACCCACAAGTATGTGCACAATCCCCCATACATATACAGATAATTAAAGATGGGAATAAATCTTTAAAAAGAACTCCAGAGGAAGCTCCAACATGGTACTCATTTTTTGGCTAACTCTGAATTCATCCATCCATCCATTCATTCATTCACTCATTCATCAGTCAGCTCATGTACACTGAGCCTGTTTACTGTGTGGTAAGTATTGAAAAGTACCTGGCATTGTACAGCCCACATGGAGAATGGGGCAAGGAGGTAGGGTAGGGACCAGTATCCAGTGTTCACAGCTCTGAGAGCTGTGCCAGCACTTAAATATGATGACAATCCCTTGCATTTTAATAGTGTTCCAAAGCTTACAGTTATGGGAGTCCATGGTATTATTATTATTATTATTATTATTATTATTATTATTATTATTTTGGTATATTTTGTTTAACACTACAACTTGATCTCATACCTGGCTATATTTGGGTGTGATTTTTTAAGTGTTTTTAAAGAGTTTAAAATGTTCCTTAAAAGAAGTTTGTCCATGAGTGAGTGGGCTGCATAAGAAGGGCACATGGCCTTCACCCTCAGCACCCTCCAGAACTCATGGGCCATCTAGTTTGGGTACTGTCTCTCTGACCACAGCCTGTGATGTGAATTTTTAATCCATTTAATCCATTTTCACCATGGGAGTAGCAGGGTCCACGCTGAACCTTAGGAACTCAGTCTGATGCTGGCCCCTGTGCTTGCTGCCCGCTGCCTCTGCTTCTCCCTGCAAGATGGAATTGCCAGGTGCAGGCCTGGGGAGCCCAGTCAGTGCTCTAATAAAGCACCAGCTGCTCCCTCCCTCCTCCCTCCCCCCCTGCTTCCCACTGGAGACAGGATCTTGTGGTGGTGGTATGTTTGATGAACATGTGGGACCAGAGGAGGATGCCAGGTGCTGTCATCCTCTGACTCATTCTCTGAAACACGTTCTCTCACTGAACCTGGAGCTCACCAGTCTCCAGCTAGGCTGGACTGCAAGTCCCAGTGATCTTCCTGAGACAAGATCTTGCTCTACTGCCCATGCTAACCTTGAACGCTTGGCCTCAAGTGGTCCTCCTTCCTGCGGGTGCCTGCAACCATGTTTTTGCTTGCTTGTTTGTTTCCTGTGAAGACCCTTTCCCCCTGATTTGGGCTCTTCATTCTAATTTTTTCTTTCCTCCCTTCTCATCTCTGGATTTTGGTTCCTACATTTATTTATTTACTTTTAAAGATCACGACTTTATCTTCAGATGGTCCTTTTGGACTTCCCTGCTTTTGTGTGTGTTTTTTTTCCCCACAGACAAGGACGCTTCAGTCCCTTCCCAGTGGTCTGCAAGCCTGATACATTCGTAACCTGGGCACATCCATTCAGCAGGCCAGGAAGGCTCTGCTGGGGGGGTCTGTATTTGGAACTCACCTTGACCCCTGTATTCATCCTGGCAGGTCTCCTTGCTCTCATTCTCTGGGCCCCCCCTCACTCAATTTATTTTATTTTACTTTCGGAGCTGAGGACCCAAGTGCTCTACCAGTGAGCTAAGCCCCAAAGCCCATCTTTAAAATTATCTTTATTAGATTTATTCACTTGATATGTGAATGTTTTGTACCCACATATACAACTGCATCACATGAGTGCTTGGTGCCTGTGGAGGTCAGAAAAGGGCCTCAGATCTCCCGGAACTGAAGTGGTTATGAGCCACCATGCGGGTGATGGGAATTGAACCTGGAAGAGCCTCAAGTGCTCTTAACAGCTGAGTCATCTCTCCAGCACCCCTCAGCCCCCTATTAAAACAATTATTTCTATTTCATGTGTATGAGTGTGTGTCTGCCTTTATTTTCTGTGGATGAGTGTGGGTCTACATGTATGTTTGAGCCCATGTGCATACCTGGTACTCATGGAAGCCAAGAGAAGTCAAATCTTGGAATAGCAGTTAAAAATCTGTTATGAGCTTTCACCTAGGATTAAAATTTCTTATTATGTATATATATGAAGCTGTGTCTGTGTGAGTATATGCTGTGTGTGTGTGTATGTATGTATGTGTGTGTGTGTGTGTGTGTGTGTGTGTGTGTGTGTGTGTGTATGTATGGCTGTGGAGGTCAGAAGGGATATTGGATCTCTGGAGTTTGAGTTACAAGTGCTTGTGAGCCACCCACGCTGGGTGCTGGGATCCAAACTCCAGTCCTCAGAAAGGGCAGGAAACAGTCTTTTTTTCATTTTTATTTTAATTAATTAATTAATTAGAGAAAGTCTCACCAGAGAGCATACAGTTTCAGAATCCAGGGCAGAGCTCAAATTTAGGGAGGGGCTAGGAGAGCACAGGATCCGGTAAAAGAGAAAGACAGAATCTTGAGAATCTTGAGAGAGCAGGGCTCTCTGGTGAGGGAGCAGGGTGAAGGACAAAGGCAGGCAGGCAGGCGAGGTAGATCGGACTGGAGCCAGAGAGTCATCCAGAGACCCCTGGAGGGGCTTAACAATCAGAAGCAGCCATGAGCCCCCAGGCACCAGGGCCTGAGACGCAGGATTCAGCTGAGAAGGGGGAGAGAGTGGGTGGGAGGACTCTTCTCTTGAGATGCATCTGTTGAAATTGGGAGTGAGGAGGCTGTTTGCCACGGGGAAGTGGAGTAAAAGCTTTTACAGCAGCGGAGGACCAGCATGTGCCCTAATGGGGGAGAAGAGGCCACACTGCACCTCCTAAGTGCCAGGCTACCCATTACTTTGCTGTTCTGAGTAGATGGGTGTCTGGGGCTGTGAGGGAAGTGAATTCACTTCTATTAAACCGACTTTGGTTGGGAGTGGGAATTGAGGGCTGACTTCCCACCCAGCGTTGCTGCAAACCAGGCATTGTCATACCTGAAGGAAGGCAAGGCGCTGGCTTGTGTCTGGAAGGAGCTCACTTAGGTGTCAGAGACTGGACACATCTGTCTTTCTCAGAGAAGGAAGGACTATGGTGTGGGTAGTAGCTGGACTAGAGCCGCCGTCACAGACCTGGAATTGCCTCCACCTTTGGTTCTTATTCTTACAGCAGCTAGAATAGGGTTAACACAACTCTGGAAAAACCTACCAGAATAGCTCAAGTGGCCAGTTCTTCTTTTGTGTTCAGTGTTCTCAGCCTGGACACCAGGCCTTCCCGTGACTGGCCTGTGGTCAGCAGCCTCAGAGCTTCCCTTTTCGGGCACACTTCCTATCCTAGCCCAGAGAGACTCTGCAGCTCACTCTTTCTGTTCCACTCGCTGGGTCAGCACAGGGACTCATCCTGTCCTCAGAGGCCGACGAAGGGCAGCTGATATGAGAGCGTTGGCTGAGAGCCAGGGTTTGGACATCTGCAGCCCTGGCACCTGCTTCCTCTCCCCTGCGCCACCTGCCTCCAGATTGGCGTCTCAAGCTGCTCACTTGCATGTCTCATTTTCAGAACCACTCAAGATTGCCCGGATTCATGTGGGCCATGTGTGTGCATCCACGCATGGCAGAGCGTTCGCATGCCTGTGGATGTCTTGGGGAGGGGAGGCCTGCAGACTTTCACATGCAGTTTGCTCATCTGGCCGACTGAAATTCTACTTTCATGAAGTAACTTTAAAACAGGAAGTGGGTTTCCAAAAATGTTCCCTTCAGACAGAATGCCGGTGGTAGGAGAGGCTCACGGCTCTGTAAAGTCACTGGGTCTTTGAGAGACGTGAAGCTCCAAACTTCTGCTCTGGGCCTCGTGATGGTCCCCAGACCTATCCTAGAAATAGTCATATTTATCTTAAGAGGCTCCGATGTCTTTGAGTTTGACATTAATTAATTGCTCCTGTAGTCAAGAAAGAACAGACACAGGGCTTTGAGTGGTGACCCCACCTAGGCACTGTTCCTGTACCAGCAGAGGTATGGTCAGGCCTCGGCCTCATGGGGTCTTTTGCCTACTAGCCTCTGGCATGAAACAAGCTCATTTTTTTTTTTTTTTCTGTTGTCAAGCACTACTAATTGGAAACTTCCAGGGATTTTCTGAAAACCTGAAGTTTTCAGAGTCTGTTTTTCCCTCAGCCAAGCTCTGCAAGCATCCTTAGAAGCTGAGGGCCTCTCTGGGAGAAAAGTGTTTTCTTCGGGCCTCCTGACCTTCCTCATCTCCTCCACAAACCACAGCTGTGTGCTGCACACTAAAGGCATCTCTCCACTGCCTTGCTCCGTGGGGTCAGATGGGGCCCGAGAGCCGAGGTTCACACAGTAGCTATCTTTGCTGTGGGGAGGCAGGTGCACACAAATGTCCTTCCTTTTCAAGAAAGGGGGCCTCAAGGGAAGTTCTGGTGGAGAGGGCTGAGTCTGCTGCGCTGCCTGAGGCACTTTGAAGACAGTGCGTACTGTAAAGTCAGCTCCTTCCACCAGAGAAGGTCATGGCCCTGTCAGGTTTCACAGTGACCCCTGCCCTGGGGTGCGTCACCACTCTGCCAGGGCAAGGAGAGCACAGATGAGTGAACACCTTGTTGGCGCTGCCTCTGGGGTACCACCATGCTTTCCAGGGGGGCTGCACTAGGGACTTCTGGGCACACAGTGAGCGTTCTTCGCCTTACTTACACTTAATGTTTAGTTACGTGAAGGAAAAGGCCCTCTCTTGGAAGACGGACAAGCCATGTACCCTGGAGAGCTCAGTGAACCTTGTGGGACCCGAGTAGGATTGAAGTTTGGAATTAGATAGTCCTGATGTCACCTGTCCTGGCCCTGGTCCTCACCAGGAAAGCAGCATTAACAGGAAGACCAAGAAATTAAGGGGAGGGAACAGGCCTACTGTGTCTGCGGTTCAGCAGGTGCTGGCCACCGTACATGCGTGTGTGCGTGGTTTCACGGGACTTCGTGTGTCTTGGCGAAACACACGTAATAAAAAACTTCATTTGAGCGTGTTCACAGTGCTGTACAGACACTGCCACTTACTCGATCCCAAATCCTTTCAAAACTCCAAAGAAAACCTTCATGACCATCACCCTTTGTTCCGGGAGGTCAGAGTCTGGTCCAGGTGTTTCCAGGTTCTCAGTCAAGGAACTGAAATAACAGTGCAGAAAGACTGAAAAGTAGCAAGGAAACCACGCAAGAGCGAAGCCTTAGTACTGCTCAGAAAGAAATGTTCTGCCAAGAGTGACAGCAGAGACTGGGGGTGGTGCTACATGCTTTTAACCCCAGCACTCAGGAAGCAGAAACAGGAGGATCTCTGTGCGTTTGATGCCAGCCTGGTCTACAGAGTGAGTTCCAGGACAGCCAGAGCTAGATTGAGACTCTGTCTTGAGAGAGAGACGGAGACAGAGACAGAGAGACAGAGACAGAGACAGAGAGACAGACAGCAGATCACATGAGTGAGAGTGTATTCAGGGGCCCCAGGTTACTGAATGGGATTACTTTGATGGGGTCTAGAGGAAGGAGGGGCTGGTTACTAAGGGCTGTGTCATGGGTGGGTCTCTATTTTGATTGGCATGTTCTAAGGTACAACTTTTACTGTGCTTATCTCTTCCCATAATGCATCTGATCTGAATCCTATGCACACTGGGTTGTACATAGGCATAAGATGGTAGATAGAGGACTCCCTCTATTCACTTAGAGGACAGGGTCTGCTCTCTTTCTCATCTACCCAAAACTAGTTCAGGACAGAATGGCCCCCAGCCAGTGTACCTGGCCATGACTGGAGTGTGAGTGAATGGAAACCTCAATGATGTTTGAAGGTTGTTGAGGGGAGGGGTGGGCTGTTTGTGTAGCTCAGTGCAGGTGGGGACCCTAGGTCACTAGGCGCATTGTTAGGATAGCAGTGTGTGTGCACATAGCACATGTAGGTGAAAGCCCCAGGCTGCCAACGCATTATTGGAAGGGTGTGTATCTATCCCAAACTGAGTGAAGTCCCAGGTGGCTAAGCTGTGCCTTGTGCCCACCTCACCTCCATCCCCATTTCTTCCTCCTACAATCCCTGAGCAATTACTAATCTTTCTGTTTCTGGGGGTCTGCACATTTTAGGTGTTTCCCCATGAACACGATTCTACAGTATGCAGCTTCTGTGGCTGCTTTCCTTCTTGTAGCTAAACAGTTCCAAGGTTCATTCGGGTTGGAACCTTGGCCAGCGAGTACTTCATTCCCCCTCAAGACCAAGTGACGTTTCCATGAGCTCTGAATTTGAAGGTTTCACAGGATGGTCCCGAGTCCCAGTTGAATGTCATTTTTATTGTTTTTGAATGATCAGTGTAGCAATTTTGTTTCAGGAGACTTGGCTGCAGATGCATTAGTAGGTATGGGATAGGCATTAATAGGTATGGGATAGGCATTAGTAGGTATGGGATAGGCATTAGTAGGTATGGGATAGGCATTAGTAGGTATGGGATAGGCATTAGTAGGTATGGGATAGGCATTAGTAGGTATGGGATAGGCATTAGTAGGTATGGGATAGGCATTAGTAGGTATGGGATAGGCCAGGCTGCTGTGGGCCCTTCAGGGAGCTTGGCTCTGGAGGCAGCAATAGCTGCCAGCTGCAGTTCTTCCAGGGCTGGCTGGAAGGTGGAACTGACTTCAGGCCAGGAAAGGGTAACAGTCCAGCTCCTCTGTCTCCTCCAGATGCAGGTAAAGGCCAGGGAGATCTACATGACCTTCCTGTCCAATAAGGCCACTTCGCAAGTCAACGTGGAGGGACAGTCTCGGCTCACTGAAAAGATCCTGGAAGAGCCTCACCCTCTGATGTTCCAGAAGCTCCAGGAACAGGTAATGTGACCTCCTTGCTCATGCCTTGATCTGAAAAGCTATTGACATTCACTCCAGGCCTGGGGGAATTCTTCAGGGAAATGCCACATTCCCCAGGAAATACCTCATCTAGCTGTGGTGGCTGAGGTTACTGAGCCCTGATGAAGGTGAAGGTTGGGGAACCCTTGGTTCTGAATTTGGACATGTTGACTCTCGTTCTGTGTACCATTTGAACCACTGGATGGGATGGGAGGCTAGGTCTGTCTGAGGGACACAGGTTAAAGAAATGTTGTGACAACCACTGATGGGAAGGACAGTTAGGCAAGCCTCGGAACAGCGGCGGGGACTCTACAGCTGTGCTTGTACAAATGGCCAAACCACTTACTGCCTGTGGCCCAGAGCTGTCAGTAAATTTATAATGTGGCCTCTTGGTCATAAAAAAGGGAAAATTTTGCAGTATATTCCACTTAGAACCAGAAGAGGTAAGTTTAAAAATGGACATGTTAAAGAGGTAAACCTTAAGTTTTCTGGCAGAATTTCTTATGAGGAATAGTCAATAAATGTCATTAGACACAAGGGATGTGACCTGAAATTCAGACCTGGATTTAAAAATGTGTGTGCACAGCTACACTCTGCGGTGAAATGTGACGTCCACCCTGGGTCAAGGGTACACTTCTGCCAGGAAGGCAGATCGAGGCTAAGGGACCCATGTTGAAGAAGTAACATGGAATAGCTGTTGAAGGTAGAGATAGAAGATGCTGGAAACATCCATGAGGATTCAAAGTAGCAGGGAACCTCAACCTTTTTTTTTTTTTTTTTTTTAATTTGGTTTTTCAAGACAGGGTTTCTGTGTAGTTTTGGTGCCTGTCCTGGATCTTGCTTTGTAGCCCAGACTGGCCTCGAACTCACAGAGATCCGCCTGTCTCCACCTCCTGAGTGCTGAGATTAAAGGCGTGCGCCACTGCTGCTTGGCCTCGAGCTGTTTTTATACAAATACACAAACACCTTCCTCACTGCCTGTCCTGAGGAGGCCACTCACATAGAGGCCCCTCCAACGTGAATAGACCAGTCACATGAAGGGTGAGTTAAAACGGGTGGTGGGTCCTACTCCCAGAATTAACTGTTCAGAGCTGTGGGTCATATGTGGTGTGGGACCACCTCCCCATGTGTCCCAGGGAAGGCTGGTTTTGCAGGTCTCAGGCTGTACACTGTGGAGACTCCTGTATGTTGGCCGAGTGTTTGCTTTCAGGGGAGGGGCTTTTTGAGCACCTGGAGTAGTGGTTCTCAACCTGTGGGTCATGACCCCCTTGGGGGGGCTCACATATCAGATATCCTGCATATCAGATAATTGCACTATGATTCACAACAACAGCAAAATTACAGTTATGAGGTAGCAACGAAATAATTTTATGGTTAGGGATTACGACAATATGAGGAACTGGATTAAAGGGTTGCAGCTTTAGGGAGGCTGAGAACCACTGGCCTAGAGGATGTCCCAGCAACCGTGAGGCTCCATCTTTGCTCATCCTCTGATAGAAAACAAAACACCTGGCAGGAATACAAGCAGAAGCACTTTGAGAACAGTTTCCAACTGACACAGTGGCGAATGTAGGTCCACGTAAATTCTGAACCAAATCTGGATGTTGAAGGAACTCTGTCTGGGTCTCTGGGGGGACTTATTAAGGCCTTCTGCAGGAGTAGCTTTAAGCTATGGGCATAGGTTTGGGAGAAATTGGCAGATAGGGAAAGGCAGTTTTTGTGAGTGTAGCCACGTGGGCACCTCTGTCTGTGCTGGCCCTCAGGATCTTCTAAAAGGCTCTGTCGGGTGCTTTAAAATACATCCGGTATTGAGAGCTTGGCCAGCCATTAAATTCTACATTATCTGCAGCAACAGTGCCCACTACTGCTGAACCACCCCAGAGCTGTTGTCTCCCTTGGCATGAACTCTCATCTATTCACCGACGAGTGTGCTTAGCCTCATTGTGTTGACAGCAGAAGCAAGGCTCAAGGAGGTGTAATGGCTTATTAAAGTCACTCAGGTAGTGAAAGTTGCTAGAGGCCGAGTTTCCATCCGCCTGCCTTCCAAAGCCATGGCTGCTCTGCATCCCTCATAGCCCTCACTGTCTTCCAGTTCAAGAGCAGCTTCTCTCTGCCTGGCAGAGGCCCATGATCCCCTGGGGACAGAGGAAGTTCAGAGAGCACATGAACAGTTGCTTTATGGGGCTCCAGAGACCAAGGTGGGAATGACAGGAGAGAGGCTCGTGGGATTCCACACAGTGGCCTGCACACAGTGCCAAAGACCCCCACAAGGCGTCCAAAGTAGAGCCAGCTGCTGTGATCTGCACACAGCCCAGGCAAGTGTCTGCTGGGGGGCTGGCTGGCACAGAGAGGGTGATTTTTTTTTCTTTCCTGAATGACAACATAGTTGTTATTCTGAGACATATAGTTTGGCCTCAAACTTTATTCCTCTGCCACACAAATGCCAGGGGCACAGGTGTGTGCCACCACACCTGGCTAAGTGGCAAAGTTTTAAAAGTACTTTTCTATCTACCTGATGGTAAAAGGCACTTGGGAACAAAAGTCTATTGAAGGCACGTGGTCCCCGCCCCCCACCGTGATCTCACCTGGAGACAGTCACTAAACAGCATTCCATTTCTAGATGCCCATCTTTCATGTTCTATAAATAAGGCACTCCACCACACTCGTTACCAGTGTGGTTCAAAGTTTGACTGTAAAGGAAGTGCTTTTATATCCTGTTGTGAAGCACTGTTTGAGAGAGGGAGAGACAGAGAGACTAACTGTCCTAAGGTATAAATGGGTGGATGAGAAAAAAATCATGGCCATCCCATCCCTTCTTATCTCTGGAGACTTGTTTGTTTTTACACTTTTTTTGGGGGGGGGTATCACCCAGCTCCCAAATAAATCACACATGGAGGCTTATTCTTAATTATAAATGCCCGGCCTTAACTTGGCTTGTTGTTAGCCAGCTTTTAACTTGAATTATCCCATCGACCTTTTGCCTCTGGGCTTTTACTGCTCTCTTACTCTGTGGCTTGCTGTGTAGCTGGGTGGCTAAGCCCCGGAGTCCCCCTCTTTCTCTGACTCCTCCTCCTCTTTTCCTCCCAGATTTCTCCCTCTATTTATTCTCTCTGCCTGCCAGCCCCGCCTATCCCTTCTCCTGCTTCACTATTGGCCAGTTCTTTATCAGACCACCAGGTGTTTTAGACAGGCACAGTAACACAGCTTCACAGAGTTAAACAAATGCAACATAAACAAAAGTAACACACCTCAGAATAATATTCCACAGCAGCGACTGGTTGCAGGAACCCTCCTGCTACACACATGCACTTAATATCTAACTGTCAAGCAGTGTTAGATGGTGTGTAACCTGTACACATCTTCCCACGTGGTTTAAATCCAATCTGCCATAGTACCAAGGCTGGTATCACATTCGATTTCTTAGGGATCTGTGACAGGAAAGGACAGCTTGGTGCATGTTTTCTTGTGGAAGCAGAGCACTATTTGGGCAGCCTGAGCTGGTTTCCTGGACGTGAGGAGAGTGCTGAAGTCACCTGGGCTTTGCTTCATGTTGGAAATCTCTGTCAGGGGCCAAGACACAAAGGGGCTCAGCATCACCCACAGTCTTTGCTCCCACAAAACCTCTTTGAGGACCCTGCTTTCTTAAGCGAGGGACATTAGAGGGAAATGTGATGGAGACCCCAAGATTTTAAAAATGTTTTTTTATTTACTTATTTATACATGTGCACGCACACACATTTGTGTATGTGTTGTATATAGAGGCCAGAGGTCAACGTTGAGCATCTTCCTCAATTGATTCCCACCTTATTTTTTGCAAGAGTCTTTCCCATTGGCATGGACCATGGATTGGACTAGATTGGCTGGCCAGGGATCCTCTTGTCTGCACTTCTCTGGTGCTGGGCTTACAGACATGTATCACCAAGCCCAACTCTTAGGTGGGTGCTGGGAATCAGAACTCAGGTCCTTGTGCTTATTTGGCAAGCACTTTGTTGACTGAGCCCTCCCCCATTTATAAATTCAAGGCTTATATTTATATAAGCCTCAGTCACAGTTTCAGCTTCACCATGACCATCGTGTGGCTTAAGGTAGGCCTATCTGAACAGGCTGCTAACCTCTGCTTTCAGCCACTGTCACCAGGAAAGCTTTAGGTGGCCAGCCACTCATAATGTGGCGTCGTTCTGATGCTCTCGGGGAGCATGGTGGGGCAGCATGGCTTTTGTGGGACATAGCTAGAGCTGAGGGCAAAGCAAACATCCTCCAGCTCAGATTAGATGGCCCTGCATCCCTGCGCCTTTAGAAGAGCCTCTTAGGTACTTTACTCAGGTTCTGCTAACTCTTGGTTTACAGACAGTTCTAACAGGTTCTTTGGTTCAGAGCAGATTTGAAGTGAAATACTGGTAAGGCTGAATGGCAGAAAGCAAGGCCTACAACCAGGGAGCAGGCAGACAATGATACTGAGCACTAACCACAGCACAGTGATCCGGGGCCAAAACACATGGGGCCCATGTTCCCACACACCACAGTGTGGGTTTCTCTGTACTCCAGGATGGTAACGCTCACAAGACACCAAGCAGAAGCCAGCAGTGGTCAGTGTATTGTGTGAAGAGTGCACTGTGCCTGTTAGTAAGCATTTCAGTGAAAGCAAGAGAAGCAAGGGGCTTAACTCTGTTGTCTGGGAAGGTCCCCTTTGGAATAAATCGAGAGATGACTTCCTGATTTAATTTCTAAGTTTGGCTCATCTGTATGCCCAGTGGTGACCGATCAAAAGACGTGGAGGTCGCACTGTGTGCATCTCTTGGGTACTGTGGTCCAGTGCTGGAGGCTGAGCTTCACAAGAAGCAGAAGGGAGGTGGCTCCCTTTCAGTCTCTTCAGTGACTAGTGTAGGAGCTATTTGTGTTGCAAGGAAGTCAGCTCCTGTCCATCCTCAAGGACAAGGATAAATGCCGAGAAGGAGACACAACAGCTGAGAGATGGGCTTAGAACGTCTGGAAGGGGCTACTAGGGTGCCCTGGAGAGGCCAGAACCCTGAAAGGCAGCAAATACTAGAAGAGCTCTGGGAGGCAGGATGTCCCAGGAGAAGCCAGTAAAGGCTCTGAGGCAGGTGTTGGCTGGGCATGTTGTTGGGAAGATCATTGTTCTACAGAGTGATGGGGGATGGGGTGGGGCTTGTTGGATCCTGGGCTATGGTACTTGTTGAATGGAGGAATTTTGAAATTTAGCTTTTTTTTTTTTTTTTAAATCATGTGGGTTGGTTGCACTAAGAAAGTTAGATCTTGAAAGCTGGGCTCTTGGCCCTGATGCCCAGCCCTGGCTCTCCTGCCCTCTCCTATCTAGGCTGGAAAGTGCACATGACTCAGTACAGAGCCACCTCTATCACTAGAGGGTCAACTGGTGGCTTTGGCTTCCTAATCATGGCTTATCATTGGTCCTTGGCCTGGTGCTGGCCCTCCTCCCCATCCCTGTCTCAGCTCATCACTTCCTGGATGCTGGGCTCAGAGTCACCGTCATGATCACTGTGTGGTAGATTAGCTCTTGGCATCAGGAGAGGGAAGTAGGGGCTCAGAGCCCCCGTCCTGCCTCAGACCCCACACAGGTTCTGCTGCTTAGTGTGGCTTCTGTGTTCCTACATGTAATTTGGGGACTCTCTGCTACACCTCAGGTGAGGCTAATGTACTTCTCCTCTTCCAGAAGGAACCCTGCGCTGCTACCTACAATAATCCTAGCATGTTGCCAGGATGCCCTCATTCCTAGGTAGTGCCAGTGTTCAGTCAAGGCTCAAAGGCAGCAAAATGACCTCCACAAAGTGCCAGGTTCCCAGTTACAGCCTCAACAGAGGAAGGAAGCGAGAGTGGGCCCTTTTCTCAGTGCTGCTTCTGAATCTCCCTGAAGTGTGTTTCTCATCCTCTTAATCCACATCATTAGAAAGGGAGTAGCAGCCGGGCAGCGGTGGCATATGCCTTTAATCCCAGCACTCGGGAGGTAGAGGCAGGTGGATCTCTGTGAGTTCGAGACCAGCTTTAGAGCAAGATCCAGGACAGGCACCAAAACTACACAGAGAAACCCTGTCTCGAAAAACAAAACAAACAAAAAAGAAAGGAAGGAAGAAAGGGAAGGAAGGAAGGAAGGAAGGAAGAAAGGAAGAAAGGAAGAAAGGGAAGGAAGGAAGGAAGAAAGGAAGAAAGGAAGAAAGGGAAGGAAGGAAGGAAGTAGAATGATGATGGGAAGGGCTACCTGGCCTACTGGAGTTCACCCCAGCTCCCCTGTTTCTCCACATAGGACCTTGGTCTGAAGTACCATTGTCCTTCTTTCTGGGCTGTGGTTGGCAATCGGAGCCAGAATGTACGCCATCTCTGCCTTACAGGCACTGTTGACATTCACTCCAAAAGATCAAGCCCAGCCTAGAAATGCAGTTTCCAGGGTGGCCATGAATTTTTGTTCCAATGGAGAGTAAAGGGGTTCCATATCTGTGTGGCCAGGTGCCTTCAGCAGGGTGGGGCGTGAAGGACTTTCAGACTTCCAACTTGACAACTTTACGATAAGGGACTCCTTGTCATGGCGGAGATGCAGATTGTCATTGCACTTTGAACTTGAGTCTCACAGACTCTAGGGAAGACTGGATAGATAGCCCACACTGCAAGAGCGTATTTTGCCCCATGCAGAGGGTCCTTCCGACTCAAGCTCTGATCTTCCCGGAGTTCTGAACCCACCCTTGGCACATTCACCTGCCTATGAACTAGACGTGCAGTTCAGATCAACAAAACCTTTCTAGTGACTCAATCATGCTTACGGGGCAGGGTCTCCACTCGGCCTGGCACTGTCCTGCCGTCTTCCAGCTACCCTCAGACCTTCTGGGTGCACCCAGTCCTTCTTCAGAAGAGGGACCTCCGTTTCACAGGGTGGGCACATCAGTTCTGTAGGTACAAAGAGAGAGAGACAGAGATAGACACACAGAGAGAAACAGAGATGGACACACACAGACAGAGAGAGAGAGATTGAGAGAGATAGAGAGACACAGAGAGATAGACACACACACACACACACACACACACACACACACACAGAAAGAGAGAAACAGAGAGACAGAGATAGACACACAGAGAGAAACAAAGAGACAGAGATAGACACACAGAGAGAAACAAAGAGACAGAGATAGACACACACGGACAGAGAGACAGAGATGGAGAGAGATAGACACAGAGATATTGAGAGAGATAGAGAGACACAGAGAGATAGACACACACACACACAGAGACAGAGAGAGAGAGAGAGAGAGAGAGAGAATGCTCTAGAAAGAGAAATCCCATTAGCAAACTTTGTTACATTAAAAAATTTAAATTTTTCCTCCTTATGCGGGTTGAAGTGACCCAGAGAAGAAAGGAGGTAGGTATTTTGTCTAGCCTTTCTAATGTACTCGATTCTGAGGTGATCAAATATTTATCAGGCTCAGAATACAGTGGAGGGAGGCAGTGGATTAACCCGGCGTGGCCCCTGCTTGGAGGCCAAGGGCTTCGGGCAGAGCCCTTCCCTAGAGCGACTTGTTAGGCACTGCAAGGGTGTTTGTGTTTTTGTTTCCCCTTGCTGCTCCATCCGGGGTTTGAGGAGGCATGGTGGGTATCTGGGTGATGCGGGGACCCTGCACTGGAAGGTGAGGGGCAGGGCACAGCTGCACAGATGTGGCATTGCTCTTTCCTCCCAGTCTGCAGCAGGGAATCCCGGGCGACAGGGCTAAACAGTTTATAGTGCATGCATGCAGATGTGAGGCCTGAAGACCAGAAACCCTTGCTAAGCCACATCTGTCTTGGGAAAAAAAAAATCCCAGAAGCAGCCCATCTGCCTACTCACAGCTTCTGCTTTGCCCTCTGGAGACTAGTCACCCTTGGGCTGTGCTTAGAGGCCTTCAGGCCACTTCCACCTCTTCCTCTCCATCTGGGTTGTTTCCATTTTTTCCTCTTCTCTGCAGGTGTCTAGGACTCCGACCACATTGTTTAGGTCCCGGTCAATTGCACCAGTGGGGTCAGCTTTGCCTGCCAGAGGCCTGGTTTTATAGAAACAACTAAAGGTCCTGGGGCCCAGCTCATCTCTGCTGGAGCCTAAGTTCCCTAGCACCTTGACCTTGAACTGCTGTCTCCAGAACTGTGAGGGAGTTCACATCTGCGCCTCTGTTTCAGCAGTTCCCTAGTTTTGTCCTAACCGACTGCCAATCTCACATGTTTCAGACAGCAAAGCCTTCTTGCACAGCTAGACTAGGAATCTGAAATCATCTGTGGGCGGGGTCTGGGCTCCTGATGAAGGATCTAGAAGAAAGAGGATCTTGCCCTCCCTTCCAGCTTCTGGTCAGTTGCTTGTTGTCCTTGGAATCCGTAGGCTGTGGTCACGTCACTCCTGTCTCTGTCACCGCTGTCAGATGGGAACCTTCTCTCCAGGTCTCTCTGTGTGTCCTGCCCTCTCTGGGGAAGAACCTGTCTTTGGATCGGGTCCCCCTACCCTGTAGGGTGATGTCAGCTTGTTAGCCATACCTAGAGCTGTTTCCAAATCAGGTCACGTTTTGAGGATCTAGATGTATAAATGTTTTCTTTTTTTTCTTTTTCTTTTTCTTTTTTTTTTTTTTTTGAGCTGAGGATTGAACCCAGGGCCTTGTGCTTGATAGGCAAGCTAAATCTCCCACTGAGCTAAATCCCCAACCCTATAAATGTTTTCAAAAGCACTCTCCAGCCTGCTGCTAGCTTTTGCAACTGTTCCTTTCCCTCTAACATAATCGAGGCCATTGTTTGAAATTCAGTGCTTTTTTTTGTTTGTTTGTTTGTTTTTTTGGTTTTTCGAGACAGGGTTTCTCTGTGTAGCTTTGTGCCTTTCCTGGAACTCACTCTGTAGACCAGGCTGGCCTCAAACTCACAGAGATCCGCCTGCCTCTGCCTCCCGAGTGCTGGGATTACAGGCGTGCGCCACCACAGCCCGGCTAGTGCATTTTTGAAATTAGATAGTCAATCACTTAATGCTTGGGTTTTTGTTTTGTTTGTTGCTTATGGTTTTTTACTCCCCAGACAGGGTTTTTCTGTGTAACAGCCCTGGCTGTCCTGGAACTTGCTTTGTAGCCCAGGCTGGCCTCGAACTCACAGAGACCCGCCTGGCTCTGCCTCCCGAGTGCTGGGATTACAGGCGTGCACCGCCACACCCGGCCTCAATCACTTAATGCTTATGGGCAAGTTTCCATGTTCAACTCTTTGCAAATCTTGATTTTTTTCTTTTTCTTTTTTTTCCCCATGTAGTGAAAGACTGGCCTGGACATGCCTGTGGGGTCCAGGCTGGTTTTGAACTTGTGATTCTCCTGCCTGGCCATTCCAAGTGCTACCCATCAAGTAGACTTCACTTTTTTTTTTAAACCTTTACTTATTTGTTTGAGGGGCAGGGAGCATGGGTGCCATGGCACATACATTAGAATCACCATGGTTTGCAGAAGTTGGTTCTCTCCTTCCACTATGTGGGTCCGGGAAGCAAACACTGGTCTCCAGGCCTGTGTGCCCAGTGTCTTTACTGTCTGAGCTATTTACCCATCTCTCTCTCTCTTTTTTTGGTTTTTGGTTTTTGTTTTTTTTTGGTTTTTCGAGACAGGGTTTCTCTGTGTAGCTTTGCGCCTTTCCTGGAACTCACTTGGTAGCCCAGGCTGGCCTCGAACTCACAGAGATCCACCTGGCTCTGCCTCCCGAGTGCTGGGATTAAAGGCGTGCGCCACCACCTCCCGGCCCCATTTCCTTCGTAATGACTGCATAGTGTTCTGCCACGCAAGTGTTGGCATATGGGCGGTTTAGCATCTGGGACAAAGAGGTAGCCTGCCAGGCTTGGCCTCCCTTCTGTCCCTTGCTCATGGTTCTGGACTGAGTTGTGCCCTCTATTCATGTCCCACTTCATATGTTGCAGGCCTAACTCACAGTCCTCTGGATTGTGACGACATCCGGAGACAGGGTAATTAAGTTAAATAAGGTCATATGGATGGGCCCTGATCCAAAGTGACAGGTGTTTGGTTGTTTTAAAATGTTCTTTCTGTGTGTGACAACATGTGCGTGGAGGTCAGAGGGCACCTTTGTGTGTTTGTGTGTGTGACAACATGTGTGTGGAGGTCAGAGGGCACCTTTGAGGAACTGGTTCTCTCCTCCCTTGTTTATGTGGATTCTGGAAATCAAACTCTGGTTACCAGGCCCTCGTGGCAATCACCCTCGCCTGCTGAGCCATCTTGCTGACCCCTGATGGGTGTTCTTATATAAGGCATACATGGGGGACGGCCATATGACACACAGAGAGAGGCCCTGAAAGAAATCAGCCTGCTGGTAGCCTGACCTCCGATTCTGGCCTCCGGAACTATGGGTAAAAGCTGCCTGTGGTTCAGTTTTGCCAGGCAGAGCTGAGCAACCCTTACTATGCAGCCAAGCACTAGCCCCAAGTCCTCACTTTCCTCCCCTGTGAAACCACAGTCCCCAGGGCGCTGTCATGGGAGAATGCTCTATCGGATGCCTGGAGTGTGTGGCCACAGACGTCTCAGTCATGTTGGGCCTCACCTGACCATCTGCGGAACACACGGCAAACATGTGCTAGGCTCTGTCATGGCCAGTTGCCCTGGGATAGGCTGTGGTCAGTACCTGGCTGAGGATTCGCAGCCAACTTCTGCCTGTTCTCTGTTACCTTGCTTCATATCACCCCCGAGGGGCTCTATCATGGAAACTCCTGGGGCCCAGCACTCTCATGGCCATGCGAGGAGGCCTTTGCCGCCGGTAGCAGCAGGAAGCTGGCCTCTGGATCCCACGCAGAGCCACAGGACTGTGAACAACCAGGGAGAGGAAGTCTTCCTGGGCCTGCCACCCACAGCTGCTTCCGAGTCCCTCCAGCACCTAGAGGTGATGACAGCCAGACAGCCAGAAAGCACAGTCTAAAGACTTTGGGGCTGGCTGGGCATTTCACACCTGCCCACCACAGGGAATGGCCCTGTGCTCTTGTTAAATAATATGTGGCCGGGCCAGCAAGCTGCCTTAGCAGGTAAGAGCATTTGTCCACAAACCTGACTTTGATACTTGGATCCTGTGGTGGAAGAAGAGAACGGGTCCCCAGAAGTTGTCCTCTGACCTGGGTACATGCATCCTCATCTTCCTCCTCCCCCAACCCACAATAATAAAATAAATGCTTTAAAAAGATTTATTTTATTACTTTATTTATAAAGTATTTTGTATATGAGTATTTTGCCTGCATGTATGTCTAGGCACCTCGTGCATGCCTGGTGTCCTGAGAACTCAGAAGAGGGCATCAGATCACCCGGGGCTGGAGTTACAGGTGGTAACACTCTTGTGAGTTACCACGTGGGTGCTGGGAATCGAACTGTGGGTCCTCTGCAAGAGCAATAAGTGCTGTTAATTGCTGGGTCAACTCTCCAGGAGCTGAGTGGGCAGAGGAATGGGAGCCTCTGGGCTCTTGAGTACTGTCCCCACATGAAGCAGCCTTCCTGATTCCGTCTCTCAACTCTGCACACCCAGGTGCCTCCAGCACGCCCCCTTCTCCTCTCTCTGAAGTGTGAGCTTCAGAGTCGCAGAAGGCAAACAGGATACTCCCCTCCCACCCACAGAGACTTCAGAGGAGAGGCCCTACCCCTGCTGCTGGTGCTGGCTGGCTTTGCTAGGGACCTGGGGGAAGTGACAGGGCTCAGGACTGCATGCCAGGAAAGGCCTGCATGGAGCTGGTTCCCTTAGTCACACCCCGAGCATCTGCTCTGGTTCCTGTGTCAGGTGGGCACCTGTAAGATCCCCTTGGGAGACCACATACCTGCAGGGCCGAAGGATGCCCAGTGATGACGGGTGTGGATACCTGTTTAGCACGTTTGTGGGAAGCCTAGGGAGGAGAATGAGGTTTCTTATCCCCAGCCTCCCCCCAACCCCCACTGTAGATTTTCTTGATTTCTGGGGTATTATATTTTCATAAAAAGTGATGTGTCCAAACCTTAGATGGTTATAATCACTTCAAAATTACAAAATCAATACAAAATAAGTAACTGCTCCAGAGCTTGGGAAGAATAGAATGGCCTCAGGGGAATGGCAGAGGCGGGTTCAACCGTTTATGGACAGCCCAATGTGTCCAATGTGTCCTGGGTGTGGTCTCTCCTGGGTGGTTTGGTTCTCCTGCAGCCCTACTGAGAACATGAAGGTGAAAGATAGAAGGTTCTGGTCCTTTCCTGAGGCATTTCCCACCTTCCAAGCAGATGTCCTGAGGCCTTAGCCCCTGTGTGTGTTGGGAGGAGGCAGGTTTAAAAAAAAGTCAGGATTTTACCACCTACTTGACAGCCCTGTCTGATGGTGTGCGGCATTCTGGAACTTTCCATTCAACCAAGCCAGAGCTAGTACTGTACAGGAAGGCACCTTGGTGTGCCTTGTGGATCTTTTTAATCTGAAGGCAAGAGACACAGACAATCAGAGACAGTGACAGAGAGACAGACAGACTATGTCTTGAAAAGATGACTCTCTCTACAGGCAGGAAAACGCACCCTCTCTTTTCTTCTCTGTGTTGTAGGGTGAAGGAAGGTGAACAGGGGTGAATCTGGGGGCTTCTGTGTGGAGACAGCCTCCACAGAGCACGTGTGTAGTGTGTGTAGTGTGGTGTAGCTCTCTCTGGTGCCCAGGACTCAGGCTCCATCAGGGGTCAGCCTCAGCCCCAGTGTGCCCTGGGATCTCTGCTTTCTAGAGACCTCAGCCTGCCAGTCTGTGCAGGGTCTGCCCTGCTGCTGACTTCCGTGTTCTCTGCAACTGAGACCTGGTCCTGTGGCCTCTCCTGATGGAGACTACGTGTGCACTCCCTCCCCTGCATGAGATACACTCCCTTTGTCTCTTGGCGTGGTGATAGGTTTGAGATCTCCAACACCAAACTTACTGGGCTTAATATCAGGCTTTAAAAAGATTTTTTTGTTTTTGAGACAAGGTCTCATGTAGCTCAGGCTGGAGCCACACTCGTTATGTAGCTGAGGCTGAGCTTGAACTTCCTGAGTGATGGAATTACAGATGTGTGCCACCATACACAGCCAGTGAAGATTCTCGAAGGGCCATTCAAGGAGGGTCTGACTCAGGCTGTGTGCATCTGTTTGTCCATGGAAAACAAAGATGTGATTGTGCACGTGATTCTCTAGTCAGCAGATCCACTGAGACTGTCACACAATGACCAAGAATGCCCAGGACGTCTGCCTTGTCCAGCACAGCCCTACCCTAGTGTCCTTGTTACTATTATCAGTGCGTGTATGTGTGATCTGTGTGTTAGTGTGGGCATGTGCATGCCATGGCATGTGTGTAGAGGTTGGAGCACAACGTCCTGAATTCAATTCTCTCTTTCTATTGTGGGTCTTGGGGATAGAACTCAGGTTATCAGGCTTGCATGGCAAGTACTTTTACTGCTGAGCCATTTCATGAGTCCTACACTAGCATGTATTGTGTGTGTGTGTGTGTGTGTGTCTGTGTATGTGTATATACATATGTGTGTGTGGGTCTGTATATGTGTGTGTCTGTGCATGTGTGTGTTTCTGTGTATGTGTGTGTCTGTGTATGTATGTCTGTGTATGTGTGCATGTGTGTGTGTATGTATGTGTCTGTGTATGTGTGTGTATGTATGTCTGTGTATGTGTGTGTGTGTGTGTGTGTGTGTGTGTGTGTGTGTGTGCTCCTGTGAGTGCACAGGGTGTCACTCTTTGGCCTGTGGTGGGTTTTCACATGGTGATTCACTTCAGAGTTGGTGGTAGCTCTCAACCTCTCTCTTTGCTCTTAGATCTTCAATCTCATGAAGTATGACAGCTACAGCCGCTTCTTGAAGTCCGACTTGTTTCTGAGGCCTGGGCGTACCGAGGAAGAGGAAGAAGAAGATTTTCCCGACACTCAGACCGCAGCTAAACGAGCTTCCCGAATCTACAACACATGAGCCCTGAGAGCCGAGACTCCCACGGAACAGAGGGGTGGACTCGAGGAACTGTGCAGGGTTGCCATTGTTTTGTCGTTTGAATGTTTGAGGACTGAAGTGTGCAAGACCTTCCGCGGGATGTATGCGTCTCATTACCCTTTGCATGCCTAACATTCCATTAAAAACAACAGCAGCAAGAATAAAAAGTGGCTCTGAAGTTTCAGTTCACAAAACAAAGAGAGTCCTCCAACCCTGGACACTCAGCATTTTAATCTTGATTAAATTTCCCCGTAAGCCACAGGTGAAGCCTTTTGCCACCTCCTCTTTGAAGCCTTTGTCTCGCCTTGCTGGCCTGGGCTCGCTCGCTCTCTCTCTCTCTCTCTCTCTCTCTCTCTGTGTGTGTGTGTGTGTGTGTGTGTGTGTGTGTGTGTGTGTGCACAGACTCTCGGCAAAATGATCTGGGACACAGGTTGATCTGACAAGCACAGGGGTGGTGGGCATCATTTGCCAGTGGCTTTGGGATTAAATAGTCTCAAGAGAAGTTCCGCTGTCCAAAGCAAGTCTCCGACAGCTGCTAACGCTCTGGGGATATGAATGACAGCGTTAGGAAAGGGCCATTATTTCTCACGTGGGGGTCCTGGTCCCTTAATCCATGACATTTCCTGCAACACACATTTAAAGTTAATTTCCACAGAAACACTGTCTCAGCCAAAGGGAAAAACAGAAACATTGTTCAGGTGTGATGGTTGCTCCCAGGGGACCTCAGTGGGACCTCAGCACAGGCTATGTGCTGAAGCTGGGGTTGATGGGACGTTCCCCCTTTCCCGTCGACCACCTAGGGACAAGTCAACCCTGTACCTTCTCCTGCCTTTCTCCATTTGTGAACTCTGGCTTGAAGTTCCAATTAGGGGAAAGAAGTGCTTTCTACATATGTCTAAGGCCAGCCTGGTCTACACATAAAGCCTGTTGCAGCTGGGTGGCGGGGCTGGGAATGACCAGTTACTCTCTTTTACAGTGGAGGCCATTGGGTCCCAGATCAGGCTCAGCTCCCTCCAGCTAGGGTCCACACCTCTTGCAGAGCTCAGCGCTGCTGCTAGACTATCCCCAGAATGCTTATTAGCTCTCATTTGTACCCACAAAACAACCAGCCTCTGCTGCTTATGGGCCTCCTGGAACCAGGCTGTCATTTGCCAAATCCTCTGCCGTTGAGACAACTGTATGACTTACCACTTGAACTAGGACACTTGAGAGACAGGTGAGGTACATTTTAAAGTTATAATGGCCAGGCCTGTTGTAATCCCAGCCCTTGGGAGGCAGAGGTGGGTGGATCTCAGTGAGTTCAAGGCCATCCTGGTCTACATATAAAGTTCAGGCCAGCCAGAGGTACATAGTGAGAACTTGTCTTGCAAAACCATCAAGAGCTGGAGAGATGGCTCCGTGGTTAAGAGTCCTTGCTGCTCTCCCAAAGGACCTGGGTTCCATTCCTAATATCTACATGGTAGCTCACAGCCATTTGTAACTCCAGTTACAAAGGATCCAATGCCCTCTTCTGGTCTCTGTGAGAACTGCAAGCGCATGGTGCACATATATCCATGCAAGCAAAACACTCATACAGATAGAATAAAAATAAATTTTAAATAAAAATAAAAAAGAAATATTTTTAAAAATACAAAAAAAATCCCCAAAGAATTGTAGTGTCCTGACATCTCTGACAAACCATTAATCATGATTCCCTGATGATGATCCTCTGGTGACCTTGCCCTTTCTGGGCTCCCTAGTCTTCTGGCTGCTTCCTGTCCTTTCCTCTTGGTCTTGGAGGAGGAGTGGCCTTTGGGGAGCTATTCCCTGCTGAATAAAGAACAACCACTGAGTATCTGCTGGCAACTACAAACCCAGGACATTGCACACCCCTCAGGCACATGCCACCTATGTGTGTCTTCTCTCCACCTATCTCTGGAACCTGGGATTGAACCATGACACTGAGAATGACCCCAAGGGCCCTGTTTTCAGAGCCATAATGTCACTGTGAGCACAGCAGATCAGTACATTTTAAAGAGTAAAAGTTAACAATGTGGGTCCTCTAACTCCACCTTTGCTTGGTTGGCCAGGGGCATGCAGGGGATCAGGGGTGTGCAGGGGATCAGGGGTGTGCAGGGGATCAGGGCTATGCAGGGGATCAGGGGTGTGCAGGGGATCAGGGCTATGTAGGGGATCAGGGGTGTGTAGGGGATCAGGGCTATGCAGGGGATCGGGGTGTGCAGGGGATCAGGGCTATGCAGGGGATCGGGGTGTGTAGGGGATCAGGGCTATGCAGGGGATCGGGGTGTGTAGGGGATCAGGGCTATGCAGGGGATCAGGGCTATGCAGGGGATCAGGGGTGTGCAGGGGATCAGGGGGATCAGGGGGGTGCAGGGGATGCAGAGGGCTGCCTACGTCACTGAGGATGCAAGGACCAGGCCAGCACCTTTCAGAAAGCCCACCATGGGCAGAGACCAGAGTAGCTGGAGGCTTCCCTCTGACTTTTCCTCTTACACCACTGGGTTCAGAGACTATTTTAGAAGACACAACCGTGGAATAAAGGAATAACCAAAGAGAGCCAGTAGGCTGTCCATATGAAGAAAACTGCCCTCTCTCATTCCCTCTCTCCTTACTTATTGACCACCAGAATCTACACCAAACTTAGGTACACACGGAATTTGGTACCTGAAGAAGCAGTTTGAAATGTAGGGAATCCAGGCAGCCAAAGAAATGCTTCTATCCAGCCCTTCACTTTTACCCTTGTGTCTGTCTGTCCAGTCCATCCACCAACTGTCTACTCACCCATCTGTCATCATCCATCTACCCATCCACCCTTCATCTATCCATCCAACATCTGTCTACTCACCCACTCATCCACTCACACACCCATCACCCACCCACCCACTCACACACCCATCACCCACCCACCCACTCACACACCCATCACCCACCCACCCACTCACTCACTCACACACCCATCACCCACCCACCCACTCACACACCCATCACCCATCCACCCACCCACCCACCCACTCACACACTCACCTACCTGTCTACTCACCCACCCATCACCCATCCACTCATTGTTTATCCACCACCCATCCACCCACCCACCCACCCACTCACCCACCCATCACCCATGCACCCACCCACTCACACACTCACCCACCCTCCACGTATCCATCCAACATCTGTCTACTCACGCATCACCCATCAACCCATCATCCATCCATTCATTCATCCATGGATTAGTATCTAAGTGAATTCTGCAGTGTTCTGTGGATTGTTAGATGGCAGGACTGAACAGATGGACAAACAACTGTGACAATTCACACACTATTGACATCTATGTAGATGTAGTTTTATTAGTAGTAAGGTCTAGTGAGGCCAACAAGCCAGAAGACAGTTACTGTTTTAGGGACTTAGCTGCTCTCAGTTCCGGAGAGGAGGGATGGACAGTCATGCAGGGCCACGTGGGACTGGTTGCACAAAGGTGCTGTCGGGAGGCAAAACAAAGAGCAGGCACAGAGCGAGCCTTTGTTGCATTTCCTGGGTAAGGCTAGCAAGGCCAGGATGTTTGGGATCGGCTAGTATGCACATTTTTACTAGGCTCACGGATATGACTGTCCCCAGATATCTTGTACCTGACTGTGGGGCGGTGAGGGTGGGTGGACGGAGCCCAGCATGGGAGAGCCTGATAAAGGTATAGCATAGTTGGTATGCTCCAACATGGTTGCTTTGCCTATGAAGGATACAACCCAGTTGCTTATGGCTTAGAAATTGGCTAGCCCTGGGAGGAACATCCTTTCCAGTGCCAGCAAGGTCCCAGATGTCACAGCAGCAGAATAAAAAGACATGCTTAGTACAACGGTCTCCAGAGACCTCATCACTCAGCCTGCAGGCCACGGGTGCTTTGTGCTGTCTGCCTGGGCATCTGTTTAAAATCTTGCTACGCCGATGCCTCAGGCAGTGAATGGCATCACCCACTGGCTCTCCTATTCACTGCTGTCCTGTCTCAGGCCACTCACGTGCTTCTGTGAGCGGCTCATTCTCATGTGCACCACACCTCCATTTTCCCACCTGCAGAGAGCACAGCCCAGGGGACCTGCTTCTCTGATTTTATGGTCACTCATTCTCTTCCCTATCCGCTCCACTGCCCTGCCTGGCTTTCTGTAAGTAAGCCACGGTGGTTTCCTCCCTGGGGGTTCTGCACTGTCTGCCTCCTTTTTATTGTTAAAATTATGTTTATTGTGCATCACATGAGGGCATACATATGTAGGTCAGAGAACAATTTTCGAGAGTTGGTTCCCACCACCTGGGTCCCCGGAATTGAGCGAAGGTAGTCAGGCGTGGCAGGGAGTGCCCTATCTGCGGAGCCATCTCACACTCCTGCTGCTCCTTCTCCATGGCAGACTCCTCTCTAAAGATGACAGGAACCGCTGGTGCTTCTTTTTCTTACCTTCCTACCCAAAGAGATTTGGGGGAAAACATCAAGTTGAATGGTAAATACAAATGCATGCTTGTGAGAGGCAGAATCTGAGGGTGAAGCCACGCCTGTCTTCTGACCCAGTTCCCCTTTGGCCCATCCCCTCACTGGACAGAACCTTTGCAAAGCCAGGCTGGGGTGAATGCCGGCCTTTAAGTAAGCATGCTCGTTTCTCACCCAACAGGTATTTAATGAGCACCTACTGTGTACATCCTGGGCCAAATAGTGGATACAATGAGAATGCCATGGGGAAAAGTGCTGTATTAACACTGTTTTGGGGCAGATAATGATGGAACTGGCCCCAAAGAGGGACTGATGGACATGATTGGTCAGTTGTGCTCAGCCCTGAAGACTCGGTTATATGGGGGGTGTTAGTCTGAGATGGGCAATGGTGGGTGAGCTCTGTTCTTCTGGCAATGGGCTTTCCATTTCAGCCTCAGAGAAGAGCGGGGGCCTGAGCTAAGCTTCTTCCTATAGTCGTGCTGACTGGGACGTGGACATGCATTGTGTCATGTGTCACAGAGTTAGAAGCTGATTAATTGATAGCCAGCTCCCAGGCCCCAGCTCTGCCTTGGGGAGGATTCTTTGTTTATAAGCCTTGCAAACTATCAGGCGAGTACAGTCTGGATTCACATCCGCTGCCATTTACTTTCATTTTGCCTGTGGATGTCCATTTGTCTGACTGCTCCAGGGTCTTGTACCATTCATTAGCGTTTGGAGATTCTGTTCTTAACTGTCTTTCTTCACAAGGTTGGCCTGGTACAGGGCAGTGAGTGCTATAAAGAGGCCAGTGGCCAGTGAGGGCACGAAGAAACTGAAATGAGCCCTAACCTTCGAGCAGGCACTGTGAGCTTCCATAGGATTCCCACCCACACTGCGAGTCCAAAGCCACATGGCAAGCTGTGGGGCCCTCTTGTAGGAGCCTGTGGGTGAGGGCCTTGCAGGTGGTAAGTGTGCTGAGGGCCAGAGGGGTGGTTCCAAAGCTGCCCACCTGGAGAAAGGTGGTCCTTTTCAATTTCTCACCAAGCCAAAGGATAGAGGCAGCTGGGTGATCACAGCATCTTTTCTTTCCCATACTATCACATATGATGTATCACTAAGTCACCTTGAGTTTTGGGGTTTTTTTAGGGGGGGTGTATGTGTGTGTGTTCATGTGTGCATGTATGTATGGAGTTGTACATGCATGTGTGGAGGTATGCATGTATGTGTGGAGGTATGCATGTATGTGTGGAGTTGTGCATGCATGTGTGGAGGTGTGCATGCATGTATGGAGGTGTGTGCATGTGTGGAGGTGTGCATGTATGTGTAGAGGTGTGTGTGCATGTGTGGAGGTGTGCATGCATGTGTGGAGGTATGTGTGCATGTGTGGAGGTGTGCATGTATGTGTAGAGGTGTGCATGCATGTGTGGAGGTCATAATTTATTCTCCTTCAATTGTTCCCCACCTTGTCTTTTTATCCCGCCTCCCCTGCTCTAGGGTTACAGGTACAGCCACCCTGTCTGGTGTTTGTGTGGTGCTGAGGATCTGAACTCAGGTCTTTGTACTTGTACAGCAGTACTTACCGAGCCTTCTCTCCAGCTCAAGTCTTCTAGATTCCTCAAGATCCAGCTGTGCTATATAGTTTTTTTAAAAACACTTTGAGGGCCCACCACACAGCTCCCAAATAAATGCACAGAGACTTATTCTTAATTATGAATGCCTAGCCTTGGCTTGGCTTGTTTGTAGCCAGCTTTTCTAGCTTAAATTATCCCGTTTCTCTTCTATGTTTTGCCTCTGGGCTTTTTACCTTTCTTTATTCTACATGCCTTTCTTCCCTTCTTACTCTGTGGCTGGCCTGTGTTGCCCTCCTCTTCTCCTTTTTTTGCCCCTCCTTTCTGTCTCCTCTTTCTCTTTCCCCTAGATCTCCCCTCCTGTTTATCCTGCCTGCCTGCCAGCCCCGCCTGTCCTCTCTCCTGCCTCGTTATTGGCTGTTCAGCTCTTCGTTAGACCATCAGGTGTTTTAGGCAGGCACAGTAACACAGCTTCACAGAGTTAAACAGATGCAATGTTAGAGAATGCAGCACATCTTTGCATAATTAAACAAATGTTCCACAGCATAAACGAATGTAACACATCTTCAACTAATGTGCCGCATCATGCTTCCATCTCCACTGCCACAGCCCTGATCAAGTGACCTTGTTCCTACCAGTGTCCCTTGTGCCCATTCTGTCCACCATCTGTTAGAAGAGCAAACTTGGCCAGATGTGCTCACCCTGTTAAGTCCTCTCTGTGTGCCCTCCTCCTCCTCCTCTTCCTCCTCCCCCTCCTCATTCTCTTCCTCTTCTTTCTCCTCATTCTCTTCCTCCTCCTCTCCCTCCTCCTCTCCCTCCTCCTCCTCTTCCTCTTCCTCCTCCTCCTCCTTCTCCTCCCCCTCCTCCTCCCCCTTCCCCCCCTTCTCCCCCTCCTCCTCCCCCTTCTCCCCCTCCTCCTCCTCATTCTCATTATTCTCTTCCTTCCACTCCTCCTCCTCCTCCCCCTTCTCCCCCTTCTCCCCCTTCTCCCCCTCCTCCTCCCCCTTCTCCCCCTCCTCCTCCTCATTCTCATTATTCTCTTCCTTCCACTCCTCCTCCTCCTCCTCCCCCTTCTCCCCCTCCTCCTCCCCCTCCTCCTCCTTCTCAGAATGAGAATTCAGGCCACAACACTTTTGGCTCCCTTTCACAGACTTCTCCTCTGCTTAGGGTGGCCTCCTGGCTTGGAGGCCCACTCCTCCCTCCCTTCCTACCCCCACCCCCGCACTGACTGCTAGCTCCTGAGAGAAAACATGCTGAAGACCCCTTGAATCAGCCCCTCACTTGGGGCCTCTCCTGGCTCTTTTCAGGTTTGCTGGTTCTGTCTCCCCAGGGGCAGGGACCAGGTCTGTTTCCTAGTGAACACAGTGGCCCGCTCAGTGCTGCTTCTTGGCCACAGAAGCCACACAGAAGCCACTCCAGAAACACTCCCTGTGTTGAGGGTATGAGAGTGGAAAGGAATCTGAAATTTTCAACTGGTCTCATTCATAGCCCATGCCATTGACATAACAGTAAAGCCTGGAGGACCAGACGGTCACACCTCCCACATTCTCCTCCCCTGTCACAGGTGACACTACAGTGTAGCAGGTGTGATTCTCCAGAGCCTGTGGGGCACTGATCTTCAGGTATCTGAAACGATCATGGGTCACTGGGACTGTACTCAGGTACACCAGAACCATAATTACATTTTCTAGACACGGTAGTTCAAGACTTTTCCCTGCACCAAAACAGGCCAGCTTCCAGCTTGAGCCATGCTTAGGCTATGTTGTCTAGAAAGTATGTCTCCAGAGGCTGGGGAGATGGTTCAGTTTGCTAAATGCTTGCCCCACAAGCCTGAGACCTGAGTCTGATTCCCAGAACTCACTTCAGAAAGCCAGGTGGCAATGAGTGCTTGTAACCCTGATGCTGGGAAGATGGAGACTGGAACATTCCTAAGGCTCATTGGCAAGCCTGTCCTAGCCTACCTGGTGAATGCCAAGCCAGCGAAAGATATGACCGAAAAATGGTGGATGGCACCTGAAGAATGTCATCCAAAGCTGTCCTATGACCTCCACACACGTGCACACATGTACACACACGAAAAAGAAAATGTGTCCTGTTTCTCTGGCCTCTGCACACATGTATACACAAAACGAAAGAAAGAAAGAAAGAAAGAAAGAAAGAAAGAAAGAAAGAAAGAAAGAAAGAAAGAAAATGTGTTCTGTTTCTCTGGCCTCCACAGACATGTGCACACATGTACATGTATACACACACACACACACACACACACACACACACAGACAGAGAGAGAGAGAGAGAGAGAGAGAGAGAGAGAGAGAGAGAGAGAGAGAAGGAAAATGTGTCCTGTTTCTCAAGAAGAAGGGCTACAGGACACACAGTCTTTGTCTGTCTGTCTTTTGGTCTCCAGGACACACAGATGAACCCTGCACCTGCCCAGTGGCAGAGACCATCTTCCTTCAGAAAGTTCAGTTTCATGTTTACAACCGATTTTTTTCTTTATTGATATATAGTGAATTCCTTTCCATGCCAATAAACATAATTATGCACCATTCCCCCAATGTCTTGTTTGGAGATTAGATAGAAGATAAATGTTTCCCTTGTGCTAATTCTAGCTCAGTTTACATTACTGTTTTGCAATGTAGGCAAACTGTTTTCTTCTTATTTAAGCATCTAAACTCTGTTTTTTAAACTGTTATGGCATACAGATCGCCTCAGAATAACAGATGTCTGCTTGATAGAGTTGGTTCCCAGGAAAATAACTGGCTGCTTTCCGCTCTCCAGAGGAAGAGGGTGACGGCGCAAATATGTGTCTTGTGGTCTACTTGTCACCCTCTCAAGACTGAGGAGACAAATACAGTGCCTCAGGCTGCCTTACAACTATCTGCACTTACAGATGGGGACGGAAGACAGAGGCAAGACTCTGGCATCTCAGGAGGGTGATCCTGTCCCCTCCCTCTTGGAGGGAAGGACATTTCTTAAATTTCCTAGGTGGGCAAAGTCATGACACAGAGACACCCAAATGTGTGTGTACTTTTAATAAGCTAGCAATTTTCCTCAGAATCTTAGTAGATAATCTATCAATTATAACTACCACCATCATCATAACCCATCATCCTGATCACCAACATCACCACCACCACCATCATCTTCATCACCATTGTTGATGACATCATCCCCTTGATATTGAGAATTCTGGTTCATTTATGTTGTGATGTTCCAACTGCCTAAATTCCACTCCAGCTCTATACCTTCCTAGCTGTGTGACCTTGGGTAAGCCACACATCTTTTTAAAGCCCATTT
This sequence comes from Onychomys torridus, assembly GCF_903995425.1. Lineage (NCBI taxonomy): Eukaryota > Metazoa > Chordata > Mammalia > Rodentia > Cricetidae > Onychomys > Onychomys torridus. The sequence goes on along the minus strand of NC_050443.1, from coordinate 106,242,278 downwards.
CCTCTCTTGTGAGATGGTGATCCTGTGGGTGCCTGTACTTTAGCCTGTTTAGGCCCCTTGAATGAACACCCTAGGCTGGGTAACTTATGAACAACAGACACTCACTTCCAGAGGCTGGAAGTCGGAGGTCAAGGCACTGGCAGACGTGGCAGCTCATGGTGGGGCCAGCTTCCCCACACAGGATGCCTCCTTGCTGTGTTCCCAGATGCTGACAGGGGCAAGCAGACTCCCTCAGCCTCCTTTGTAAGGGCACCGATTCCATTCTTAGGTCAGAACCCTCAAGAGGTAAGTTCCCTACCCAAAGGCTACCTTTCTCAACCAGACCACATTGGGGACAGGGTTCCAACACGTGACTTTAGGGGACATAAAAGTTCCGACTTCGCCGGGCGGTGGTGGTGCACGCCTGTAATCCCAGTCTCCAAAGCTACAGAGAGAAACCCTGTCCCAAAAAACCTAAATAAATAAATGAATAAATAAATAAATAAATAATAAAATAAAAAAATAAAAAAAAATTTCAGACTCTAGCACTGCGTAGGACTCATAAGAGAGTACATGTCATGTTCAATACACCGTGCCTGGTACACAGCGGGATAATGAATATTAGTGTATCGGGGAGTCACCGAGGTTGCCTGGTTCGTCTGAGGCCACACAGGGAAGGACAGAGGTTCCTGGTCTGAGTCCTCGACTCGGTTTCTTCTCACTGTCACTGTGCAGGCCTAACACATGCTGCTCCTGGTGTTGTTGGAGCAGCCACAGGAAGCACCCCAGGACCAGAGCTGGGTCTGCATGTCGCTCAAACGATTAGTGTCCTAATCAAGCACATCTTCAGAGCAGGATCTGCTGAGGCCCAGAGGAGGGCCAGCCAAGGAGCAACTAGGCAAGAGACAGAGAACTAATGGCAGCGCTCCCAACAGCTGGGACATAGCTCGGTTTCCAATCTGAAGCCAGCTTCCTCATCAAGGAGAGCGGCAGAGAGGCTGAAGGCGGGGGAGTGTGAAGGCTTGGAGGGCCATGGGGAGTATCTAGGGAGGCTGGGGTGTGAGTCTCTAGACATTCTGCATCTGAAGGAAGGAAGGGGGACCCTGGGGTCTCTGTGTCATCCGGCAGGGCTTGGGGGACGGCTCACTTGGTGAAGACTGACTAGGGCCCACAGTACCCAAATGAAGAAAAAGCCTCGGATGGGATGGTAGTCCCACTAGCCATCAGTGCTGTGGAGGCAGAGTCAGAGGGATCCCTGAGGTTCACTGGCCAGTCAGTCTAGCCAGTCAGTTAGCTCCAGGTTCAGTGAGGGACCCTGTCTCAGAAAGTAAGGTGGAGGGTAACAGAAGATTTCCGGTGTCTTCTCTGGCCTCCAAAACGACCAAGCTCTGGAAGGGAAGGTCGCAGGGTTGCAGTTCACAGCTCTACCTCAGGGGGGCGATAGTGAGCTATAGAGAAAGAGAGCCACTTGGCTCCTGGCAGAGGAAGTTTTTGCTGAGAGAGGACCCTCCCCCGTTCCGATCACCTCCTGGATAGATTTATTTTTTTATACCAGAGGGCGCCCTGAAAGGTCCCTTCCCCAGGTCTGGTTGTGAAGGCTCTTGTACTAATCTTCAAAGACCTGCCGGGTTCGGTGCCAGGTGACCAGGGCACTGACCTGGCAACCAAATGTTTCAGAGGCTGAGACTCAGTCCGGAAGAGGAACAGCTGCATCTCTCTTCTGGTCCCCAGGTTGGGACTCTTCAAACAGGAGGAAGAGGCTCAAGGCACTTCCCGGCACACTGAGCGTTCCCTCAACTCCTGTTTTTAATTTTGATTTCATCCTATGCTTTGGGCTCTGTCGACCTCAAAGACCCCATATTCCCGGAAGGCCGTCAGTGGGAAGCTTATGCTCATTTTATTAATGCTGATTTTATTTGTAATGTGTGGAAGGAACATGTTGTAGGATTTTCTTTCTTTCTTTTTTTTTTTTTGGTACTGGGTTTTACTCATGTAGCCCAGGTGGTCTTGAACTCACTAGGTGGCTCAGGCTGGCCTTGAACTCAGGACAGTCCTCCTTCAGTCTCCCAAGTGCTGAGATTACAAGCATATATCACCATACCCAACAGAAACATTGTTTCAATGCAAGTTTATTACTTAAAAGGACTGCAGATTTTAATTTTATTTTATTAACAGTACACTGCCTGACCCCAGAGCTACATTAATAAAGATCAAGAAATGACTGGCTGGGTACACAGAAGCTTAAAGGTTTAAAATGGTTGAGATATTAAACTTCTTTCTTACCCATTACTTGACTTGAAAAGCAAATATTTAAATCCTCATCTTGAGCTGAAGAGATGAGTGAGCAAATCAATTTGCCTGCTGCCATGCCTGATGACCTGAGCTGGATCCCCAGATCCCATATGGTGGAAGGAAAGAAGCTATATTCTGACCTCCACACATGCGCCATGGCCTGGGCATGCCCCTCCCCCCATACATACATACAGGTGCATACATAATCAAGTAATACAGTTTTTTTTTGCCTTGGGTGTTCCTTCTATACTATAATTATTTCTTAAACTTCAGAGACAAGAGGCTAAAATTCAGTTCTTTCTACTCCTGCTGGCTGGGGCAATTTTATTGAATAAATTAAATATTTAAAAAAACCTTTCAAACCTCAGTGCTAGATTGACACCGCCAACTCATTTCCTGTTTCACAGCCTCTTTTTTTTTTATTGTTACAGCATTTTAATTATACAGACTAACGGATTTTAATTAATACAGACTAATAGATTTCATTGTGCCAATTTCATACATAAACGTAACATGCTTTTGTATTGAGTTCCCTCTTAGTCATAGCAACATGAAAATTCAACTTTTCAAAGCTCTGACTCTGTCTGAAGGAATGCCGGGCTAATGCCAGTGGAGAAATGAACTTGCCAGCAAGAGTGGGAGCGGGGGCAAGCAGGCGAGGACAGCAAGCTTCCTTCTTCCATGTCCTTTATCCTGGCTGCCAGCAGAAGGCGTGGCCCACATTATAGGTGGATCTTCCCTTTAAAGGTGTATTTTTTTCCACCCCAAAAAGATTCAGACTAAAAATGGGTTATCCTACTTCAAATGATGTAATTAAAAAAAAAAAAAATCCCTCACTGGCGTACCCAGCTGCTTGGGTTTTGGTTAATTCCAGATGTAGTCAAGATGACGATCAAGACTAGCCATCACACACCCCACCCACTGCCTCTTTCTTGGTCAGGAGCCCCTTGCTCAGGTCTGGTGCTTTCCTGTGAACATACTGTAAAACAGAAATCTTGTAGGATAAAAAAAAGGGCATTAGAATGTCAAGGCAAACATCTAGGATCCTCCCCCACCTCTATGTGTGTGTGTAAATGTGAACGAATGGGGGTGGGCAGCAGTTGTTGGGTATCTAACTTAGTTGCTTTCCACCTTGCTTTTTGAGACAGGGTCTCTCCTGTGTCCTTGTCCCCAGTGCTGGGATGATGTGCCACTGTGCCCACCTTGTATTTGGGTTCTGGCGATCAAATAGGGGTCTTCATGGCTGCATGGAAAACATTTTACCAACTGAAGCACCTTCCCAGACCCCAATCCGTAATCTTTAAACTCATCTCACCTCTCACGTCACCATTATGTGTTAGCACGATTCCTTTAGGTCACCTCTGACAGAATTCTCTAGGGGAGAAGACAGGAAAAGGCCTGTGACAAAGCCCTCTCTTCACCAGCCAGCACGGAGCTTAGTGGCGCTAACTGTCCTTGGCTAACTTGCTGTCCGGAATGTGTTCTGGCTGAGACATCATGGGACGGCCACTGAGCTCAAGCTGAGCTGCCAGAGTTGAACAAGCCCAGTCTTGCCCATGAGTTCATCCTGCAGCTGCGTAGAGGACAGGAACAGTGTCCACCAGACTGAAGATATAGCTCAGAGGTAGCATGCTCTCTTCACATGCAGGAGGTTGTAGGTTCAGTCCCCAGTATGGAGTGTCTATCAGAGCTGACTTGAGTTGATCTAACAGTATTATTGCAGTTTTCCAGGAGGTATGGATAGAGATGTCATTTTATGATGCCCCCTCCCACTCTCATACTTAATGAGGCCATTTTTGCCAAAATCTCATTAGGTAGAAGGAGTTTGGGGCTTTTTTTTTCAACTAAAATACCAGTATTTCTTTGATGAATTATTAAAATTCTAAATTGGAATGTTGGAGCATTTCTAGTTTTATTATTCCTTAATAATTAATAATAATGATCTATTTGTATAAAGTACCCCCCCCCCTACGTTTGCACTGGGACTAAAAGTGTCTGGTGAGGCCTACAGAGCAGCCCCGTCCACTAGCTGGCACGGATCTGAGGCAGAGAGCTGTTTCCCTTCCCCACGAGATTCGTGACTGCAGAGCTATGCCCTGGTCCAGCAAGAGCCTTGCTGCCTTCACACCCTTAGCTGCAGCACTTTCTCAAAACTGGTGTCAAAAGTAGCTTCAGCCTCTAATCTGCAAAGCCGCCATCCAAGTGTGATCAGGTTTAAATACCTCTCCGTAACAATTTCCATCGCTCACAGTTTGGACACTTACTCTATGTAAGACGGGGGGTGGGGCGGTGGTGGCACATGCCTGTAATCCCAGCACTCTGGAGGCAGAGGCCGGTGGATCTCTGTGAGTTCAAGGCCAGCCTGGGCTACAGAGCTAGTCCAGGACAGGCTCCAAAGCTACACAGAGAAACCCTGTCTCAAAAAACAAACAAACAAAAAAAACCCAAAACAACAACAACAAAAAAGACAGGGTGGGGATATTGCTCCTCATCTCCTAGGTCCTCCACAGCCCCCACTGGAAGTAGGGGTGGAGGTGGGAAAGGGGCAGGGGCAGGGGCAGGAAGGCAAGTACCCTTCCAGGAAGTTTACCTGGGAGGAAATCAAGCCTAGTCTGCTCAGCCTCAAGACGCAGCAGAGCCACAGCTGCCCAGAGCATCCATGCAGGGTAGGGCCACCAGCTATCCATCATCCCAAAGACTCCAGACCTGATTTGGTACAAGCGGAACTCAGAGGCTTCTCCAACGCTGAGAACTGGCTTCTGGAAGATTCTTGTCAAGAAAAGACAGGAACTCAGGTAGCTGAGTCTGTGTGCTTACGTAGCTTGCACAAGCCAGGCACAACCCAGGTGCATGCTTGTGATCTTAGTACTTGGGAGGCAGCAGCAGGAGATCAGAGGCCAAGAGCAGCCTCAGCTACATATTATATTTTATATTCACCTGGGCTACATGAAACCCTTTCGGGGAGGCGGGGGCAGGCTGGAGACAGGTCAATAGTCAAGAGCACTGGCTGCTGTTCCAGAGGATCCAGGTCCATTTTCAGCACCCACATGGTGGATCACAGCCATCTGTAACTCCAGGCCCAGGGGATCCAATGCCCTCTCTGGCCTCTACAGACAGCAGGAACGCACCTGCTGTGCAGCCGTAAATACAGGCACAACACCCATACACATAACGTTAAATAACGCATTTTAAAAAGATAGGAACCCAAATTTTCATTTTCCACAAAGGAAAAGAATGAGCTAAGAAGGGAGACTGAAGAAAGAAAAAAATGTCCTTAAAAACCTGACTTATGTCAGTCTTGGCACAACATTTTAGCCCAGGCTCTGGAGAGCTTTGAGGATGCATCACTCAAAACAATTGCAGCGGGATAATAAATATTAACCAGTTCCCTGGTTCCCAGCAGCCTCTGAAGCTCCCATCGCTAGCCGCTCTACCACCTCACTAGAGTGGAAGGATTCTTCATGAGCCAGAAAGGCCAAGTTCAGCTCCACTACACAGGAAGTAGGGGAAAGAGATGGTTGAAGCAGCTGGAGAGATGGCCAGTGATTAAGACCCTACTGTTCTTGCAGAGGACCAGAGTTTGGTTCCCAACAGCCACAGACTCATAACTGCCTGCAACTCTGGCTCCAGGGCATCTGATACCCTCTCCTGGGTTGGTGTCACCTGCATGCCTCTGTGTGTGTGTGTGTGTGTGTGTGTGTGTGTGTGTGTGTGTGTGTGTATTGTATGTGTGATGTATGTGGCATATACATAAATAAAAATAATAAAGTAAATCTTGTTTTTAAGGGCAGCAGGAGATGTCAGGGCGGCTGCCTGGGTGAGGGTTGTGGTGCTAATTAGTTCCCAGAACTTGGTATTTGGCTTTTCTCGGGGATGGGGGGAGGGCAGAATACATCAGACTATGCGTGTTCAATGCCAGATGCTAGACTGGTCCTGGGTTTTGTGATGGTTACTCTATTTGCCCTTGGGCTACACAAGAAGTGAAAGCACACTGCCGTGGAGTGCGGACTGGAACACTGTCTTGCTCAGCTGATTTGTCCCTTGAGTGGTGGGCTGCCTTTGTAATTCCCTGAGAACCCCTCCCTATATGTCACAAATACTTCCACGTCTATCTCCTTCGAGACCCTCTGCAAGTCCAGGGACCAGCACACGGGGACCCTCGGCCCACTGAGTGGATAGCAAAAGAATCCCCACGGGAGAAGCTGCAGAAGAAACCTCGCTGTCTGTGCTTCCTTTTTCTGACCCAGCACCCAATGCTCCTCCCATCATGCCCTGCTAAAGCGCTGTGAATGCTGGGCTCCATCCTCTGGCGATTGGTTTGGTTTCACTATCCTCAGAGAAACTCTCAAGTAACTTTGGAACTTGGGCTGAATCGTCAGTCTAGTTGGTTTTTTTTTTTTTTTTCCCCATGCTTTCATTTGCTTGTTACAGTTTTCAAAGCCCCATTGAATCGTTTGCGAAAATGAGTGATGGTACATCTGCCAAAACATAGTGTGGGTGGTGGCATCCTGCTATCTATTCTGCACACACAAAGAAACGATGCTGCTAATTACATCTGTCCTGTCCTCATGTACCCGTCTGCCTGCCTCAGCATGGTCGCCGCTTATGGTGTTCCAAGCGCAGGCGTGAGGGAGGAGGGCAAGGCAGCCAAAGCTTTCTTCTCTCCATGGTGTGAACCCCAAGCTGAGGAAGGGTGCTGTTGTGAAGTTCTGCTTTCAACCTTGGTTGCATTGGAGGGAGGGAGGGGAGAACTGAGGTGCCTCTTGGAAGCAAGCAGAGCGACAGAAGGCAGCCTGAACCGCAACCAGGAAACGAAATCTATGGGTTAACTTGTGGCCAGGTCAAAGAATGGGACTGGAAAACTTGCAGACGCAGTTCTGGAGTGTTTGGGGTCTAGATGAAAAAGAAAAATCAAATAAACTGACTTGGAAGCTCATCTGAGTGAGACTGTCTCAAAGATTACCCGTTCTAGAAGGAACCACTCCATGGGCCCAAGGAAGTCAGTGACGGAACAGGACAAAAGGGAGGGGTGAGAGGAGACACTAAACACAGCTTTGGAGACAGCCTTGTAGGGAGCTCAGTCAAGGCTCACCCTGTGTCCCCAAACCTCTGTGTGGACTCAGAGTAGGGAAATAACCATTCTTTGCTGATTTTTGACATTCTTTGGGTGACCTCATGAACTGACATGGAAGTCTCTACTGGGCCGGTTTTCTCATGTTCAGGCTGTAGAAACCATAGCTTCTTAAGAGATCAAACCAATCTGCTGAACCCTTTCCTTTCATGGTGTAGGAACAAGACTGCAAGATGCTGCTAGCTGTGCAGAACTTGATTCAAGTGTCTCAAGCTCTGGAGGCTGGGGGGTGGGGGAGGCTATCTCCTCATTCTTTCAGAACAGAAGCCGAGGGCAGACGTCATGTGACACGTCTCCCCACCTCAGCAGAGTCCTTCAGTGAGCGTGGGGCCCTGACTCGCAATTCTGAACCCTCTCCACTGTACCCCTGTTCCCATGTAGACGTCAATCTTGTGTACACTTTGTTCAGGGCTTTCCTATATCTCCAGTTTGATGAGTTTGTCTGCAAAGCTGGCTGGTGCTGCTAGTCTGCAGTCCTCCACGCTCTCCTGCTGCTGCTCAGCTGTTGTCTAAATCAGGCTGTGCACTTTCCAGTGGCCATCCTTGTTGGCAGATATTTCTTTCCCAATCCTGGCTGCCAGTCCCAAATAACTGACACAGAGGCTTAATATTAATTAGAAATGCTCAGCCGATAGGTCAGGCTTATTACTGACTAGCTCTTACACTTAAATTAACCCACAATTCTTATCTGTGTTTATCCACGCGGCTGGGTACCTTTTCTCAGTACAACATTCTCTCATCTTGCCTCCTCTGCATCTGGCTGGCGGCTCCTGACTCTGCGCTTCCTCTTCCCAGATTCTTAGTTTGGTCACCCCGCCTACACTTCCTGCCTGGCTACTGGCCAATCAGCGTTTTATTAAACCAGTTTGAGTGACAAATCTTTCCAGTGTACAAGAGGATTATTCCACAGCACATTCCCTCCACCGTTTGTGTTGTGTCCTGTAGAAGAGTTTTGACCTGTAATGGAGGTCAGAGCCTCTACAGGGAGGGATGTGTGCCACAGAACATAAGGATGTGGCATGACAGAAGTTCAAAGGTTGACCAGAGAGAGGGCTTTCATACTGTTTCGTACTGTTTCATGTAGCCCAGGGTGGCCTCAAGCTCACTTGGCAGCAATCCTGCCTTTGCCCCAGCCCAGCAGAAGTCTGGACATGTCTATAGATGAGAAAGGTCTCCTGAGTGCTCCACTGTTGTGTCCCTGGATAATTCGTCCCCCACTATACATTCAAGCTCTGCAATGCGCACCAAGCACAGCAGCCTTAAGGTGAGCCGCAAACAGAAAGCCCAACTTCTTCCCTCAGATCCTGCGGGCTGGAAGGAAGGCACACTGGAGGGAAGGGGAAGGTGCTGGCTGCTGTTAGAAGCACATGCTAACACCATGCAGTGTGTCTTAGAAGAAAATCCAGTTGGTAAGTTTTTGTACCCTGAAGGCCTCTCTGCCTTCAGCAAACGGAATCAGACCGAATCAGGAAAGGCCCAGGTTTAATGGGTAAAGCGATCCTGGGTGATTCCCAGCCCCTCAGAGAGGAGACAGGTCGAGAGGCTGGAAGAACCATGTGTCTGTTTTCTGGGACGCAGCTTATATCCCCTGTGAGTGTGGTCTTGAGTCTCTCTGGGGGAGGAGCTGTGTTTGGAGGGCTTTGAAGGGGCGGGTTTAGGGAAAGAGGTGGGGAGGGGAGCTGAGGTGGATCTTCCACCAGACTCCTTCCAAACATGCCAGAGTCTTTGGGTATAGGGATGCCAGGGTGCCAGGGCTTGAGGTGGAGCTCCCACCCAAACACCATTCAGTGGCCAAATGGAGTCAGCAGAGCTGTGGCAAATGGAAGTCCCAGAGAACTTCACTAGCAGTTTCTGTGACTTGGGTCCCCAGACTGCCTTCCTGGGCATCTCTAAGGGCTTGGCACATGGTGGAGGATGGATGTATTTTCAGAGAGAATTCCAAGGTGAAGGGGGCTGCTGAGGGGAAGTTTATGTGGGGAGGAAGGACACAGTGTCCGAGAGCCCCAGGGAGACAGAGACACAGTCAGCATCAGGAAGAAGAGTGTGAACGAGCTGAGGAAGGAGATGCTGTGGCTAAGTTCCTTGAGCTGTCTTTCTGGGCCATGTTCTTCCCAGAACCAGCCTAAGAAAGCAGGGGTGATGTCCCCCGGGGGCCGTTTGGAGGATGTACAGCTGTCCACATCAGGAAAGAGGAAGAGATTCCCTGCCTGTCCTGTCTTCCCCAAAAGCTACAAGCCGTGAAGGGTTTCAGAGGCCCAGATACCAGTCACTTTGGTTCAGTTATCTGTAGCACTCACTAGGAAACACACTCCCTGGTGTGTCCCAGGAGGAAGGAAAAGATGGAGGATAACATTTTCTCTGGTGGCCTTGCACATTCTCACAGGAAGGCAGGTGTCAACCTCCAGGCCCTTGCTGATGCTCCAAGTCCTCTCCACATCTAGATGCACCGTAAGGCTCTTCTTCAGCCTCAGGGCCATGTGAGTGGCCCCAGGGAGAAGCTTGGGGTTTCCCTGGTGTGCTGAAGGGCCCCACATCTGTACCAATGCTGCCTCCGATTGGGGGTGCTCACCGCACATGCACATTTCTCAGTAGAAAAAGGAACAGTTGCTGTGAGAACAGCTGGATAGATGAGGAGCCAGACTCAGAGAGGTCCAGAAACATGTCCAAAGTCACCCAGATGGCAAGTGAGGAAGGGGGTGGGGCTTAAGTGTTTGGGGAACCATGTTGAAATGTTAGAGAAGAGGAGGTTTGGATACAGGGAGTGCACTTCCTCTGCTTTGTGCTGCTGTCACACATGTCAGAAGCTGGGCAAACTGTAAAGAAGCGTTCATTGTGGAGGATGGTTTCAAAGGTCAGAAGGTCCAAGTCACATCTGGTGAGGACCTGGTGCTGTGTGTGAAACGGTCGGTGACAGGACACATAAAATGGTTGAAGATGGGGCAGGAGCTGAAACAAAGGCAGTGAACAGAAAGCTCAGCTTCCTCTACAGCAGCGGTTCTGGAGGTAGCCGGCCCGGTTCACACGACCTGCTCCTGCTCACTCTTTAATTTATTTTATTATTTTAGTGCCCCTGCCTCCGTGTGCGTGTGCGTGTGCGTGTGCGTGTGCGTGTGCGTGTGCGTGTGCGTGTGCGTGTGTGTGTGTGTGTGTGTGTGCGTGTGTATTGGGGAAAGGAGATCTACACATGCCACAAAACATGTGGAGGTCAGAGGACAACCTCAGGTGTCATCCTTGCCTTCCACCTTGTTTGAGACAGGGTCTCATTGTTTGCTACGCATATACCTGGTTAGTTACCCATGAGCTCCAGGAATTCTCCTGTCTCTACCTGTCCCCCCACAGGAGCACTGAGATTACACATAAGTGCTATTGTGTCTGGCTTTGATGTGGGTTCTGGGAATCTGAATTCAGTTCACTAGGATTGTGTAGCAAAGCTTTTACCTGCTGAGCCATCACCCCAGTACCTAACTTACATCAGGGAGTGACATTAGTTCCTTCCAAGCACGGAGCCCAGGGATCTAGTGTCCTTTCACTAGGTCCCACCTCTTAGGGTTCCACCACGCTTAGGTGCCATTGCACTGGGGGGTCCAAGTCTCCAGCTTGTGGACCTTGAAATGACAAACTGCGGTCAGAGTTTTCCCAACCACCTGCTTCCAAATAACCAGCAGCTGCTTCCCAAATAACTGACTCGGAGACTTAATATAAATTATGAATGCTCAGCCAATAGCTCAGGCTTATTACTAACTAGCTCTTACATTTTAATTTAACCCATATTCCTTATTTATGCTCTGCCATGTGGCAGTACCTTGATTAGCATGATGCTTTCATCTCCTGGTCCCTCTGTGTCTGGCTGGCATCTCCTCTGACTCTGCCCTTCCTCATCCCTCATTCTCAGCTTGGCTTTCCTGCCTAACTTTGTCCTGTTCAGCTATTGGCCAGTCAGCTTGTTTATTAAACCAATCATAGGGACATGTATTTACATACTGTACAGAAGGATTATTCCACAGCAATAAACCATATGGAGCCAGAGGGCTGCAGAGCCTGGTGATACACCAGCTGTCTTGGCTCAAAGCCCTGCCCTGAACACCACACCTGGCCCCTGATCATTCTTTTCTGTGGCCAAGAGTGGGTCAAGCAGGCTCCCTGTGTTTGCCTTGGCTTGCAGGGCACTGACAGGGGTTTTCAAATGTAACTTAACTGAAAATCTACAAATTCCAAATGGAAATAAATAAGGGCAACATGATGACTTCATAATAAAATATTGACCTTATAAAGTATAATCCTTTCTTGTTTAAAGGAATATTGTTTTTAGCTTCCTATGGCTATACTAACAATTACCACAGATTTATTGGCTTAAAGCTACACATTCATTCTCTTATGGCTATGGAGGTTAGATGCCTAGAATCAATAGAGTTGGACAGGGAAGTGGAAAGGTAATTTGAGAACTCAGGACTTTTTGATTTATAATGTACTACTGTGATCAAACACTTAAAAATAATGACGAAAATAAGCGTGCTTTTAGGAGTCCCTACACCTGGTCCTCACAGCTGCACACAGTCACCTTTGTGGCTGTCAGAGATCAGAAGGGAAACCGGGAAGCTATGAGAAAAGCACACACATGCCTGGGTTGAGAACCTGCCCACTGCTCCGATAGATGATCCAGCCTTGGGCTAGCACAGACACAGTGTGATACTGGCAGCATCATGGGCACCATTTGGTTCCGATTCCCTTCCCTTCAGTGTGTTGTGGACCATGAGCGGCTGTGCCCACCACAGACCCCTGTCTAGGTTTGAATGAGAAATATCTCTCTCAGGTTTATGTAGGTAAAGACTTGGTCCCCCAGCTGTTTGGAGGAGGATATAGAATCTTGAAGAGGTGTAACCTTGCTGGAGGAGGTGTGTTTCTGGTGACAAGCTTTGAGGGTTCCTAGCCTTGCCCCACTTCCTGCTCTCTCCCTCTGCTTCCTGTGTGTGAGTGACAATGTGGATCAGACAGCTCCCTGCTCCCGACACCAGGGCATAACTTCTCTGCCATTATGGACTCTGCTGAAACTTCAAGCGAAACCAGTCTACTCCTTAAATTGCTTTTGTTCGGAGTGTTTTATCACCATGGAGAAGCAAACTAGAACCCCTAGGTTCGTGTGCTGGGGTTTTGGTCTTTAGCTTGGAAGGGTACTGGGAACTGAGAGATGGGACCTGGTCGGAGGAAGGAGGTCACTGGAAGTGTGCGAATAGGAGAGTGGCTGTCCTGTGTTTCTATCTGTCTCTCTCCCCTGTCTAAATCTTTTACCTCTCACTCCTCGAGAGTACCCTGGGGAAAAAAAGTGGGAGCAGATCTCCCACACCAAAATAAGTCTCTCCCTTGACTTACGTCAGCTGTCTTGTCACATTGTTGAGAAACTAACACAGCATCTCGGGGATGACAAGACCTGGGTACCAATTTCTACCCAAGCAGAACCACTCTGTGCAGCAACCCTCATCCCCTGAGAACTCTCCTCTCAGACAGAACCCACCTAGCAAGTGCTAGGCAAGTGCTCTACCACCTACTTACAGCCCTTGCCCCCCATTGGGATTTGGAGTGGGATGTATAATAGCTCTGTGATTGGCAGGAGGGGCAGAGGCTGAAAGAGCTAGGCAGCCATGCAAGACCAGGTGCTGTTCAGGCAGGAGGCTGCTGTGACTCAGGATCTGTAGCTCAGAGGAGAGCTGCTCTTGTGAGGTCCAGGGGTAGACGAGCAAGGAAATGCTAATGTTGATGGGTAGACACTGCCGGGACCATGGAGTGGTAGAGGAAGACTGTGTGGACCTCCTGTTGCTTGTACTTCCCAGCACGGTGAGTGCTCTGGCCTCCAGAGAGGACTCTGAGCCCAGTTCTAATGCTGCCCCTTTGCGCTCTGAGTCACAGTAACTTTCCAGAAGAATTAGCGGAACCCTGCTGAATGCTTGCCAGATACACTTTCTTTGAGGAAAGTCTGCTCTGCCTTTAAAACAGCAGATCCCGCTGTGAATGCAGACAGAACAGCTCTTGTTCTTAGCACCATAGCCATCCACCCATCCATGTTTGAACCATGCATTCATCCAACTATCCACACACTTGTACATTCATTCATGCATGTGTCATCCACCTACCCATCCATTCATGTATCATCAACCTACCCATCCACTCATGCATGCATTATCTATTTGCTCATCCATCCATCCATCCACCCACCCATATATGTGCCCATTGTCTACCCATGCATGCATGATCCAACCACCCATGCATGCATGCACTATCCACTGATCTATCCATTCACCCATGCATCTGTGCATCCATCCATGCACCATGCATGTAATAGATCTCTCCCACCTACCCACCTTTTCATCCATATATCTACATATAGGGCATGTCTTGTTCACAGGACCATGGCCACACATCCATCCACACATCCCATCACTCACCTACAAGCTATCATCACTCTCCCAGGCCTGCTAACTCCAAAAGAGAGCTATTCACAAATCACTCTTTCCTCTTGGAGCTCATTCATTCAGTGTTTGTCTTCACATTGGGCAGGTGAGTCAGTTCATGGCATTGCCCTGTCATTTCAGGCCCCTATCTCTGTATGCAGACAGTGTGGAAGGATGATTGATTAACTTGCTGTCTGGGCAAACTCTTGAGATGGTTAAGGAAAAGGTTCATGTCCCAGTGATAAGGACAGCCCGAAGGTGGCAGACTCTGTCCCTTTAGCATGAGGGTTAGTGGGAGCTCAAGACCACGGAGAAGCGGGTCTAAGCATAATCTGTGCTTGTCCACTAAAAACGGGGCTGCTATGCACTGAGCCACCTCCATTTTGCTGTTGGGCAGGGTTCGTAAAGTGTCCACTCTGCTCTACCAGGGATATTTTTACAACTTGAAGGACGCCATCTGAGGAATCTGTGTAGAAAAGCATTGCCTACCCATCCTGACCTACCTTAGTTAGCCCGTTTATTTGTTTTCCCACACCCCAGAGTGCCTTCCCTCGTCTTGTCAAGTCTCTGAAAATTAAGTGTTCTCTGCTTACGGTGCTTGGATGGAACTGGGCCAGATTCTAACTTACTCATTGGAATGCTCCTGTGTGTAGGGTGAGGCGCCCGTCCACTGGTACGTGCTTTCTCTTGTTAATCCCTCTTTCCTTAATCAAACTCACAGAGCCTTCACTGGCAAGCCCAGGAGGGCCAGAGGAAAGGGCTGTTTGGGGCTTGTGCTTCCCCACAAGCTTCCAATACCAGAGGCCACAGAACTGTGGCTCTTCATACCTGGATCTCTCTGTCACCCAAAGCTTCTGTCTTCAGAATGGTGAGACAGCAAACATTTCTTGATTAACCCACATTGACTTCAGTGGGTGGTAGTTAGGAACTCACTTGGAATGCTTTCCATCTGCCAAACACTGATAGACACTTTACTGTGTGTATTCATGTTCATGCTCATGTGTCCACAATGTAAGTGTGTGTGGAGGACAGAGGTACATCAGGTGTCGTTCCTCAAGTGCCATTCTCTAGTTCCACGAGGCAGAATTTCTCACTGGCCTGTAGCTAAGCAAACAGGCTAGACTGGCTGGCCAGTGAACCCCAAGGATGCTCTATTTACTTCTGCCTCCTTATGGTTAGGATTGTAAGTGGACACCACCATCTGCCCAGATTTTCCATGTGGGTTCTGGGAGTTGAACTCCAGTCCTCCTGTTTGTACAGCAAGTACTTTACCAACTGAGCCATCTCCTTGGTCTTTAGTGGACACCTGTGTGAGGACCTCACTGAGGTCTCTCCATTGCTGGTGAGATAGTTCCTATGCCCCTGTGCAAAGTAGGAAATTGAACATAGAACAGGTAGGCAGTTGGCTGAGCTGTCCCAGAGGTGTAAGTACAGAAACTGGAATTCACTTATCTACCAAAAGCAGACTTCAGAAAGACAGAAGGCGTATGAAGGAAATACCAGAACCCAGAGTTCATCAAGGCTTTTGCCTGTGGGTTTACTCCAACAACACTGCTTGATAGAAAACCCAGAGGCCACTTCAAATAGGAAACTGAGCTTACTACTTGCGGTTATTTGAATGAGAAAGTCCCCAAAGGATGGTATGTTCAAATGCCTGGTCCCCAGTTGGTGGAACTGTTTGGGAAGGATTAGGAGGCATGGCCTTGTTGGAGGAAGTGTCCCTGGGGGTGGGCTTGGAGGTTTCAAAAGCTCACACCATTCCTAGTTAGCTCTCTCTGCCTCCTTTTTATCCAGATAAGGATGAAAGCTGTCAGCTCCTCCTCCAGCACCATGGCTCCCCACCTGCCACCACGCTCCCACCATGATGGGGGTCGTGGACTCTATCCCTCTGAAACTGAAAGCCCCTAATAAACCCTTTCTTCTATAAGTTGCTTTGGTCACGGTATTTTATCACAGCGATAGAGAAGTAATTGAGACAGTATCTAAAGTGCTCTGTCCCGGGGACAGAGCAATGAGAGGAAATCTGTCTCCCTCACCTCTTATTTTCACCCCATAAAGCAGCAGCAGCACAGGCCAAGCTAAAAACCTTTATTACAGGATTGGATTCTTTAGAGCAGAGTTATTTTCGGCTTTGTTGTCCAAGTTCCTGCTAACATGAAAGAACGTTTGCTGGTGGTTTTAGCAGAAGCTCATCTGAACAAACAGGCTGCAGGTCATCAGAGGGCCGGAGGACCACATGTCTCGCTCCGGTGCTGATGAGGTGCAGGTGGGGATGCCCTCGCCCTAGGATCTTGCTGCTTCCTCTCCTGTCCTGTGCCCTATGGGCTTCTATGGCCCAAGTGACATGTGTAGCTGTCCTTAGGGACTGAGAGGTGGCCTGGGTCCTGCCCAGACTTCTTCAGAGTAAAATCTAAGCCCACACCCTTTCCTTGCCTCTACTTTTGTGTATATTGTAGAAGCATCTAGAAGAAATGTGGTGTGGATGGAAGGCAATAATAATATTAGCAGCTACTATTGGGGGGGTGTTAAAATTATGTGTGTTTATGTGTGTGTATAGGCATATATGTGCATGCATGTGAAGGCCAGAGATTGGCATGGGATAATTTCCTCAGTTGCTCTCCCAAACATATTTAATTGAAAATAAATTTTCTTTGTACAATATATTCCAGTAATGATTTCCCTTCCCCTCACTCTTCTGAGATCCTCCCACCTCTGCACCCACCTAGCTCCTTGACTTCTTTCTCTCTCCCTTTAGAAAACAAATAAGCAAACAAAAACCCAAAAAAACAGAATTTTAAAAAAGCACAACACAACAACAACAATAACACACACACACACACACACACACACACACACACACACACACACACACACCCAAATCCATAAAAACAGAAAGTCAGGAACCAAAAATATAAGCAAAAGACCAGTAAGATAAAAAATGATCACACAAAGCAATATGAGATAAAATTCTACAAAAATACCATTAAGTTTGTTTTGTGATGGTTATCTACTTCTGAGCATGGGTCCTGCCCTAAAGTGGTTTGTGTACACAGTGAGACTTCATTGGAGAAAACTAACTTGTCCTTTGCAAGCGATTGCAATTGAAGATATATTGCTTCTTGGTTAGAGATGGGAGCGCTCATTCCCACTTCCCTCTCAGCACTGGGACCCCATCTGGCTTGAATCTCTGCAGGCCCTGTGCATGATGCCACAGTCTCTGTGAGTTTATTTGTGTATCAGCTGTATCTGGGAGACAATTCTAGAGAGTTTTGAATTTCTTTCATAATTTCTGTCTTGGCACATTTTTTATTCACTAGTGAGTTGTTCAGTTTCTATGAGTTTGTAAGCCCTTTGTTGTTTCTGTTGTTGTTGATATCTAGCTTTAACCCATGATAGTCAGATGGTGTCTGTGATGGCTATTGTTGGTTGTCAACTTGACTACATCTGGAATTAACTAAAACCCCAAAATGGAGGGTTTTAGTTAATTTAATTTAGTTAATCAAAAAACCTGTGAGGGATTTTTGCTTAATTTGGAGTGAGAAGATCCACTTCTAATCTGGATCTTTGAGGTAGGAAGACACATCTTTAATCCAGATCTTTTGAGCTGGGGAAACCCACCTCTCATCTGGGCCACATCTTCTGCTGGAAGCCTAGATAAAGACATGGAAGAAGGAAGCTTTTGCTCTTTGCCTGCTTGCTCTCACCTTGCGAATAAGTCTATTCCTTCACTGGCATTGTATTTCATTTTGCAGAATTTGTAAGATTAAAGTATGTACACCATACCATTGACACTTATTCAGGATTTCACTGGGCAACTCCTATGAGTTCTGAAAAGGCTGATTCTGTGATTACACACCTATTAGAAGTTATGGCCATCATGGAAATACCTGTACAAATCAAGACAGATAATGCCCCAGCATATGTCTCCAATAAAATGAGACAGTTCTTTGCTTATTACAATATAAAGCATGTTACAGGTATACCACACAATCCCACAGGCCAATCAGTCATAGAAAGATCCAATCGAACTTTAAAGGATATGCTAAATAAACATCAACAGGTAACACTGACTCCTAGAAATAGAGTGCATAGTGCTTTATTAACCTTGAATTTTCTCAATGCTGATGAGAAAGGAACAACAGCTGCGGAGAGACATTGGACGACAAACAAAACTCCTGAGCTAAACCAACCGGTTTATTTCAAAGATGTGTTGACCTCAGAATGGAAACCTGGATATGTCCTACGTTGGGGAAGGGGTTTTGCTTTTGTTTCCACAGGAGAAGAAAAGCTATGGATACCAACAAAATTAATAAAAATTCGATTTGAACAGGAGAAACCCCTTGATGAGGAGAAATAAAAGATCACCCACCAATGTGACATCTCCTCAGGTTGTAAGAAAAATTTAACAATCAAAGGTTGGGGTAGGCTTCTGTTTTTGTCTTTCCAGGATAATGGAAATACCCATCTTCCAGAAATCATAAGGCCTTGGATATCCGGATGTTTACAGCAGGAAAAAAGAATCTATTGGTACCAATCTACACAGACAATCTCTGAAGTCTCCAGAAGGAAGATGGGGCCCCAACAACAACAACTCTACTCAATCCAGAATGATACCTTGGTAATCATCATCATACTACACTTCTTGCCAGAATTTCAGACAATCTTACCCATTACTCTAAGAGTTACTACAGAATCTACAGCTAGTCTGACTGAGATTACCTATCTGAGCTTTCTCACAATACCCAACAGAGATACCATCGCCCCCTAAACAGCAGGAAGCAATTCTAAGAAAACGACGCCCCTTATCCCTTGGGTTTCATATTTCTCAGGGTTATGGATAATGGTTCTAGGGTTGGGGGGTAGAAGAAATGGTCAAACTCGGTACTCTCCTTAAGGAAACAAAATATGTCTCAAAAAAAAAAAAAAAAGGAAAAGAAGAAATGGAATGGATATGTATAAGATATTATGGTAGACTATCACATACATTAGTAAACAAATTCAGCAATATAGCAGCCTTTGCACTGTTATGAATTCTTATATGTTGATACAAATATAAACTTTTTATATTCCTATTTAAGATAATTTGTATATTGATACAAATATAGAACTATGTTTGTTATATTGTACACATATTTTTACTCTTATTTGAAATATTTGTATATTGATACAAATGTAAATTTATGCCTGTCATACTGTATGTATGTTCTACTTCTGTTTAAGATATTCTGTATACTTATATATATTTAGGATTATTATCATATTGCATATTGCACTATACATTCCTACCTCTGTTAAAGATATTTTGTGTATTGTCACAATTTGAAGTCATTGTCCTTTTACTGTACAATTACTTACAGACTGTTTGCCTTATTTATAGGAAGCCTTAGTCCTTAGGCTGTTTAGGTAGATGAGACTTACAGAGTTATTGTCACCTATGCTTGTCACCTCTATAATTATGTTAGTTAGGTTATCCAGATTTATAAATACATAGGTCAGATGGACAGGTAATTTTCAACCACTTCATGGACCTAGAGAATATGGCATTTAAATAATTTGGAATTCTGTTGACGTGAGACACAATTGCTCCTGGCAGCACCAATTTGATCCCGAGAGAATGTTGGGCTTCTAAGACATTTCCATTTGGAAGTTTGTCTTCTTGGCACAAAATGGCCTACTGGGCAAAGAACTGCCCTTGCCTCAACTGCTGACAGTACAAATGCTGTCCTTTCTGGACAAATGGGACACAAGGAAAACGACCACTGTACTTTGCCAAGACAGGGTAAGATGGTCTTTCAGAATTCCTGCTTCTGAAATGGTCTGTCAGATACTCTAGGCCTGTAGCCAATTTGAATGCACCAACGATACTGAGAACCGTTAGGTGACTGTCCAGGCTGCTAGCTGTCTCTGTCTACTCTTGCAAGACTCCCGAAAGTTGCTTGCGTCCTTCTCCCATTTCTCAGGTATTATTATATTCCTTCTCAGGTCTTTGATGAGGTTGGAGATTAACAGTTATAGTTACAACTTAGTATATATACATATATAATATCTTAGATAAAATATATTATATATTAGACTCAGGTTCTTTAGGATAGGATACCTTTTGAAATGATCTTTGTAACATGCCACCTACCCATGCTCTAGACTTCCCTGGATTTTACTATGTGTTTTTTGCTTGATATTGTTTGCACTTACTGTAATTCCAACTTATCTGAGTCATTATCCCTCATTACTCCTGGACAATATTTGATAACCATCTCTTTGTGTATAATCTTGTATTAGGTTAAAACTTTCTTATTTAGACAAAAGGGGGAGATGTAGTGGGTAGCCATCCCAGCATTGGCCTGGAAGTTTCAACCCCCATTGAGGCTTCAGTAATGATCACGCCCACAAGGCGGGGCAGAGGAAGGAGCGGAGGACAGAGGAGCAGGAGGAGGTGGTCTCTTGGTTCCGGGACGCGGGACACTAGAGGTGGACCGAGCAGAGTTCTCCAGAGAACACCGCCAGACTACCCTATACCTTTGCCTGCAACCTACCCCTTCATTTGTAAGTTACCCCACAAAATAAACCTCCCTTTTAACTACGTGGAGTGGCCTTAATAATTTCACCAATACCTACTTCTTTGGATTCCAGCATCTCATGAATGCTGTGAATGATTGATTGACAAATAAAACACTGGTTAGCCAGTAGCCAGGCAGGAAGTATAGGCAGGACAAAGAAAGAGGAGAAGTCTGGGAAGTGGAAGGCTGAGGCAGAAAGATGCTGCCAGCCGCTGCAATGAGGAGCAGGATGTAAAGTACTGGGTAAGCCACAAGCCACAAGGCAAGATATAGATTAATAGAAATGGGTTAATTTAAGATAGAAGAACTAGATAGCAAGAAGCCTGAGCCATTAGGCCAAACAGTTTAAGTAATATAAGTCTCTGTATGTTTACTTGGGGGATGAGAGTGGGAGAGATTTGTCCTGACCATGGGCCAGGCAGGACCAGGAAAACTTCAGCTACACGTGAATACTAGATGAGACATCTAGCCTTGTAGATTCTGAGAAACTACTGGATTCTTGGACTTTCCATTCATAGTCACACCATTGTTGGATTAGCTGGACCACAGCCTGTAAGTTACTCTAATAAATCTGCTTTCTATAGAAGTATATAGACAGGTTCATACCTTAAGTTCTATTACTGTAGAGAACCCTGACTAATACAATGTTTTAGTTAGGGTTACTATTGCTGTGATGAAACACCATGATCAAAAGCAACTTGAGGAGCAAAGAGTTTATTTCACTCACTCATATAACAGTTCATCATCAAAAGCAGTCAGGGCAGGAACTCAAGCAGGACAGGAACCTGAAGGCAGAGACTGAAGCAGAGGCCATGGAGGAGTGCTGCTTCCTGGCTTGTTTCCCATGGCTTGTTCAGCTTGTTTTCTGACAGAACCCAGGACCACCAGCTTGAGAGTGGCCCCACTCACAATGGCCTGAGCCCTCCCATTGATTAAGAAAATGCCCTACAGCTGGATCTTATGGAAGCGTTTTCTCAAGGAGGCCCCCTCCTCTCTGATGACTCTAGCTTGTGTCAAGTTGACATAAAGCTAGTCAGTACAGATAGGACAAGGGTGTTACTTAAATTTTCTTATTTCTGTTGGGACTTGTTTTGTGTCCAAGTATGCAGTCAATTTTGAAGAAGGTTCCATGAGCTGCTAAGAAGCAGGTATATTCTTTTGTGTTTGAGTGAAATGTTCTATAAATATAGATTAAGTCCATTTGGTTTATATCATTTAGCTCCAGCATTTCTGTTTGGTTTTTATCTGCATGACCTGTCTATTGACAAGAGTTGGGTACTGAAGCCACTCACTATTACTGTGTGAGGGTCAATATGTGATTTTAGCTGTAATAGTGTTTTTTTTTTTTTCATGACCTTGGGTGCCCTTATGTTTGAGGCATAGATAGTAAGAATTACAATGTCTTCTTGGTAGTTTTTTTTTCTCTGAGTTTGAAGTGTCCTTCCCTATCTTTTCTGATTGGTGTTGGTTTGAAGTCTATTTTGTAAGACATTAACATGGCTACACTGGCTTGCTTCTGAGGCCCATTTGACTAGAAAAACTTTTTCTACTCTTTTAAAGGCCCTGTGGTGATGTCTATCCTTGATGTTGAGGTATGTTTCTTGGATGCAGCAGAAGGGTGGATCCTGTTATCATTTCATGTTTCCATTCCTTTAGTCTGTGTCTTTTTATTGGAGATGGAGACCAGTGATATTGAGAGAGTTTCAATGAGCAGCATTCATCCGCTGTTTGTTGTCTTGTCCACAGCTTTTCCTGTGGTGAGCTAGCTTGTCACATGTTAAGTCACTTTTCAGTTTGGGCCAGAGGCAGGACCTCATGTGTCTGTGAAGATCTTGATGTGCTGAGTGTGCTGCTCCCCAGTAGAACTTGGACGCTGCCATTTGCATTTGCTCCATGTTCAGCCCAAGAAAGGTGTGGAAGCCACCTAGGGGCTGGGCTCCAAATTAATCCTGCACCATGGAGGCCTCTGGGGGAAGCTGGCTGTTTCCTTTCTCCCATGGTCAAATGATTCACAATGACTAGTCCCCCAGGCCAGGCCCCTTTCTAGCAATGATCCCTGAGATCCTGGCAGAGTTTGTGGGAGAGCTTGCAGTCAGAGATATGAGGCTGTCGAGCTTGGGATCCTCCAAACAGACTGAGGCCCCAAACCTCTCATGTCCTTCGGAAAAGCATGCTTGGGATAACCAATTCCTCAGATCTGGTCCTCAGAATGCAGAGCTTCAGGAGGACCTGAGGAGCAATGTAGTGTGCACTTAGGAGGCTGAGGCAGGAGGATTTTGAGACCAGCCTGGACTACATAATGAAATCACCAAGAAGTAGTGTGGGACATGGGCCAGAAATCTGCATTTTAACAGGAATGGATTCAGGCACACCTGTCTCTCCCCATGAGAAACTCTGGTTGTTGGTGGCTGTGGTGGTTGTCAACTTGACTACATCCAGAGTTAACTAAAACCCAAGCAGCTGGGCACACCTGAGAGGGACTTTTTTTCTTAATTAAATAATTTGACGTGGAAAGATTCTTTTAATCCAAATCTTTTGAAGTGGGGAGATCCACCTTTAATCGGGGCCATGGGAGAAGGAAGCCTTTTCTCTCTGCCTGCTTGCCCTCACTCTCACTGGCAAGTCTGTTCCTTCACAGGCATTAGAGCCTACTGCTTTGGGATTCTTGTGTAGACTGAAGACCAGATGAGACATCCAGCCTCATGGACTGAACAACTACTGGATTCTTGGACCTTGTTGATAGGCAGCTGCTGTGGGATGGTCTGTATGTCAAATGTGCTGCTATGATTGGTTAATAAATAAAATACTGATTGGCCAGTAGCCAGGCAGGAAGTATAGGTGGGACAAGCAGAGAAGAGAATTCTGAGAAGTGGAAGGCTGAGGCAGGGAGACACGGCCAGCCGCTGCCATGACAACTGAGATGTAAGGTACCGGTAAGCCATGAGCCACATGGCAAAGTATAGATTATTAGAAATGGGTTAATTTAAGATATAAGAAGTATATAACAAGAAGCCTGCCACGGCCATACAGTTTGTAAGCAATATAAGTCTCTGTGTGTTTACTTGGTTGGGTCTGAGCAGCTGTGGGACTGGTGGGTGAGAGGGATTTGTCCTGACTATGAGCCAGGCAAGGACCAGAAAAACTCCAGCTACAGGCAGCCATGGTTGGATTAGCTGGACACCAGCCTGTAAGCCATTCTAATAGCGTGTGTGTGTGTGTGTGTGTGTGTGTGTGTGTGTGTGTGTGTGTATGTGTGTGTGTATGTGTATGTGTGTACGTGTGTGTATGTGTGTGTGTGTACGTGTGTGTGCATGTGTGTATGTGTGTACGTGTGTGTATGTGTATGTACGTGTGTGTATGTGTGTGTGTATGTGTGTGTGTACGTGTGTGTATGTGTGTGTACGTGTGTGTACGTGTGTGTGTACGTGTGTGTATATGTGTGTGTGTATGTGTGTGTGTGTACGTGTGTGTATGTGTGTGTGTACATGTGTGTGTATGTGTGTGTGTGTGTGTGTGTGTGTGTGTATTATTCATTCTAAAAGTTCTGTTATTAGAACCCTGACTAATACAGTTTTACCAGTTTTGAGGTAAACTCAGGGCCTCAGCTGTCTAGAGAAGTGGTAATACCGGCTGCTGGCCCTGTCCTGGTGAAGAGTCAATGGCAGACCTGCTCCCTGTCACCTGGGGCTTTAGGGGATGGGAAGCAGCTCCCCAGCATGGTACAGTTCAGGCCACTGAGTCTTCCAGGGGTGGCTTGTGTCTGAGACGTTGAGATGCCTGGTTAGAACCTGCCTCTGCCCATCTCTCCTGGGGAAGTAACAATGAGTTTGTCTTACACTTCACTGGTGACTGGGTTTCTCCTTAGGCATGCCATTTGTCTGGAGAGCTGACTTCCATCATGTCACATGGGCCAATGAATCTGTAAGGCCCCATGAAGTTGCCACGATCTGGTGGCCACTTCAGCACCCAGCCAGGACCTGAGCAAGACTCCCTTCCTCCCTGAAGGCATGGAGGTGGTCACTCAGGATGACCCTGACTCTTATTTCTCTGTTGTCCCATGGTTTGGGATACCTGGGACCGATGACAAGTCCTTCTCATGAGTACACAATTCCAAAAAATAATAGAAGTCCTCAAATACCAGAGACTTCTTGGAAACCACTGGCTTTAGCAGCCGAGGGGCTCTTCAGCCTGGCAGGGCATTGTCATACTGAGGGTGACCAACTGTCTCTTCTTGTTCAGGACATAAGACTTTCAGTGCTAAAGCCAGGACAGTCCTGGATGGCTAGGCGCATTAATGACCAGAGATGTTCCCTTCCATATACCACCCCATGACCTGGAGGTTCTTCTCCCAGCCCTGTACCCCAAAGATGCCTCGCACCTCCCCCACAGTCTCCTGTTCTTTTCCTGTGACTCCGGGCACACTTTGTTGAAGGGGCGTTTGCCGGCACTTGGATTCTTCAGGCCAAGACTTCCACGATAGAAATAACTCAGTGTCCTATTCATCATGTGTCCCTTGGGGCCTGGCACAGAGCCTGGAGCCTGTGGAGAGGTTGAGAAATACATCCTGTGTCATGCATGATCTCATCCTATCACCATAGCAACAGATAGCCCAAAGGCCAGGAGGGTGGTTCCAGTCCTCGACAAACCTCAGACTGGGTGCCCAACTCATCTGCAACACGGGGCACTGACCAAGAAACCACCGTTATGTCCTCACTGTTAATCTA
The DNA here is from genome assembly GCF_903995425.1 of Onychomys torridus. NCBI lineage: Eukaryota > Metazoa > Chordata > Mammalia > Rodentia > Cricetidae > Onychomys > Onychomys torridus. The sequence continues at coordinate 106,217,152 of NC_050443.1, read as the reverse complement.
GAAAGAGCAGCGCCCATCCCATAAAGCTCTCAACAAACTTAAAAATAACAACAGAATGACACACTCCCAGCTGGCCTTTGCTGTAAATCAGCAGCTGTCAACCCCAGCTGCATCTTAGAATCACCTGAAGTTTGACAAATCCTGGTGCCCAGGCTTGATCCAAGACTACCAGGGCCTAGGTACAGGATTAGTGCTTCGTGTGTGTGTGTGTGTGTGTGTGTGTGTGTGTGTGTGTGTGTGTGTGTGTGTCTGTCTGTCTGTCTGTCTATGTCTGTGTGTCTGTCTGTCTGTGTCTGTCCTCAAGAACGCTATCTACCTCCTTTGAGACAGGACGACTCACTGGAGTTCCCAATTAGGTGAGACTGGCTGGCCAGGGAGCCCCAGGGGCCCTGCCGTGTCTACCTTCTCAGGGCCGGTATTACAAGCACACAGCACATCCAGATTCCGGTGGGGGCTGAGTTTTGAACTCAGATGCTCATGATGCAATGCGAGCATTTTACTACTAGCTAAGCTATCCCCTTGGCTGTGCCCACCTTCTTCCCTTGAGACAGCCTTTTATGTACCCTAGGTTGGCCTTTCAAATATGCTACGTAGCTGAGGATGACCTTGAATTTCTGATCCTTCTGCTTTCATATCCTAAGTGCTGGGATTCCAGGTGTGTGCCATCTCACCCAGTTCCTGTGGTGCTGGGGACCAAACCCAGGACTCTGTACATGCTACAGAAGCATTCTGCAAACTGAGCAGCCCCAGCCCTGGACCTGTACTTTTCTTTCTCCTTGGGTGATTCCAAATGGGCAGACAGCTTTGAGAGCCAGGACTTTGCCTGGCATTCCCTGCAGTGCCTCCTGGGCCTCCTCTCAGGTGGAGTTTGCAGCATTTATTGACTTAATCTTCCTAGTGTCAGAAAGCATTTCCTGGTCAGCCCCATGATGTGGCTTCTCTGGTGGGTGATCACGGACGCCGTTCAGAACCAGCAGGAAGTCCTGGCTCCCTACACCTGCTGCCGCCTCCTACCCTGATGGTCAGAGAACCTTCACCTACAGGAAGATGCTAGAGATGCGGCACTATGCCTCATTTCCTCAGTGCTGTGCTAACAACTGATTAACAGCCGGAAGAGGGGTCTTGGAAATCTCTGATTTGTTTTATTGGACAATTACTGTGGGGTCAGCATCCCCATCCTGGTCTGTGGCAGGCTCTCATCCTTCAGTGACTGAGCAGAGGGCTGGGAAGAAATGGGTACCACATCTGCCAACTTGGACAAGTGGTGACAAGGCAGTTCCAATCCTCCATGCTCACGTAGCTTCCACGGGCATTGCTTGGCTCCATCCCCCAATGCCTGCCAGGGGTCCTCAATCTGTGGGGACTTTGCAGGTTCAGAGGCACAAACAGGCCTTGATGGGTGGTTCTTTTTTGGACTTCTGATTGTGAGCCTGGGGTATACAGACCTAGTGAGGCATCTTTAAGGAGAATATTGATTCAACTAGGCAGTGGATGCTCAGTTAAACTGAATTGCATGTGGTGGTCCTCTGTTCAGGACAGCATTTTCCACTGAGGTCTCATGTCACCCTCCAGTGTCTCTGGCAGGTTCGGGGAGGGAGGTGTCTTGGGCTTCATTGGCATATGAGGAGACTGAAGGTTGGTGGGGACTTGTCCCAGTCCCCCATACATGGGAGAGCCCCCCAAGTCTCTGGACAACGAATGTGGGGCTCCTGAGCTCATACCTCTCCTATATTTTCTGACATCGATATCTGTAGCACTGCCACAAAGTAAGCAGAGTATAGGAAGGGGCAGTGGGCAGTCTTTGGTGCCCTATAGGAGCAGGATTAGCTGATTTAGGTCCCAGGTGAGGCACCACCCTGGGGAGTCAGCAAGCATGGCCAGTAGCAGTGGTGGTTGCTCACATCTGGAACGAAGGGAGGATCCAACGTCCCAGCCTCCAGGCACTTCAAGTTTATGTTCCCAAAGAATGAGTGCTTCCTGACCTCAGCAGCCTCTTCCTCCTGGCAGCCCAGCCTCTGCTTTGAGACGAGCAGCCGTGATAGGAGGGTCCCATGAGACTGTGAGGTTGGGTCTCCCCATCTCCTAGAGGCCAGAGGGCAAAGGAACACCTGTGGCTGTGGCCTCTCCAAGGGTCCCTCCTCTCTCGCCTCCCCACTGTCACCTCCTAGAACTCACAGTCTGGAGGGGGGGGGGTCTCCCCGAAGAGAAGAACTGAGGTAGCAGCAGGGCAAATACCAGATCTTGTAAAACACCAAGCCACGCCCTCAGTCACCCGTGGTGCCCCATCAGGTCAGTGACTCAGGTTGGTGCCCACGACTGAGCTTCTCTTCTGTATCTAATTTTTTAATATTTACTTATTAATATGCATGGATGGATGTGCCACAGCATGTGTGTGGAGGTCAGAAGTCGGCTTTGTGGGGTTGGTTTTGTCCCTCTACCGTACGCATGGGTTCCAGGAGCTGAACACAAGTCACCAGGTCTGTGTGAGAAATGCCCTACCTGCCGAGCCATCTCTCCCTCGCTGGGCTAATCTTTTCCTGAGGGAAGGAACTGGGTTGTGCTGTCTCCATCCCAAGAAACACAAATGATAAAAGGCTGTGCAGTGGCTGAGCCTGCCATCGCCGCCCCAGAGCCCGCAGCGCTGGCAAATTGGTAGCATCATCAAGGAAGGCAAGGTGAGAGACAGGTTGAGAAGCAGGACTGGGCTGCACATCGGCTCCTGCCAGGCAGGGTTGGCAGCTCGTTAAGACTTCTGCTTTCCCCAAGGAGTGCCAGGAAACCAGGTGTTTAATGTGAAATCTCTTCATTTGAAAAGTTGGCTGTTAACTGTTTCTAAGGTACTATATACAGGTGGAACAAAACACCCGCCCACCGTGTTAGCAGTTTGCAAGCATATTAGCTGGAAAGAAGGTGTGGATGGATGGGAGGAGAAGGCACCGTAGGTTCCTGGAGGGGGAGGGCTACAAGTGAGTTGGGATGACTGGGAGCGCTCAAGAGAGCCTGGGCACGGTCCAGAGACGGGCTCAGTGGGGACCTAAGGATGGTACACGTCCCGGCCTCAGGATTGGATCCAGGGAACAGAGCAGTCAGATGTGTGACCTTCTAGACCTCAAGGAGCAAGGCTGCCAAGATGGATGGAGACCAGCTTCCTGGCTATTGGTGTAGCTGCCTCCAAGGTTCATAGGTCAGGCTCGGCAGTAGCCTGAGTCTAACCCATGAGAAGAGTCAGGGAGGGTGGCCTGATTAAGGTTCTGTGGGTGAGGAGGTCCAGACCACAGTCCCCAAAGACAGAGCAAGGCTTGAGGCTTCTGGCGGTTTCTCCCAGTACCATGGATGAGGGTACAACCATGTGACACTTAGCAGCCACAGGCCAGTGTCAGGTCAGGCCACCGCCTTTCCCTTGGTGCCCACAAGGTGGCAGCAGAGGGACAGCAGTGTCCCTGTTGGCCTTGAAGTGGCAGTTTAGTGGGCCTGGAGAGGTGCAGGGAGGGGTAGTCGTGAGGGGTCACCTTTGTTTCATTCTCTCATTATGTCCATGTCCCTGTCGAGGTCTCTTGAAACCCTGACCTAAGACATCAGTGGTACACTTGATGGTGGCCGTGGTGCCCTGTTCACAGGCTTATCGGACTGTACAGACAGCTGACCCCGGTATCATCCAGTATTGCTGGCAGCCATCTCTCCACACCCCTGACTTCTGCCGCCTGCTAGTCCAGTTCCCCACCTTGACTCTACTACAGTGACTGTTTGGAGATGCAGAGGTCGTGGGGTTGGGGTTATGACACATGTTACAGGCCATTCTTCACCGCGCCTTTTACACACATGTCACTGATGGAGCCACGCTCCTCTTCTCCTAGACTTAATCAGATGGCAGATCCAGCCGCAAAGCCATCCTGAAGCTCTATGACACAGAAATGAAGTCAGTGAGAGGAAATGACCAGGCAGGGTGGCTGCAGGAAAGGGGTCCCTGGGCACGAGGGAGCTAAGCCCCAGGGTTCTCTGGCCCTTCGAGGGTAGAAGCATAGCCGCTTCCCTTCAGACTTTCAGCCCTGGCCCTCCCTAAGTTCCAGTCTGGACTTGGACCTGCCCAAGGCCACTTGGGGATGCAGAGATGGAAGAGGAGGGATCCCTTTCAGGCTGGATTGCTCATTTGCTGCTCCAGGAACAATGGGGCTCCAAGAAAAGGTAGCCTATGGCCTTGCACAGGTGTGGAGCTGGGCACCCAGGCCCTCCCTGCCTCTGTGTGGTTGGGGTTGACATCAGAGGACAGCTGCCTGTGGTGAGCCAGGCAGGAGCAGGAAGTGGCTGATTCCACATAACATCAAAGGAAGGGCCCAAGGACCAGCATTAGAGCAGTGCCCATCCCACCTGGGGGCGGAGCACTCCACAGAGGACTTGATGGTCACCTCTACTCCTTCCTCCCTCTGGCTGTCCAGCATCCAGACCTGGCCCATGCCACTCCAGCCAGTCCAAGCCTCATGTATGTTCCGCCCATTCGCTGATGCTGTCACACAGAACCTGAGCTGTGACCAGCTTTCCACATAACAGATGGAAAATTAGAAGATATTCAAGACTCCGAGGACATCACCATCTCCTATAGTTCTTGGCCTTAAGCCAGGATCTGGGGTCCAGAGCTTAAGGAATGGGAGGCCTAAGTTCAAGGGCAGGGCCTTGCTTGTGAACCAAGAATCCTTTGATGACTTCCCCACACCTACATGGATGTTCACTCAACCCCCATCCCTTGGTTTATGGAGTAACCCTGCCCAACACGCCAGGATTCCTCCAAGAACTTTCTGACCATCCCTATCCTGGAGGAGCATCAACCATTCTGGTGTGGAGGGCTATACTATCCACAGCTTCGTTCATCCTGTTCCTTTCCCATTCAGCATGTCTGGTGCACTGAGCACAGATTGGGGCCACCTCTGGGCAGTAGCCTTTGGCCAGTATCTTCTAGCTTGCCTTCTCCTTACAGCCTTGGAATGGTGACTGACCCTTGATCATCTCGCAGACGAGACAGCCCAGGCTCCAGTAGTCAAGGCTCAGGCCATATTGCTGGCTTCTCAGGACATCTGGCTCTGAGGATGGGGGTGGGGGGATAAAGAGAGTAAGGGCCAATTGGCAGCAGGATGCACCCCAAGCATGCTGGCCAGTGCTGCTCCTCAACCTGGCACACCCAAGACTGAGGGAGTTCTCACAGAAGGTCTGGAGTCTTGGGCCAGGGTAATCTAACTTCCAACCTCCAACTGCCACCCAGCAGGTGCTGTAAACACCACTAGGTCCAGAAAGCCATCCCTCATTGGAGCTTCACTGTGTTCAAGGGTTCTGACCGTGGTCTCAGAATTCTTACCAAGGTGATGGTGTCTCCCCAGACAGAAGGTGCACAGCAGCGTTCACTACTGTGTCCCAGTGACAAACAACACGCCCACAAATAGAATTGCTGCACACATATTTGTTTCAGTGAAGAAGTGTTTACCTACCTCAAAGATTACGTTCAATCTACCTGGACTTTGAACCATCCCTTGGGGGTGGAATGGGGCCTGGAGATGGCTCAGTGGTTAACAGCCCTCACTGGCTGCTCTTCTAGAGAACCAGGGTTTGATTTCCAGCAACCACATGGCAGCTCACAACTGTAGGTAACCCCAGTTTCAAGGCATCCAAGACCCTTTTCAGGCTTCTGTGGGCACCAGGAACACACATGGTAAAATATCCACATACATAAAAAATAAAAATACATTAAAAAAATCTCTTACTTCATCCTCCCTACCATTTTAACAAAGTGACTTGCAGATTCTCCACGGAAGTACAAAAATGAGAGCTGCATGTCTTGAGGCCAGCCAGAGGCATGCACCTGTGACATGCACTGGTGGGCATGTGACAAAGTCTGCACAGACAAAGCACACAGCACTGTGTCCAGAAGGAGAGCATGTAAAGATGTAAGTGGATGTCCATGCAGGTGCATGAACAGGTGTATCTAAAGCTATCTATCTATCATCCATCTGTCCATCCACCTCCCAACCATTCATCACCTCCCCGGTATCTATCCATCCATCCATCCTATGTCCTGTCTGACACATTTCTCTGTAAGAATTCACATGGACTCCATACCTAGGCTTTCCATGTCCTGCTCCAGAGTCTAGCCTGGTGAGCACCCCCACCACTTGATCTGGTTTTCTGCAACTTGCCAGATCTAGCCTGGGTCCTATAGCCAGTGCCTTGGCCTAGTGTAGCCACACAAGCCCTGCAGTAGGCACCTCTAGGTTTTCCTGGGGCCCCACATCCCCTGCCCTGGCCTAGTCCCACCACCTCCTTCTGCACTGAGCCAAATTTTAGGCTTCTTCCAGGACCTGCCCTATCTGTATCCACCCTACAGGACTTTTGCACCACCTCCACCACCTCACTCAATATCCAAACATCCCAGGTTCCCCTCCAAGATCTAGCCTGGTGACTATATCCATGTCTTTTCTGCAATCTAGAAGCTTTAGCCTAGGTCCCAGAAAGAATGCACCAGCCTAGTTTGGCTTTCCCTGCCTCCACTGTAGAGGAGCTTTAGGCTTGAGCCAGCATCCTCCATACCTATCCCCCATACCACAGGATTCTCCCACTGCATATCCAACCTTTCCACTCAGACCTGTTCACCCCCACACTTCAGGTTTGGATCAGGAAACATATCCTGTGTACCAGCCCAGCCACCCTTGCCCACATGACTACATTCCTTCAGGCCATTTCCAACCCCTAGACCTACCCCACTCCCACATCTCTTCTCCCTCACCTAGTTCCATTCAGAACAAATTGAGAACTAGCAAAGCAGCCCACATGCCTGCATCTCATCACAGGATTGCCAACAACATGAAGGATTAAGCCAGCATCTTCTCTCCAGAACCTGCCAGTCCTGTAGAAATGTTTGCTGATTAGAAGTACCTAAATTAACTCCAGGTCACAGCATTTAAAAGAACCATCATAAATATCACCAAGGAATTTAAGGAGTTTGAAGAAGACACAGGGACACAGTGCAGTGAAATCAAGGAGAAAGAGCTTAAGATGAATAAAGGCCTGAGTGATGCCCGAGAAAACACAAGCATGAGGCTGATGGAAATGATGGAGACAATCCAAGAATTGCAAATGGAATTCAATCAGGAGATAGAAACTGAAAAGGACTCAAGATGAAATGAAGATGGAACTGAAAATCCAATAATCCAACCGGAAAGCTCTCAGGAAAGACAAGTCAAATAATCAAACTGGAGACTGAATATCAGGTCTACAGAATAAATATAATATAAATAGACGATCAAGATCAAATAAAAAGGGAGCATAAAAAAATTAAAAACACAGCAAATGAGCACACAAGGAATGTGGAACACCATGGAGAAGGGGAACAGCCTTTGAATTATAGGCATAGATGAGGGCAAAGAGTACCAAGTCAATGGTATAGAGCAGACCTTCAGCAAGATCATAGGTGAAAACTTCCTCAAACTAAGGTAAGACACACTCATAAAAATTCAAGAAGCACACAGAATCACAACAAACAAGACCAGAACAGAAAATCCCTGCAGCATATCCTAGTGGAAACACTAAGTGTAATAACAAAGGAAGAGTTTGAAAGCTACAGGAGAAAAGGCACAAGTCACATACAGAGGAAAACCCAGCAGAATAACAGCTGATTTCTCAATGGAAACTTGGAAATCCAGAATGGCCTGGGAGCAATACATTTTAAATCTTCAAAGACTATGACAGCCAACCAAGGCTAATATTCCCAGCAAAACTATCTGCCATGATTGAAGGAGGAAGAAAAAATTTCCATGACATAATCAGCCTAAAAAATTATATCAAACAAACCAAACGTAAGGAGAATCTAGGCAGCATTATTTCAGGCTGGTGAGAGGAAGGAACACAGCAGAGAGGCTGTGTAAGAAATACAAAGCCACAATTATTAAAACACAAAATACCACAGAGAACAAAACACCCCAAATCAACAACATGATGACCACAATTAACACAAAACTAAGTAGTACCTTTAAATATCAAAGGCTTCAGTTTTCCAATCAAAAGACACAGACTGACAGAATGGATCAAGAAACAAAATCCACCGACCTGCTGCTTACAAGAAATACAGCTTAGTTTTAAAGATAGGTGTCACTTTAGAGTAAAAGATGGGCTACAATAGTTCAATCAAATGAGATGGTACCAGGAAGCAAAATAGACTTTAAACTAAAACTAATCAGTGGAGATAAAGTGGGACTCTTCATTTTAACCAAGGGAGCAGTTAACCAAGAAGACACTACTCTAATAAACATGCACCAAACTCTGGAGCACCCAATTAATTAAAAAATGTACTGTTGGAGTCAAAGACAGAGATTGACAACAAACCATTTATATTAGGTGATTTCAATAGCCAACTTTCCCCTAATAGACAGGTCCTCTGGACGAAAATTAAACAGAGAAACAACAGAATTAATTAACATCATACATCAAATGGACTCAGCAGATATTTACAGAATATGCCACACAAATAACAAAGAATACGCATTCTACTCAGCAATGCATAGAAGCTCTTCTAAAATAGACCACATTTTAGGATACAAAACAAATCTTTACAGATTCAAGAAGATTGAAATCACTCCTTGTATCCTACTTGACCACAGTGCAATAAAACCTAAAATTGATGGCAAACAAATCTCTAGTAAATACACAAATTCATGGAGATCAAACAACTCATTGCTGAATGATGAATGGGTAAAATAATATCAAGAAGTAAATAAAAAAACTTCCTGGAACTAAATGAAAAGTGAAAACACAACACAACAAAACCTCTGGGACACATTGAAAGCAGTCCTAAGAGAGAAATTTATAGCTCTCAGTGCCTACAATAAAAACTCAGGAAGGACACAAATAAATGGCTTAATGATGCCATGCAAAAGTTGGAAATCCAAGAACAAACCAATTCTGAATCCAGTTAACTGCAAGGAACAATAAAAGTCAGAACATAAATCAATGAAGTAGAAACAAAGCATTTCAAAGAATCAATGAATCTAAGAGCTGGTTCTTTAAAAGAAACAGAATTGACAGACCCTTGGCCCAACTAGCCAAAAGAAAGAGAGGGCCCAAGTTAGCAAGTGTCAGAAATGAACAGGGAACCATTACAAGAGACACAAAAGAAATTCAGAATATCGTATTGGAATATTTTTAAATCTCTACTCCATTAAGCTGGAAACCCTAAAAGAAATGGATGAGTTTCTAGGTTCAGTCAAACCACCAAAATGTAGCCAAGAAGTCAACAACTTAAACAGAGCCATAACAAATGAGGAAATTGTAATAGTAGCAAAAAGCCTTCCATCTTAAAAAGAAAAAAGCCCAGGATCAGATCAGAAGAATTCTAACAGACATTCAAAGAAGCTATATAGCAAGTCCTTCTTAAACTATTCAAAAAGAAAACTAGGGACAAAAGGAGCACTCCTGGGCTGGAGAGATGGCTCAGAGGTTAAGAGTACCAACTGCTCTACCAGAGGTGCTGAGTTCAATTCCCAGCACCCACATGGTGGCTCACAACCATCTGTAATGAGATCTGGCACCCTCTTCTATGTACATAATAAATAAGTAAATCTTAAAAAAAAAAAAAAAAGGAGCACTCCCAAACACCTTCTATGAGACCAGTGTCACCCTACAGGTTAAGACACAACAACAACAACAACAACAACAACAACAACAACAACAACAACAGTAGGCCAATATCTACAATGAACATAGACCCAAAAATACTCAGTAAAATACTTGCAAATACATGACAGACAGACATCAAAAAGATTATGCACCATGGTCAAGGGCTTTATCGCTGTAATGCAGGAATGGGTCGACATACACAAGTCAATAAATGTGATAAATCATATAAATAGACTTAAAGACAAAAATCACATGATCATCTCAATAGAAGCAGGAAAAGCCCTTGACAAACATTATTATGTAGGGCTAAGGGGAACATGCCTCAACACAATAAAAGCTCCATATGAGAAAACCACATGCAACATCATCCTAAATGGAGAAAAGCTTGAAGCAATCCCAGTGAAGTCAGGAATGAGACAGGGATCAGGGATGTCCATTATCCCCACTCCTTTTCAATACTGTGCTCCAAGTACCAGCTGGAGAGGTAAGGCAAGAGAAGGGAATTAAAGGGATAAACAGGGAAAGAAAAGGCCAGACTACCTTGTTTACAGATGACACAACACTATACATTAAAGACCCCAAATTTCTATCGTAAGACTTACAGAAATGATAACCAATTTCAGCAATGTGGCAGGGTACAGAATCAACTTGCATAGTCAATAGTTTCTATAAACCAACAATAAACATACAGAGAAGATCATGAACACACTCCTATTCACAATAGCCTCATAAAAAATAAAATATTTAGAACAAACCTAACCAGAGAAGTTAAGGATCTCTACAATGAAGACTTTAAATGTCTTAAGAAATAGATAGAGACACTACAAAATGGAAAGACATCCCATGCTAACAGATTGGTAGAATTAACATTGCGAAATGAGCATTCTAACAAAAGCTATTTATAGATTCAGTGCAATCCCAATCCAAAATCCTCATCTCATTCTTTATAGAAGCAGGGGGGAAACTATCCTAAAATTCATAAGGAACTGCAAAGATTCTGAATATCCAAACCAATTCTGAATAAAGGAACAATGCTGATATAACTACAATTCCAAATCTTAAGATGCATTACAGAGTCATGGCAATAAAAAACAGTACGGTATTGGCACACAAAAGAGATTTACAGACCAAGGGAAAAAAAATCCAAGATCCAAACATGAGCACAAGTAACTTCAGCCACTTAGTATTTAACAAAGACTCCAAAATATATAATGGGGGAGGGGGGAAGGCATCTTCTACAAATGGTGCTTGGAAAACTGGATGGCCACATGCAAAAGAATGAAATTATATCTGTATACCTTGCAAAAATACTTGACTCCAAATGGATCCAAATGGATCAAAGACCTAAACCTGAAACACTAAAAGTGCTAGAAGAAAACACAGGCAGCATTCTACGTGATAGAGGTGTAGGAAAGGACTTTCTGAACAAGACTCCACGTGCACAAGAGTTAAAGCTGACAACTGACAAATGGGACTTCACAAAACTAAAAAGCTTCTGCGCAGCTAAAGAAACGATCAACCAGGTCAGGGCCAGCGACTTGCAAGGCTTCTGGCCAACAAAGATGTGATCTCAGTTTGTCCTCTCAGGGTGACCGTGTGGCTCTGGGGGAATGTAGATGGGACGTGTGGAGGTTGCACATTTTAGGAGAGGAACATTAATAAAGATGCAGAAGGATGTCTGGCTGAGGCTAGCTGCTGGCTGGCCTGCAACATTTAATGCCCACTGGGCTTCTTGGAAGGTAGAGGTCACAGAATTAAAAATGTCCTGGAGGATTCTGGGATTGCTTCACAGGAAAAATATGAAGTTCTTGACATTTTGCAACAATTGGCTGGAGGAGAAAAATTTCTAAAGCAATTTGGGAAGCCCCCCCTTTCCCGACTGTTTAGGTTTTTGGAGGTGGTTTATTTTTTCTTCTTCAAAGAAATGGAGACATGAGAAGGGCAAAGGCCCGCCCTGGAATCTGGGCTCAGAGTCCAATGTGGCCCCCAAGGCCCAGACCACACTGCCCTGAAGGCTCTGCCTCTGCCTCCGTCACACCCACTAGGCACATTTGATACTCACAAAGGAACACATGCCTTTCTGCAGGGCCCTGGGCCATAGACCTGCCAGGCCTGAGTGTCACAGATAGCCCTAGCTCTGTGATGCTTAACAGGAAAGGGGAAGAGAGCATGTGAGTACCACACTGGGCCACTCAATGTGGGAAGTCAGGAGCATGCTGGAGACCTGGTATAATTACTGCCAAGGTCAGGTTGGCTCCTCTGTGAGACAAGTGTCATAGGATATCTGCCTCCAGGTTGGGGATTTAGCTCAGTGGTAGAGTGCTTGCCTAGCAAGCTTAAGGCCCTAGGTTCGGTCCTCAGCTAAAAGAGAGAGAGAGAGAGAGAGAGAGAGAGAGAGAGAGAGAGAGAGAGAGAGAGAGAGAATGTCTGCCTCCCACCTCTAGGCTGAAGTGGTCTGGTCTCTCTGGGTCAAGGCCATTGTGAGCTAGTTTCTGTCCTCACAGTGATTTAATACAAATGCTGGGGTTTGCCATTGGCTAGGAGGTTAGGAAAAGCCATCCTTACACGGATGGCAGAGGACAAGCTACTATGGTCAGAGACTCCTGGGAGGTCAAGACACCAAGGCCAGAACACCAGCCCTACAATTGGGAAGAAGGCGGTAAGATAGTGGTTCTCAACCTGTGGGTCCCAAGCCCATGGCCGTCTAAGACCATCTGAAAACACAGATACTTACATCACAATTCAGAATAGCAGCAACATTACAGTTATGAAGTAGCAATGGAAATAATTCTATGGTTGGGGGTGACTGCAACATGATGAACAGTATTAAAGGGTCACATTATGAAGGCTGATAGTAACTGCTTAAGGCAAGTATGGGCCAGAGGAGAGACCCCTATGGATGGGGTCCCAGGGGGTTGTCACATCACCTAAGTCCCGCTGTGCCACATCCTGGAAAGAAGCTCAGGTCTTGTATAATGCTAGAGGGACCAGCCTTAACATCATTACTTCCCAGGGGCTCAGGAGAGAAACTACAAACAGTGAGGTCTATTTTTGGGAAATAGAACCTCAGCACAACGAGCTCTATCGTCCACTTGCTTTAATCCCTCTGTGATAACATCCTATCTACACAGCTTCACTTCTGTTCTCGTGCCTAGCTCCTTTCTTGCCTGATTTCTCTCTTTATTTATCGACTGCTCCAAGTTCTATCTTAATTCCCTCGTCTTAACTCTGCCTCATCTAGGTCCTTTCATTTCGTTCTTACCCAGCTAGCACTTCCCCATCTGACTCTTCCTCATCTTCCATCTCGTCCACATGTACTCTCTGGTCAAAATCTTCCTTCACCCTCTCTAATTTCCATCTCTATTTTCTCCACGGTCCTCCTAAGTCTCCCAGGAATCTAGTTATAAACCCAGGCAATAGCAATCCCCTGGTCGAGCAAGGTCACCAGGCTTGAATTCTACAAGGTCATAAAGGCAGATAAGAATTTTCCTCAGGCAGTGACTACCAGTCTTCCAAGAGGGGTGATAAGAATCACATAGAGAGGCAGTAATTGTTAATTATCATTTGCAACCCAGAAGAGAAGGGAAGTGACTAATGAATTAACTAAAGGCTAAATTCGGGTAATAGCTAAGAAGAGGCATCTTATGTGCTCAACTGTAATCTTAAACGTGATTGGTAGAAAATGTTAAGAATCTATAAGTTGCTAGGTCAATGGGAGAAAATAAAACTGTCTTCTTTTTTTCCTGTGGCTCCTATCTGTCCAAGCTATCTGCCATTTTTTCTGCAGGGTGGGGAAAAATGTGCTCGGTCGCTAGGCAACCTGTGTACAGCTAGATGCCTCCGGTGATAGTTAAAGGGAGATCTGAAATTAGAGGAAAAAATTGGGAAAGGAGGAAGTAAAGCTTAATTGGCACATCCTCCAGGCCTTCTCAAACAGGTAGCCTGGATGCTTAAGTCTGTTCTTAGAGAATACAGAGGTATCTCTGATAAGGTACTTTCCTCCGTCTGGGGATGGACCTGGCCGGATGCTGCCAATGATGATAATTACAGGCAGGCTTGAACTGGGGTTCTGGCTGAGTATAGCTATGCAGAAGGTTATCTAAATATTTCTAGAAGTGGTTAGGTAAGGAGTTAAAGGTCTATAAAGTTAGTAAGGCTGTAAGAAAGGAGGGTCCAAGCTAAATTGTATAAAGATATTATTTAACGTCCACCTGACCTAGGTGGTGTCTCCTTGCAGAATTTACCTTAAATCAGGAGACTAGCATGTGGTGGTCTGGACTGTTATTTCTGTTAGTCCTTGAAAGTGGCTAAGGGAGATATCTGATTCCAGAGGAAGCCTTTCCTGAGGCTGTTCTCCAAATACCTTGAATGTGTATGTCCAGAGAGTGATCAGTCCACACTGTTAGCCCTTCTTAGGGAAAAATTAACTGGGAAAACTATGAAGGCACACATGATTTTCATAACAGAATACAGCTGATATATAACTAGCCAAGTAACACCAAAAGCTCCTTGGAATTTGTCTTCCTGTGGAGGAAATCCTTGATCCCTCCAGGTAGTGAATTTGCCGTAACCAGCTGAGTTCTTATGATATATTCCTGTAGTCCGCAGCACTCAGGCAGAAGGCACAGTTGCCAGCGGGACTCACCCTGTTCCCAATGTCTCCTCTCTTCAGTGACAGGCTCTTGCTCACAAAGGAGACCGTCTGACTTTCCAGGGAGTAAGACAGGCAGAAGACTCTGGATTTCCCAGTGGAAATCGGATAAAGGTAAAATGCGCAGTGTTGCAACCCAGGGCTGACAATGCTGGCATCTAGATGCAGGTTCCAGTTCAGCACCAGCTGGTTCTCTTCGTTTAACGCATGGCATCTGCGCTGGCTGGTTTTGTGTGTCAACTTGACACAAGCTGGAGTCATCAGAGGAAGGAGCCTCAGCTGAAGAAATGCCTCCTTGAGATCCAGCTGTAAGGCAGTTTCTTAATTAGTAATCAATGGGGGAGGGTCCAGCCCATGATGGGTGATGCCATGCCTGGGCAGCTGGTCCTGGGTTCTATAAGGTGGGCTGAGCAAGACAGGGGAAGCAAGCCAGTAAGCGGCTCCCCTCCATGGCCTCAGCATCAGCTCCTGCCTCCAGGATCCCGTCCTGCTTGTGCTCTTGTCCTGATTTCCTTCAGGGATGAACAGCAAAGCTGAAGTATAAGCCAAATAAACCCTTTTCTCCCCAACTTGCCTTTTGGTCATGATGCTTTGTCACAGCAATAGAAATCCTAAAAGACAGCATCTATCCTTTTGGGAAGTGGTTCATGCATCCTAATCCTGGGCAATCTCACCAAATGAGATGACTGTTTTCATATTCATCCTTATTCCAAACCAGCTTGCTGCTCATTGTAATTTACATGGGCAAAATTACAATACCCTAGCAATTCTAAATAAGGGCAAAAAACTCTCATCTCAAGAAACCAGTGGCCATGGGTTGGATATGACAGCTTGCTAGGAACCATCGACCAAACCAAATCACAGCGAGTCCAGGGCCAGGTGGTCAGGACAACCAGAGAAACTGGTACTCCAGGGTTCCCCTACCCTTCCTTTTAATTGACAGGCAATCAAGACAATTAAGGAGGTTCTTTAGTTTTCAGCCTTTTGGGGTCCCAAGATAATCTCTACCCAGAGATCCATGCAAAGTCATCAGTTGACTATATGGTGCCCATGGATGTCTGAGGTCACCATGTTTTGATGCTGGCCAGTTACATCACATTTCTCAAGGGACTCATTACATCACATTTCTCAAGGAATCATGGTGACTTTGGTGAGTGCCTGGGGGAGCTGACAGGGTTGCACACAGTGGTAGTGTCCAGTGGGGAGTTCCTGACGTCATCCTTTACCTTTCAAGAGCTTCCCACACAGCCTTTTAGACAGATGCTGGTGGAAATCAATTTGCTATAGCAATTAGATTCCCCTGGGTCCCTTCAGAAATGTGACGTAACTGGCTAAACCCAAAACATCAACTTCTTTTCTTGAACACATAAGGGAATAGCTCAGTGTTCACTCAAAATGCAGGAAGGGAGGCAGAAGAGATGGCTGGGAGACAGAGCGCTCACCATTCTTCTAGAGAGCCGGAGTTTAAGAGCCATTACTCACATCAAGGTGATTCACAAGCCCCTGTACTCCAGCTCCAAGGGATCGATTGCCCTGTTCTGATCTCAGCAGGCAATGCATTCACTCACACAAACCTACAAACACATACCCACATGATTTAAAAAAAAATAACAAAATACTTTTTAAAACAGCAGGAAAGGCACAGAGCTTTTCAAAATCCTTTGTGCATGGCTATAAAGACAAAACAAAGCCCTGTTCACTGTGAGAAGCATCTAGGAACGGGGCTCTATAGAGTTCAGGCCATGTTGGTATTGAGATGAGAGAAACAGGGTGAAGGTAAGAACAGGCTTAAGATGGGATGGGGCAGGACATATGGCATTGCGATGCCCTTGGACAGTGACATTCCCGACATCTCCTGGGGCTGATTCCAGATGGTGGCCACCAGCCAGTGTATGGTGCCTGGATGCAGGGTGTGGTGGTGGTGTAGTCTACCCTCCTTGACTTGGAGGAAGAGTTTGGGGAATAGCTTTCACAAGCTTGACTTCCCTAATTACAGGCCAGTGATACTTCCAAGAGCGGCTCCTCTTCCTTGCTGGGTTCCTGGGCTCTTGCTGGAGGTGGTGTGAGGGCCCTGCCAGATCCTGGGAACACTATAGACAGTGTGCAGGTTTTCTAGGACACACAAGGTCAAATATACCAAGGCTCACTCTTCCTCAAAGCCAGGGTTCCCCACAAAGATGTGAAACCTCAGGTCACTCCCATTTCTAATGATCAGTACTAGGCACAATGCATGTTTGGTCTCATAGACATAGGCCAGGTTGCCCTGGGAACACAAGACAGCACCACGGTCAGGTCGTACTGACTGCCACTGGCTCCTGGCCCTCCCTTAGGATCTTAAAGCTGTGATGTAAAGGGAATGGAGGAGACAGAGTAGCTCGCCCTACCTGCTCCCTGTCTTCAGGTAGCCCTCTCCCAGTCCCACCTTCTGCCCCTCGTAGCCACTGAAGATGCTCAGACCTTCTGACAAGTAGCTGAGGGGGGCACATCCTTGCTGAGTGAAGGCAGTGGCTAACCTTCTGATCCCCATCGTTTCGAATGCTGAAACCTCTCCTTTCCAATCCTTGCCTTCTGTGGGGTTCATTGCGCTTGGGGACTCCCTCCTTAGATGACTGGGGACACCCCAGCCCTGGTGGGGGGCCTGTGACTGCAAAGTTGTTTTCACAAGCACTAGCTGGAGTCCATGCTCCAATATGAGCTGTCCTGGGGCGTGGCAGTTCCCTTTGCCATCTGTCCACCCTGCTTGGTCCCATCTCTGTTCTCTAAGAACTCACCACGCTGCCCTGCAGCATGTTTACCCTCTGCTGGAGGCTGTACCAGAGCCAGGGGCCTGTGCTACTTCTAGCCTCTGATCTGGCCATCCTGTGGCTCCACCCCCTCCTGTGGCAGGAGGGAGGTGCTCCAGAGATGCCAAAGGCTCCTCTGAACTCTGAGACTTGATGGATTTTTAAAAGTTTCCCCCTAAGAAGTGGCTAAATTGGGGGCAGTTTAGTCTTTTTTGGAGCCAGTAACTACAGGCTGTCTTGGAGCAATGAAACATGGGGACAGGCCATTGGCTATAGGGAAATCTTTCTCAGAAGAAGAGAGCTGGCTGGTGGACCACTTGGAAGCGGGGAGCACCTGTGCCCGGCACAGTGGCTGCTCATCGCATGTGTGCCAATCACAGAGGTGATAGAATGCCTGTGTCATGTGTGGGTCAGCAAAGTCAGCATGGAGATGCTGAGTGTGGGAGCTGAGGGGAGAGAGTGAGGACAGTTTTGAGCTTCACAGAGGAGAGGTCTGAGTTGCCCACCTGTCTGTACTGGGTGCAGAGTTCTGCCAGGATCCATCTGTTGTCACCCACACAAGACCCAGCTTATGCCTTACCAGCCCAGCCAGCAGCTGGCATGGGAAAGGTGAGAGAGAAAAAGGTAAATAAAGAAAAAGATAAATAAAGCCAATCTGGTCTTGACCTCAAGTGCTTTTCTCCAGGAAGCCTCACAAATGATGGGCCCTGCCAGAAAAAAATCCCAGTGTCCCTTGGTGACATTTACAAAATGGGCTAAAATCAGAACTGATGGCCTCTAAACTTTCTTAACCCCTGGTTTTTCTCTACTCAAAAATGAAATAGACCCAACATTGAAAAGCAATAAAATAATCTATAACAGTGTTTTACATACGTTGAAAGCCAATACTAGTCAACAATCAATGGAACCCTGGCACACATTATCCTACTTTATCTACATTGAGACTCTGTGACTACATCTTGCAGAAGATCAAAGTTCAGAAAGGTCAAGTTACTTTCCCAAGACCATTCAGCCAAGAAGTGGTAGAGAAGTTGGTTTATTCTTGGTTGAGATCTGACTGGAAGTAGTGGTCTAACTTGTTTCCTTGCCCATTTCCTAGGAGGTCCCCAGGTATGACCTCAGTCCTTGAGGTCTGTCAATGTGGAGACCAAGACATTGTGAGGTGGGGGATGTAGTCAAGGGGGACTAGCCTAGAGGTTGACAGGAAGAAAGTATAGGATGTGCTGAAATCATCTGGGAGGGACTTTTGGGAAATAGAGTCAGACAAGGCAAGACCTAACCTGAGGCTTCTCATCTTCTTTGGCCCTGTAGTGACGGCAGCTAATGGGTCTCTTTTCAGGGACAACTGGTCTACCCCAAGTCCAGAGGTAACCCATCTATGTATATGACATGAGGCCATCCTCACATTCCAGGTTGTCTTCCCGCAGGCAGAGAGCCCAGGCAGTGAAGCCACAGAAAGGACAGATAACAATGTCCTTTGACTTAGCAACCATAGCTTCAAATTCAGCCTCTACTTCTACATGAAGAGATTAGGTGACTTCAACCAGATCCTCTTCCTAGTGACTCTAGGGAGGGAGAGCTATGTCAACAAGAAGGGGCCAAGGAGCTTCTGGTCAGGCCTGGATAGGAAACTTGAGCTCTCCAGGAGAGTCAGAAGATGCCAGGTCATTGTGCCACTCCCTTGGGATCCCTCCTGCTGTTCTTATCATGGCCTTTTCTGGCTTGTCCACTACTCTTCCTGAGGCTTCTCCACAGATTCTGAGGGATCCTAACAGCTACCAAAGTCCAAGTTTACCAGCCTGTACCTCCCTAGGCAGACAAAGAGCAAACACAAACCTTTGTGCCATACTGAAGCGGGGCAGGCCCCTGAAAATGAGTGGCCAAGGTCCCTTCATTTCTGCCCAGGCCTCTCTCCTCTCTTTTGTCTTTATCTCCTGTGATATCTGCTCTGTGACTCTAAGCTTCAACATGCCAACTAGGAACACAGCCATTGCATGGCTTCACCATGGTGCTGGTGGCCAGTTATGCATGATGCAGGCACCACAGGCCTTCAAATGTGCAGAGGAGATGGTTGTGGTAGCAGTCTGCTTGTATGAAAGAGTTCAGGGGACCCCAAAGCATACTGGTAAAGTAATGGATCTGGGGTGAGTGCACGCTGGGCTGGGGGGAGGGAAGGGGTTAATGGTTGCAAGAGCGTGTGTGGAAAGTTGCCATCTTCTCAGTGTCCTGGGCACAGCACTGTGCAGGGCTTGGCCCTCCCGAGTCCTGCCTGTGGTGTCTCAGAACAGGATAAACCGGGAATCTGGAGAACTGAGGTAGGCCGAGGAGGAGGAGCAGGGATGGGCCTGTCCTGGGATAAAGACACCGGCTGGAGCTTTACTCAACCCTCAATCCAGGAAGCAGGTGTGGATGATCCCTCCACCCACAGCCTCTTTGGACAATTACATACCCACCCTTGGCGCCCTTACAGAGAGCTGACTCCAAACCCAGTGGCAGCTGGATGCCAGGTCCCAGCTCAGCCTCCACCCTTCCACCAAGGCCAACAGTCCAATCACTGGCCCAGGAAGTGGCAAAATGGAGTTCCTCTGGTACTGCTTCCCAAGGAGAGGGAGAGAGAGCACAGGATTCCCCACAGGGCCAGCCTTCTGCTCTAAAGTGTGGGAGGCCAGAGGAGCACACTTGAAACAGTCACCTTAGATTACTTCCATCCCAGTAGTGTGCCTTTGACTGGAACAGTGAAAGGGGAAAATAACAGACCAATTGGAAGGGGTGGGGGACTGAGCAGTTTAAGGTAAGAGAGCTGGACCTCTGGAGAGACAGGGGATTGGCAGGCTCAAGAGGGAGCGCTTGGTGAAGGCCTGAGGCTGCTGGGTGAGACCAGTCTAGACAATGCAGACATCATGAACGAGCGGTGTACACGTGCATCGTCAGCCTGTGGGGGACATCCTCTGGCGGCATCACTGACAGCTGCGGTGGCGGCACCTGCTCTCCTGGGCATTATCTCCCTCTGCACTATGGGTGACAGGAAGGAGGGAAGGGCTAGTTTTGCATATCTGAGAAGGCCTGGATGTCTCTGGTTCTCACAACCAATGCTTTGTCCCTGCATCAAATTCTCCTGTTTAAAGAGGTCGGATGGGAAGGAGATGGGCACAGGCAGGCTTCCTGGGATCCTCAGACTCCCCTAGCCCATACCTCCTCGGTGCTTATCCATTGTCCTCTGCCACCCTCTGAGACATCTGAAAACACACACCCTACAGATGGGAAGGAAAGTTCAGAGGCAGCCCCCTAAAGAAGACCCCCTTGGGGCTTACACTTCAACCCACAGTGTCACAGATAGAAAAACCAAGAAAATAAACCCTAGTGTTCCGATGTTGGCTCATGATAGGGCTAAGAGACATCTCATGAACTCTGGTCCAGTTTCGTGGGAAAGAAACAGCTTTGGCCTCATCAGCTCCACTAAAAACCAGCTTGTGTGCATTTTACGTCTCTAGCCTCCTTGGCCCTGGTGTCTCTCCATCTCTACCTCACTTCTCTGGTTTCCAGAGTTCTCTCTCAGGAAGGCCCCTCATGGATTCCTGCTAACTACTTGTCCTTGTCCCTGGATTTAATATCATATCCCTCCCCCCAAAGAGTTTTCATATACCCCACAATTCTTGCTACCTTCAGGACCAAGATATGAATCTTTTGGGAGCTGTCCCTCAAATGCCCTTCTGGACTTGCTTCTTGTTTCTGGCTTCTCTCCTAATGTCCTGGCCATGTCCTGGGTGGGCTCTGTACTTCCAGCCACTAGGCCCTTGCTTGTTCCCATGGACATAGTCCTTCTCATCCACCATGGTATCCATGACCCAAGAGAGGCTTCTGGACCCACAGCCGAAAAAATCCTCCTGAGCAGGTAGGGCCTTCTACCTCACCTCCCCACCACAACCACTGTCCTCACAGCTGCTCTGTGATGAACATCTCGACATGCCAGGTCCAGGTGCTGTCAGAGCATGATCTTGTCAACCCTGTCTAGGAGAGTTTGACTATTGCTGTCTCTATTTTACAGAAGCAGAACTAGCTCAGAAGTTGCTCAAGGTCACATACCTGAGCTTTAAAAATGAATTACAGACCCTGGTGAATTGGCCAGAGAGCCCCATCCTTAAGCAGCAGCGTGAGATGAAAGGCAGCCGGCTCCTTTCTCGGCAGCATGAAAGAATGTGGCTTCGGTCTTGAAGAGCAGGCCTTGTCAGGAGGCCCATGGATTATGGAAAAGGAAGTGCAGTTGGTTCTGATGTTTTGATAAACGCGGCCTGTATGGTGCTGTCACGTGTAGGGTATGCATGCAAACACGCACGCGCACATGAACAGACACTCACATAGACACAAAGGCTAATGTCCAACATATGTTTTTCTTCAACATACGGAAGCATCCCCCAGAGGAGCTGAGTGCTCATTAATGGTTCTGTCAGTGGGCAAAAGGTCAGCCCAGGACACATCTGCTCTATCTCCAGATGCAAGTACTTAGGTCTCAATGATGTGTACATTCTCATATGTGGGCGGCTGACTTTCCCAGATAAACAATTTGCAATTTTCCAATACGGACAGAGTCAGCTTTCAGGAAAAGTGGAGCAGCAGAGGCAAGACTCTAGAAGAAAGGGGTTCCCCAGGGGTCCCCTTCTTTTTAAACAAGGGGGGTTTTTGTTCTTTTGGACCAGGATGCAGACAGCTATTTCTTGAGGACCCTTCATTTCTTCTTGGAGAGGAAAACAAGGGGCGGACATGCCTATAACTGTATCCTGACTGCCTCTTGATCCTTGTGAGGACATCTCACCAGCTACGAGAAGCTTGGCTTCAGGAGTGAGGCAAGAACGGTAATCAGGCACCCAGCAGGAGCCAGGTGAGGGTAGCTGGGGGAACCAGGCAGAAGGGCTGGCCTAACAGTTGTTAGTCCTGAGCAGAGGCCACCATGTTCTGGGCCTTTTATGTGGGTTTTTTCTACCCATTTACACCTCTGCTGCTCTGGGAAAGGATGCTGTGAAGTGGGGTTCATGGTTCTATGGTATTGGATGTGTATGATGAGCTTTAGTGAGCTGGGGGTTGGGGTGTATGCTGGTGTTTCTCGGCTATCTCCCAAAATGGAGTGTTCAGCAAGAGACCAAATATTCAGGAAGTGGTGGACTTGACATCTGAATTCAGGGCCACCTCAATTCCAAACCTGACATCTCTCCATTCCACTTCTAAAATGAACGGATGGGGCTCAGCAAACGGAAAGTATTCAACATGGCTTGTTGAATAAGTGTGTGTGCACTTATGTGTTTGCTCATGGTGGAGAGTGCTTGCCTAGCAACCACAGGCCTTGGTTTCCATGACACACTTAAAAACACAAGAATTTCCTGTTTGGACACTGGAAGTGTCTTTGTGGAGTCATCTGATCTACCTCTGCCTTGATGACAAGTGGGGCCAATTTTCTTAGTCAGAACTGGATGGAGAGCTAGGATGAGTTTCAGGTAGGTACTTGGAGCTGAAGGCTAGGGAGGACAGAGCTGCACTTGGAAGATATTTCTTGGGCCTAGATACTCCCCAGCCTAGTCCAGGTACTGCTCTGACTCTGGTGGTTTCATCCCCAGCTTTCTAATAACTTCCTCCTTTGAGTGACTGGAAGATAATCCCTTGCCACTTGCTAGAAGCTGGAGACCTGGGTGGGGAGAGTGGCGGGGGAGGAGGGGTAGAAGGGACTTGTTCTAGACTGGATGCCTCGAAGTTTGGCGTGCTCTCCAATCTTAAACAGAAGACAAAGGAGAAAGTTGGTGGACGGCAGCCCACAGAGAGCATTCCCTACTGGGGCTGGTTTAAAGTCTGGATGACAGGAAGAAAATGCACCCTTCTTCCATCTTTTTAATCAAAATCTCAGGGCCTTGTGTTAGAGCAGGGGCTGCCTGCCCTTAAGTCCATCTGGGATAGTTTCTCTTAGTCTGTGGCCAGGAAGGAGACACAACCCACAAGCCCCAGACAAGAAGAGATCAAAGGAAAAAGAAAGGTTTTGTTTCTGGGTCACTGGTGAGAAATAGATCAGTTCAGCTCACAAGCAGTGTCTTCTGCACTGGGAATAAAGTTGATATCTGGCACCTGGTGGTAGGAATGCCACTCTTCTCACTCAGGGTCCCCAAGGTCAGCCTAGCAGGTCGGCTGCAAGGCCTGAGCTCTTAAAGGCAGAGCCTTCATCTCACCAATCCCCATAAGATGCTCTTTTCCTCCCTCCCTCCCTCTCTCCCTCCTTCCCTCCCTCCCTCCCTCAACCTCTGAAGCAGGACTTCTTTTAGATTTATTTATTTAATTTCAGGTGTGTGAATGTTTTGCTTGCACATGACTAGCACCCTTGGAGTACAGAAGAGGGCATTGGATGCCCTTGGAACTGGAGTTAGGATGGTTGTGAGCCACCATGTGGGTATTGGAAATTGAACTTGGGCCCTCCACAACAGCAGCAGTGCTCATAACAGATGAACCATCCCTCTAGCCCCATGAGGTAGGATCTTGCTATGTATAGCTCAGGCTGACTTCAAAATAGTGGTGCTCCTGCTGCTTCAGCCTCCAGAGTGCTAAGGGGTACCCCACCACACCCAGTTGCTATTCATTTTTCTTAAAGATGTAGGCCTCACAAAACCTGGACTTGCTCTTGCCTCCAGTGCAAAGTGTTCATGCTCAGTCTCATAGGCCCTTCTCCAGAGACCTGTCCAAGGCCTAACTCATACCTTGGCAGCCTTCACACTTTTAGGAAGATGAGCCCAACCTGCCATCTTCCCCTTTGATTCATGAAGACCTCAAAGACCCAGAGTCTGAGTTCTGTGGAATCTCCGGTGGTTGGGTGTTGGAGCAACTGGAAGGTAATGCTACCACTGTTCATCTAAGCTTGGTTGGCCTTTTCTTCAGTGAAGATTTTAATGCACAGGTAGTAGTGATGAAGAAGAGTAGCACTTCCCCAAAAGGCATGGAATTCACCCAGATCTACCCACTGCCTTAGATGTCTTGTCTGTGCCCAAGGCCTGGGTGGGGGTTAAGGTGGGGCGGGATGGGAGGTGCATAGGAAACACCCAGATTCTGTGTTTGGAAGTAATAACAACCTATAGAAGACCCACAATTCTATCACAGTGCAGGGAATCTGGTAAATGATTCTCTGGGGGTGACCTCTTGCACCTTCTTGGGTGGTGGCCCTGAGGACAGTTTCAGATTCCATTAGGCCAAGAATAAGCAGAAGTAGAGGACTCTGAGTGACACGCACCTGGTGTCTGATCCAAGTTTATCTGGCAGCTACAGGTCACCTGAGTGTCTGTTCTGCATCCAAGTCACAGGCCTCAGCCTAGGAACTTAACGGTCAACAGAGCCGGCCAGCAGCAGTAGTTCAAGGCTTACTAGGACTCTGAGTACAAGTACTAGAGCATCAAGCAGAGGTAGACCAGATGACTCCACAAAGACACTTCCAGTGTCCAAACAGGAAATTCTTGTGTTTTAAAATGTGTCATGGAAACCAAGGCCTGTGGTTGCTAGGCAAGCACTCTCCACCATGAGCAAACACATAAGTGCACACACACTTATTCAACAAGCCATGTTGAATACTTTCCGTTTGCTGAGCCCCATCCGTTCATTTTAGAAGTGGAATGGAGAGATGTCAGGTTTGGAATTGAGGTGGCCCTGAATTCAGATGTCAAGTCCACCACTTCCTGAATATTTGGTCTTTTGTTGAACACTCCATTTTGGGAGATAGCCGTGAAACACCAACATGCTCCCCCACCCTCCAGCTCACTAAGGCTCACCATACACATCCAATACCATAGAACCATGAACCCCACTTCACAGCATCCTTTCCCAGAGCAGCAGAGGTGTAAATGGGTAGAAAAAAAAAAAACCCACATAGAAGGCCCAGAACATGGTGGCCTCTGCTCAGGACTAACAACTGTTAGGCCAGCCCTTCTGCCTGGCTCCCCTAGCTACCCTCAACCCTGGCTCCTGCTGGGTGCCTGATTACTTACTAGGCCAACTGTGGGAAGCCTCTTGATACCCAGCGAGAGCTCAGAGATGGCCCCCTCAGACACAGGCAGCTCCACAGCTGAGACAAGGCCTGGCCATGGCTGAAAGTGTTGGCTAGGCAGTGAGGAGGCCCCCCATCTTTTCTTTTCTGACATCCGAGCTCTCGGAAGTCTTCCAAGCAAGCTGAGGCTCTGGAAGAATCCGTTTTCGCCTTAGAGCAAAACTGGTAATTGCCACTCCTGGCTTCACCCGGGAGCCAATTCAGGGGACATTTTTTTCTTGGTTAACCACACAGTGGAGGGAAGATCACAGGCTCCAGATTTGGGCAGACTGGAGTCTCATCCCAGCTCCACTTCACTCCCTTGTTCTTTTACAGAGTAAATGTGACACTTAATCACTTTTAAGTGTACAGTCCAGAGGTAATGAATTCACCCTTGTAAGCATCTTTCCCTAAATATTTTCATCATCCTTAAAACAAACTGTACCCATTAAGTAGTCACTGCCCCTTCCTCCCCATTCCAGCCCTCAGAGAGCTCCAAGGTGCGTTCGGTAAGTTTGTCCGTCCTGGGCAGGTAAGAGCACCTGCCACCAATTCTGACAAGTGAAGTTCAATCCTTGGGACCCACACAATGAAAGCAGTGAACTGACTCTCACAGGTTGTCCTCTGTCTTCTACATAAACACTGGCACACAGACATGTGTGAGCATGTGCAACACACACGCACACGCGCGCGCGCGCGCGCGCACACACACACACACATGCACACACACACACACACACACACACACACACACACACACACACACACACACACACGAGTTAAACAGTTTCTTTTAAAATTACCTATCTGGGAATTTCATATAAATGAACTGATGTAGTATATTGGCTTCTTTTACTTAGCACAATGTTCTTAAGCTTCATCTGCGGTGTAGCCTGAGTCAGAACATCATTCATCTGTTGATGGACACTTGGTTTCTAGTCCATCAATTATAAATAATGCCCTTATGGACATTGGCAGGCAAGTGTCTATTTGAGCCCCTGTTTGCAGCTCTTCCTCTTCCATTATTGCTAAAGAATGTGGCCCCGGGTAAATGGAGACAACTGTTGTTCTCTACTTGGGACCCTAACGAGGTTGGAATGAGCTACAAGCACAAAGCCCTGTGTGGTACACAGTAAGTGCTATAATGCTTCTCTTTCCTGCCTCAGCAGAAAGCTCACTTTTGGTAGGGAAGAGGGGAGATGGTTGAACGCGTGAGTGTGGGTGGTATGGCGCCAGTCACCTTCTCCACTAAGCCAGGCACTGCACACAGGGCAGCATGGAGACGTTGACTGGCATGAACAAGAGCAGCTGCGGGCCAGGGATGGTGGAAGATGGAAAGCCAAACCAGGCAGCATTCCTTTGGATGCCCTTTCTCTGTCTCTAATCCGGGGTGTGGAAAGTTCACCTAGTGTCATTCATGTCTCTTCTTTCAAGCTGTGTGACCAAGGGCATCAAGTCCCTCTCTCTTCTTACATGAAGAAACAACAATCTGGCTTACATCAGCAGTTTTCAAGCTAGGTTCCACAGAACCTAACTATTCTCATAGTCAGAGCCTGGAGAGTGGGGAAGAAATGCAAAAGGGACATCTAGTCAACCACTGAAGATCTTTGTCTGTCCACACACTGGAAATTAGGTGGTAGAATTATTGCCAAGACTGCTGAATAGGCCCTGCAGTTCCTTAGTGAGCTCATTTCCCACTACTCCAGACAACTGTCATGAAATCTCAGGAAAATGGGGAATATAATGTTTTGGTATGCAATAGTTGCCTAATAAATGCTAGCTCCTTTATTTTGTCCTAGGCTAGCTACAAGCCCTTCCCACCCAGCAGAAGGGAAGGAAGGTGATAAGGTGTAATATTTTTCCCAGCTCCCTTCCTCCTTGGCATCTCAGTCCTCGGATCTTCTTCTAAGACCCGGCTATAGCAGGCCAGCCTCATGTGTCAACTCCTTCCCTCATCTGAGCAGGCCAGCACGTGGTGACAGAGCAGGGGAACTAAATGAGATAATTCTCTCACCTTGTGTGTACTTTGTAAAGTGCCCTGTCCTGAACCACATCCCACTTCAAATGGGTATTCATTCCCTGCCAAGTCCCAGCTGATTACCTGTACCATGCTGCAGGTAGGTGAGCTCCAACCAGCTTCCTTTCCGCTCCCTTGCTGGAATGCAGGGCCACTACACGAGGGACACCTTTGAAGCTTGGGGTCAGATTAATTTGACCTACCCCAAACCTGTTCTGGCTTGTCATATGTTCCTCATTTGAGCAGCCCGCCCAGGCCCAGGTCAGAGATCACTGTGCCATCTCGGCATAACATATGGGATGGGATCAGTGAAGGAAGAACAGAGCTCTGTCCATGCTAGGGTATAGACTGAAACTACCAGGAATGATCCAAAGTGACCTTTGGACCTCAGCCTGTGAGTAGTGTCCTAGCTAAAGCTGGTGCACACCTAGAGTGAGAATGGGCAGCCACTGAGCTTTATTTTCTCCCTTCTCAAACAGAGATGTCAAACAGAGACATCTAACAGAACATAGGGCTGAAAAACTCTACCAGATCCTGGGCTTAGCCTGACCCTGCTCTGTGTCATCAACTCTCCCAACAGGTCTACAGATGCTCCAGATGGGGAGCAGCCCTGGTCCTGTCTTTGGTCCTTGTGACTGATGTGGCTGCATCTACCTGCTGGGTAAGAGGGCTCCCCTAGCCCAAGGCTTTGTGTCTCAGATGCATGACAACACCCTTGGTTTTCTCTTCCGGAGCCCAAGCCTTCCCCATGAGCTCCACGGATGCCTCTCACTCTTGGAATATCTTCAAATGCATGTCTGTTAGACTTCTCCAGTTGAATGATAAAGAGGCTCAGGCTGTAGACAGAAACTCCTGATTTCCTCCCAGCATGACCTCCCCATACATAGCCTGAGCCTTGTTTCACTCTCTCAATTGCTTGAGTCAGAACTTGGAAGCTGTGGCAGCTAATACTGACAGGATTTGTAATCAGGAAGGCAAGCTTTGAATGAGGGATTATCTAGACTGAGTGAACCGAAATGAGAGGATCGACCCTAAATACGGTGTCATCCTCCATGTGCTCCATCTCCATAAAAAGAAGAAAACAGGGCTGGAGAGATGGCTCAGAGATTAGGAGCCCTGGCTGCTCTTCCACAGGATATAGGTTTTATTCTCAGCTCCTATTCAGTAGCTAATAATTATCTCAGATGCCCTCTTCTAGCCTCCAAGGGCACCAGCCATGCACAACATGCACAGATATGCATAGGCAAAGCACCCATGCACAAAACTTGAAAGGGAGGGAGGGAGGAAGGCAGGCAGGCAGGCTTGGTTGTTGTTGTTGTTTGTTTTTGTTTTAGAAGAAGATGGCCTGTATTCACCACTGTCTGCTTCCTGGCTGTGGCTGCAATGGGACCAATTGCCTCAGTCTCCTGCCACCAAGACTTCCCCAGCACAATGGACTCCACCCTCAAACTGTGAGCCCAAAGGAAGCCTGCCTCCCTAAGCTGCCTTTGTTAGGTGTTCTGCTGTCCTGAAGTAACTGACGGGAACACCACCCCAACAATTCTTCCCTTTCTCATCTTCCAATTTCTCCCCCCCCCCCCAGACCTCCCATATCCCCCTCCTTGCTCTCTTCCATATCATGGCTTCCTTCTCATTACTTGCTATTTCATTAATATCATGTATATTCCTAAATCTACCTTGCTTGGTCTGCATTATGTTACTCATATGTGTGTTTTCAGGGCTGTCCATTGGGTATTGGACAACCAGTTGTTGTGTTCTTCCCTAGAGAAGACGGTTTCTTCTCATCTCAGCATCCCTCAGTTGCCTGAGTTCTTTGTGGGGCTGAGGTCTTGCAGGCTTTCCCCCATCCTCTTTGGCATATCTGTTGATGTCATCCTTGTTGAGCCCATGTTTGGGAAGCCATGTTAGTGAGACTTTGTGGGTGTCACTTCTGACATTGCTAGGAGACACAATCTCGTAGCATATTCCCTGGTCTTTGGACTCTTACAATATGTCCACCCCATCTTTTGCTATGTTTCCCCGAGCCTTAGGTGTGACAGTGTGTTGTAGATGTATCTGTCCATTGGCACCAGATGTAGGACCTGGGCTAGATATGGAGTGTTGCCTGGAACCCAAACCACCTCTGAAAACCTGATCTATGAGGAAACACATTCCCTCTGTTTAGGAAGGTTTGAGAAAAGTTCTAAATTGCTTATAGTTAATTGAAAACTAATTGTTCTGGTCGAAGGTCCACCTTAGCTCCCCTCCCCATCTCTCTCCCCAAACCTACCCCCTCAAAGCCTGCCAAACAGCAGCCCCTCCCCTAGAGCTGCCCTCCCATTCCAGACCCCGGCCCCCTCAAAGCCCACCAAAAGCCAGTCCCTCCCTGGGGCTGCTCAAGACCATGCCTCCAGTGTACTTGAGGCTTGGTAGCCATATTTGCCATATGACACTTCCTCTGTGACCCTTCTGTGACTCTTCCCCTATGATCCTTACCCTGCCTTCCCAAGGGTCACCCAGGATTGCTTTGCTCATGGATTTATTAATTTGGTTTGTTTGGCTAATTACATCAGTGGCGGTAGGAAACCAGCAACCAGGGATTTAAAACTTATCACTAATAAATAATGGTGTTGTGTGCTCTTCCTCCTCCTCTTCTTCCTCTTCTCCCAAGTGAAGCAAACATACTCTTCAGATTCTTCAAATTATGAAAGTTGTGCATTTCCCAGCTGAACAGACAGAGACAGTGGCTAGACTTCAGTCAAGAGAGGTCTGAAGAGAAAACAAGGTGATTTGCTCAGCCCCAAGGCCAGGCGGCGCAGTGTTAGCCATGGGCTGCTTTGTGTCTTCCTACAGCTTACTCTGTCTTAGGGTTACTGTTTCTGTGATGAAACACCATGATCAAAGCAACTTGGGGGAGGTGTCGGTGTTCTGAGTTATATGGGAGGATGGAAGAAAGAGACTGTGAGGTGTTTTAAGGCTTCACACCCTCAGCAGAGGGACCAGCCTCTGGTGGATTGGAACTCCAAAAGCCTTGCAGAAGTGCTTTTATTGATTGTTACACAAAAGGCTTTTTTAGCAAGTCAGTTTCCGAATACCAAAACCTCTTATCTGATCTAGGAATTGTCTGAAGGAACCTTTACCTAAGCAAATTTCAGTCACTGTAGGAATTCCAGATTTGCCAGGAATGTCTTATGACTGAGGTCATGCTAAGGCTCTAAAGTTCCCAAGGAAGAGCATCCCTATACATCTCAGGTAACAACCACTGATTACTTACAGCCTATAGAGATTACTTCACGGCCTAAGTGGCCACTGCTCCAGAGTGAATGCAGGGTGCCACGGCCCTTCAGTTTTTCCTCTACAGGAAGAAAAGGGT
This sequence comes from Onychomys torridus, assembly GCF_903995425.1. Lineage (NCBI taxonomy): Eukaryota > Metazoa > Chordata > Mammalia > Rodentia > Cricetidae > Onychomys > Onychomys torridus. The sequence goes on along the minus strand of NC_050443.1, from coordinate 106,186,657 downwards.
TTATTTGGCTTGCATAGCCTGAGTCACAGTCCATTGAGGGAGGACAAGGCAGGAATTCAAACTGGACAGGAACCAGGAGGCAAGTGATACCAAGGCCATGGAGGGGTGCTGCTTACTGGCTTGCTCCTCATGGCTTATTCAACCTACTTTCTTATAGCACCCAGAATCACCAGCCAAGCACCACACACAGTGGGTTGGACCTTCCCACATCAATCTCTAATTAAGAAAGTGCCTCACAGGCCTGCCTACAGCTTGATCTTGTGGAGGCCTTTCCTCAGCTGAGGCTCCCCCATCTCAGATGACTCTAGCTTGTGTCGAGTTGATACAAAACCAGCCAGCATACTCTCTGTGTGAGCATGGTTTCTCCTCTGAAAACAAAGCACTGATTTGGGAGAGGAGTTATGAATAATTGCATGGGGGGAGGGAAGGGGGACCCCCGAGGGTATCCCTTGCATGCAGGGAAATATGCTGGGCAGATGCAGAGGCCGGCTGAGCAGATGCACGCCATGTGGGCATGGCAGCCTCTGCAGCCAGTAATTCACAACTCAGATGCTGCATCCACATGGAGAGTTTATTATAATAGAGAGATGAAGAGAAAGATAGGAAAGAGAGAGAGAGACGGAGAAGTCGAGGTCGGGGTGCACACCTCGTGGGAGGAAAAGCAGAAGACAGAGAGGAAGGGGTGGGGGAGTTTTTTTTCTTAGAATGAGGCTTTTTATATCAGGACACAGGTCGGTGCCAAGGAGTGGAATTTCAAGGGGCAGATCAGAATATTACCAAGTGGGACCAGGATTCTTTCCCTATGATGCTAAAGCTACTCTGAGATTTCCCCAGCCAGGGAATGCTTGAGGATTTGACTGAAGCCTGCTGCTTCAGATGCTCCCTGGCACTGGGCATCTGGACTTTCATTCTGCAGCCACTCCCAAACTGATAGACTTGGAAGCAATGTGGTAGAAAGGAAGGGCTGTGTCCTTGACAGCTATGGAGGAGCAGGGACAATTGTCCACAAACCGGGCTGGGTGGACCTGGTTTTAGCCTGGAGCTAAGTCCTTTTAGTCTGTTCCATCTCTTCTAGGGGACATCCTCTCCCCAAGTCTGAACAAATCCCCATCTAACTGTCTGGTTCTGAGATGCTGATACCTCCCAAGCTCTGGAAATGGCTAGTGACTCAGCCCAAGTCGATCAGAGTCATCTGTCTCCCAGCCCCAGTGACAGGTTCAAAGAATGGGCAGAGGACTCAGTCCCAGCCAATTGGAAACTTCAGTCTCCACAACACAACAATAAGGTCAAAGGTGGGCACTTGACTCAGTCATAGCCAGATTGGAAGCCTGTCTCCTGACTACAGCTGTAGGTTCAGGGAGTGGCCCATAGCCAGAGCTAGTTACTGAGGTCAGAGATTGTGACCCTAGCCCAAAGCTACAGCCTGAGATTCCTGGAGAGAGGCTTGCTTACCTCTAGTGTGCTTAGGACTTAGGACTGATAAGATGTCTTCTCCTCCAGGCAGCTAAAGCCCAGCCTGAGGCCTGGGCATCTATGTTGACAAGAAGATGCAGGGAGCAGATGTACACTGCTCCTTTTGTGAGGAAATGGCTGGAAGGCAGGGGCCATTAGTAGGAACTCACAGATTTTAAATATGACATGTAGATGTCACTCACTAATGCATCTTTCTCTTTAGTGAATATTTTGATCAACATGGATGAGCCACATGCCAAGTCCACCTCTACTTACCCCTCCCTAAGTGCTTCAGGGTCTCAGACCAGCACTGGACTCTAGTCTTAACTTTGCCCTTCAGTGTGGGCACAGTCTCCACATCTCTGGGCACAAATGGTTCACAAGTAGCCACTCCACAAAGTATTTAGCTTTGGTGTATGGCAGGTTCCAAACGGGGTGGGGAGGAAGGGGTAACGGGGGATGCATGTGGGTTAGCAGATAGACTTGCAAGTGATACTTATGAAACGGCGTGCTAGATGAGTATGATTATAGCCACAGGCCAGACCCTGGCCACTGTGGTTCAGGCTGTAGCATCTGTGAGCGTGAGGCCCTGCGCAGTCCACTGCTCACTGCCTTCTACTCAACACCACCTTACAGGGAAGAAAAACAAACCTTTACACCTTCTTCCAACCAAGTAGCAAATTGCCATGAGTCAGTTTTACTCAAGTATGGGAGAAAGCACAGTATCTCTTATTTGATTGGCATGAGATAACCCCCTATTTCCAAGAGCAATTTTGAGATTTCATGTCCGATATTGTGACTCCTTAAGAATTCATCTGGCGGGCTTTCTTCCCCTCCATATGATGTCTGCTGTCAATACAGAAACACGGCGGATATAAACACAGGCACAGTAAACAGTGTGAGTCTGACTCAGCTGTCAGGACCCACCTTCACGGCCTCTTCCCACTGTACAGAAAATCCCAGGGAAGAAAGCCACCTGCTAGCTGGTCAGAAAGGGACAAAAGAATTGGCAATTGCCTTCAGGCTTTTGTTCTCAGCCTCCAACAGAGGGTGCATTTATCCTTATCTGCAAAGTGCAACACAATGTTTGAGATTCTGTTAGTATGAGATGTCGTCATGGCGGGGGAGAACATGGACATGGGAATGGTCTGGGTGACGGGAGGAAGTACAAGCCAAAGTTCTCTGCATGGCAAGAACAAATGGAAAGGGCAGGCACCTCCTGCAAAGTCTGCTGATACTGACGTTGGGGGTGTAAGGAGTTGTGTGGTCTGGCTTTGGAGTAGACCCCTCTGAAGCGTCACAGCAGCATTTGTGATGAGGCTTTCGTGGGGCTGCCCATCCTGTTTCCCAGTGTGGCCTGGGAATGGTCAAGAGGGCAGAAGCCCTTCTCTTTGTCTCTTCAACTGGAGCTCCTGGGAAGCTGTACACACAGGCATATGTGCACTGCTTATGCCTTGTATATGCGTGCACACATTCTCATACACACACCTCACATACATACATACATGCACACCACACACACACACACACACACACACACACACACACACACCTCTCACACATTCACATATGCAGGCATGCACATACACACACTACACACACACACACCACACACATGTATACACACACACACACCACACATATACAAACACACATACATACCATACACACTACACACACACACAACTCACACATTCACATATGCAGGCATGCACATACACATACTACACACACACACCACACATATACAAACACACATATATACATACACACTATACACACACACATACATACCACATACACACCACCAAACACACCCTACACACACACACACACCACACACATCTCACACACACACACATGCAGGCACACACACACACACACACACACACACACACACACACACACACCACCTCTATTGCACCTCTTTCAGAGCCCAAAATCTTGCTTTGGGCCATGTACCTCACTGGTATGCCCTCCTTGCTTCAAGGTATCCACAAACTACCAGAGCACTCCAACTTTGTTCTTTTGCTTCCTTTATTCACCCATCAAACTCTTTTCTGAGAGCTGAAGAGATGGCTCAGAGGTTAAGAGCACTGGCTGCTCTTCCTGAGGTTCTGAGTTCAATTCTCAGCAACCCCATGGTGGCTCACAACCATCTGTAATGAGATTTGATGCCTTTTGGCCTGCAGGCATACATGCACGCAGAACACAGTATACATCTTTATATCTTAAACATACACACACACACACACACACACACACACACACACACACACACAAAACCACTTTCTACTAAGACTTCTTGGTACTAGAAGGCTCTTTTAATTTTAAAAGTCTCTTCTTGAATTCAGGTCAGGGTATGTGGCCACTGCAGGGTGCCATTGCGTAGACTTGGAGGAGTGGTTTAAAGAAAGTGGCAGGTGCTTGGGGGATGAGGGCCAGGCATGAAGGGGCAAACATCAGCGAGCTGTGTTAAGTAGGAGAATGAATTTACCCAGGGATAAGTGGAACTGTCTGAACACCTATGCTCAAGTACACAGCAAGCCTCTTCTGCATTTTCCCAGGTCAGCCTGACATTTGCCAAGACGTCAGCCAAAAGAGGGTGGAGCGAGGCCAAGGCTTTGCCCTCACAACTTAGTAGCAGATAGTTGTGCACCTGACTTGGGCCTCTCACCGCCTACCTGACATCCCAGGCCCAGGTCAAGAAGAAGAGCATCTCAGCTGTCACTCCCAGGGTCTGGTCTCAGTATTTTAACTTATCCTTCAGGTTCCCTGATGAGTTTTTCTTTATCTCAGAAAGAGTCTAGGCTAGTGAACAATAGCCCAGAGATCCCAGTGCTGTTCAGAGGAAGTGCCCTGAGTACCATCTGGGAGCGCCTTTACTTTCCAGGAGTCCTTCTCTCTGGCCAATCTGAGCAACTGTTTTAGCAGTACAAGAAGCTGGTATGGAAGAAATCTTGCTAGGGTCTCCAAGATGATGCCGAAATATGCCACCTCGCCCTATGAGAATTCACTCCACATACTCAGAAGAATGGATGGGGGACTCTTCAATGAAAGCGAACACCTGGATCGGGCTGGGGCCCAAGAGGAGCTGGCTGTGAATAGAAGATTTGACTAATGTATGTACACCTCAGGCTTATGCACTCCACACACACTATCATCCTTAAATCTCTTTCTGGTCCGGACACCTGGTTACATTTTGAACTAAGTCTGTCCACTTGGGCAGATGGGAGATCTACACAGCAAAGATATCACGGGGATAGTTTCTTAAGTACAGCTGTGCTGTTCTTTTCAAATAGTTGTTGCCCAGGTCCACCCTGCTCACCTGGCGGACTAGTGCTTTTTGTGGTAAGAGCACAGGGACTTACTGGCAACCAGGACTTAATGGTGGTTGTGACCCTACACTGTCCCCTTGAGCTGCCAACATGTTCTTTGATATGGGGATGGGCATCCGGGCTGGTTGTAAGTCAAGGCTGTCTCCCTTTGTTATGGGAATAGAGCCTAATTGGAAGTCAGTCTCCGTGAGTGAGCAAACTTTTAGTGCAAACCTTCTCAGCAAGCCTAAACTTCAGGTGTGGTACAAAGTTTTCATTCCGACAGTTTCTAGCAAACCTGGTCAGTGTGCTGCTTTTCTGTCACTGTGGAGGCAGTACCCCTCTAGCTAAATTCTACTTGTGTAACTAAGTGGGTTTGTTAGTCAGTTTTCTAAAGCATCAATTCTATTACTTCAGGTTTCTCCTGCATCAATGGAACAGTATCCAAGACTCAAACATGAGTAAGCACCTACAGCCGTCCAACATTTGACAGAGATGCCGAAAACATACACAGGAGAAGACAGTACCTTCCACAAATGATTCTGGGAAACTGGATGTCCACAAGTAGAAGAATGAGACATGTGTCAGTTACCTGCACAAAAAAAGTGAACTCTAAATGGATCAAAGACCTAAACCTGAAACTTCGAGAAGAAAACATAGACAGTGCTCTAAAGGATATAGGTGTGAGGAAAAACTGTCTGAAGAGGACTCCATTTGCCCAGGGATCCAGGGCGACAATTGGCAGATGGAAAAAGTGAGAGAGGCCTGCCCTGTAATGAAGGTACTCAGGAAAAGAAAGAGAGCTCAGGGCTCCTCAAAGCGAGGATGGGGGGTGGTGGTGGGGGGTCGAGCAGCCCGCATAGGACATTAGTCCCATAATCTCCTTCTCTTCCATGATCCTGAGGACTATGCAGTACTGAGGGCACTTGGAAAAAGGGAGGGGGATGTCTACAGGGCTCCCCACAGTGGGGGGGGGGTGGGGGCGGTGGGCAGGCTGCTTGCAATCCTCCGTCTAGTATCCTCTTCTGCCTCAGCCTTGGGGTTCTCCAGAGACGGTGGGCACTTGGAGAAAAGAAAAATATCTAGGATTCTCTTGAGATGGGGCCAGGCAGAAGAGATGCTGGGCTCTGGAGAAGTCTGAGAACCAGAGGTCTGCCCTGATTGAAGGCACTTGGAGAAGGTAGAGCTCCAGGGCTCCCGGGATAGAGTGCCAGGCTGGCCAGGAGGCCGGGCCTCTAGCATCCTCTCTGCCCAGACCATGACTCTGACACTACCTGCTCAGAATACAGGGTCACATGAAGATTTTAAAATAAAAAGCTCCAGGGCTCCACGGATTTTGGGCCAGGCTGGTAGAAACACCAGGTCCCTAGCATCCTCTCAGGCCACAACCCTGAGGTCTTCCTGTAACAGAGGACACGTGGAGAAAATGTGGGAAAAGGCCCAGAACTCCCTAGAGAGGGGCCAGCCAGTCTTGCTAGGCCTCTAGCATTCTCTCGTTTGGATAATGGGAGTTGGGGGGTTGGAGGGTGTCATGTGTGTGAGTGAATGGGTGTGTGCATGGGGAGGCAGGTATGTATATGACAGAGGGCACTTGGAAAAAAGAAAAAAAAAAATCCAGAACTCCCTGAGAGGAGTCAGGCTGGCCAGCAAGCTGGGCCCCTAGCATCCACAGTCCCAGGACTCTGAGACTGGTCTGGGATGGAGGGCACTTGAAGAAAAGGAAGAAAAAGTTCCTGGGCTTTCCAGAAGCAGGGTGGGGTGGGACACAGAAGGCCGACCCCCTAAGCATCCTCAATCACACACTTGATATAGTCCCCAGAAGGAAGTAAACTTTATGGTCGACTTGCTCAAGCCTGTATTTCCACTTTTTTAAATAAAGCAATGGGCTATCCATAAACTGATACCAGATTGGTTGGTGTATAGTTGTAGAACCTTAGAGTGAGTTTGAGGCCTGCCTGGTCTACATAGCGAACTCTGAGCTACATAGTGAGACCCTGTGCTGTGGAATATCCTCTTATACACTGTAAAGATTTGTCACTCAAACTGGTTTAATTAAAAAGCTGATTGGCTGGTAGCCAGATAGAAATTATAGATGGAACAAACCAAACTAGGAGAAGGAAGAAGGGCAGAGTCAAGAGAGACGCCAGCCACTGAGGAAGCAGGATGTGTAGAAAATGGGGTAACAAGTCATGGCCCACATGGCAAAGCATAGGTAAAAAAATATGGGTTAATTTAAGTGTAAGAGTTAGCTAGTAACAAGCCTGAGCTATTGGCCGAACATTTGTAACTAATATTAAGCTTTTGAGTGGATTATTTGAGATCAGTTGTGGGACAGGTAAACTCTGCCTACAACCCTGTTTCAAAAATAGTTATTAGGAAGATATCACTCCACCTACCCCCTCATACCTCAGATGCTGGGGGAAAAAATGGAAGACAGATTTATCAGCAGGTGGTCCATATTTGCATGATATTGATGATGAGATGGACCCATGGATCTTAAAAACTAATGGAATGTAAGTGAGACAGCAAAGGTGACAATTTAGATGTGGTGATTTCGCAGAGCACAGGAAATCAAGGGAAACTGCCAGACTTACACCGTAATTAAGGATGTTGAGTAACATTATGAATGCATACAACTCTAATTACTGCCAACACGAACTAGCCAACAAGCTTTAGACCCTTAACTTAAAATGCATGTATGTGTGTAAAAGTGTGATTCTCTTTCTCTCTCTGTTTTCTTTAAATTAAAGGTTTTCCCCGAATTTAAAATCAAGTGCATGCCAGGTAGAGTGTTAACTTTGATCGCAGCATTAGGGAGGCAGAGGCAGGAGGATCTTGTGAGTTCAAGGCCAGTGGTCTACATGGTAAGACCCTGTCTCAAAAATAAAAACAAAATTAAATTAAATGCATTTATGGAATCTTTAGATCATAATCTATTATGAAATACTGGTCAATCCTCCACTTCTTGGAACACTTTTGTGCTCCACAAGTGAGGAATTTCTTATGAGCAGCAGTAGGTAGCTCTGAACAATGCACCAGACAAGAGCAATGCAGGGCCAGGCATCAGCATTGAGGACATGACAATTATGACATTCTTCAGTTACAGATACCAAAATGGCAGACTGATTGTATTCTTGAAAAGCATTTAATTAAAAGCAAATATGGTTTGCTTTTAAGCCATTTTCTAGATGTTATTTAAAAAAAAAAAAAAACAGTTTGGGGGCAGGAAAAATACTTTGTGGATAAAGGCTTCTCTCTCTCCTCTAAATAAATAACCAACAATTCAATGCATTGTAGGTACGTGTGGGGACAAAACACAGGCATGCTTCTTCCAGAACGAAAACAAACCAGTCCTAATGGAGGGACATCTTTCCTTCAAGATCAGTGACATTACTAAGTATCATCTATTCTGATGATGTTTAAATTTTACTATTATTATTATTATTATTATTATTATTATTATTATTATTGAGACAGGGTATTACTCTGTAGATCAGGCTTGCAGAAAAATCACAGGAAGTATACAGTGTAAAGACTAATTAGAGACTCAAAAGAAGAAAACACACACACACACACACACAGAAAAGAAAGAGATTAATGAAGGCAATAACAGGGCTTACTGTGCTCCACCCTCCTTCCCTTGTTGAGGGAAGTTCTTGGTACCTTGTGTTCATTTTAGGCAACAACTACAAATCAGGTTTGGGGTTGCTGGCCAGTGCCTGGCAGGAATATGCAGGGAACCCCCTCTCTCAGAGAAATGAATGCATAATACCACAATAAATAAACATGAACAAAACTGAAAGAAACGTGGAATGCAGGGGCGGAACGGGGCAGGAAGTTAGAAGGGCGCCACCGGGTTGTTGAGAAGTAGAACAAGGTTTATCTAACATGGCCAGACTGGGAAGAGGACTAAAGAGATCCTGCCAGACCTGTCTCCCTTTCTTCCTCCTCACCACAAAAAAGCAATAGTTAGGAGCTAATATTTGATTCTTAGGAATAAATAACAACAACAACACTAATAATAATAATAATAATAAATTCAAAATAATTTTGAGATGCTCACTGCTTCGGCAGCACTCAGGAGGAAGTCCTGAGCCAGGCAGTAAGACAATGTGGCTGCAGACCTGAGGGTAAAGCTGGCCTTGATGGCTTCCAGATAAAACTTAATCAAATTAAAATGGGAAGTAAAATCAAATATGCTAAAATATGTGTGGGTATAGAGTTTCCTCAGAAAGCTGGAAGTGGCTGAGTTCAGAAATCAGCATGAATGTTTCTGTTCCCTGCTCCCTCTGGCGATATGCAATATTCTGGAAATACCTCTTACATTCTAAGAGACTGGAACTTTTGCTGGACCTCACAGCAGGAGTTAATAATACACCTTGAAGTCACTTAAGACTGCCACCCTCCTGTGTACTCAAGACTGTTTGCTTAACCTGCCGTTAGGACAACAATGTAGCAATCAGCGTTACTCCCTTGGCTTTCCCATGTAACCAGTTTTTACAATCTAAGCTTGATGTAGAAACTCAAAGTAATAGAACTGTTGTTATAAAGGACTCACTAACAGATTTGCTTAGGAGACCTTAATTCACACAAGTGGAATTTAGCTGAAGCAGTTCTGCCTCCAAAATACCCCAAAGGTGAGTGGTCTGCTAACCAGGCCTGTTGGAAACGAGAGCAATTTAGGATCCTCAGAAGTTAACGTTTACTCACCAGGATTGCCGAGCTGATGGGCAGCTCACCCGGGTAGCTCAGGGTCACAACCATCATTAAGTGCCAGTTTGCCATTAACTTCCCATGCTCTTATCAGGAAGAACACAGCTCTGCCAGGTGGGCAAGATGGAACTGGGTAACAACTCTTGGAAAAGAACAACACTGGTGTACCTAATACATCTGGCAATATGAAATCTCTTTCCTGTGTAAATCTCCCATCTGTCTGAGAATTGCAATCTCCTGTTGAAAGTGTAACCTGGGGCCAAAGAGATATAAGGATGACGGCATATGTGGAATATATAACCCTAATATGTATATGAGCTAATGAAACCTGTTGGGTGTCAACTCTTATTTGGGCATTAGCCCCAATGAACCAGGTACTTAAGAGTTTTCCTTCATTTCTAACCTGGTGGAGGGATTTCTCATTGAGAAGGCACATTATTTCTGTAACAATATAATTAAATCAGTTTTATTATGGCCATGGGAACTGGAAACATCATTTACCAATTCTTGCACAGCATCTGGTGGAAACATACATAGGGTGCTACTGAGTGGCTCTACCCAGCACTGTGTTCAGGAACTTTGTGGACTGAAAACGACCTTGGTGGTGGTATAGAAACCAGGGAAAAGGCAATGTACAAGAGTTTTCACTGTATTGTGTTTTGGGAGACTTGAGTTGCTAAGCATCACATTTTTTTTTTCCGTTTCCTTTTCCTGTTTTCCTATTATTTTTGTAGAACCTTTGCATTGTGTTGAAACCCTTTTCAAAGCTCTTAGGTGTTTGCATCTTTTAATTTTGTGAGTCAAAGTATTCACTGACCACATATTCCTTCTTCCTTTTTAATTCTCCGTGTCACAAGCCTGACTGGAGTGTTTGCTAGAGAAGGAAGAATGAGGTGTGGGAAGAGCTGCAGAGCACATCTCCTGGGGGAGCAGGTAAGAAGCCTTGCCCATCCGGAAGGCATCTGCAAGAAATCTGAATATATTATTTAATAAGATATAAAAAAATACATATTGCTTGGCAGTGGTGGTGCACACCTTTAATCCCCGCACTTGGGAGGCAGAGGCAGGTGGAGCTCAGTGAATTAAAGGCCAGCCTGGTCTACAAATCGAGTTCCAGGACAGCCAGGAATGTTACACAGAGAAACCCTGTTTCAAACAACAAAAACAAAACAAAATACATAGAGCACCACACACCGAACAATGGATGTTTACCCTTCCCATTCTCAGACCTGCAAAATACATGCAATTGTTCTTAACAGCCAAGAAAAGGAATGGGCCAACGTGGGAAAGAATTATTTTTTTTAATGACTAGGCTGCTCTTAGAACCAGCAGGAGCACTGGAGGACTGGTTACAGGGATGCAAAGCCAGGAAGGAAACAACACCTAAAACAGTGTGTGTTGTTATTGTTCATTGACGTCCGAAGCATCATGCTCTCCATCTTATGTCTAGTACTACTATTATATGCTTATTGACTTCCATCATGACTAGAAAATTGTTATGTTCTTTGTTTTTTGTTTCTTTTTTCCTATTAGAAACTGAATGCAGAACAGCAACAAGCATTTTGAATCCCCTGGTAGGAGGTTTGTCTGCCATTGCAATGAGCCTAATCAAGCCAAATTGATAAGACCAGGTTCAATCTGAGCAAAGCACTCCCGGATGATCTGGGGGGGAGGAAGGAAGAGAAATCCCACAGCAGGTTTATTGACTGGAGCTTAAATAACTGGTAGGTGTGGTCTTGAGCAGCTCTGGGGGAGGAGTCATTGCTTGGCCGTCTTTCTGAGGGGCAGAGTTTGGAGAGAGAGGAGGGGGCTGAGGCAGAGCTTCCCAGCTAAACAGTCAGGAAAGATGCATTTTATTAATAGACGGAACTAGAGCTGTTAATCCCACAGACTTGAGAAAGGCCACTAACCACAAATTATGGCCAAGTCAAAGCAAGCTTTATTCTGGATAGCAGCTGTCTCCCCCAAGATGAGGTTCAAGAGAGCAGTCCTGAGCCAATTTCTCAAGCCTCTTTTATTGGGCAAAACCTCAAGGTGGGAGATTTTACAAACATTCATGATTACAGAAGTGAGACCAGGCAGGTAAGGAAATCTTCCTGTAACATTTATTACTGACCATTCTGTGTTCACAGGGGTGGGGTGCAGCCCAATTCCGAAAAACAGAAACTTCAGTTTAACAGTAAATAGAAACCTAATTTAGGTAGAGTCTTAAAATGGCTCCCAGGGACAAAATGGAGTCAGTATGGTTTCTCGGTGCCAATCATAGACATGAAAGAAGCTTGAAAATATGTTTATTTGGTCTTTGAGCATTTATAGTGAGAGCACCCTGTACTATGAGAATGCAGGGGCAGGAAGAGACACGAAGTTGGCAGAAAGAATTGTATTTCTCTTGTGCTGTTGTAGTTTAGATCTGGAACGTTCTTCAAAGGTCTGTGAGTTAAAGTCTTGATCCCTAGCATGACACTATTGGGAAGTCACAGAAATTTAAGCAGTGGAGCCTCTTGGCATTATGCCTATCACGGCACCAGCCCCTTCTTTCTCTCCTGTAGTTCTGGACATAGGGTGAAGGGTTGCACACTGTAAACATGCTTCTGTAGGGCTATGGCTGCTGCCTCAGTGCAGGCCCGCAACAGAGGAGCCAACTTATAATGGCCTAAAACCATGCACCAGAATCAATGTTTTCTACTTACAATCTTCTTATATCAGGCGTTGCTGCAGTAAGGGTAAGGCAACTAATACATATACCTATATGGAAAAACTCAGATGATTTAAAGGTGTGCTCTTATAGACCTATTGTTTTGTTCCCTAATGGACAGCAGAAGGCAGGAAACATTTCCCAGAGCCTGGTGACATTGCACCTACATGTCCTGCAACGATGTGATGTTTTTACCCTGGAGAAAAAAAAGTAATACTCAAGTGTTCACAGAACATGTGCCCATCATCCCACTCCTCAGACACGGATGAGGATGATGTGTTTGTTGTGTAAACATTGGAATTGTCATTACAAAATGACACAGTGTTTGCCAATTGTCCTCATTATAAATATAAATATTAACTGGCAATATGTGAAAGAATACAAAAAGCCAACTAATTGGCTTCTGCAGTAATTAGCAACTGGAAAGCAAATACTTACCATTGTAATCAGCTGCATTAGGAAGCACTTCCTGTACAGATCTAGTTAGCAATTTAAATAGTTCAGAAATTATATGTTTATTAATAGGGGGAAATTGCTAGCAAATAAAAGTCTTTTGTATTGTCTTGTGTAAAGACCCTGATACGGCCCCATACTGGACCATTCTGAACTGTGGCTTGTAGGCTGACACAGCTATAATTAGGCAGACGCACAGCTGTAAACACAAGGCACATGGACTGATGGAGCCTGTTCGGCTGTGAAGGATTTCCTTCATGATTTATGCTCTGAATAAAAACACTCAATAGGGGTTGGAGATTTAGCTCAGTGGTAGAGCACTTGCCTAACAAGCACAAGACCCTGGGTTTGGTCCTCAGCTCTGGAAAGAACAACAACAACAACAACAACAACAACAACAACAAAAAACCCAAAAAACAAAAACACTCAATAGGGATGTAGCTAAAAAGGAAAGATTGAAACTGAGAAATGTTGACTCTTTCATGGAGCATTGAAATGTTGTAAATGCAATATTGAAAAGATTATTCACAAAGTTTTATGTGAGTTATGTGGTTTTGTTGTTGTTTTTATAGCAATGGAGATCATCAGTATGCTAATGATTTCAATTAATAGGGTGATGTGGTCAAATTATGGTTGAGGATTATGCTGATGGCAATCTGCTTATTTTTAATATCTGTGCCTTATATTGAGAATTCATATATTAAAGTCCTGATGTATATCTAAGATAGAACTCAGGTGTGCTCTGTGATAGAGATGCCTCAGTCCAATCTTAGGTTTCTAGGCAGCAAAATTCTGCTTTGTATCATTCACATGGTTCTAGCTAAGTGGTTTCCCATAGTCCTCCATGTAGTCCTCCACATGTCCTCCATGTAGTCCTCCACATAGTCCTCCATGTAGTTCTTCCCATAGTCCTCCATGTAGTCCTCCACATGTCCTCCATGCAGTCCTTCCCATAGTCCTCCATGTAGTCCTCCACATGTCCTCCATGTAGTCCTTCCCATAGTCCTCCATGTAGTCCTTCCCATAGTCCTCCATGTAGTCCTCCACACAGTCCTTCCCATAGTCCTCCATGTAGTCCTCCACATATCCTCCATGTAGTCCTTCCCATAGTCCTCCATGTAGTCCTTCCCATAATCCTCCATGTAGTCCTTCCCATAGTCCTCCATGTAGTCCTCTACATGTCCTCCATGTAGTCCTTCCCATAGTCCTCCATGTAGTCCTTCCCATAATCCTCCATGTAGTCCTTCCCATAGTCCTCCATGTAGTCCTCCACATGTCCTCCATGCAGTCCTTCCCATAGTCCTCCATGTAGTCCTCCACATATCCTCCATGTAGTCCTTCCCATAGTCCTCCATGTAGTCCTTCCCATAGTCCTCCATGTAGTCCTTCCCATAGTCCTCCATGTAGTCCTCCACATGTCCTCCATGCAGTCCTTCCCATAGTCCTCCATGTAGTCCTTCCCATAGTCCTCCATGTAGTCCTTCCCATAGTCCTCCATGTAGTCCTCCACACAGTCCTTCCCACAGTCCTCCATGTAGTCCTCCACATGTCCTCCATGTAGTCCTTCCCATAGTCCTCCACACAGTCTTCCACATGTCCTCCACACAGTCCTTCCCATAGTCCTCCACATGTCCTCCATGTAGTCCTTCCCATAGTCCTCCATGTAGTCCTCCACATGTCCTTCCCATAGTCCTCCATACAGTCTTCCACACAGTCTTCCGCATAGTACTCTATGGAGTCCTTCCCATAGTCCTCTGGTGGATGATGACTTTGAGTTGAAAACCAGCAATATATAAAATGCCACTGAGATTTTTACAGCTACATATTTTCTTGTAATCCAGTTTAAAACTCTTTACATTTTAAAGTGAATGCTTGGGTGAAAAGCAAAGATAAAAACCTCATCAAATCTATATATAACACACTCAGAAGATCGTCAAATACAAGAGAACACTGAGTCAATAGTCAAAGCTTTAGGTGGAGTTTTTCATCTGGACCACCAGTTAGCTCCCAATAACCATACAGAGACTTAATATTAGTTATAAATGATCAGCTGATAGCTTAGGCTTCTTACTATCTAGCCCTTATAACTTAAATTAACCCATATTTCTTATCTAAGTTCTACAATGTGGCTCATAGTTTGTCACCTCATTTTTTTTGTTTTTGGTTTGTTTGTTTTTTTGTTTTTTGAGACAGGGTTTCTCTGTAGCTTTGGACTAGCTCTGTAGATCCACCTGCCTCTCTGCCTCCTGAGTGCTGGGATTACAGGTGTGCGCCACCACCACCCGGCTTGTTACCTCATTTTGAACGTGTCCCGCTTCCTCTATATCTGGCTCAAAACTCCTCAGGCTCCGCCCTTCTTTTTCCCAGCGTCCTCCTACTCTGTCTCTCCTGCCCAATCTCTTCCCACCCAGCTATAGACCAGTCAGCTTGTTATTAACCAATGAAAGTAATACATATTTACAATGTACAAAGATGGTTCCACAGCACAAAGTGATATTAAAAGCTGAGATAAAGTATTAAAATACCAAAGATTAAAAAAAAAATAACTGAAGTTAATGAACAAAATTGTACTTAGTAGCCGGGCAGTGGTGGCTCACGCCTTTGATCCCAGCACTCAGGAGGCAGAAGCAGGCAGATATCTGTGAGTTCAAAGCCAGCCTGGTCTACAGAGTGAGTTCCAGGATAGGCTCCAAAGCTATACAGAGAAACTCTGTCTGGAAAAAACAAAACAAAACAACAACAACAAATAAAAAACAAAAAAACCCAACAACAACAACAACAACAAAATGCGCTTGGTTTTTAAATTTTAAAATGTGAACAAAACTGATAATTTTAAAAATAAAAATATGGGGTTGGATATAATCAAAATGTATCATATAAATGTATAGAAATGTCATCATGGCATTACTTTGAACATTTGGAATATACTAATAAAGTATGTGTGTGCCCTTTAGAAGCCCGCTATGGGCTGTGCTTGAGCGAGATCGCTAAGCTTTGTGGTGGATAATAACGACACCACCATGCAAGATAAGCTGAGAAACAGTCCCACGGAATTTTGTCCTAGCAGATTCTACCCTGGGATCCAGTTGGTGTCACACTTTAATGAGAACAGAAAATTCATGATTATGCAGTGTTTCCTGCTTTATGAGAATTTTCCTTGTTTGCTTCTTTATTGCATTGTTGGTACACAATTTTTGTGCTGAAATATTAAGAAACCGTCAAAAAATTTTTAATAAAGGATGACAACACTAACAGTTAGCTTTATATCTCACTGTCGATTGTTGACACGTGGAGCAAACAAGCATTTGCTTATGATTAAACATGAAATGCAATGTTTGTTGTGATTAGATTGCCAGTGGATATGGTCTTTGGGGCTTAGCTGTGGGGTATATTAAATGGTGACAGCAATGAATTACTCTCTGTTGAGGGTGTATTAGAAGTAAATGAACATCTCTCTGGGTGCATCTTTTATTTTTTTTCTGTTAACAATTTAGAAAGCACTTATAGTGTACAAGGCACTTGTTAGACATGAAGTGTACAGCCAGACATAGGGAAGGTAAAGGCCCTAAATTCTCAAGGCTTGCAGCCTAACCAAGAGGTAGGTAGGAGCAAAAATATACTCAGAGGGATGAGCAAAGGATCATTTTACTTCAATGCAAATGTTATAAAGAAATTAAAGTAGAGCAGAGTTGTGGTGATATATTGTGTACCCTAATAAAGTTTGCCTGAAGATCAGAGAACAGAACAAGCCACTAGATTAAACTCAGAGGTCAGGCAGTGGTGGCACTCACCTTTAGTCCCAGTACTTGGGAATCACACACCTTTAATCTCAGCAGGAAAAGTATATAAGGCATGAGGAGACAGGAACTAAAGGCTTTTTCAGGCTGAGGATCCTAGAGGTAAGAGGTGTCTTGTTCCGTGGTAGATATATTGTGCACCCCAATAAACTTATCTGGGGATCAGAGAACAGAACAGCCATGATATTAAACATAGAGGTTAGGCAGTGGTAGCACATGCCTTTAATCTTAGCATTCTGGAGGCAGAGATCCATTTGGATCTCTGTTGAGTTCAAGGTCATAATGGAAATAGCCAGGCATGGTGACACACCTAAAATCCCAGCACTTGAGATCTCACGTCTTGCTTGGGAAAGACACACGCCTTTAATCCCAGGAAGTGATGGCAGGAAGCAGACAGGTATATAAGGTGCAAGGACCAGGAGCTAGAGGCTTTTTAATCTTTTAGGCTTTTGAGCAGCAGTTCAGCTGAGATCCATTTGAGTGAGGATTCAGAAGCTTTCAGTCTGAGGAAACAGGATCGGCTGAGAAGTTGGTGAGAGCTGTGGCTTATTCTGCTTCTCTGATCTTTCAGAATTCACCCCAATACTTGGCTCCTGAGGTTTTTTTTTTTTTTATTAATAAGACCTTTTAATATTCATCTTACATTGTCCTTTTGTCTCTCTGATCTTTCAGCATTTACACCAATATCTGGAACTGGGTTTTTTATTAAAAGACCTTTTAGAAATTCGTGTTACATAGAGTCATTTAGATAGAGAATGCTAGGGCTGAAGAGCATTGGGATAGGTAGTCTGGGGAATACTGTTTCTTTTCAGAGATAACATTTGAAAAGAGTGAATTACAGGGAAGAAGCTGAGCAAAAGCCTAGAAGAATAGCTCACCCTTTTAATGGGCACATGTCATAGCAATAATAAATTCTTATTCAGTTGGGAAGGAGATAAGAAATCTGTGACCGGAATATGAAGAGAGACTTAGTGGAAAGAGGGTAGCAGGAAACAGATCATGCAGCATCCTATCTAGATTAAAGATCTTACATTTTATTTTAAAGGCAAACTGATGGTGAATCAAACTAGATGGTAGAGTCAAGCTAGGGCCGAATTTGTTAACAACCTGCCTAGGCAATAGTTTTATTGACACAGATACACATACATTGTTTTTATCTGCTACACAGGCAGAGTTGAGTACTTCTGATAAATACCAAATCTCCCCAACAACTGAAAATATTTACTGTGTGGCTATTTATATAAATAAATAGCGTGTTCATCTCTGAGCTCAGGAATAATGTTTTTTATGCACCGGATGCATGGGCTCTGTGAAGGACTAGAGGCAGAAACACAAAGACATGAGACTTTTGTTGAAATTGGATTGTGTTTTAGAATAAACTGGTCATGGGGGTGGACAATTGGGCATTATGTGACCATACATGTGACATTTTCTTTCTGGACTACCTCCATCGATTTACATGTCTATTTATTCTAGTACCAAATTGCCTTGGTTACTGTAACTTTCAAGAAAATGCCTTTCTTTTTATTAGTTCTTTGAGAATTTTTTAACAGTGATTCTTGAACATATTCACCCTCTCCCCCAACTTCTCCCACCATCAAGTCCAGTCAGTGCTTCCCATATATTCATGAATGTGTGGCCTTCCCCTGGAACTCACCGGTGGTGATACCCTTAAAGAAAACAGGCCTTCCCTCCTCTAGCAGTCATCAGCTACCAACAGCTCTTGGCTTTTGTACTATTTTCTCTTTGTGAGGCAGAGTCTTCCTACATAGCCCAGGCTGGCCTTGACTTTATGATACACTTGGTTGTCAACTGGACTGTGTCTGGAACCAACTAAGGCACAAGCTGCCGGGCACTCTGTAAAGGATTATTTTTTTAATTACCAGATTATTTGAAGTAGGAAGACCCACCCCAAATGTGAGTGACACACACAAGAATAAAAATGAACACTCATACATTTCAATAATAAGTAATACAGGTTTATATGTCCAAGAGGGAGCTGATACATGCTAAATATGGTAAACAGTGATTTGTAGACTTTTGGAAGCCTCTTACATGGCCAAATGAAGATGATATATTCCCATTCAAAAAGCAATTTTCTTTTAATTTAAAAGCAGAAAACTAGTTTTTAAAGACAGTCATCGGGACAGTGGTTATCTCAGTTGTTCGACTTTAAGCTAGGGATATAGCTCTGTGGACAGCCATTTTGGTACCTTGCTACATTGATTAGGTTTTCCAAGGTGACCAAGGCTTTCCTTACATATATTACATCATTTTTGTTTGTTTGTTTTTTTCGAGACAGGGTTTCTCTGTGTAGCTTTGGAGCCTGTCCTGGAACTCGCTCTGTAGCCCAGGCTGTCCTCGAACTCACAGAGATCCGCCTGGCTCTGCCTCAGGATTAAAGGCATGGGCCACCACCGCCTGGCCATCACATCACTTCCAACTTAACAGACAGAAAAAAGGCAGGCATGAGGAAGCACCAGCGATGGGCAGGGACAACCCAGCCTGCAAACACAAGTCCTTCCCAGCACCTTTCACCAGCAGGAGCTCCATAAGGAGCAATTACTGTCCACAGCAAATGACAATCTGAAGCCAACACAAAACACATTACGTGCAAGCCAACACTGCAAGTCATAGAATGACTTGGCAAAGGGGAATTTATTTATTAAAACTATGATTTTTGATAAGAGAATTTATTCATTAAACTGTTGTCAGAGGAATGCTAACATCTTCCACAGGGTAATGACAAGAACATTTGGGTGATTCTATTAAATAATAGATGTTCAATGAATTATAAGAGTCAGTAGAGTTCGGTAAGTAATTGTTAGAAATTGTTGGATAGTCATGAATTAATAAACTACTAATTAACATATCTCTAGCACCCCCCAGAGGTTTTAAACATTGGTTTTTATCTGTATTATTTGGCTGAAATGCAGTCAGGCAGTTTTAGAACCAAGCAACATAATTTCGCCTTGTCCTTGACACATTCTATCTGTCCCGGTAGACGACATGTGACATGTGCACGAAAGGCAGGTAATCTGTCGCCGTAAGAGGTCACGCAGTTCCCTATGGTGTGGCAGAATGCCAGCTCAACAGCAGCTGCACACTATCCAACATTCATTTCCCATGCAGCCCAACCAGTCTCTAGCATATTACTGCTATTTTGCTTTTGTTTGAATTGGTTTTGTTCTCCCAGCTGCCTGAAAAACAAGTTTAAGTGCTCAACATTATTGATTTAATCAATTGTTGCTTTTATTTCTTCAGCACCCTTACAAAAGCACTTCAAGATACATCTGAATAAATGTCACTTCGTGGGAGCAGTCAGAGGCAGTGGGGGAGTTACGGTACTCACAAAAGCGCCACTCTCCATGGCTGAAATGAAGCTGCATTTCAGCTTCTCTCAGCCTTCCGTGTGGTCACCTGTCTAGTCACTTGTGGACATCAATGACAAAGTCTTAAAGCCCTTCTAACTACGTTAACAAAGTTAAAATATTTTACTAACATTTCTTTCCAAATCAAGTTTTAGAGACATTTATTAAGATAAAATGGCAAAAAAATTAAAACCCACATACCATCATGCCTGGTTTTTCTTTTTTTAATGTGTGGCTATAATCTAACTCAGGTCCTTATGCTCTATTTTAGCAACTGAGCCATCTACTCTATCCCAGCATGAGTAGTGACCCTTGACCTCTGTGACTGAAAATGGGAGACCACAGTCCTGGGATGGACAGTTGTTTTTTTGCTTATGTACTGATTTTATCTTTTCCCTTGTTTGAGACATGGTCGGTCTCATTATGAAGCCCTAGCTACTCTGATATGCTCTGTGTAACCCAGTTGGCATGAAACCCATAAGTTGTCCCCTTTATCAGCGCCCCTCCCTGCCTCATGTACCAGAATTACAGGCATGTTCCACTGTGCCTGTCTCAGAACATTCTTTTTGAGGTATTTTTGTTTACACTTCTGTTTACCATGCAAGCTTGTGGTCAGCCTGAATCTAACATAATGGATACCATTGTATATAATACCTATCCATTAACTTCTTAATTTTCCATCCTTTATGTAAGTCTATGTTTGGATATTAGTGTGTGTATAGGCACGGGTGTATGGGGCTGTATATGTTCAAATGTGTAGATATGCATATGGAGGCCCAAGATCGATGCTGGGAATCATCCTTCATCCCTGTAAGAACTTAATCACTGATGCATAGTCTCTCAACAAATCCAGAGTTCACTAGCCCTCTTGCTCTGGATATCCTCAGTGCTACTAACCATAATCTTAACCCTAACACAAAGAATACACCAACACCATCCCTTACCCTCAAAAGAAAACAAAGATTAGCAGAAGTATTAATCCTAACCCTAACATGAAAGGATACACCAACACCAACCTAAACTCTAACCACAAACCAAAGGTTAGCAAAAGTATTAACCCTAACCACTACACAAATGATAAACTCCAACACTAACCCTAATCCCAACACTACCCCTACCATTAGCATTAGCCTCAGCATTAGTGATAACCTTACCATTAACTCAAGGCTATACCACCTAGCCCTGACCCTAACCCTGTCAGTAACCCTAGCAAACCTACTATTAACCCATGTCTTAATTCTAACCCTAGCCATAGCCATAACTCTAACCCTCACCCTAACCCTATCTCTAGCCACAGCTATAACTCTAATCCTAGCCCTAAACCTAACCTGCACATAAAACTAGATTTAGTCACAGTCATAATCCTGTCTTGCCTTTGTACCCAACTACTAACAGTTAGCATCAGCACTAATGAAAACCCTTACCATGAATAATGCCCCAAACACAGCTGTACTCTATCTAGGTTAGACCCTCATACTAACCCTAGTAATAGCCCTAAGCCAAAACCTAGGACCCTCCTAACACTAACTCTAGCTCTAACATAAAACCTAAGCTTATCCATAACCCTAAACCTAAAAGTAGTCCTCAACCAAGCCTTAGGAATAATCCAAACCACAAACACAGCCTCAAAACTAGTACCAACACTAATCTAAAGCCAGCTTTAACCCTAATTGTTGCCCAAGCTATGAGAGTATCACTAGTCCTAAACTAATCCCCAATCCTAGCCTAAATCTAATCCTACTTCCTGCTTTCATCCTAAACCTAGCTGTAAAACTGATACTAGCCCCAATTCTAACCCAATATATAACCCTAACCTTAATCTCAAAACTAAAACTAACCATATACTAATCTTAGTCTCAGCCCTATATCTCTATTTACAACATAAACCCAGGACAAGCTGACATTAACTCTAAATCTAACCCTAAACCTAACCCTAGCCTTAATCCTAAACATAACCATAATCCTTGTTCAGACCTTACCCTTAACCCTACTCTTAACACTAAAGCTAGAACTGAATCTGACCCCAAACCTAAGCTTAGCCCAAGCCTTAACCCCTAACACTAGCCTGAACTATGAAACTAACCGTGTCACTAAAACTAACACCAGAACAAGGCCTAACCCCAACCTAAGCTCATCCCTCACTCAAAGTGTAACATTAGCCATAACTCTTTGCCCAGCCCTAGCCCCAGTTCTAAACCCAACCATAGCTTGACTCCTAACCCTTACACAAGCAGTCATTCAAATCCAGCGCCCCTAAGCATTGCCCAGGTCCTAAGTCTAAAATTAGCCCTCTCCAAATTCTTAACCCTAGCATTAATGTAAACCCTAAGTGTGACATAACCATGACCCCAGCTGTAACCTTAGGCCTAACATTAACCCTACCCTTAACTTTAAACATAGTCAAAGAACTAACCTAAACTTAAGCCTTACACTAGTCCTAATACTAACCCTAGCTCAATAACTGTGATCCTAGCACCAATCTTAACCCCAGCCCTAACCCAAACTCCAGGGCTAATCCTAATTCCACACCTGGCCCTAACATTCATTACCCTTGTCAAAAACCCAGACAGAGCTCTAACCCTTAACCCTTATAACACACCCAACCCCAACCCACACTTCAGAACAAACCCTCACCCTAGGACTAACCCTTATCGGAAACCTAACACTAGCCCTTACCAAAATACTAACCTAACCTTACTCTGAAACCAAACACTAACCTAAAACCTAACCCTAGACCTAACCTTAACATTAAGTGTAAACCTAAACTAGGCACCAAACCTTACTGTTGTTGATAGTTTTTTACTCTTAATAGTCTCTTGGCTCTCTTGGTGGTCCACCACCCAGCTCCCAAACAAACACTAACGGAGACTTATCATTTCTTATAAATATCCAACTTTAGCTTGGCTGGTTTCTAGCCAGCTTTTCTTAAATCCCATTTATCTTTTGCCTCTGGGCTTTTTCCTTTTCTTACTTCTGTAATCTTACTTTCACTCTTAACTCCACGGCTGGCTGGGTGGCTGGGTGGCTGGGTGGCTGGGTGGCTGGGTGGCTGGGTGGCTGGGTGGCTGGGTGGCTGGGTGGCTGGGTGGCTGGGTGGCTGGGTGGCTGGGTGGCTGGGTGGCTGGGTGGCTGGGGGGATGGCTGGCCCCTAGTGCTCTCCTCTCCTTGTTCTCTTGCTCCTTGATCTTTCTTCCCAGATTTCTCCTCTTATTTATTCTCTCTGCCTGCCAGCCCCACCTAGCCTTTCTCCTGACTTGCTATTGCTATTGGCTGTTCAGCTCTTCGTTAGGCTAATCGGATGTTTTAGACAGGCACAGTAGCACAACTTCATAGAGTTAAACAGATGCAACATAAAAGAATGCAAAACATCTTTGCATCATTAAATGTTCCATAGCATAAACAAATGCAACACATCTTAAATTAATATTCCACAACACCTAACCGAAATCTAGCTCCCCCCCACCCCATAACCCCTAAGTGCTAGCTAGTACCAGCTCTAACCCTTAGGACCCATTTCTTTTCCCAGAGCTCCATGACATTAGAGCCAAGCTTAAGCATCTGGAGAGAGGCCCCCTGACCTCACTGGCTCTAACATGTCATTTCCTTTGCCAGCCTCTCAATTGGACCCCCTAGTCTGGGATACCCAAAACCCTGCTGTTGCTAGACACCATTTCCCCCTTGTTATCCTGTTATAGGACCCTACCCAATACATTACCCAAGCTCAGTATCCACTCACACTCCAGACAGAGCCTTAGGGGGCTCAAACCTATCATCTCTGACCTTCTAATGGAGAGCTAGAAAGATGGCTCAGCAGTTAAGAGCACTGGCTGCTCCTCCAGAGGTCCTGAATTCAATTCCTAGCAA
Organism: Onychomys torridus; assembly: GCF_903995425.1. Taxonomy (NCBI): domain Eukaryota; kingdom Metazoa; phylum Chordata; class Mammalia; order Rodentia; family Cricetidae; genus Onychomys; species Onychomys torridus. The sequence continues at coordinate 106,162,995 of NC_050443.1, read as the reverse complement.
CCACATGGTGGCTCACAACCATTCATAATGAGATCTGGTGCCCTCTTCTGGCCTGCAGACATACATGCAGACAGAACACTGAATACATAAAAAAAATGAATAAATCTTAAAAAAAAAAAAAAGGAAGGAGGAGGAGGAGGAGGAAGAAGAAGAAAGACTTCCTAATGGAACCTACTGCCTAGTTCAAGACCAAGACCTCTGGCTCATTAATTTTGCAATGGTACCCCTCTATCCTGTGGTCCCCAATCCTTATGCACTCCTCTCCACTAAACCTCCCCAAGGACGCAGTCTCAAAATATTTTCGCTTTCACCTGGACTGACCCTGACACCCACCTGTCCACACAGCTGACCTGGACTGTCTTGCCACAGGGATTCAGAGACAGTCCACACCTATTTGGTCAGGCTTCTGACTTACTCCTTTGTGTCTCCCCAACTCTAAACTCATACAATATGTAGATGACAATCTACTTTGCAGCCCGTCATTACAAGTTAGCCAAACTAACACCTCTGCTCTCCCACATTTCTTGCTCAGCCGGGGTTATAAAGACACGCTTTCCATGGTCAAGCTGTCCACTCCACAGGTCATCTATTTGGGTCTAACCATTACCCCAACCCATGAGGCTATTACTTTAGATAGAAACTACCCAATCCAGTCTCTTGCAGTTCCCGCTACTAAACAGATTGTATTGTTTCTGGGAATAGCTGGCTTCTTATGGTCCTGGGTCCCATCTTTTTTTCCTTGCTTGCCCCTTATATGAGGCAGCTCTTGGCTCCCTACATGAATCTCTCCTTCACCCTGTTACTAAACCCTTCTAGAAGCTCCAACAGGCTCTGCTTCAGGCTCCAGCGCTCCATCTCCCAGACCCAACTCATCCCTTCTCCCTCTATGTAGCAGAAAGAGAGGGATTAAGCCCTTGGAGCCCCAGGGCACTGGCTGAGACCCTTTGTGCATGTAGCATGCCTGTCAAAAAAAAAAAAAAACAAAAAACAAAAAAAAACGGACCTCATCACTCAGGGCTGGGCACCCTGCACACATGCTTTAGCATCTGCAGAGCTCCTCATTCCTGAATCAAAGAAACAAACTTTTGAGTCACCCACCACTATCTTCTCCCACCATAACCTGTCCCATCTCTCAACTTATAAAGGCTGACAAACTCTACCTCCTTCCCGAGTTCTTTCTCTCCAAGTGGCATTACTAGAGGATGCCACACTTACTTTCCAATCTTGCCCACCCTCAATATCTCAAAACTTCTCCCTCAACCCAATACTGACTATTCCCCATCTCATGTCTGCACTGAAACCTTAGAGGAACTACTGCCCCATCCTTCACACATTCAGGAGGGCACGTTGCCTCAGGCTACTTATACTTGGTACACAGACGCAGCTCCTTTTTACATGAGGGGACTCATAAAGCAGGCTATGCCGTAGTCTTAGACACTGGGGTGGTAGAAGCACAGGCATTGCCCACCCACGCTACCAACCAACAGGCTGAGCTGATAGCTCTCACCTGTGCCTTCCAATTGTCACAGGGGCAATCCCTAAATGTTTACACAGACTCCAAATATGCTTTTCATATCCTCCTGTCCCACACTGCCATCTGGAAAGAGTGTGGGCCTCTCACAACAAAAGGAGGACCCATAACTAACTCAGGCCAAATAATGGCCATGCTGGAAGCCTCCCACCTCCCGAAAGCTCCAGGGATTATCAGTCTCATCACGCTGACAGCTCCATCATCTCTAAGGGAAACAACCAAGCCGACCAGGAGCTAGGACAGCAGCCCTCCAGCCATCCCACCCACTGTAGGGAATCCATACACCACAACATACATCCTCACAGCCACCCCCTGACACTCGGACCAGCTATCTATACCAGTTCTTTCATCCTAGTAGTCAGGCTCTGTCTCATTTTGTCAAGGCTCATCTACAGCCCACCCCTGAGGACTTACAGTTCTTAAAATCCATTACTGCCTCTTGTGAAATTTGTCAAAAGTCAAATCCCAATTCCAAATATCGGAACCACCCACCAGACTAGGGCTCCCTTCCAGGGAATGACTGGCAACTTGATTTTACCCATATGCACACAGTCAGACAGGCTAAATATCTCCTGGTCCTTGTGGATACCTTCTCGAGATGGGTGGAGGCTTTCCCAGTCACTAACAAATGGGCTTAGACAGTCTCTGACCTCCTTCTCTGGGAGATCACCCCCCCCCCCAATTTGGGATCCCTGCCTCTCTCCAGTCTGATAATCACCTGGAGTTTACCTCCTAGATTTCCCAAACCCTACCTGAAGCTTTTAACATTACTTGGCATTTTCATATCCCATACCATCCTTATTCCTCAGGAAAGGCAGAACAGACTAACCGTTCCTTAAAAAATATTCTTGGGGTTGGGGATTCAGCTCAGTGGTAGAGCGCTTGCCTAGCAGGCTCAAGGCCCTGGGTTTGGTCCTCAGCTCCAGAGGAAAAAGAAAAAAAAAAAATTCTCATTGAGATTCACAGGAACTTCACCTTGTAAAGGTAAAGGTAAAACTGTTGCCTCTGGCTCTTTTCAGGCTCTAGGCTCTTCCCAAGCAACCCCTTTCAATCATACCCATTTGAAGTCACAGAGGGGAGGCCAGTTCTAACCCTGTGGCCTTCCACTCAAACCTTCGCCCCTCCCTGACCACCTGCTCACCCCCCTACTCTATCACTTCCCTTCCCTCCTATGGAAGTTTGCTGACCATTCCCTACCCAGCCCATGTGACAACACCTGCCCATTTCCAATCAACATCCATCGGGGATCAGGTCCTTCTTTACCCCCCCAGGCTAATGTCCCTCACCCTTTTCCCTTAAATGGTAGGGACCCTTCAAGGTAATTCTTGTAACCTCCACAGCTGCTAAGCTTGAGGGTTTCCCTCACTGGATTCACACATCTCACCTAAAACCTTTTATTCCATCCCCGCCCCATAGTAACGCAAATAGTGTCCTGCTCTTTTAAGTTCCAGAGGACACGGAGTCTACCTTGTCTCCTATTCCAGAAGAATGAGGCTTCATTCCACAACCATACTCAATCCCATTGGATTGGGAACCCCATATGTTTTTCTTCCTGATTCCCCCTCCGCATTCTCCTGTCTCTACTGATCACACTCTGCTTCATCAGTTTCCCTCTGCGTCTCTAATAACATATTCAAATTGCTAATTAATGACCTAGCTGACAGTTACAGGACCACTGCCAGCCATAGAGCCAGAGATGCAAAGATCATCAAATATACCCGGGTGGTAAGAAACAGTAACACTCCAGAGGTATTCACACCCCCAGACTCAAAAGGGATACTCACAAAACAGATTTTAATATAACAGTTTATTATTGATAAATGCCCTCAGCAAACAACCACCTGTGTCTCCTGGATGCTGAAGTGATACCTCAATAATGAAAGGAAACAGGTGCCTAAAGGTTTGTCTCAGGTGAAGATAGGAAGCCTAATTGATAATAATAGAAAAAAAGAAAACATGTTCCAGACTTCCCCCCCTCTCTCTTTCTCTCCCTCTCTCTCTCCCTCCCCCTCCCTCTCCTCTCTCTCCATGACTCCATACCTTTAACACTAACCAATAAAATTCTGATAGCAGAGTACTAAACACTATCATAGCTACAAGCTCGGGATCTTAAATTCCCTTTGGTTGCTTCTTAATATATTTAAACTTTGTCTCCTTTGTAAACTTAAAAATTCTTCTGAGCTCCAACCCTCCAGGATAGGTCAGATTCACTTCAGATAAGTATCATTCAACCTTTCCTGGGACCCCTTGGGGACCTCCCTCATCTCCCCTCCCCCCACCCCCAAGCACCAGGATCTAAGAAAAAAAATTTCTAAACTTCATCTTCTGCCTCTCCAGCATCTTGTTGGGTCCAAGCTGTCAGATCCAAGTGGTGCTGGATGATTCCACAGGGCTCAAAACAGCAGCGAAGACAATCAGCTACCTCAGGACAACCGGCTACCTTGGGGAAAGTCCCCCCACCCCCCAAAAATTAACCAAGTCACCTGGAAGCAGTTCCAAGATACCCAGTGCCCCCATTCCTGTTCACCCACCACCCCTAACCCTTACTTCTTTTAATAACAAAAAGGGTGGAATGTTATTATTCCCGACACCCTCCTAGCCACTTCTGGAGTCACATGACTGCGCATGCGCTGTCAGCAGTCAGGCAAAATGCTTAGTTACTCCAGGTCCTCACATCCTGTGTAATCCATGCATACCATGGTCACATAATCCATGTGCACGCCTGTGGTATCTATATAATGCATGCTTGAGTTAACCCTTAAAAGCAGACTCCACCTGTCTTCCCTCTCTCTCCGCACATGCTCTCCAGCAGGCCTGCTCATATCCATCTTTGTCCCTTCCCTAATAAACTCTCAAAGTGGGTTTGTTGTGCCACATGGTTCATTTCTTGTGCCCGGTAAATAACGTCAGTAAATAAATAACACTAACTTACCTTACTTAGCCTTACACTATACTAACCCAAACTCTAACTCAGCCCTAATTCTAACAACATGCCCAACCCCAAACTTAAATCTAGCACTGCCTTTAGTCATAATCATAGCCCTAATCATAACCCTAATACTATACCTAACCAAATCCTAACCACAACCATGAAGTTATCCCTTAATATAAGCATAACACTACCCTTACATAAACTACAGTCCAAATACCAACTCTAGCAGTAGGCCTAGACTTCACCCAAGCTCCAACTTTTATCCTAACCCTAGCTAGTCCTGAACCTAACTATAACCTATAGATAATCCTAATACCAGGCCCAATCCCAAACCTAAACCTAAATCTAGTCCTAAACTTAACCCTAGCCTTACTCTTAAATCCAGCCCTAACCCAAACCCTACTCCTAACTCTAACCCAAGCCCTACACTAACCCAGGGACAACCCTAACATTTGACGTGACCCTAAATCTAAGCTTGCTGAAGTCCTTAATGTAACCCTAGCACCAGAAGTGGCCCTAACCCGAGCCTCAGCCTTTACACTAGTCCTAGCCTTAACCCTAACCACATCACTAGCCTTAAACCTAAACAATTCCACATCCCTGATCCTAACCCTAACTATACCTGTACCCAAGCTTCAGGCCTTACCACAACCTTATCCCTAACACAAAACACCTCAATCCTAGTCATAACCCTGACATCAGCCTTAAACCTAATTCTCACCTCCAGTTCTGATCCTTAACCACAGCCACAACCTAACACTATCCCTAACTCTAAATGTAGCTGTAACCCTAGTCATAACTGTAATTATAATCTAACCATAACCAGTCGGTGTTTTTAGTTACATGGGCCAGTCAAAGAAAAAGGCACTGCGGGATGGTTTACAGTGGAGCAACAGCAGCAGGTCAGAACAGTCTCTCATGGACAGAACTCTGAACCACTTTGCAGAAGCCTCTCTGTTGTTACACAAAGGCACTCTTTGCAAGTCAGTTTCTACATACCAAAACCCCTTAGCTGATCTAGGAGGTATCCACGCAACCATTACCTAAGCAATTCTCAGCCATGTGAGACTTCCTGGTTTGCAGGTATGTCTGGAGACTAAGTTATACAAAAACTCTGGGAATCTTTCAGGAAAAGCAACTCCATAAATCTCAGATAACAATGACTATGCACAAGAGGTTCAGTCAAAGCCCAGCTGCCATCACTCTGGAATTCATGCCACAAACAATGGACTTGTGGGATCTCTCACTACAATAACCTTAGGCCTAAGCTTCAGGCTTCCCATCAACCTAATCAGAACCCAAGACTTGTTCCTAAATCTAACCCAAACACTACACTCACCTCTTACAATAACCCCAACCTTAATCCTAGCCCAAACCCTAAACATGGCACCTGCACAAACCCCGAGTCTAGCCATAATCTTAACTAAAGCACCAACTCTGACTCTAAATCTACCCCAAGCTCTAACATTAAGACAAGCCTTAATTCTAACCTACCCCTAAACATGGCCCTAAACCAACACCTTTCACAACGCAACATAAACCTAGATCTCACTGTGGAACAATCTTTGTACATTGTAAATATGCATTACTCTCATTGGTTAATAAAAGAGCTGAGTAAGTCTAGGGCAACAGTTAATTTAAAGACTAGTTTTTAGCCGGGAAGTGGTGGTGCACACCTTTAATTCCAGCACTCGGGAGGCAGAGGCAGGTGGATCTCTGTGAGTTCGAGGCCAGCCTGGTCTACAGAGCAAGATCCAGGATAGGCACAAAGCTACACAGAGAAACCCTGACTTGGAAAACGAAAAAAAAAAAAAAAAATTGCTGAGTGCCCTACAGCTGGGCAGGATGAGATTGGGTGGGAGAGTCAAATGAGGAAGATGTTGGGAAAAAGGGTGGAGTCTGAGAAGTCTCGAGGAAACACCATGAGATGAGAGCAAGCAGGATGTGAAGTACATACATGAGGTAAACGTGCCTTGGGACAGCACATACAATAATAGAAATGGACTAATTTAAGTAATAAGAGCTAGCTAAAAAAACAAGCCTAAGCAATTGGCCCAGGATTTATCATTAATATTAAGTTTTTGTGTGGTTATTTGGGAGCCAAGGTTCCTGACAAAAAAACTCAGCCAAGAAAATCCAGTACTTATCAAATATAAACCCAGCCCAAGCATTAGACTAACAACAACCCTCACATTAAACCTAACGTAAGCTTAGCCCTAACCCTAGCATTTACCCATAACCATAACCCTAACACCAATCTTAACTTTAAACCTGACCTGAGCTAAGCCCTGAATCCTAACATTAGCAATAACCCTAACACTAACATTAAGTCTTTCATAAAGCTCTAAAACACACCTTAGCACTAAAACTAAACCAAACTTAATCTAACAACCAACTCAAACCTAACCAAATCTCTAACCCTAACCCTAACCCTAACCCTAACCCTAACCCTAGCCCTAAAACACACCTTAGCACTAAAACTAAACCAAACTTAATCCAACAACCAACTCAAACCTAACCAAATCTCTAACCCTAACCCTAACCCTAACTCTAAGCTAACCAAATCTCTAACCCTAAACCCTAACCCTAAGCTAACCAAATCTCTAACCCTAACCCTAACCCTAGTGATGTCTCTAACCATAATCTATATTAATAATATTTAATAAACTATAGGTTTAACCTGTGGTGTTAACCCTAAACCCAGCCATAATATTAACTCTAACCCTAACTTGAACCATAGAACTAACCATAACCCCAGCCCAAACATTAACACAAACATAGCCCAAATCTAACGCAAACAAATCCTAGCTCTGCATCTATCCCTGACACTGGTCAGAGCCATAAATATTCAGCCTAGACCCAGCCATATTATCAAACAGTTTTAACCTTAAACTAGCCCCACTCAGTTCTAACAGTTGACTTAAACATAACTGTAGACATAACCCTAACTGTAGTACTAATCCTACCCATAACCCTGTCTAACTTAACCCTAACTATAGTATTAATCCTACCTATAACCCTGTCTAGACCTAACCCTAACCCTAACTGCAGTACTAGTCCTACCCATAACCCTATCTAGACCTATCACCAACCCAGGGTCTACCTATACTCTGATTCTAACCTGAACAACAGTGCTAATGCTGACACCAACCCCAACCCTAATCAAAACAGAATTAACCCTAACCCTAGCCCAAGTCTAACACTAACCATAACCCTAACCATAACCCTAGCCCAAGTCTAACCCTAACCCTAACCATAACCATAACCCTAGCCCAAGTCTAATGCTAACACTATCCTTAAAACTAACCATAACACAATCCTAACCCAGCCTTGATCCTAACCCTAACCCAACAGAGCCCCCTCTAGCACTAGGCCTAGCTCAGCCCTCACTCCAACCCTAACTCTAGACAAAGACATAACCTTCATTGGATACCCAAATCTAGTCTTAAACCTAACAGTAATCTAACTTTAACCCTAAACCTAACCAAGCCAACTCCTAACCATAATTCCAGACATATCCTAAACCTAACCCTACATTTAATTGGAACATAATTAATAATCCAAGACTTACCAAAACCCAAAATCTAGATCTACCCAAAACTTGTCCCTCACCCTACCATAACCCTAATCACTGTCCTAACCTAATCCTGGTCTCACCTAATCCTAACCATATACTTAATAATAATCTTAACATTATACCTATCTCTAATATTTTCCCTGTCCTAACACTAACCATAGCCCAAACAACACAGGCATAAAAATAGCCTTAAACCTAGCTATAAAATTAGTCCTAAACCTAGCCATAACCCTAATCTTATCTTTAATCTTAATCCTAACCCTAACACAAAAACTAGTCTTTCCCTCCCCCCCTCCCCCCCCCAGAGACAGGGTTTCTCTGTAGCTTTGGAGCCTGTCCTGGAACTTGCTCTGTAGCCCAGGCTGGCCTCAAACTCACAGAGATCTGCTTGGTTCTGCCTCCCAGTGCTGGGATTAAAGGCATGTGCCACCACCGCCCAGCTAAAAACTAGTCTTTAAGTTGCCCTAAACCTAAGACTTGCCCCAGCCCAAACTGTAATCCCAGCTGTAACCCTATTCCTAGCACTAACCCTAATATTGGCCACATTGGTAACTCTAGCACTAATCCCAACTCTATCCTAGAAGTGACCCTAACACAGACCCTAATCTAGTGTGAATGTTAAATCTTCCTGTCGCCCTAACCCTAACCTTGCCTCTAACCCTACCTGTAGTCCTAACACTAACCTCCTCTATTTCACTAGGGCTTCTGAGTCTGTTTAAATCCCTCATTTCACCTTGATTTCACTTTGGTGGGTTGTATAAATCAAGAAATTCATCCATTTCTTTCAGCTTTCCATTTGGGTGGAATATAGATTTTTAAAGTACATCCTCATAATTCTCTGAATTTTCTCAGTGTCTGTTGTAATGCCCCCCTTTTCATCTCTAACTTTAATAATTTGGATCTTGCTGGGTAGTGGTAGTGCATGCCTCCAATCCCAGCACTCAGGAGGCAGAAGCAGGTGAATCTCTCTGAATTTGAGGTCAGCTTGGTCTACAGAGTGAGTTCCAGGACAGCAAGAAGTACACAGAGAAATCCTGTCTTGAAAAACCAAATAATAATAATAATAATAATAATAATAATAATAATAATAATAATAATAACAACAACAACAATAATAATTTGGATATTCTCTTTGTGTGTTTGGGTAATTTGTTTAAGCTAATCTCAGTTTTCTCAAAGAACCAAGTCTTTGTTTCACTGATTCTTTATTTTGTTTTGTTTGTTTCTACTTCATTGATTTCAGGGCTGATTTCCATTATTTCTTCCCATCTTCCTTTTTGGGGTGTTATTTATTCTTGTTTTTATAGAGCTTATAAGTGTGTCGTTAAGTTACTAATACAGAATCTCTCCAGTTTTTAAACATAGGCTGTTGTGTCTTAGACCTTCGCTGTGTCCCGTAGGTTTGAGTGTCTTGTGTTTTCATTTTCACTCATCCTATAAAGGTTTTAATTTCCTTCTTGATTTATGTCTTGGCTCAATTTTCATTCAGTAGTGACTTGTTCAGTTTCCATGAGTTTGCATATTTTTTGCTGTTATTGATATCCATCTTTAGCCCATGGTGGTCAGACAGGATGTAGGCTGTTATCTCAATTTTCTTATGTCTGTTGGGACTTGCTTGGTGTCCTAATATGTGGTCAGTTTCGGAGAAAGTTTATTAAGTTGCTCAGAAGAAATTATTCTTTCCTATTTGGGTGGAATGTTCTGCAAACATCTGCTGGATCCATTTGATTTATGATGTTATTTAACTTCAGGCATTCTTAGTTGAGTGTGTCTGGATGACCTGTTTATTGGCAAGAGTGGGATTTTGAAGTCACCCACTATGGCTTAGTTAGTGTTCGATTGCTGTGAAGAGACATCATGACCACAGCAACTCTTATAAAAGAAAACATGTAATTGGGGCTGGCTTATAGTTCAGAGGTCTAGTCCATTGACATCATAGTGGGGGGACATGACAGCTTGCAGGCAGAAATGGTGCTAGAGAAGAGGCTGAGAGTTCTATATCCAGATCTGCAGGAGGCAGAAAAAAAATGTGAGACTGGTCCTGAAACCTCAAAGCCTGACCCCAGTAACACACTTCTTCCACCAAGGCCACACCTTCTAATCCTACTAATGCTATCTCAAAGACTTCCACTCATGCACTGGTGACTAAGCATTCAACTATGTGGGCCTATGGGAGTCTTTCTATTCAAACCACCACCTACTGTCACTGTGTGAGTGTCAGTATTTGATTCTAGCTCTTGCTCTGTTGCTGTTTTTTGAATTTGAGTGCCCCTGTGTTTGATCTATAAATGTTTAGGACTGAAATATCCTTTAATGAGTATGTAGTGTCCTTCCCCATCTCTTCTGATGAGTTTTGGTTTGAAGTCTATTTTGTCAGATATTAAAATAGCTACACCTGATTGTTTTATTGGTCCATTTGTTCGGAATACCTGTTTCTATGCTCTTACCTTTAGACAACAGCTATCCTTGATGGTGAGGTGTTGTTTCTTGGATGTGGCAGAAAGACGGATCCTGTTTTTTAACCCAGTCTGTTAGTCTGTGTTTTTCTTTTAGTGGGGAATTGAGACCATTGATATTGAGAGTTATCAATGAGAAGTGTTTACTGATTCCTGCTATTTTATTGTTGTGGTGTGGGTGTATTTCCTCTCTTTGTATTTATTGCTTATTTATTCCTCGCATCTTCTTGGGTGTGATTAACCTCTTCAGAATGAAGTTTTCCTTCTGGTGCCTTCTGTAGATCTGGATTGGTAGATGAAAATTGCTTAAATTTGGTTTGTATCATAGAATGTTTTTTGTTTTTTGTTTTTCATCAGAGGCTGTCTGCTGAACTATGTTATCATCATAGTATGAATGTTTTTATTTCTTAGTCAACAGTGATAGATACTTTTGCTGGCTGTGATACTCTGGGCTGGCATCTGTGGTCTCTTAGAGCTTGTGGAGTATCCATACAGCCCTTTCAGCTTTCATGGTCTCCATTGAGAAGACAGGAGTATTCTAATTGGGCCTGCCTTTATATAGGACTTGGTATTTTTTTTCTTAAAGTTTTTAATATTCTTACTTTGTTCTGCATATTTAGTGTTTTGGTTATTTTGTGTCATGGGGAATTTCTTTTCTGGTCCAGCCTATTTGGTGTTCTATATGTTATATGCTTTATGTACCTGGATAGGCATCTCTTTCTTTAGATAGGGGAAATTTTCTTCTATGATTTGGTTAAAAATATTTTCTGTGCGTTTCTTCTTCCTTTATACCTAGTATTCACAGATTTGGTCTTTTCATGGTATCCTTGATTTATTGAATGTTTTGCGCCTGGATTTTTTTTTAATTTAATATTTTCTTTGGTTGAACTATCCATCTCTTCTACCTTATCTTTAAGACTCGAGATTCTCTCAGGGGTTTTTTGTTTTGTTTTGTTTTGTTTTGTTTTGTTTTGTTTTGTTTTGTTTTTGAGCTGAGGATCAAACCCAGGGCCTTGCGCTTGCTACCACTAAGCTAAACTCCCAACCCCATCTCTCAGGGTTTTTAATCTGTTGTTTTTTTGTTTGAGGTTTTTGTTTGACATCCTTAAGGTCCTTGAACAGATCCATGATTGCTGCTTCATCTTGTGCTTCAGCTAAACTGCTTTCCTCAGGACCTATTGCAATAGGATCACTGGCTTCTGGAGGAGGTGTATTGTCTTGGATATTCATGTTTGTGTTTTTGCACTGGGATCTAGGCATCTTAGGAGGTTTCGTGTTTCTTGGTATAGATATCTGGTCTCCTCTCTGATGGGTGGGTATTCTGTTTGGTTCGGGTTGCCTGCTTTGGATCCTAGCAAATGTAAAGGCTGTGGGGTTCCAATAGTGTGGATCAGCCCGTATCACAAAGAAACGGAGCTGCTTTAGGAGGAAAGGCTTGGAGGGGCATTGGGAAGGAACTAGAGGGTCTCTGGGTTGACACCAAGATGAGAAATCTCCAGCGAATAGAGGCAAGGTTGGGGGAGGAGCTTCTGCAGGACTAAGAGTAAGTCGGTAAAGACTGGAATGGAGGACAGGAATGACAGTGATAATTGCTACCTGAGTCCCAGCCCAGTGTGGACACTGGGGTTCCCTGGTAGAAAGTGTTTCTGCAGGTCAGCAGGTGATACAAGGCACTGGAGATGAGCTAGAAGGGAAGGAAGAGAAGGACAGAGGGAAACATCTAGGGGGACCCTGGGTCTGCACCAAGGGGTGCAAAGTCCTCAGGGAAACTATATTTTAATCTCTTAAAATATCAAATAAATCAATTAAAAGTACATGGAAGACCTAAGATCAGAGTGGAGAAAAGGAGACTAATCAATATAGCTATGACCCTTCCCTTCTCATTGTTACCATTCTGACATTTACTTAATGCGTTTTTCTTGAATTAAATGTTTGTTGGCAACGAAATAAATAAAGTTCAATTAATTAATTAAAAATGTAAAGTGCCTCCTCCCTCTGGGACTGACACTCCTAGACTCCACCCCCTTTCAGCTAGGACGGGTAGAGGAAGTAGGGGAGCTGACAGGCCTGAGGGCCCCCCGGGGACACAGGGTTGCCTTGCTGCCTCCACAATAATGAAGACAACAATGATGATGGTGATAACGAAAATGACCTTGGTGCTTCCGGAGATAATTCTGTACCGAGAATATATATTTGTTTTTCATACTGCTGATTCTAAAATGGTTTGAATAAATACAGAAAAATACCATTTTCAAATGCATTGCAAAGAAACTGGAAGCCAACCAGGGAGGGAAGAGCAGTGGGGCAGGCACGCTGCCTAGCTCCTCTGACGTTTACAGAGTCTTAGTCCATGTGAATGGAATTCTTGTCTCTGGGAACTCCACCCTGAAGTCTAGATGGAGAGAGCACAGTGTCTGCAGCGACACTTAGTGGGAGCGATGCTCCTGGGGTGGGGGTGCTGTGAGGAGGCCACGTGCAGCGATGCCAGCCACAGCGTTGTGGAAGAAGAAATCCAAGGAAATCGGAAGAAACCTGCACCCTTGTCAAGGGTGTCAGGAGCTTTTTCTGGAACTGTCATTTAAAAGCATTTTTATCAACATCCCCAGCACCCCAGTCAGCCTTTGCTCAGAGTTCTGTCAGAAGCATCAGAAGAACCTGCAGACGGTTTGCCAGTTCAAGGCTGCTGGGTTACAACAGAGAAACCAGAGAAGGGATGGGCTTCACATTCTGCAGCCTGGTGATGGGTTTTTGGGGCACATCCAGCAAACAGTCATCACATGGAGTTGGAAATGAGGTGCCCTGCTTGGTCCGGCAGCTGTTTTCTTACCTTTTACTGGTGATATTTTAAAAGTCAAAGCAAATCTGAATACTTGAGTATTCTGCTGGTAGACTGAGCATTCATTGATTGCCTACTATCTGAACTGGTGTTAGGACACAGTGGCAGCATCTGGAATTGCCTCTCAGAGAATGCCATCTTCTGCATTGTTCTTGTGTTTACAACCAAACAGGGGCAGTCTTGTACCAGCTGTGACGTGTTTGCCATGTCTGCCATTTTCAAATAGAGTCAACAATTCCACAGTTATATCACTTGCTTTCACGCCTTAAAAGCACTTGAAAAATATCTCTATCTCTTGTAGGTTTTGAAGCTACACGGCTCTTTGAAAAAACCTTCATTTGAGTGCCGTACCATAACCTTTAAGGTGGGAAGCTGCATGAACCCCGTGGGGAAATTTGATTATAGGAGTGATGTTTTCTACAATTTTTTCAAGTAAAAAAAAAAAATTATGAAACTCTCAGAGAGAGAGAGACAGAGAGAGAGAGAGAGAGAGAGAGAGAGAGAGAGAGTTAGATTCAGGGTTAGAATCCTGCCGTTAGTCAATGCTGCCTTCACCATCAGGATTAGGGTGAATAAAATGTCTGTGTGCCATGCAGGGACGTTGTCAGGGCGAGGTGTCTGCCGCGGAAGGCATGGCTCAGCTTGGTGAGGGTTCACTCTGGGGTGTAGATAAGATGGGACTGTGGCTTCATCTCACCTCCTGCCTATAATGTCTCTCTAGGGTTGATTCAATGGCTTCTATCACAGAGTGAGTCATCCTTGCAGCTAAAGTCTGCTTAACTTTCCTTCAGCCATGGATTTGAGGTACGCACCGATTCAGTAAATTTGTTTTTATTTTATTTATTTTATAGTTTTGGATTAGTAGAGATTCTACCACCTCTAAATACAAAGCTCAAAGCAGTCTAGATTTTTTTTTCCTGGGTAGACGTATGACTAAACATATGGATAGGAATGTAAGAACATGGACATCACTAAAAGGTACCTTCTCGATTTCATAGTTTAAGGACTGGCTGGTGTTTAGTTGTTCACCTTACTAGACATACCTATTCATTTATCATCTTCCCTGGTCTGAATGCTTGAGGAAAGGTTAAATAGCATCCCAAGGCCTACAAAAAGATTGCCTTCATACATTAAGGCCTACTGGCTTCTGACTTCTTTGCAGGTACACTGCACAATGACAGTGTAAATCAAATAACTTCCTTATCTGGCTCCTCAGTGATGTACCCACCTATACTCTGCTCCAGGTCCTGGCCCAAGTGTGAAGAAAGGCACCAGGTTCCCATTAACAGCCTGAGGTTTGCCGAGGGGTCCAGGGCTAAGTCTCCAGCCACCGTCAGAAACAGCCATCCTCCGAAGTCGGGGACACCCCGTATGTTGGAAGGATGTTGGGACACTGTGCTGGCTCACTCTTACTCTGAACCAGGTCCAGCTCTGCCCCTCATGTGTCCCTTTCTCTCTCTCTCTCTCTCTCTCTCTCTCTCTCTCTCTCTCTCTCTCAGAAATTGAGCTTCACAGATGCATCATTTTCCTCCCAAATGTTCCCACTGGAAAGGAACCATGAAAAATGACATGAAAGTCCGCTCACCAGACCGCCATCCCCATCTTTCCTGATTGTGTTGTCAAGCTTTCACAGAAGACTGAACTGTGGTTTTAAAATTTTGTTTCATTTTTTTTTCCCTAACCTGGCTCTGTATTCACCCGAACTTCCTAAAGTAAAAAGCCTAGAGCTCCAAGAGAGAAAATAAATAAATAAATAAAAGAGCCATTAGTCCATGAGTGACAGGAGACAGCTAAAGCAGTTGGAAAGCTGACTGCTTCTGGGGCCTGGAATCTGTACTGGGTAACGGCGGAGCCCAAGGTAAGGATTTCCCACCTGATATGTAAAGGATGCGCCAAATGGTTCCCAACATCCTATCCAACTATAAATGATGATGCCACACCTCTGAGTGTCCACTGGGGTGCTTTGTAATAGCAGATACTAAAATATTGTCAAGCTGGAGCTAAGGGAGATGGAAATATCAAAGCAGATGACCTGGCAGAAGATGAACCAGAGGCTCTGCTAGACGAACACGTCGGGAAATAGCAATATATAGAAGACTCCTATCTGCTTCTCTTTTTTCTATTACTTCCTCACCCAGAACTTCCTCTTTGGTCCCTGACTGGCTGAACATACATCTCCATCCTACTCTAGCATTATCCAGTGTTTTCTTAAAGCTACCAACCTCTATTGTACTGAATTAAGCCTCTAAAATCATTGTTTAAAAAGTGTTTAATGAAGAAAAAGTGATCAAATGCACCCACATCCAGGAATGATGGAAAAAAGAGCCAGGAGTCAACAGGTTAAGTATTGGTCTTTATTGAGG
This sequence comes from Onychomys torridus, assembly GCF_903995425.1. Classification (NCBI taxonomy): domain Eukaryota; kingdom Metazoa; phylum Chordata; class Mammalia; order Rodentia; family Cricetidae; genus Onychomys; species Onychomys torridus. The sequence continues at coordinate 106,147,300 of NC_050443.1, read as the reverse complement.
TATCAAGGTCCAGCAACACCATGAGAGAACAGTCTGAAGACATAGCCCAGAGCCAAGACTTCAGGGTTCTTAGATGAGATACCATGAGCCTTTAGGCTATGAGGAAGGCGGTGTGCTGTTTAGGGGTTCTCGGGACTTGAGAAAGGTCCTATATTTGGTCAGAAACTGACTGCCCAAAGTACTCAGCTCTTGCTGGAGTTCTTGGAGAGCTCTGTCCTGTTCCTGCTGCTCCCCAAGCATCTGCTTCTTGTAATAGTTGGTGTACAAGTTCACCCAGTCGTGCACCACAGTCACCATGCTTTCTTCAGGGATAAGAGGGTCGTTAAAGACCTGGGGGTGGGGTGGGGACAGAAAGGAGAGATTGGCAAGGGAGAATGTAGTCAGCGATGCAGAGTGCCAGGGTGGTCTCGTAAATGCTCACACCCTCTTTTCCTGGATTTGCATTCCCTGTTTCTAGACATTTGAACCAATGCCACCATTGCCCTTACAGTTTCATATGAACCTTTTCTGTCCTCCCAACACACACTCTGTCCATCTCTGTCTTTTGAAACAGAGTGCACGGGCTTACCTGCTGATTCAGCAGAACATTAAATTCTTTTATTCCCGCAGCAATCAGCTCCTTATTGGTTTGAGAAGGGGCCATCTGTCAGGTAAAGAAAGAGATAAAATGTATCCTTTTCCTTCACGCCTGACTATCCCCCCATTCTCTCTCTCTCTCTCTCTCTCTCTCTCTCTCTCTCTCTCTCTCTCTCTCTCTCTCTCTCTCACTCACACACACACACACACACACACACACACACACACACACACACACACACCTTTAAACATCCCTCAAGGCAGTGAGAAATGCCTCCTTTCCCAAACCCTTCAAGTCCTGCTCTGTTGGAAGTCACATTTCTACCCACACAGGCTCACCTTCAAGTCCAAAGGTGCTGAGCTTGCCTCACACTCTTCAGGGTTGGTGTGTCCTCTGCACTAAGCAGATGCAGGCAGAGTCCTGGGTTAGTTTAAGATGGAAACGCCCTGCTTCGAGGTCCTGAAGGAGCGTGATAGGTCACCCTGGGGCGGGGAAGGTAGGTGGTGAGGCCTCCCTGGAGTTAGAAAGATAGAGGGACCAAGAAAAAATAGATAAATGAAGACAGAAAATGAGAAACAAACCAGGGACATATATGCTTGCTCCTTTTCCCACAACCCCAACCAGTCTCTAAATTCTAAGGAACCTGACACTCACTGGACCCCATTACAGAATGGACACTTTTGTATTATACACAATGCAATGACATTTGTTTCTCCATCTACAGCTTCTGTATTCAGAGAAATTTAGAAGCCAGGCTACAACCCCACATTCAGGAGGCAGAGGATGGAGAATCAAGTTGAAGAATGGTCCCAGGCTATGTCCAAACAAAACCTTATTCTCAAAAAAGGAGTTTATACTCCTTTTTTTTTTTTGACATTTTATGTATTCTTTTATGCCAGATACTTTTTCAAGCATATATTAAGTATTTATCATTAAAATTCCTTCAGAAAATGTAGAACATATACAAAATGGAGCTTTTTCAACTATAACGAAAATTATGTCTTTGAAATTATGTCTTTGCCTCAGGGGAGCAAAGGAATCTTTGAATACTTGCCACTATCTCCAAATAATTCATAACATCTAAATAGTTAGGTACTGGGCTGGCAAGATGGCTCACTGGTACTTGCTGCCAACATGGATGGCCTGAGTTCAATCCCTGGGACCCACATGGTGGAAGGAGAGAAATGATTCCCACAAGTTATCTTTTGATGTCCACATGCACCCCATGATGTATATGCACATCTCTCTTACACACACACACACACACACACACACACACACACAAATAATTAATAATGAATAAATAATAAATAAATAAATGTAAATAGTATGTAGCACGTGCCAAATCTGACTTAGACCCCTACACATATAATGTTTAGTCTTTACCCTCACCCTATCTGGTATTGTTTTCATTTTTAAGATGGAGAAACTGAATGCCGGAGAAAGAAGTAACTTTCCCAAGATCTCACGGTTACAATCTTGCATTCCAAGTAAGGCCCTTGGGTGAATTCATTAATAGAAAGTGGCTTCGGGTTTGGTTCATTCACAGAAGCTAGCATAAAAAACAACGCAGTGTTCAGTAACCATTGAATTTTTCATTCTTCCTGGAAACTCAAACTCACAATAGTGCCAGTGTTTATCTCAACCTCAGACAGACTCTGTGTGGGGTCAGATCTGTGGCATGGGTTGGAAGGTACTTCAAGCCATGGTTCCTGAAGCCAGCAGCCCTCGAGGATCAGGAGTTTCCAGAATGGAGTTGTTATCCAGGGTCAAACAGGGTAGGGGTGGGTGAGGGGGACAATGATATTTTATTTTCTGATTTAAAGAAAAAAAAAAAAAAAGATGCTTTTGGCAAATTCGTACTTTAGGGCCAGTTCCCTAAACTAGGTAGGAAGGAGGAGGACAAAGAAAAGGAGTGAGTTTAGAGGGAGAGACGATCCTAACTCCACGCAGCTCCCCCACCCCCCACCCCATGGAAAGAAACACACAAGGACTTTCCCATGCTTAGGCTGCTTTCTGACACAGTTCCTGTAGCCTCCTGATGCTTTTACCCCCTAGCATCCTGACGGGCCTTTTAGAAATAAATTCCAACTTGGGAGAGCTGTTGGACAGAGAATCCCCTCTCCAGGTGTTAGTGAAACAAGCTGTCTACTTGATACTTGAAAAAGCCAATGACTCAGGGTTAAGTACTCCGGGCAAAGAAAAAAAAAAAAACTTGTTTGGAAAGCCAAGGAAACGAAGAGGTTAACGCCAGTAAAAACTGTCTGGTGTGTGGAATAGCTTCTTAGAGAGGGAGGCAGAGCATCAGGCAAGGGAGAGCTAACAGCTGAGGGCGTTCTTCAAACAAAAACTTGATGATTCGTGATTTCCTGGAGCCACTAGTAGGCGCCTTAGTAGGTTCAGTTACTCTTAATCTTGATGTCTTCAGCCTTGGAAGGGAAGAGAAGTAAGCAAATTTAAGTCAAATCAACCTTATTCGAGACAAAATAGTTCTTAATGATTAATATATCTGCATGCAGGGTTGGATAGAAATGGTCTGAATCAAGACTAAGGTAGCATAGGACACAGAGACCCTGTGAAGATGACGTTGTTACTGGATCTTGCTGTTTTTCCCTCGGTGCCCCGTCCTTGAGTTCCCTATTGTGTGAGTTCTGGTGAGATACAGGGCGTAGTGTGGAAGAGCGAGTTTAATGCATAATAATAAGGATGAGGGTGGGCAATGCCAGAGAGCCATTGTGGAGGAAAACACTCTCACAGAGTGAGAACGGACAATGAACAAAGAGACCATTGTGGAGAGCATGCTCTCAAGGGGTAGGAATGGACAATGGTCAGGGGGACTATTTGTATCACCCTACATGTTTAAGAAACGGTTACCTGTCGGCTCTGAATGACCAAACAGCACTTGGCTGGATGTGTTTGGGCTCTTTCCTCCATTCTAGCCCACTTCCATTCTTGGTGGAGCATTTACTCTTTCTTCTATCCCATGCCTAATTTAAAAGGCATGTTTTTCCTCCATCACTCTTCCTGGTGGTTGCCAGGATTTCTGCTCAACCTGTACTATATTTCCCTCTGAAACTAATACAACTGTCCTCAAGATTCCTGTTCATTCCATTTCTAAATTATCTTGTTAAAAAGATTTTCTTACATCTGTGTGTGTGTGTGTGTGTGTGTGTGTGTGTGTGTGTGTAAGTGCAGTCATGTGTTTGCCTGTGAGGCCAGGAAGAGGGTGTCTGATCCCTGGAGTTAGAGTTCCAGGTGGTTTATGAACTGCCGTGAGTGCAGAGAACCAAATGCTGATCTTCTGGAAGAATTACAGGCATTTAACCACTAAGACACCGCTCAGACTCCAAATTCTTTTATTAAAGAGACTAAGAAGTTCCCATGGGAACCTCAGTTTCCCCAGTAACAAAGTAACAACAAATATTGGCAAAGAACCCTTATATGCTGCTAGTGAGAATGTAGACGAGTGCAGCTGCTATGAAAAGCGGAAGAGAAAACAGGACTACCACACGACTCCAGCTCTACAGCTTGCAGGTATGCACCAAAGGACGTTATGTCCTACCACAGAAATACTTGAACATCTGTGTTTACTGCAGCTTTCATAACAGCTGAGAAATGGAATCGGCCTGGATCTCCGTCAGTAGACAAACGGGTAACAGAATGTGGAATTACAGTGGGATTTTATTCAGCCATAGAGAAAAGTGAGATCATGACAGTTTCGGGAAAATGCACTGAAGAGTGTTTCAGAAAGACCAATACCTCATGCTTTCTCTCATGTGCAGTTCCTAGATCTGAACTTTTACATGTGTGTATGGGAGGAGGTAGAGGTCATGCAGTTAGATATGGAACCATAAGGAGGGAAGAAGGAATCTTAAGGAGAGTAGAAAAAAAAAGGAAGACAAAAATCATGTGACATAAAAGCAAAATTGGGGGTGGGTGAGTGGGTTTCTATCCAGTAGCAGTCAGGCAAGGGAACCGGGGAGGCACGTGGTGAAGGAGAAACAACAAAAGAAAGTATGTATAAGAATGCCATCATGAAGCTCATTGAGTCACAAGCTAATTTTAAAAATTTCAAAAGCTATTTTGTCCCTGGCCTCCCAGAGGGGGGAAAAAAGGCACCTGGGACCCAGAGAGGGATACGCTTCAGACTTACACACCTAAAAGTTTGAGATCTGAATGGGGTCTCGATCACACAACTATTTCCCCCAGGAAGGCATCTTTCCCATTGGCATTGACAACAGTCTGAGTTCCAAGACAGTAAAGGAAGATTATTGCCCCTCTGCGGCCGCCGTAGCCGAACAGGAAATGTAGTTCGCCTCGCTTTTTGCCGCGTTGGATTTGCACAGACCGGCTGCGCCCGGGGATGGCTGACTCTGCGAGCTTGCGAGTGCAGCTGTGCACGGAACAGTTCGGCTCCCGAGCCCCGCGCGGCTGCCACGCTGCCGCCGATGGGAGCCTGCAGTGGGACGGGGCTCGGCGGTGGGGCTGGCTCTCCGGGGCCCCGACGGCGAAACCCGGGCAGGACGCGGGTGGAGGCGGGGGGCCCTGGACAGCGCTGCCCGTTCTTTCGGGCCTCAGAGCCGTGCTACTGCCTCAGGGCTTCCCAGATAGCGTCAGCCCGGATTACCTGTCCTATCAGCTGTGGGATTCCGTGCAGGTCCGGCTGGCCGACTGCCGGGGAGGGGGGCGGTGGTATAGCTGGGGACCAAGGGAACAGGCCACTGCAGTCTGCATTTGCACGTGGAAGGCTGGGGTGCACGGCAGAGTCCTGACAGTTTTCCCGGTCACACACCACCAATGAGAGCTGGTAGAGTACGGCAGGCCCCTGTGCTCCTGCGACCACGCCTCACTCCACTTCTTTTCTCTCCAGGCCTTTGCTTCCAGCCTCTCCGGCTCCCTAGCCACCCAGGCAGTATTGCAGGGCTTAGGGGTAGGCGACGCAAAAGCCTCTGTTTCGGCTGCCACGTCCACCTGGCTCCTGAAAGGTGAGCTGGACCCCGGGAGCCTTACCTGTTGGACACACACACACACACACACACCGCCTTCTCTCTCTGGCCTCCTTTTCCTCCACTGCAAATCCTAGTCCTGAGGTTCCGCAGTGTTCTGACCTCCAACAGTGTCTCTGGTGTGTGTTTATTGATGGTCTGCTGTCTAGCGAGACTGTACACAGAAGCCTCGTGTCCCCATGCTTAGAAGAGTACTCTCGTTGCCCATTGCTAGAATACAGTAATCAGTGAATCAGCCCAAAAGACACAACTTGTTACCCTTGCAAACTTCAGAATCCCTAAGTCATCTATCTATCTAGGTCCCTCATCCTTAGATTAACTTTAACCCTACTTTATGCAGGGTTGCATAAAAATGCGGTTTATTACACAAAGCTCCCAGCTTCTTGGGATGGTGAAAATCAGATACTTCAAGTGGGGAAAGGGGCATGTAGCTGGTTCTAAATTGGTAAGGCTAAAATGTATTCTGACTCCTCTGGGGTAGAAGACAGTGCTTTTCGGAAAAAAATCAAGAAAAAAAAAAAAAGATAGCACCATGTTACCTAGAGAGCAAAACAGAGAAAAGGGAAATGGTCATTGTTCCACGTGTAGGAGGGCTGTGGCTCAGTCTTCTGGCCTCTGTCCCTGCCTGCTGTTCCCAGTGGTATTTGTAGCTGGAGCTTTGCAGCTGGAATGATTCCAGAGTGTTAGCACCTGGGCTTTGATCTGCCTTTTGTGATGCTGTCTTTTGTGTCCAGTACTTTGTGTTTGAAGTATGTAAATCTTATCTGAGAGTTTCCTAGAGGATCAAAGCCTATGTAAAACTTGGTTTTAGGAGAACTCAGAAAACTGAGATGTCTTGTGACTGGGAATCGCTTTGGAATTTGTCTCTTTGGGAAGCTTCAGCTAAGAGGCTTGGGTATGAAGAAATTGGCTTACTAAGGTGTAAATTGTGTAACAATTAAAAAAGCCAAAAAGCCTTTTGCAAAGCTAAAGTCAGTCAGTTCACCGGAAGCTGGGTCCCTGCAGCTGCAAAAGCCAAAAATCATCCTAGAGTGACCTCGTTTGTCCCATGGACCCATGTGAACCCAACAGCCTACTCAGCAGGTATTTAAATGGAACCTAGGGGCAAGCGCATCCTCTCCTTTCAGCGTCCTGGTCATGTCTTTGGTGAGCTCCCTGGACCCTTTAGAGATCAGGAGGCTTCTGTTTATGCCCTAACTATTAGAACTGAGCACACTGTGTAACTAGGGGTCACCTCTAGAGAGGGCATGTTAAAGCAGGAGTGATCGATTCTTTTCTTGCCCTCATTGTCTTTTAATAATGGCAGTAATAATAATAGTAGCTGCTGGCAGTGTTTTTATATATTTGCTGATTAGACATCATAGCAGCTGTAGGACAGGTCTTGCTGTTTTCCCACCTTATACCTGGGGAAACAGAAATGCCAAGGTCACACATCTGGTGACTTATAGGGCCTGGATTGAACGTAGGTGATTTAGTCCTTTTCACAGTATCACATTGTGCTTGACTTCATCTTTTCCATTGTTCTCCTGTTAGCCAAGTTTCAAAACTACAGGTGAAGTCTGGGTCAGTATTTTAGTGTCATTTCTAAGCATCACTTTCTTATCACCAGCATGTTACATATGTCTAACAGTGTTTAAGAAGAGCTGAGACCAGTTTAAGATAGGAAAGGATATGCACTTTAGAACCTGTTACCCATGTTAAAAGAAGCCCTCCTATGCCAGGCGGTGGTGGTGCATGCCTGTAATCCCAGCACTCGGGAGGCAGAGGCAGGTGGGTCTCTGTGAGTTCGAGGCCAGCCTGGGCTACCAAGTGAGTTCCAGGAAAGGCTCAAAGCTACACAGAGAAACCCTGTCTCGGGGGGAAAAAAAAAAGCCCTCCTAGTTAGGAAGGATTTGACAAGCTTGTTTCCCTCAAGGGTGAGATGTTTATATGCACCACATAAAAAAACCCTTGGAGTTTTTGTTGCTTGCTTTGTTTTTGACACAGGATCTTCTGTAGTCCAGGCTAGCCTAGAACTCCACCTATCACTGGAGATAACCCCTGTGTCTTCACTTGGAATTATAAGCATCTACTCCTGTACCTGGCTTTGGAATGTATGTTGTAATCATTTTCAGACACATATTGTCCCGATTGGTTGGCAAGTTAGTTTTGCTTAGTGGTTTTTGTTTGTTGTCAGTTTGAAACAAGCTAAGGTCATCTGAGAAAAGGGACCCTCATTGAGAACATGCCTCCCTAAGATTGCTCTGAGCCTGTGGGAACTTTCTTTTTTTTTTTTTTGAGCTGAGGACTGAACCTGGGGCCTTGTGCTTGCTAGGCAAGCACTCTACCACTGAGCTAAATCCCCAACCCGGGAACTTTCTTAATTGATGTGGAAGGGCCCAGCCCACTGCACAGTGCTATCCCTGGGCAGGCTGTCCTTGGGGTGTATTAGAAAGCAAACAGAGCAAGCCAGTAAGCAGCCTTCCTCCATAGCTTCTGCTTTGGTTCCTGCCATTGGGTACCCTGCCATTTGGTCTCCAGGTTCCTGCCTTGACTTCCTTCAGTGGACTGTGACCCAGGGTACATAGGCCAACAAGTCCTCTCCTCCCTGAGCTGCTGCAGCTCATATGTTTTATCACAGCAGTAGAACCCCAGTTAATACAGTACTCTATTGGAACCATGTTAATTGTAACCAACAATAGTAATATCACTAGCAGTTAGCATTTCAACAGCCTACTATATGCCAGGCGTTTTGCCCTCTTACATATAATTTGTCTCTCAATGCCTACTATAGCCAGCTCAATGACGTTATTCATTTTTTAGATAGAGAAACTCCAAGCAGACCCAGGCCAAGTGACTCTTGTGTCTCCTTTTTATTTTTTATAAGAATTTCATATGTGAATACTGTATTTACATAATTTATCCCTCTTTTCTCGCTTCACCAACCCCCACTTCTAAAATTCACAGCCTCTGATTTTTTTAATTATTATTGTTACACACACACACACACACACACACACACACACACACACAGTTCATTTAATGTTGGGATTGGAATAAGCTATCAGGGAGCACATTCCTGGAGAAGACATTTCTCTCTCTCTCAGCAACTGTTAATTGCCTGTGGCTCTATCTAGGGGTGGAGCCTTGTGAGCTTTCCCCCATCCATGCTGGCATGTCAGCTGGTACCGTTTTTCAGGTCTTGTTTAGGCAACCATATTGTTGAGATTTCATGAGTTCAGCTTCCCTGTCATACAAAGAAGGCACAGTCTCACAGAAGACATCCTGGTCCTCTGGCTCTTAGACTCTTCCTGCTCCATCTTCTGAGATGTTCCCTAAGCCTTAGATATAGGAGTTGTATTGTAGATGTATCGAGGCTGGGTACCCAATGGCCAGCTCTTCTTTGTATTTTGACCAATTGTGCCTTCCTATAATGATCTCCATTTGCTGTAAAAAGAAGGGTTTTTTGATGAGGGATGATGAGAGCTACTTATCTATAGGTATAAGAATAAGTATTTAGAATGCAGTTAGGAATTATCATGGTTGAGGGAAGTAGAAGCAATGGGTTATTCTCTAGGGTCTATGGCATCACTGGGCATGGGAACTGGGCTCTGTTCACAATACCAGGCATAGGGGCTGAAGAGATGGCTCAGCAGTTAAGAGCACTGGCTATTCTCCCAGAGGTCCTGCCTGGGTTCAGATCCCAGTGCATACATGGCAGCTCACAATTATCTGCAACTCCAGTTTCAGGGAATCTGATATCCTCATACAGACATATATGTAGGCACAATACCAATGCACATGAAGTTTTAAAACATCATTTAAAAAATTTTTGAGCAGGACTTAAGTCCAATTGGTTGGTTATCCCCAGAATATACGTACCAGAATATAGTATTATAAGAATATAATAAGTTATATAAGAATATAACTATTGCAGCTTTAGGAATGTCATGCCATTCTAGTCATTGTGGTTCGTGGGTATTGCAGCTGAGTAGGACTATTGATTACTTTTCTCTGTTGGTGCCTTACATACTTCTTTCAGACACTGTGAGAGTTAGTCCTTCTATTTATTGACTGATATATGCTGAACCTTCTCTGCATCTCTGGGATAAATCCAACTTGATCATGGTAGATGATCTTTTTGTTATATTGCTATATTCTGTTTACAGGTATTTTATGGAGGATTTTCATCTATGTTCATGAAGGATATTGGCCTGTAGTTATCCTTTTTGTTGTGTCTTTACTGGTTTTGATATTGGAGTGATACTGGCTTCTTAGAAAGAGTTTGGAAGTACTCCTTCTGTTTCTATTTGGAATACTTTTCCCAATCTTTCACCCTAAGATTTTGCCCGTTCTTTAGATAGGAGACGTGTCTTGTAGACAACAGGCAGGTGGATTTTGTTTCTTAATCTATTCAGCTAAACCTATGCCTTTTGATTGGAGAGTTGAAACTATTAACATTTAGAGTTATTAATAAGTGGTATGTGTTGATTGTTTCCATGTTTTTGTTTTTTCTGTTGGTGATCTTAGTCATAACCAGTGTTTCAGTAATTGTTGCTTCATTTGTTTTTGTTTTATTTTTTATAGTCTCAGCTATGCTAATTCCTCTCTCAGTCCAAAGTATTGCTTCCAGTGCTCTGTGTGTCTCGTTTAGTGTGCATGAGTTCTTTCCACCTGTTTCTTCACCATCAACCACGGCAGATAGTTTTGCTGGGTATAAGAGTCTAGTTAGGTCAAGTGCATTGCCCCAGGCTTTTCTGATTTCTTAGGTTTCCGTTGAGAAACCATTTGTTGTGTGTGGTTTTCTCTTGGTGCTTTCAGTACCCACGCTTTGTTCTGGGTACTAAGTGCTTTAATACAGTGTGTCCTGGGAGTCTCTATCTAGTCCAGTCTGTTCGGTGTTCTGTGTGCTCCTTGTAGCTGTATGGGTGTGTCTTTCCTTACAGTAGGGAATTTTTCTCCTGGGACCTCGTTGAAGATCTAGTTTATGCCATTGTCCTGGGGTTCTTGTGTGTTTGTTCCTATAATTCAAAGATCCGGTCTTTTCATGGTGTCTGACAGTTCTTGCATGTTCGTTTTGTATGGTTTTATTATTTTGTGTGTGTTCTTTGTGGTCTGTGTGGTCTAATTCCTCTATCTTAGGATCTTGATATTTTACTTTCTACTTGACCCATTACACTTACAGGGCTTCCCTCCTGAGCTTTTCAATTCCATCTTAATTTCAGCTTGAGTTCTCGTCAATATTTGTATCTCTTCACTGAATTAATATTTCAGATACTGAATTGTCTCCATTAGGGTTTTCATGGACATCATTTGGGCATTTATTGGTATCCTCTTTAGGTGATTGAACTGTTCTTTGAGTCTTTCTTCAGCTGCCTGAATTCTTTACTAAAGTTTGTGGTTCTTTTGTATTTGGTGTCCTGGGTTCATGTAGTTCTCACTGGAGAACACTTCTGGAAGACTACTGGATTTGAGTGAGGATGTACTCTGTTGACCTTTTGTATTGCCGTGTTTTCATGATGTGACCTGGACATGTGGACTTCTTTCTTTGGTTGTGTATCTGATGTGAGATTATGGCCAGCTTTAGGTTGAGCTGGTCCAGGAACTGCAAGACCAAAGCTAGGCTAGGGACAGCTGGTGAATGAGCTGCTGGACTGGAGCTGGACCTTCAAGTGTGGAGATGTTGCGGAGGTTGGCGGGGTCAGGGCACCTGAATGTCGGCCTGCAGGTGTGGCAATGGCGCTGGAATGGGTTGGGGTCAGAAACCCATCAGGCAAAGGCAGTTTGTGAGCTGTGTGTCCCTTAACTGCCATTCTTTTGCACAGGTTTTACAGTAGATCCACAGATAATTTGTGGACAGGTGATTACTAATTCATCAGTTAGACTGAGAAAGTTCTAGATCTTCAACTCTGCTAATTATAAAACATAGAAGAGGAGATGAGAATTAAGTTTCCTATTCTGGTAGACAATATTGACTTTCAGCTAATAGCTAGGACATTATGTCATTATTTTCCCATATTGCCACTCTCCAGCCCTAGAGACTGCTTCTATTGATCCACAGACCTCCCCTTGTTTCTGTAAATGGCCCAAGTTGGATATATGCCCTGGTAATGTAAGTGTGCAACTAAAAGGAAGAAGTGGAGTCTGTCCCAGTGACTCCCTCTGAATCAGTAATAGTAATCTTGCCATGTTCAAAATTAAAAATTGGTATAATAAAAAAATCTCAAACATAAGAATTTTGTTTATAGTGTAATATGCTTGAAGGGATGACGTTCAAGTTTTAGAAAGTAGGATACCTATAAAGTTGCTTTGATGGCTATTCCAGGACCAGGCAAGAATAGAAATGGAGAATTAGAGCAGACTGGGTAGGAAAGTGTCATGCACATAGTATCTTTTGGAAGATTGTGGTAGCGAGGAAAGTTAGACCCCCACATCCCTCAAGTCCAGGGTTCAGTGTGTGTAGTAGAAGGCACACAAGCATGGAGGCTCTGTAAGGGCTGAACATGCTTATTAATAAAGAAAGGGAGGTTCTGCCTACAGTTTTATGTGGTAGGGGATTCCCAGCTGGCTTTCTCACAACCTTCTGCACTTAAGGGTCTGTGTCCTCAAACTCAAACAAGATATAATCCTCCACCTTCAGTCTGTCCTTTCTAGTACCACCCTGGGAGCCCCCCCAGGTGTCTGATTCTAAAACCTTCCTTCCCTGCAGTCCTCCACTAGACCTAGTGGATGCTGTGTCCACATAGGGCCAGGCTGAATTAGCAGATGTTTTCTGTGGCTCAGACAGTTTTACCTTTGGCAAAGCTACTCAATTCTACCATTTTGTTATAGAAACAGCTAGAGACTAGACAGATTTAGAGTAGTTGTGCCAAGTAGCCACATGTTCCTCAACACTGTAGCTGTGGAGCGTCCTGAGAAGCGTATTGTGCTGTATGTAGTTTCTATGCATTAGTCTTTCTACAAGATTATAACACTAAGTATTTATCTATTGTGAATAGTTGGCTCATGTCATTTTTACTCTCTAATATGCCACTGAGAAGATCTACCAAGACTCTGTGAATCCCCTTGTCTTTAAACATTTGCATCATTTTAGTGTTTTGCTGTTGCTAACAGCATTGCAGGCTGAGGATACAGCTCACCTTATAGAGTGCCTGTCTAATGATGTTGCAAACAGTGTTTCTTGTCTATGCTGTACATGGGCACATAGTTCTCCTGTACATATCGAAAAGCTGCCGACCTCAGCACACCCCTCTGTATTAACTCTGTCTAGAACTTGTCACCAGATGTTTTCCCAAGGGCAATGTGACTGCAAGTGAATCAGCCAGTTCAGTGCCAGTGTCTGTCTTGCCCTGTAGCTCCTGAGTTCCTTCCTTGTCCTTACGATGCCTTCTTCTCATCCCCAGATTCCACTGGCATGTTGGGCCGCATCATCTTCGCCTGGTGGAAGGGGTAAGTTTGTCTCTCTTCCCAGTCAGCTGACTCTGGTAGTATTTCCCAGTGGCATTGGTAATAATACAAGCCTTTGCTTGTTAGAGAAAGTTCAGTGAAAAAAAATCTATGCAAAGTACTTAACATTCCATGTCCCACTTGCATCTTGTATCATCTCCAGTCTCTGTAAGCTTTTTGGGTAGGATTGAGCATTTTGGAGATGCAAGTCTGGAATATAGCTCAGATGGAGAGCATCTGCCCTGCCATGGGCAAGGCCCTGGATCAGTTCCCTCAAATTGAGAAGAAGATGACAAAGATACTTTTCAAGATGTGAAATACACCTAGAAGAGGAAATTATTTTTCTCAAGCCACTCACAGTAATTTTCTGGGGATGGTACCGAGACCTTTCCTCTTACCATAGCATCAGGCTGGTTAAGTAGGAAGAGTGCTCATGTGTTCAGAAACTCCCCTGTGCGCATAGTATACCCTGCCTAGGACTCCTTCTTCCTCTGAGAGATTCTAGATTAAGATCCAGAGCTAATGATGCAATTTCTGGGCTGGACTACACTGCAGCATCTCCTAACACAAGGATCTTAGAGAAATTGCCTTCAGGTGTTTATGCATGGGCCAGAAATAATTGTAGAGTGGAGACAGAAGAGGTCGCCACCTACAGCGTTGTATAACAGAGATATCCTAGGCCTGGATATTGGAGCCCAGCCATTCTCTTGGTGTTCCTTCCTACCCACCCATTGTTTTGTGAGCCAAGAGAAGCTGGGCTGCTATCTGTAACTTGCAGTTATACCAAATGTGGTGTTAAGCAGTCCCAGGTGTGTGGACTTTGGCCTGGTTACCTGTGAGGAACCAAGAAGAAAAGGAGAGAAGGAGAATGATCCAGGAAGAGCCTCTTCAAAGGTTGCCCAGAGAATGAGAGACCAGCCAGTAGACAGGATTTTTCCTTGGAGCCAGTAATGGGGAGATACCCAGCAGTCATGGAGGGTCCTCCCAGCTAAGGGTCATATTTCAGGCAGATCTGACTTTCATAGGTTTTTCAGAGGGGAAGCAAATGGCACACCATGTGACTTAGTTTGGCCCAGTCTGTTGCTAAGGGGAACGGAGCCAGCACTGGAGAGGGCCTGAACTTACTCTGCGGCTGAGCTGGGAAGGGCTGCAAGGCTTCACCAGCTGCTCTCATCCAGCTGCAGCAGGGCCTGGCCTGGTTCTGGGATACTGAAAAGCAGCTGGATGATTTGTGGCCAACAGTGACAGGGCCACAGCTCCTGGTTGAAGGTATATTTTCTTCCCTGAGCCCTTTAGACCTCACCACGATACAGGACAACTCCCTTACGGCCCACAGCATTTCCCTTTGTTCTAACTTGGCAACAACCCTTATCCCCAACAGGAGCAAACTGGACTGTAACGCAAAGCAGTGGAGGTGAGGAGGGATGGGATAGGGGGGAGGGGGCAGAGAGGATGGGGAGATCTGCCATTATACAAGTTTCTTGTTTATGACCTCTAACCTCTGACCCTTCCCCTAGGCTCTTTGCTGACATCCTCAACGATATAGCCATGTTCCTGGAAATTATGGCTCCCATGTACCCAATCTTTTTCACCGTGACTGTCAGTACCAGCAACCTAGCCAAGGTACTCACCTCTGGGGCACATCTGTACCTGAGGCATCAGCCTTGATGATGCTGTGCATGGCTTTCCTGGGCCCTGTACTGAGGGCACTTCTGAAAAGGGGACAAAGTTCATGTGTTTCTACACAGACAAATTTTCTGGTCCTCCTTTGACTGTACAGTCCTTGTACCTCAGCCAGGCAATGCAAGGCCATGTTGGGAACACCATTATTACTGTAATCAATGAAGCAATTCCACATAATTTATCTGGTAATCGAGAGAGGTTTATTTCTGGGATAACTTACAGCCAATAGGGGTTGGTTACAGGATCTGGGAGAGATGGGGTACCATCCAGCAAAGAACTCTGGCTTGGTGTCCCATCCAGACCACCACAAGGTATCTAGACGGGCCAAACACATATGCACCTCGAGTCTTAAGCGGCTCCCTCTCAGCCATGCCCCCGGGGCAGGTCAGCCCTAGGAGGTCATAAGCAGGTGTGGCAGTTACCTGCTGTCACTCTAGAGGCAGTGTTTCAAGGTCAAAGCTGGAACAGCTACCCATTGCACACCATACTAGTGATGGAGCCTGAGCTGAGAGCTGGAAGGTAGTCTGACACCAGTGTCTGGGGCCTCGCTTCCTGGCTACTTTCCTTTCTTCAGTAAAACATCGTTTCTGTGCCTACTGCATGAGTGACACAGACCGCAGACTCTCCCATCTCTAAAGGAAATGATGCATAATTACACAAATATTTATGGAATCATAGTTCTGAGCATACCAGATGGGAAATGGTCTGGGGATGTAGACAGGCTCTGCCTGTGGCAGAGTCCTGCAGAAGGGGAGGGTTTATGATGAGGGGAAGCTGGTCTAGGGCCAGGAAATCACACACACAGCAGTCCACAAATCATAACACGGCATCAGATTCAGATGGACAGACTGAAGCAAATGCAAGTTTTCCTCTGGGACCCACTATGGTCAGGTGTGTAGGACACAGTAAAGCTCCACGACTCAGTTCTGGGCCCAAATCAAAGGCTGGTCTGTTAACACCACACCCAAGCGAGCACTTTTAGTGTTTGGGGGTGAGCAGTCTTTTTGTTTAAGGAATGCCATGCACACTGTGTCCTTCAACTCTGCCTTGTTCACCTTCACCAAGGTAGGAAATGCCAGAGTGTAACACTGCTGGAGCTGTGGACCAAGGGTCATAGCTTCTGGCATGCCCTCAGATTCTGCACCAAACTGCTTCCGGGGCCTGTGTGACTGTCACATACTGTACTAGAACAAGACATGGTCTTTCCCCTTCAATTCACCATAGAGTTTCGGTCTCTGACAAGCACTCCATCCACAGCTACAGCAGCCAGAAGGTGGCTGTCATCCACACTTCCTCAACTGAAACCTTCTACTTGGTGCTCGGGAATCTTCCTCCTACTTCCATCCCTTCACCCCCTCCAAACCCCTCCTCACCTCTCCCACCCCCCTCTCCCGGTCAGCACCTCTGCTGAGAAGCAGTTCTTTCCTAGGTAGCATAATCCTTCTCTAGTCCTTAACAAAGTCCAGTACTCTTGAAAGTGGAAGTCACTGGGCCAGCAAGATGGCAGCAGCAAGCCTGCCAGCCTGAGTTCAGTCCCTGAGACCAGCATGGTGGAAGGAAAGCCAGGAGCTCCTACAAATTCTCCCCTGACCTCCATGTGTCCACCTTCACACACATGCATACATACACATAAATAATTAAAAATAGTAAAGGAGGGAATCAAATTGGTTACTTATCTGACCTGTTGCTCTTTGGGGACCTTAGAGGCTTCCAAGGCCCTACTTGAACCAGACTGTTTCCTGTCATTCATTCTAGCCTCATTTTGTACCATTTTTCTCTTGATTTTGAACAAATTAGTTCCTCCACTTTAATAGCTACATGAGTCTCTTCAAGAAGCTGTGTCTGCGATTTAGTGTAGCATATCATCCTGTCTGTTATCTACAAGAGGCCTGATGAGAACTCAACAACTAGTGAGATCTCAGGAGAGGTTCCTTATTCCAGGGCCGCTGGAGTAAGCTTGGATTGGCCTGAAAGGCTAAATGGGCCTAAACGGGGGCTGGGAGAAGAAAGGATTTACGCGTAGGTAGAATGGAAACCAAACTGGTCCTCATTGTTCAGCCAGAGTAAGAAACGGAGATAGGAGGTATGGCTTTAAAAAGATCTCTGTGGAAGCACACACCTGGGATGCTAGCATGTTGGAGTCTGGGGTAGAATTAATACAAGTTCTAGGGCAGCCTAGGTTCTATAGCAAGACCTGACTCAAAGGACAAAAAAGACCTTTGGGCAGGAAAGGGTTCTGGTGGGAGCCCACCTCTCCGCCCAGACCCTGCCTCTCAGAAAGTCCTGCCAAACACGGCTTCTCCCCCAGAGATGCCCAAGACCACCCCCACAGTGTAAGCTGCACCCCAGAAAACAGACACATGGTTTTTGGTCTCTTGCCCCTGTCTCCCCTTGGGGGGTGGGGTGGGGGTGGAAGAGTCACCCAGGGAACGCTTTACCCATTAAACTGGGGCTTTTTCTGATTTGGTCTGATTTGGATTGCTGTGTTGGTGGAGAGGCTTATTGGGTGCAAAAACTTCAGAAAGGAAGTTGGAATTCCCTATAGTCAGGGCCGCAAGGTGATAGTGGCAGGTAAGCCTTGCATTTTTCTCATGGAACAAGATAGGGAGCATGTGCCTAAAGAAAGGAGAGTCAGAGTTAAAAGCCAAGGACTAGATTCCATGTTTACTGGAGGGGAGACCAGCTCAAGATTTCTCTGAGTATTTGGGGGGATCTATTTATGGTTTGCATTCATTTGTTCTGGTTGGTTTGAGTTATTTATGCGCGCATCCACAGAAGGTCTGTTTCTACCGCCCGTGGCTGCTCTGACCTTCACTCTTCCCTTTCCCACCCAGTGCATTGTGGGAGTGGCTGGCGGAGCCACTCGAGCTGCGCTGACCATGCACCAGGCCCGAAGAAACAACATGGCTGATGTGTCAGCCAAGGACAGCAGCCAGGTGAGCATCGAGCACTGGGAGACAGCACGAGGTAGGGAAGGGGCCAGGACAGGCCACAGTTTGGAAGTGTGGAGAGAGGCCCGTGAGTGCCCCCAGGAGGGAGGTGAGTAGGGAACCTAAGTGGCCTGCTGGGACTCAGGCCGTGGGGCGGATCTGACATCACAGTTTTGGAGACCAGTTCAAGCTGATTCAGCCCCTGCTCACTGCCTGTTTGCCTCTGTAGGCCGCATCTCCGCCCTGGGAGCGGTTGGCAAGTTGAGGTGTACTCGGCATGTGAGGTTGTTAGGGCCACCAGCCAGAGGCCTCCACTTAGGAGTTGGGAAGGTCCTTCTGGCCCAGCACCCTTGCCCCTGACTGTGGGAGCCTGGAGCGGGGTGAGACTGAGAGGGCCAGCCCTGAGGCTGACCCCCATAGGCCCTGGGTTCTGCCCCAGACCTCTGTGCTGAGTGCTCTGTGGGTTTTCTCATAACTCACACCACGCTGTAAGCCAGTACTGTTGGCCTTGTGTCACAGATGGGGAACAGAAGGCTTGGGCAGGTCCCAGAAACGTGAAGGGTTGTTGTTGTTGATTTGTGTGTTCCTTGGAGTTGTTGAATCAGTTTAGAAACCTGTTCTGTCCGGTCCTAGTTCTAGCCCCACTTCACGTTGTTTTGCTCAGCAATCCTTAACTAATATTTGTAAAGCGGTCACCGCACGTCAAGTGTGTCCCGTCCACGGACTCAGTCCAGACTTTACAGTGAAGTTGTGCATATTGTGACCATTTCACAAGTAAGGAACTAAAGCTCAGAAAGGCCCAAATCCACCCGGACACCGTGGGCGCCTCCCTCCTCTCGGGAGATGGTTGGACCGATGAAGTGAAGTCAGGCCCTTCTCCCAACGCGTCTCCCAGCTTCTCAGGCTAGTTCTCCCTGGCTCCCGGCCTGCCTCAGTCCCCAACCTCAGCGAGGCAGAAATGCATCTCCAGGGCACTGTAGAGCACGAGCTCAGGCCCATTGCTGCCCCTCCCCCTTTCTGCCTGTTCCCAGAGAAAGTGAGGTTCCCTTTGGGGGGTGCTTAGTCTCATCAATAAAAGAATTTAGAAGCAGATTCAGTGTATGTGATAGGAGCCGTGAAGAAACTACTAAAATGGTCACTTTATTATTAGGTTCTTTATTCTTTCTATTACTAGGTTTTTATTGTAGATAAGAGAAAGAAAATATCCAGAGACATCTATAACAGAGAGAAAAGAAGAAGACTGGACATGGCCAGGGGTATCTGCAGGAGAGGTGAGAGATCAGGAAAGAATAGTGGAGATATAAGAGACGGAGACTAGTAAGATATAAGAGTTGGAGACTAGTAAGAGCAAGAGATGGAGCCTAGTAAGATATAAGAGATGGAGACTAGGAAGATATAAGAGATGGAGACTAGTAAGATATAAGAGATGGAGCCTAGTAAGATATAAGAGATGGAGACTAGGAAGATATAAGAGATGGAGACTAGTAAGATATAAGAGATGGAGACTAGGAAGAGCAAGGGATGGAATAGTGAGACTGCAGGAGTGGGAAGACAGGGTATAAAGAAAGGGCAGGGTGCTGTGCGGAGCTTTGAAATGTGTAATAAGTACTTGTGAGAAGGACCGAGCGAGGAGCCTGCAGGTCAGCATGGACTTGACATGAAACCACAGGTGCATGTCAGTGGCGAGCCATAGGTCCCTTCTGCTAGAGGCTAAGGAAACGCCTCCTTCTGGGGACAGAAAAGGTGTTTCATGGGTTCCTGAGATATGATGCCTTTTATTTCAATACCAGAAACCCTTCCATAGTCCTGCTTATGCTCATGTCTGGACATGTAGACTGCCTGAGACCTAACACTCAGAAAGCAGCTCAGAAATACTTAGTTAAGAGAAGTACATAGCAGAGGTTAGGTGGAAATCCCAGCAGCCTCCTGGAGGAGGGCTGGAAAAAGGTTAATGCCCTTTAAGTTAAGCATGAACTAGAAACAGCTTATTAAAGGAAGAAGCACTCCCAAGAATGGAAGTGACTAGCAAGCAGAGAAAGACTCCAGGGAACATCCAGCCATGCAGTCTGTGGTCTTTCAGAGCCGCCTCCCGTTTGTACTTTGCAGGCTTTGTTTCACATAGACTTTGTTAGAGGATACCAGGGTAAGGAAGGGCAGCGACTGTCAACACAGAAACCACAGCTGTCATCTTAAAGGAAATAAGAGTGTTTTTTTTCTGGAGCCACTTTAAGTAACCATTGCCCAGGAACACAGAATTAGGTTGCTCCAAATTCCATATTCCAATATGGAAGCAATTTCATGAGGTTTTATAGTTTCACAGAACCAAGAAAGACACAAATCAAGGCAGGTTTAGAATACATTGGTGGGCGCACCAGAGAGGGTTAACAACAGCATATTTTGTTTTAATGAACCCAACTTAGAGTCCGTTCTTTGGTTAGAGGCCTGACACATTCAGAAGAAACTATAAGCAATTACTTTGATAAAACATAACCTTTCTTTTTAAGTCTATTAATTGCTTGAGAAAAGCTAAAGGCCCAGGGCTAAATCATTGTCCCAGTTTTTAGATTTTAGGAATAGCAGAGCCGGGAGAGTCGCTTTCTGATGAGCTGAGGCTTGGAGTGGAACTAATCACATCCAAAAAGCCAGTTCATTTCCCAAGCAGAGGACGTTTTAGACCCGTCAGGCCAGCACTGAACACTAACAAGCTAGCATTCGGCTACAACTGACTCCTTTTTCATTTCAAACTTTAGTTATAGTATGGATCAAAAAGAATTTTGACAAAATTTAGCAGTTTTAATTAATATGACCATTTACTTATAAAACAGTTTGGTTCTGTGTAAACTATAAAAATACAAGCATATATGAACAGAGTTTTTGTAAAGATAGTGCCAGATTCTGTACCACTCATCAGTCTTAGGTTCAACTGTTGATTAGATCACATTATAATAGAACTAGCAATTCCTAATCCAAAATAAGTTTATACAGACATGATTTTAATATAAAGTCAGAGATCGTGGATCTTAAAATCAGAGTGTGACCTGACTATTGATAAGGCTTTGAACAGGCTTATCAATTGGACAAGATAAGAAACTAGAAAACTCTGTCTGTAGAGGAGTGCAGAGGGGGGCTGGCAACAGTTCTTGCTTCATAATGTATAGTTCTAAGGTAAAACTTAGCTTTAGAAATGTAAGGTATTCATTATTCATACCTTTGGACCTAAAAATGTAGTCATCTTGGTTATATACCGAGCAAGCTAACCTAGATTGTGAATTGTTTGTTTTATATTAAAAAATAGCATTTTAAGAGTTTTGGGAAGTAACTTATAGACCCAAAGATACCATTTTAACGGGTTTTAAGAAAGCAAATGAGAGTCTTAATTTATAAATACACACATATAAGGCCTTTAAATATATGCTAAAACACAGTTTAAGGTATGCCAAGACTAAAAAATAAATTTAAATTTCCAGCATGAGATTTTTTTTTTATTTGCAAAATTTTTAATGATAACATTTATGTATATATATATGTATATATACATATATATGTGTGTTATATATATAATACACATACAATTATTTTAAGTACACAGAAGAAAATGGATGAAAAAAATCTTAAGTAGTCCCTGTTACTCCAATTCTAGGGACAGAGTAAGTTCCATTCCAAATTGTGTTAACATAGACTGTCATACTGCTAATCACTTGTAAACACATGACACAATTACAGTCAGGTGTTCAGAAGTTCCCTTCTATAGCTTTAGAGGGAGCAAGATTAGTGCTTGGGGAATCTGTTAGGCCGCCCTCTGTCTGTGTGTCTAGAACCTTGCGTCTCTAAAAAGGTTGAGTCAGGGATGGGTTTTTTTGGTTTTTTTGTTTTGTTTTGTTTTTTGTCTTTTGAGACAGGGTTTCTCTGTGAAGCAGTCCAGGCTGTCCTGGAACTCACTCTGTAGACCAGGCTGGTCTCAAATTCACAGAGATCTGCCTGCTTTTGCCTCCCGAGTGCTGGGATTAAAGGTGTGCACCACTGCCCTGCCCAGGGATGGGTTTTTCAGGTCATTGCTGTTTAAC
This sequence comes from Onychomys torridus, assembly GCF_903995425.1. NCBI lineage: Eukaryota > Metazoa > Chordata > Mammalia > Rodentia > Cricetidae > Onychomys > Onychomys torridus. Next base: position 106,125,615 of record NC_050443.1, on the reverse strand, counting down.
ATGGTAGTGTCCAGCAGTTGGGGTGGGGGGTTGCTGAGAGTCCTGTATCATTGAGAGATCATCTTAGAATAACATTGTTATTTGAGCTAGTAAGTTTAGGAATAGTCTTTGTGCAGTTTAAGAAAAAAAAGAGGAGTCAGCTAGGGTGGGGGGTGTTCCCTTGGGCAGGCAACAGGAAGGATGCGGCACCTGTTCTGAAGTGGGGCAGGGAACCGGGGTTTCTAAGTCACTGTAAGACAACAGATAGTCACAAAAGGACATAGACTTAGATGAGGTCGACTGCTGTTTGGGGAATCTCCAGAGACACTGTCCAGCTTTTGTTGAGGGTAGATGATTAAAAAGGAGCATGGACAGTGATTATTCCTGAGGATCCAGGCATTCTCCCACCTCCAAGACGTGCTATAGACATTGGAGTATATGAAGCTTTCTTTCCTCATAGTGTGCCCAGTGGGGCTTTAGATCACTTCCCTTGACTTATACAAAATAAATCAAGCTATAGGAAGGCATTCAAGTTTAAGATTTATCTTTTGGCCAGATTTTTCATTCACCAGCTTGTATTGAGGCCAGAGATTACGGTAAAATATTAGGCTCTTTTTCTCTGCATTTAGGGCTTCATCCTAGCATGTCATAGAGGCAAGTGTAAGGTGAGAGGCAGCACTGGTATTATCCGTGGCTGGGGACTGGACAGGGTGTTTTCAGGTTCTTGGCTTTTTAGCCCAAGAATTAGAAATTAGAGCTCACAGAGATGTGTACAAGAAGCAAGATTTGGAACTAAGCTGTCATACAGATTAAAATGGGATACACAGTCAAGATTGACAGCTGGCCACATGAGTGAAAATACTCAAGGACCCTGGGTACAGCCTGGTGTCTTTTTTTTTTTTTTTTATGGGGCCTAAGGAAAGGAGGAACTGGTTACTAACAGGCATAGTTTGGGTTGTTCAATATTTTGATTAATAAGTTACATAATTGTTTCTCTACTGTGTATGCCCCCTTCCCATAATGCTTCCAATTGTAGTCATATGTAAACTCAATTTTGTAGACTTGAGATGATAAATAGGGAATTCTCCCTAAAAGGTTACTAGAGGACAGACACAGTTTTGCTTTACTGCTCATGCACCCCAAACCAGTGCAGACCAGATTGACCTTTCTACTCCTTATACCTGGATACACTGTGGGTGCATTTGAATAGAAACTGTCTACATTTGATGGTTACCAGGGGCAGGGAATACTGTGTGTGTGTGTGTGTGTGTGTGTGTGTGTGTGTGTGTGTGTGTGTGTGTGTAGTAATGCAGATAAAGGAACCCAGCTGCCCAGTGCATTGTAACAAGAGATAGATGTGTGTAAACCAAAACCAAGTATCTCCTGTGTGTGCCTGCCTCATCAGAGCCCCCGAAGTAAAGTAGAATGTCCCCTGATACCACTCTGGACCCAAGACCAATCTTAATGTCTTTAGCTACCCAAACATCCTTGAGGATATGCCCCCAAGTGTAGCCCCAAAAGAATTAGAAACCCTGGGTTGTGCTCCCCTCCCCAGGATACCTCTTCCTCTCTCTTTCATCCCAAACCACTGGGTGCAGATGTTGCTAGCATCTCTGAGGTGCTTCTTGTACTGAGATTGAACACGGTCTCCTAAGATGCTCTAAAAAGTAAACAAAAATGGAGAAAAGCAAAAAAACAAGTGAGTTCAAACTCTTCTTTTTTAAATCACTGTATAGGTGAAAAGTGCAGAATGGGTGTGGTTTTCTGTTTGTGTTTTACCTCTAGATCATTTCACTGGAAGATAACTGTTTTCCTGTTACGGAGAAGACATCTGAAGTGAATCCGAAATCCAGAGTTCTCTTAGCTACAGAGACCTAGGTTTCCTGAGCAACATGGGATCAGGGCCACAAGTCAATATCACTCAGTTCTAGACTTGATCTTTCCTAATGCCACTCCTTAGTCCTTGAGTCATCGAGATAGAACCCCAGACTGTAAACCCTTGCCCCATTAAGAATTGTCCCTGTAGAGAAAATAAATGTAAGCTGGGAGGCACCAGTAGATGCCAACATTCAAAGCTGTAAGCAGTAAGATCCTGCAAGGGAGACATTCACCCCTTCTTAACAAAGGAGCACTTGGGTAGAGACCAAGGGGTGGAGAATAAAGGAAGAGAATCAGGGAGAACAGGCATCACATAATGCAGGACTTGGGGAGTTTGGGATTCCCGCTCTTGTTAACTTCAGGCCGTGGAGGGTGACCAGAAGGACCCAGGTAGATGGAGCTAAGAGTTACACAGGCCATCTGGGTGTGACTATAAACAGGACATAAAGTTAAACAATATACAATGTCTCTATCACTATTAAGATTATAATAGCTGAGCAGTAGTGGTGCACGCCTTTAATCCTAGCATTTGGGAGGCAGAGGCGGGAGGATCTCTGTGAGTTTGAGGCCAGCCTGACCTACAGAGAGAGTTCCAGGACAGCCAGGGTTACATAAAGAAACCCTGTCCCAAAAAACCAGAACAAAACCAAAACAAACTAAAAAAGATTATAATAAACATAATCCATTTGGGCCACAAAAATCTAGCGATCCAATTCTAAATCTGTTTACCAATGAGAGGGAGGTATTTGGCATGGTCACAGTCTGATTTTATAGATCTTACAAAGCAAAAGAGACATCACCAGAATTGTCAGGAATACACAGACAGTATTTTGTTTAAATGAAGTTATTAAAAGAATTGACCCTGGTTTCAAGCCTCAGCACCTTTTTGTGGTGCTTTCATCTTGCCTGGGCCCCCGCCTGCCTGAACCCTTGGGGTCAGGTACACAGCTCATAGCAGCCTCTGTGCCCAGAGCTGCTGCTCCTGGTGGGCGGGTCTAAGGTTAAAGAATGACAGGGACAAATGGGATGTTGAGAAGACTGGGACATGCCAATGAACGCTGGCCGAGTGCATGGCCAGGATGGCTGGGGACACTGGGGGGTGTGCCTCTGGGGGTGTGCCTCTGGGGGTGTGTGCCTCTGGGGGTGTGCCTCTGGGGGTGTGCCTCTTGGGGGGTGTGCCTCTGGGGGTGGTGCCTCTGGGGGGGTGTGCCTCTGGGGGTGTGTGCCTCTTGGCTGTCCCTGCTGCCTTCATACACCCTGCAGCCTGTCACCCACCTCAGAAAGGCAGGCCCACTAGGAAGCGGGGGGCTCCGCCATCGTTACCCTCCCTTGGGCTCTGCCATCACAGCTCCAGCCCTCATAGAAATCAGCCAGGTTTGTGGGCACCAGGGATCCGGGTGCCGAGCCTCAAGGCCTGAGGCAGAACAGAAGATAAAGCCTGGACTGAGTGCTTGGAAAGGAATCTGGACAACAGGGAGCTGAATCTTTGAGGAGCCCCTTGGAATCCCTTCCAGGTTACCACATTTTACAGGGGAAACTAATGTTCCCTGTGAGGGTTCTAAGTCTCAGTAATGGAAGTTTGGAAACAGATTGAGAAGGAAGCTCAAGGATGATTTTATTAGAGCTTAAGAGAAAAATAGTACAAGTTAAGTGAAAAATCCCAGCAGTCTCCAGGAGGGAAGATGGAGAAAAACATCACAACTTTTAAGTTAGACCTGGAATAGAAATAGATTGTTTAAAAGGGGTAAACGTCTACCAAGAATGAAAGTGGGCTGGTGAGCTGAGGAAAGAGTTCACAAGGCACCCAGCCAAGCTGTGTGTTCTTTCGTGAACAGGCACACACTGCCCGCCACCACACACACACACACACACACACACACACACACACACACACACACACACACACCCGTTCATAGTTCTCTGTTGGAGAACGCTGCTGTCAGATGACGCTTAGGTAAATAAAGGTGGGAGTCTTCCTCTGAACCTGGCTCCCTTCATGTCTGTCTTGAGGTAGCTTCTTCAGGTGCTTCATTTACGTGCTCGTATAGTGTTGCACTCTACGTGGCTGCTGGAACTGACTTTCTCTACTTACCAAAGCAGGGCCTTTCTGTTCCCGAGCTCCTCAGCACCACCATCCCTGGCTTACCACTTCATACACAGCCTTCATCACCCCCCTCCCCCCAGCCTACCTCCCTGCAAGGAAAGCTGGGAGCAGAAAGAGCTCTTGAGCCTGAGGGGGGGGGGGGGGGGGGGGGGGGGGGGGCTTGTGTGCCAAGACCAGCTTTTCCCAGAACCCCAGTAGTTAGGAACCCAGTTCATACTCTTGAATAATGCAGTGGGGCGGGGAGCAGGCCTCTTTCCCCCTAGGGTGTCTTCATTCGGCTATTAGGGCTCTGGTTTCCTTGGCCCACAAGCCAAGGTCAAGGCCTGTTCCTGTCTTCCTTGTTGCCGGTATTGGATACCAAGCAATCAGAGGGACCCACCTTTCCCAACACACTGTAGAAAACCAGTTGTGCCCAGCCAAGAGTGCTCTTGCAGGAATTCAGATGACTGTTGGAAGCAACAAAGTTACGTCCCACCAGTGTTCTGAAGGCTTTGTGTCTATTGAGTAGAGAAATTCTCAGCATCTGTTAAACAGCAGCTCACTCCCCAAAACATTAAAAATGTAGTTGGCCACTCCCACTAAGGAAGGGAGCCCTGGTTGGTTCTGAAGCAGAAAGGACCCCAAGGCTGTCCTCTGCCTTGAAGGGAAGCCCTCTAACGCTTGGTTTCTCTGCTGTTTTCAGGAGACAGTGGTGAACCTAGCAGGGCTCCTGGTCAGCCTTCTGATGCTTCCTCTGCTATCCAGCTGCCCCAGGTAAGCCAGGAGCGAGGCTAGGGCAAAGACGCCCAGCTCAGCCTCTTCCTATGCATGTCAGCTACCTTACTCTCTTCCCTAGCCTCAGCCTTGGATGTTTCATCCTCCTGACTGCTCTCCACATCTATGCCAACTACCGAGCAGTCCGAGCCCTCGTCCTGGAGACCTTGAATGAAAGCCGGCTCCAGCTGGTCCTAAAGCACTTCCTTCAGAGGGGAGAAGTACTTGAGCCTGCTTCAGCCAACCAGATGGAGCCATTGTGGACAGGTGACCCAACCCTTTGGTCTCTTGTCCCCTGTCTCCCAGCCTTGCCCCTCTGCCTGAGCATTCTGACTACAGCTTCCTACAGGTTTCTGGCCATCCCTGTCTCTGTCCCTGGGTGTTCCCTTACACCGCTTGGTCTCCAGGTGAGTGGCCCAGTGTCCCCTGCTGCTCCCCACACATCCCACATGTGCCCGTTTTCAGCCACACACTGATGTTCGGTCAGGTTTTCCTGTATAGCCTGGTCTAGGTTTCTTATTGTCATTGTACAGGCTTAGAGATCAGCCCGAGTGCTTGAGGGAAGCAGTGAATAGAACAGAGTAGATGTGTCTCAGCGGCGAACTGCCCTCTACGCACCTCTGTACATGCCCACAGACAAAAGCAGCCCTCAGCCCCTCCTATGGATAGTGGTGAGTGCAGAAACTCACGGCCACCCAACGTGCACAGAATAAATGGAGGGTGTAGACCTTCCTTACAGTCACTTACACCATCCCCTCTAAGGCTCATGGAAAATTGAGGGATAAGGGGCAGAAAGTATGTAAGATCTGGAAAATAGGGTAAAGAGCTCTGAATACCATTTTCTACACTTGGTATGATCGGGTTTACGTTTTTGCAGTCATAAACACCATGACCAAAAGCAACTTGGGGAGGAAGGGGTTTGTTTGACTTGCACTTCCAGGTCACAGTCAATCATCAATCATCGAGGGAAGTCAGGGCGGGACTAAGGCAGAAGCCGTGCTGTTGATAGCTCACTCACTGGTTCATGCTCAGCTAGCTGTTTTATGCAACCCTGCCTGCCTGCGTAAGGGTGCTGTCACCCGTAGTGGGCTGGTCCTTTCCAATCAGTCATCAATCAAGACAGTAGTAGTCTCACAGACAAATCCAAAGTCCAGCTTGGCCAAGGCAGCTCTTCAGTTGAGGTCCCTTCTTTCTGGTGACTCTAGGTTGTGTCAAGTTGCCAAAAACTAAGCACCACACAGTTACAACCAATGCAGTCATTAACACACAGCTGAAGTCACCTGCACTAAGCCCACACACGGCTGGCCCTACCAGTCAGCCAAGGAGGAGGACTATTCGCTATTAACGGATTCTGTGAGAAGGGAAAATCACTGTCTTTAGACGTGTATCCACTGCTGAGCCCACCAGGCTTTAACTATAGCTCCAAGTTCCCAGTCGGTCGTAAAGAAGGCCGCGGTTTAATCTCAGTGGGCCACAAAACAAATAGTCAGCAAATATGAGAGAGAGATTTGTGGGGAGGGGATGGAGAGGGGTGGGAGGTATGGGGAGTGTTTAAGTGATCAGTGGGCATGATGTGCATATGCACAACTAAATAATGATTTCAGCAAAAGAGGTGCTTCTAGATGAAGGAAGGGTGGGGCGAGGGGAGATGGAGGACCAGAGAGAGGACGGAGAAGGTGTGGGAGTGGGGTAAAGTAGTAGCTAGGAAGAAATGGCAGAGGGCAGAAGGTCAGTGGCAAACGGACAGTTCCAGGCCGCAGTGTGACCGAGCGGGTCCTCCGCCCTGCTCCCCCAGCCCCAGTTCGCTCTTCTCTCCACCAGTGTCTTTGAGCTGAAGCAGCTGGCGGAAGGGCATCAGGAACCATACCTCCTCTGCTGGGACCAGTCGAGAAGTGAGTGTGCTGCCTCCTCCCAGTCCCGGATTCCCTGACTCCAGGCCTCGCTCCGGACAGTTGGGGCTGCCCTAGAGAGTGCTCTAGACTAAAATTTTGATGCATTCACATTAACAGCTTCATGCCTAATGAGTTCACTGTATCTCTCTGTAACAGTAATTCTCAAGCTGTGAGTCACAACCCCTTTCACAGGGGTCACATAGCAGATATTTATACTACAGTTCATAACTAATGACAGTTATGAAGTAGCAATGAAAATAATTTTAGCAGTTGGGCTACCACACCACGAGGAACTGCAGTAAAAAGCTGCAGCATTGGAAAGGTGAGAACCAGTGGTCTCTAACACGAAGCTGCACAAGCTGCCTTGTTACTTGCAGAATGGGGTGATTATGTAAATAGTACTTTGTACATTATAACATATTCAAATAAGACTGGCCCATTGGCTTCTCTGGAGAATACTTTGTCTCTTACCCTGGGTCCTTTGTAGGGAAACAAGTCCTTGGGATCACTGATTGTTTGTGGTGTGTTAAGGGCATTAATTTTCACTGGCGAAAGAAATTTCCTCTTGGAGCTACTGTGAAATTGAGCATTTGAGTTTGGCTGAAGAAGCAACTCAAGTTGAAGTTGGGAAGGGAAGAGTGGGGACCTCCACGCCTGGCAGTGGCCTCAGGCAGATGAGTGAATCAGAAGGATGAGTGGAAGGCTTTGAGAAACAGTTCTTTTCTGATCTTTGTCTGTCCCTTGGGTCTCTCCAGACCAGGTCCAGGTTGTTCTGAGCCAAGTAGCAGGCCCTGAGACTGTCTTAAGGGCTGCCACTCATGGGCTGGTTCTTGGAGCCCTGCAGGAAGATGGACCACTTCCAAATGAGCTGGCGGGGCTGAGGGAGCAGGCTCGGGCTGGTAAGAGCTTCATGGCCCAGTGCTGATTACGGCAGATGTGAGAAGGGGTGGGCTGGCAATTTTGATGAGGATATGAGAATTTCTGATTTTACACCCACCAGGTCCTAAGAAAGAAAGCTGGATTCTCGTCAGGGAGACACATCGGGTGTTGGACACACTGTTCCCAAAGTTCTTGAAAGGTAACACCAGCTCCGGGCTTCTTCAGCCTTGGGCCCTGCCTGGGATCTTCAGCCTCGGTCACTGTTCCCTACCTACAGGACTGGTGTGTAGGATGGTCTGAAGCTCTCTTGATACTCTTAAAGCACTTACTTCACCCGGCCCCTTTCCCATGCGCTAGAGCTGATCCCTAACCACGCAAATGAATTTTAGCCTCATCTTCTGCCATAGATCATCCCAACAAAAGAGCCAAGTAGTGTGAAAGGCTGCACCAGCCTGTGTCTCTGCTCCCATCCCCGTCCCCAGGTTCAGCCCTGAGCCTCCTTCCTGGCCTCACCCTGTGACCTCTCCATAGGACTGCAGGCTGCTGGCTGGAAGACAGAGAAGCACCATCTAGAAGTGGATGAGTGGAGGGCCACATGGCCCCTGTCTCCAGAAAAGAAGGTCTTATAAGCAGCCTGGCTAAAGACCCAGAGCCCAGGACAGGAGCCTGGAGCCCAGGACAGGAGCCTGGAGCAAGGCTACTTCAGCCACAACAGGGTATTAGAAGGGCGACTTTATTTTCGCATAGGCAAACTGCTGTGACCAATTGGCCACCACCTTGTGAGAAGTAACAACCAATCAAAGACTGGACCCCAGGCCAAAAGGAAGGGAACCGGTTCCTTCCCACCACATTCTTGCCCCCTTTCCTCTTCTGAGACCCACTACAAGGCCCCCTACCCTCACTTTCTCTGAGGCTCAGACTCATGGTATGGAACACATTTGACTTTAGGCGTAAAAGCCCCAGAGGAACACAGCCACAGTCATCATGAGCAGGGCATTGAGGTTGACCACACGGGCCCAGCCAGGGTCCTCACTGATGTCCTCTAGCTGCCTGGTTGTTGCAGCCACCTCCTCACTAGTGGGTGGAGGACCCCCTGACCCACTCCGGCTCATTCCACAGAACCAGAGCAGGCACTGGCGGAGCAGGCTGGGGGCTGGGGGCTGGACCTCTGGAAGAAATGGGGCGTATACAGTTAGTGTGAGGGGAGGCAGCTCCCCTAGCTCCCCACGACACTTGCTGGGGCATGCCTTACCTTCGAACACCACTGCATGTTCCTGGTACCCGTTCTGCACAGGGGCCGGGCTTGGGCTTTCTAACTCATCAGCATCTAGGTCCTCTCGTTCCTCCTTGCTGTGCCGGAGACTGAAAACCAGGCGGTGGAGCTGGGAAGTCAGGGAGAAGGGACCGGTGGGAGCTTTGCTCTCCAGCCCAGGTCCATCCTGGCATACCAACTTTATCACTGCCTCCCTAGCCCCAGTCCTGGCCTACACACTTGCCTAGGCTCGGCTCACTCAAGACGCCTCTTTCCAGGCTGGCCTTTGCCTTCACACTGCACCTAAGCTCTTCATCTGAGTAGTAAGGACAGAGGCCCTGCCCAAGTCCCTGTTTCGCCCCAAATTTGTATCTACACCCAGACTTGTAGTTCTGCAGACTGGTCTTAAAGTTCTGGTCACAGTGTGTTCCCCTTGTCATTTGTTCTGCTTCCCCCAAGAGTCACTTAAGTCAATGTGCTTGCCCTAGAAATAAACCTTGACACTGAAGACCCAGCTTTCTCCAACCAAGACTCGGCGTGTCTTTCTCTGTGGCTTGAAGCAAACTGGCTGAAGGGGTGAATATGGTTCATGCTTGGTCTCCCAGTCCCCCTGCAGGCCAGCACTTACATGCTTCTGTGGGATGGGTGCAGTGCACAGGGAGATCACAAGTGTGAGGAGACCAGAGCAGATGAAGAGTATGATGGCAAAGTAGAGGTAGTGTACCCGGCAGAGGAGCGCTGGGCATGCTGAGGGTCGCACGCAGCTCCCCGAGCCGAAGAAGAACTCAGGTATGAGCCGTGCTAGGCCCATCAGCAGGCCCCCAATTAGTCCCCAGAAAGCACCCTGCAGGAGAAAGGGCGTTAGCCTCCTCAGGATGCCCTGGCCTCACCCAGACTTCCCACAGCATGGCCTCCTCACCTTCTCGTTGACCCGGGGCACAAAGAGCGCCAGCACAAAGACTGCAGACACAGGCGGGGCCAGGTAGCTGGAGACAGACTGGATATAGTCGAAGAGCTGCCCACCCTGTGCCGCCTGCACCACAGGGAGCCAAGCCACTGACACAGCCACGATGAAGACCACCCAAAGCCTGTGGTTGGAGACAGTCAGATCCTACCAAGGACCCACCTTCCTGATCACCCCGCTGGTGCTCTGTGCCCACCCCCCAGGTTCATTTATGGAGCAGGGGATGGGACCCAGGCCGTACCTTCCAACTATCAGCAGCTCCCGGTCACCAGCACGAGGCCGCAGGCGGGTGTAGATATCCATAGTGAAAAGTGTGCTGCTACTGTTAAAGATTGATGCTAGAGAGGACATGAGGGCAGCCAGCATGACGGCTAGCATGAGTCCACGCAGACCTGTGGCCAACAAGAGCTGTCAGGTCAGGGCCATTAGTGTGTTCAAGGTGGTGAAGGCTTGGCAAGAGGAGATCCTCCCATAGGCAATCTCCGCAGGCTGGGCCAAAGGCAAACCGACTTCCAGCTCTCACCATTGGGCATGAGCTTCACAACAAGCTGTGGGTAGGCGATGTTGGAGCAGCCCACCTCAGTGCCACACACTTGCTTACACACCTCAGGTACCACACATGCAACTTCATCTGCAAGAAAGAAGCCATGGGTGGCTAGGAAAGATGAATCTGGAAAGGAGGATCTCTGAAGCCTGGTGTGGACTGGAGATCCTAGAGATGGTGTTCCTGGTGTGGACCGGGATCCTAGAGATGGTGTTCCTGGTGTGGACCGGGGATCCTAGAGATGGTGTTCCTGGTGGCATGCAGGACCCAGATACCAGCTTCCCAAGTCTTAGGATAGTATAAGAGACAGGCACTTGGGTCCTTGCACAAGAAAGTAGGGTGCTGGTTGGAGCACAGTACTATTGAGCCTGGCGTGATGCAGACATTACCTGGGTAAAGAATGCGGCTGATCATGCCCGGCATGACCATAAGGAACATGGGCATCAGCTTCAGGTAGCCACACAAGATGCATCCAGCTTTGATGTGAGTCAAGTTCTTTCCAGCCAGGCAGCGCTGCACTATGACCTGTGATGGGGTGCTCAACTATATGGGCCATCTCTGTACCTCACCCCCACCGGCCTTGCCTCCACCCTTCATGGCCTCTTAACGCTAGCCTTCACCCCTACTCTAATTCATACTCAACCTCTAGCTCTACGGAGCCCCCTACGACATTTCCATCCTCAGATTCTGCCAGCGGATTCTGACTTCTAGATCCACCCTGGCGTGATTCCATCAGCTCAGGCCCTGCCTTCAACCTAACTCCAAAGGGTGGTGTCAGGCCCACCTGTCAACCAGCACAGGGCATTTAAAGTTCCATCCCAGGTGTGCGCGCACATACCACGCCAAACCTTGACCTCACCTGGTCACTGCACCAATACCAGCCTGAGACAATGGTGAGTCCCAGCAGCAGTGCAGGCCACGGCAGGTCTCCTGTCACCGGGTCGCGCAGTAAGTGGTAGGAGTCCGGCCTCGGTTGATAGCAGGTGCTGGAGATGTTGCCAATAGTGGGATCCTTGGACACGGTCAGTGAAGTCACTGCTCCCAGGTATTTGTCGAAGAGACCCGAGTACCCGCCCACTTCATGGAAAGCTGTGCAGGCAAGGTTGTCAGGGGATCTGGCCCAAGTGTTAAGGCCCTCCTTAGGACCCACATGGCAGAAACAAGCAAGATGCTGACCCCTAGGTTAAAAGCTCTGTGACAGCACAGATCCAAGTCCTGCCCACGTTGGGTAAACCCCGTACCGTAACCAGTGAGGATGAAGGCCCCGGCGAGAATGACAAAGGTCTGCACAGTGTCTGTATACATCAATGCTGCCAGCCCTCCTGCAACGACCCTAAGTCAATGGAGGACTGCACAGCTGCTGGACCCTGGCACCCATGTTTTTTGGGGAAGTACCCACTCTAGAGAACAAATGTTATAAAACGATGCTAGGTTTGTGCACTGGGGGACCAGGAAGCAGAGTTGGGTTTTGGAGTCTGCTGATTCTTTCTTCGCCAGGAATCCATGCAGTGCAAGATTCCCACAATACACTCCTTGGCCGATTTTCTCAACTGGGTAATATGGCAGGGGAGATCCCTCTAAGGCTTGGTTGCACCCTATCCTGCAGCAGGGCCTCCAAGCCTGCTTTGGCACCACTCTACCCAATTCTCTGTGTGATCTGGGATCCTGAACTGCACTAGATTTGGCCAAAGATCTTGGAGACTGACCAAGTCAACTCTTCCGCCATCCAAGAAGGGCAGGAGCTTCCAAATCATCTCCAAGCCAACTCCATCACCAGCCCCAAACTCCCCGCCCCCCACCGCCAGCCCCGTGCAGTCAGCCACCTGTCACAGTATAAATCATGGTGATGCCCAACAGTGCAATGACAGAAGCGTAAATGTTCCAGCCCAGGGCCTGCTGTATGAACACCGCCCCGGAGAACATGTCCACCTTTCAGGCGAGAACAAGCATAGATCAGAGGCAAAGGCAGTGACGCAGGTCCCCCTCCTGCCCCCGGAACCATCCATCCACCCTTTGTGGACACACCTCAAAAGTCCACTCAGTTTTCAAGGGCCTAGTCTTCCCGGGTCCTAACCACTGCGCCCACAGCTTTTCAGACCTGCTCTTCTCAGCCACCGTCCCGCTGTGAGTCTTGCATTTCTCTTTGGTCCCGCCCCCTCCAGACCTCTCTAAAGTTCCCCATTGGGTGGGTCTGCCTTTCTAGCACTACTGCCCACCGCACATGCGCACCGAGATCTTGGTGAAGATGTACAAAAAAAGTGAGAGCACCGACAGGTAGAGGCGGATGCGGCGTCCACCAAAGCGCTTGCGTAGGTACTGAGGCATTGTAATCACACCGGCGGTCAGATACACAGGGACGAAGAGCCAGCCAAGTAGGAGCACCACAAAGAGCGCCTGTGCGAACAAGGGACAGCCCAGGGTGCTTCTGTCTTAGCATCTTAAACAGACCTGTACTAGTCCTCACACCAGGACCCAGAGGACAACATCAGCAGAGCCTGGGCCCTGAACAGGAAGAGAACGGAATCTTGACCTCTTCCTGGCACCTTAACTAGAGCCCATTTTGCACGAACAGACCATCACCTCTGACCAGTCTCCCCCAAGGAGGTCTGTACCGCCCCTCCCTTCCTCTCTAGCAAATAAACCGGTGTGCACCGACTCCAGACTGACACAGCATCTGCCGGCTTCCTCCCCTCCTCCACCCACCCAATAATTTTATCCTCAAAGGCTCAGTTCAGAGATCTCCTCCAGGAAGGCTCAAACTCTCATCTCTCCAACCCTCTGAGATGAGCCCAGGCCCAGGGCTTGGTCTCCTTGTTTGCGCAGAAGTCTTCAATGCGGCCTAGAGATGCTCAGAGACCACAGTGCCAAAGAACATCGGGAAAGGTACTTCTCCATCCATGAGGTGAGCTGCCTGCCCCACTTCAGAGTGGGGTACATAGGTCAAGGCCTACCAGGACTGATGCTGGCGTATACAGAAAGTCAGGAGGAGGACCTACCTGTACTGTACTGCCTGTAATCTAGCATGTGATCCTTGCTCCCAGCCCAACCTCACCCCACAACTGGGCTTTTCCAACTCATTCAGATCCCCACACCAGGAACCTCCCCACGGTGTGGTCTTTCCAGGAGTTTCCACTGGGGTGGGTTATTATAGAAAAGAGGACCTCACATTCCACTCAAATCCAGCCACAGCCAAGCCGCTCGCCGCTCCGGTCCCTGCCAGGCCCACAAAATGACCGCTGCCAATGTTGCTGGCGAACAGAGAGGCTCCAACCTGGGTGGCCAGAAATGAGGGTGAGCTAGGCTGCTCCTCTAGGGTCCCTCCCATCCCATGGCCCAGCCCCTCTCACCGGCCACCACACCATGTTTCGTCCTGCCAGGAAGTAGCCACCAACGGTGCCTCTGTTGGTTCTGAACATAGACTGGGAAACAGAAGTGGGGGGTGGGGGGACTGGGATTGGGGCACAGCTTTGGACCTCATTAGCTTCCTCGACACATTCCTCAGCCTTGTTTCAGGCTGAAGATTAACCAGCACTGGACTCCCCAGATTGTCTGTCCCCTGACACCCAACCTCCTCCCAGACTCCCAAAACAACCCAGGCCCTAATCCTGGTGCATACTGCCAGAGCCTAAATATGGCTGGCTTCAGCCTGACTTACCTGGCGGATTCAGATATGGGCTGCAGCCATAATGCAGACAGGGAAACAGAGACCTCATTTAGACTGCTTAGCTTAATGAAAACCCACTGATACCCCCTACCTTCTTTTGCACAGTCCAGAACATCTGAAGACAGAGAGTTAAAGATTTGCTTTCCTACTGGACCTAGGTTTCTCCCTCAACTATCCAAGTACACTTCTCCCACCTCTCTCTGAGGTCTCCCTAAATCTTTGCCCTCAAGCCCCAGAAGCAATCCCCTATCAAGCCCCTCTCAACGTCTCACCCACAAGCCAACACCAATGACCAGCAGAAAATACGCAGCAATGACCAGAATGTCAGCAGGATTGTCAATCAGGACCCTCTGCTCCCCAAGTTCAGAGCCTTCCTTCATGCGTCCCTCCATCCTCTCCAGCATCTGCCCCTCAGAGGGCTAGTCCCTGGATTCTCCCAGGGGAAGGATTAATGGTTACCTCAGGAGCACTGAGCCGACAAGTCTCCCGGGTCTCAACCTCCCTCTCCAGCTTTATTTAGCTGAATCAGGTTCTATTAAGGCCGAAGGCTGGTCCTGGGGCGCTGGGCCCTTTTGAGTTCAGGAGCATGCCTTCCTGGGTTTAGGTTTCACCCTATACCCAGTTTTCCAGGTGAAGTCACTTCCTGCAGTCTCTGAAAATATACTTCTAGCTTCAACGAAGGGAGCCTGGCTTAGGTAGCCTCTAGGTTCTAATCCAATGCTAGCAGGGGTTACTCCTCTGCCAGAAACCCTTCATAGCTCCCCATGACCGTCAGTAGGAAGTACATGCTCCGCAGGCTGACTGCCCAGGCCTGCCAGACCTGACACTGGCCGTACAAAACCCAGAAAGAAATCACATTGCTCTCACGCTCCCCTTCTCAACCCAAATACTTGCTAGTTTCTTTGTGACCTATCCCAGGAATTTTTTAAATTTTATTTTAAAACTTTTTCATACAACTCTTCACAGATCCCTTCCCCTCCCCAATCAACTTCATATTCTTTTTCAATGTCGAAGAAAAGAAGGAAAGATGGAAGGAAGGAAGAAAGAAAGAACGAAACAAAGACAGAAAGAAAAAAAGAAAGAAAGAAAGGAAGGAAGGAAGGAAGGAAGGAAGGAAGGAAGGAAGACGAAAAGAAGAAGAAAAAGAAAGAAAGAAAGAAAGGAAGAAAGGAAGGAAAGGAAGGAAACCACAAAACCAAAACAAAAGAAAAGAAAACACGGAGGCTGTTTTGTGTTGACAATCTACTCCTGAGCATGTGGCCTGCCCTGGGGTGTAGTTAATACACCCAATGTCGCTCCATTGAGAAGACTGATTTCCGGGTTGGAGGGATCGCTCAGCCGTTAAAGGCTAGGCTCACAACCAAAAATATAAGAGAAGACTGATTTCCCTCTCTCAGTAGCTATCAGTTGCAAATAGTTTCTTGGTTAGGACTTTGTGCCCACTTCCCTTCCTCTGTGCTCAGAGTTTGTCTAGTTTGAACTTGTGCAGGTCACACATGCTGCCACAGTCTGTGAGTTCAAACACACCTCAGCCCTGTTGTATCTGGGGAACTCTGCTTCCTTGGAGTCAACCTCCACCTCTGGCTCTTACAGTCTTTCCATCTCCTCTTCTCTACAGATCCCTGAGCCCTGAGGGGAGGGGTGTGATACAAACACCCCTTTTAAGGCAGAGTACCCCAAAGTCTCTCACTCTCTGCATGTCCAGTTGTGGGTCTCTGTGTTACTTACCATGTACTACAAAAAGAAGCTTGTCTGACGAGGTCTCAGTGATACACTGAGCAGTGGACCCAGCAATGTGTCATTAGGAGTTATTTTACAGCTGTGTGCATTTAGCAGAATAATCATAGTAGGTTGTCCCTAGGGCCCATGCTCTATCTAGTTTCGGGTTCTTGGCCACTTTTGCAGTGTCAGTTATGGGTTCCATCTCATGGAGTGGACCTTAAATACAAACAAAAAGTGGTTAGTTCTCCCATTATATGTGTGCACCAACAGGTGTATCTTCTGAGCAGGTCTCTGTCATAAGCTGCAGGGTTTGCAGCTGGCAGAGAGTGATGATCACTTTCTCCTCTGATAGTGTATATAGTACTTCCCAGCACTATGGATGCTAGTCAGTAGGGGTGAGGCCTCCAGTGGGACACCTTCTCAATTTCTCCATGTTCAATGACGTAAATAAGTACTGTCTTCAGCAAAAGAGTCTTACCATGAGGTTATGGAGAGTAACCAGTAGCCTCGGCAATAGCCTGTAATGTTTGGGATTCCACTGGACCTCTGTGGCCAACAACTTTATCAGATGGTAACCCATTCTTGGTACTGGGATTTTGTTTAGTAGCATATGATGTCCAGTTGAGACATTGTCTCCCTTATTATATGGCAACTCTGTTGAAATTCCATGAATGTATGTATGTATTTTGGGAAGTTTCAACAGTAGTAGGTTTCCATACAGCTTTTTCTTCTTTTTTATTGAAAATAGATTTTTTTCCATATTATATATTCTGATTACAGTTTCCCTTCCCCCAACTCCTCCCAGATCCTCCCCTCCTCTCCACCCACTCAAATCCACAAATCCCTTTCTCTTTTTCATTAAAAAATAGTCATCTAAAAAGTAAATAAAATAAAAACAAACAGAATAGGACAAAACAAAAAGAAAAAAAGAGCCAAAGAAAAAGCACAAGAAACACATACAGATGTACATACACACATATTTGCACACACAAAGATCCCATAAAAACACAAAATCAGAAACCATAATATATAAGCAAAATCCCAGACTGAGCATTATGAGACAGACAAAAATACCTCCCAAAATACCATTGAATTTGTGTTTGTGTTCGAGTCCACTGCTGAGCATGGGGCCTACCCTTAAGTGTGGCTTGTATACCCACTGGGACTCTGTTGGAGAAACTAATTTTTCCTTTACAAGTGGATATCAGTTGGAGATAGCTTCTGTGGTAGGGATGGAGGCTCGTGTGTACTTCCTCTCTCAGAGCTGGACCTGAATGGCTTAGACCTGGGCGCCCTGTGCATGCTGCCACAGTCTCTGAGTCCACATGTCCATCAGTCCTGTTGTGTCTAGAAGGCCTTGCTTCATTGGTGTCTTTCAATCTCTCTGACTCTTACACTCTCCCCGCCTCCTCTTGTGCAAAGTTCTCTGAGGCCCGAGAGGAGGGATTTGGTGCAGACATCCCATTTAGGACTGAATGCTCCAAGGCCTCTGTCTCTCTGTCTCTCTTCTGTCTCTCTCTATCTCTGTTTCTGTCTCTGTCTTTCTCTGTCTCTTTCTGTCTCTCCCTCTGTGTCTCTCTCTTTTTCTGTCTCTCTGTCTCTGTCTCTCTTTCTGTCTCTCTCTGTGTCTCTCTTTTTCTATCTCTCTGTCTGTCTCTCTGTCTCTGTCTCTGTCTCTGTCTCTGTCTCTCTCTCTCCCTCTCTGCACATTGCCCAGATGTGGGCTCCTGTATCAGTTCCCATCTACAGCATGCGGAAGCTACTTTGATGATCCGTACAGCTTTCCCAAAGCCCTTAGTTGTCTCTTCTCCCATCCCTCCTCTACCCGTGCCCCCCTTAATCTTCCTATTCTAATTTTCTCTCTGTCCTTCTCTAACAAACACTATATTCTATTTCCCATGCCTTGGAAAATTCTCTCCCCTCCTTGGCCACTTAGTGGCTACCTAACCCCTGTGGATTTTATGAACGAAACAAAAATATCTGAAGTTTAAAAGCTAACATCCGCATATAAGAGAAAACTTGTAATGTTTGTCTTTCTGGGTGTGGATTATCTCACTCAGAATTATTGTTTCTAGCTCAGTCCATTTACCTTCATATTTCATTTTTCTTAACAGCTGAATAATATTCCTTTGTACAGTTGTACTACATTCTCATTATCCTTCCGTCAGTGGATGGACATCTAGGCTCTTTCTCATTTCTGGCTATTATGAACAGAGCTGGAGTGAACATGGGTGAGCAAGTGTCTCTGTAGTAGGACGTAAAGTCCTTTGGGTACATGCCCAAAAGAGGAATAGTTGAACCTATGGTAACTGATTTTCAGCTTTTTAAAGAACCTGCATACTGATTTCCATAGTGGCTGTACCAGTTTGTGCTCCCACAATGCATAAGTGTTTCCTTTCCCAGAATCCTTGCCAGCATGAGCTGCCATTGTTTTTACTGAAAATTTTTTCTCAGTCATTTGTGTTTAATTTTGAGAACTCTCTACTTACTTCTATGCCCCATTTTAAAATTGGATTACTTTTTCTTGATGTTCAGATTTTTAGTTCTTTGTATATTCCAGATACTAATCCTCTATCAGATGTGTAATTGGTAAAGATTTTTTTTCTCAATCTGTAGGCTGCCTCTTTGCTTGAATGATGGTGTCTTTTGCTATACCAAAACTTTTTAGCTTCATGAGATCCCATTCAGTAATTACTGGTCTCAATGCCTGTGCTATCAGGGTCCTGTTCAGAAAGTCCTTTCCTATACCAATGAGTTTAGCTTACTGGAAACTTTCATATCCCTCAAGTCTTTGCATATGTTCTGTCTTTTACTTAGAGGAGTTCTGTTGTGGGATATTTGTACACTGTGTGGAGATATACTTTTGTGTTGTTTTTTTTTTTAATAAAGAGTTGAACTCCAATAAGCTAGGCAGGAGAGGCAGGTGAGATTTACAGGGAAAGAAAGGAAGAGGAGGAGGAGACTAGGCATGTGGGAGATGCTAGGAGATGTGGAGAGAAAACAGATGTTCAAGATCGGAGAGAGGTAATGCTGTGTGATAGAACATAGATTAATACAAATGAGTTAATTTAAGTTATAAGAGCTAGTTAGGAACAACTCTAAGCTATAGGCCAAGCTTTCATAATTAATAAGAAGTCTCCATGTCATTATTTGGGAGCTGGTGGGACAGAGAAAGACTCATTACAGAGCTCCCTGACTCCTAAATGACCAGTTCTCCTCAGCCTTCAGTACCTAGTCTGTGACACCTCTTTGACAAAGATTTCTCAGCTGCTGTAGGTGGATACATGTAGATCCTAAGTTCAAGGCCAGCTTGGACTACATAATGAGATCTGGTCTCCAGAACCCAAGGGCTGGGCATGTAACTTGGTGGTTGTTATGGTGCAAATATGAACTGTCTCTCACAGTCTCATGTTTTGAATGTCTGAGCCCAAGATAGTGGCATTATTTTGGAAGCCTAGAGACTTTTGAAGATAATACTCAGTTCCTGGTTCCTGCTTGTTCTGCTCACTGGTCCACCATGATGTGAAGAGCCTCTACTGTAGTGAACTGACCTGGTCCACATGACTTCTCAACCACACCAGATAAATCCTGTGAAACTGTGAGCCGAGATACACTCTCCTTTTAAGACCTTGTCAGGTACTTCAGTCTCTGTGGCACAAAAGTAAATGATACTGTGGTAGAGCACTTGCCTAGCACGTGCCTATGCCCTGGCTTTGGTTCTGAGCCCTGGAGGGAGAGATGGAATGGGGGAGGGGTGCTTATTTGACTTTTCTGATATCGTTGTGGATATTCTTGTGGTCCATGTCTAGGTTCTGCTCTCTCGCACCAGCAGATTAAAGACTCCTCAAGAGCAGACTGATGTGATTGGTTCTTGGTGGCCCAGGCTGAATACAGGAAGGGACAATAAATACCCGCACTTCTGCCTTCTAGAATTGATCAGACTGGAAGTCAGAAAGTGGCATCTTGAGTCAGGAGGACTAGTCTGATTAGGGCAGTTGCAAGCATCCTTGAAATGGGAAGCATAGAAAGACATTTTGAATATGATGGCCTGTGTTTAAGGAGGGCCTAGTGCTGCGAAAAATAGACCTTAAGACGAGCAGAAACATATAAGTCCCCGAAGACATAAGAATGGGAGAAAGACATTTTGGTGAGGATCCAGCTGAAGTTTCTGTCATGATTCCACCAAACAGAATGGCCCAGGTCACCACCATCTTAAGCCTAGAGTTCATTTGATCATCAAAGTATACTCATTCCTCAGGAACTGTAAAGTCTTGGTTCCAGAATCCTCTACAGAAGTGAAGATCTAAGGGTGCTCAAGTCCCACACATGCCCAGATATTATGGTATCTCAAGATTTCTTATGATACCTTAAATGATGTAAATGCTATGAAAACAGTTGTTATACTACATTGTTTAAAAAATAATGACCAGAAAAGGCCTGCATATGCCCAGTACAAAGACAGGTTTCTTTCCTCAAATGAGTTTGTTCAAAGGCTGGTTGAATTCATACCATCCCCTGAAGCAGACGTGCTGGGTGCCCTGCCCATATACACATGTCCCATCTTTAAAGACACAAAAAGTCCCTTCCAAGTCACCTAGACTCTTCACTGCTTCCTGAGTTTCTTGTCTGAGAATAAGCCTTAGAGGAGGGAGTGTGGAAGCCACAGATGTGGAAGGCCACAGATGTGGAAGGCCACAGATGTGGAAGGCCACAGATGTGGAGGCCACAGATGTGGAAGGCCAACCAAACTTCACTGGACACATGATTCTAGTAAGGACTGTGAAGGAGCAGAGGAAGTCAGACAAAGGAGAAAGGTCAGAAAGTGATGCACTGCTGAATGGGCAGAACCTTCGAGAAGCTGGAACCCAGCCCCCCAGGGGTCTTAGATGCTGTACAAAATGCACCTCAGAATGGACCATTGACTAGGGGACTGAGATTCTACACAGAAAACACCTCAGAATGGACCATTAGCTGTATAGACTGAGCCTCAGAATAGACCATTAGCTAGGGGGTTGAAATGCTACACAGAATGCACCTCAGAATGGATCATTAATGGACTAGGGAATTGGGGTACTTATTCACCAATCCCTGTCTCTCAGTGGGATGAAAATTTCATAAATACACACAGGTGCACACACACACACACACACACACACACACACACACACACACACACACACATCTCAACCTACTGAATACATAGATCATAAGGCAAAGGAGGCCCTCTCCAAGAAAATGGTTAATGCCTCTCACCATCTGAGAATCAAGAATTCTAACAAGGGGGCTGGAGAAATAGTTAAGAACACTGGCTTCTCTGGCAAAAGACCCAGGTTTGATTCCAAGCATGGCACGCCCAAAGCCACCCAATAACCTCTTTTCAATTTAAAATAATTTTTTCATACAATATATTCTGATCAGTTTCCCCTTCCTTGTCTCCTCCCAGATCCTGCCCACCTCCCCATCTCTAAGCCTCTTTCTTCTCTCTCTCTTTAGAAAACAGGCAAATAAAACAAACAAGCCAGAATAAAACAAAACAAAGAAAAAGTACGAGAAACATGCACACAGAGACAGACAGGCACAGACACACAAACATATAATCACAAAATAGGAAATCATGATATACAAACAAAAGACCAGAAGGTTAAAAGAAAAAAAAAAAAAGCCCAAACAAAGCAATATGAGACAATCCAAAAAGCCATTGGGTTGATTTTATTTGGCCATCTACAGCTGAGGGTGGGAACTTTAAGTACGATTTGTATACCCAGTGAGATTCCATTGGAGAAAATGAATTTTTCCTTTGCCAGTGGCTATCAGTTGAAGACAGCCTCTTGGTTAAGGATGGGCGCTCCTGTCCATTTCTCCTCAGCACTGGGGTTCCATTCCAGCTTGGACCTGTGCAGGCCCTGCGCATGCTGCCACAGTCTCTGTGCGTTCATATTTGAGTCAGTCCTGTTGTGTCTGCAGATACTGTTGTCTTGATGCCTTTCATCCCCTCTGGCTCTTGTAATATTTTTGCCTTCTCTTCTGCATAGTTCCCTGAGCCCTGAAGGGGAGGAATTTGATGAAGATATGCCATTAAGAACTGAATGTTCCGCCAGGCAGTGGTGGTGCACGCATTTAATCCCAGCACTCGGGAGGCAGAGCCAGGTGGATCTCTGTGAGTTTGAGGCCAGCCTGGGCTACAGAGTGAGATCCAGGACAGGCACCAAAACTACACAGAGAAACTCTGTCTCTAAAAAAAACAAACAAAAAACCAGTCATGAGTCTCTGTATTAGTTCCCATATACTGCAGGAAGAAGTTTCTCTGACGATAGCTGGGTGAGAGAGACACTGATCTATGGGTACAGGAGAATGTCATTGGGAGTCATTCTATTGCCACATTCCTAGCAGAACATAGTGTTTTGCTTTTCCCCAGGTCTATGGCCTATTTAGTCTCAGTTTCTTGGCCACCTGAGCAGCATGGGTTCCATCTCATAGAGCGAGCCTTAAATCCAATCAGATAGTAGTTGGTTACTCCCTCCATGTGCCACAATTGCACCAGCGTATCACACAGGCAGGTTACCATATTATATATTGAAGGGCTTGTGGCTAGATTGGTGTTTGCCTTTCTTCTCCAGTAGCATGGAGAGTACCTTCCAGTACCATGAACACTAGTGAGTAGGGGTGAAGGCTCTCATTAGGTACCAGCTTGACTTCTCCATGTTGGACGAGATATCTAAGTGTTCCCTTCAGCAATAGGGCCTTACCATCAGTTTGTGGAGAGCAACCAATATCCTTGGTAACAGCCTAAGATGTTTGGGGGTTTCCATGGAGCTCTTTTGGCCAATGACTCAACTAGATATAACCCACTCCTGGCACTGGATGCTTCCCTTGGTGGTATAAGATGTCTGGCTGAAGCATTGTCTCCCCCATTATTTGGTGACTCCATTTAGATTCCTTTTATATGTGTGTATATATTTTAGGAAGCCTCTATAGTGGCAGGTTTCCATATGGCCTCTCCATCAGCCCTGAGGATTAGTTGTCCCTTTCTCACACCCCCTCTCTTACATCCCTCTTTTCTCCCTCCCTTCATTTAATCTTCCCATTCATCTTCCTCCTGTCTCTCCATTTCCCCTTCCTTGGGAGACCTTCCCTCCTAGTCTCTTCCTTGATCCCTAATCTCTGTGGTTTATATGAATTGTAGCATGTCTGTAAAGGCTTGTGAGCTAACATCCACAAATAAGAGAATACATACCATATTTGTCTTTTTGGGTCTGAGTTACCTTCCTCAGGATGATTTTTTTTTCTAGCTTCATCCATTTACCTGTGATTTTCATGTTTTTTAACAGCTGAATGATATTCCATTGTGTAAATGTATCACATTTTCTATATCCATTCATCTGTTGATAGACAGCTATGCTGTTTCCAATTTCTGGCTATTATGAATAGATCAGCAATGAACATGGATGAGCAAGTGTCTCTGTAATAGGATGTAGTCCTTTGGTATATGCCCAAGAGTGGTACAGCTGGATCTTGAGATAGATCAACTCCCAGATTCTTGAGGAACCTCTACACTGATTTCCAAAGTGGGATATGAGTTTACACTCCCATCAGCAATGGCTAAGTGTTCCCTGTATCCCACATCCTCACCAGTGTGAGCTGTCATTTGTTTTGTTGATCTTGAACATTCTGACGGAAGTATTCTAACTGAAGATGAAATCTCTAAGTGGTTTTGGTTTTTTGTTTGTTCTTTTTTGATTTTTGATACAGAGTTTCACTATGTATGTAACCCTGGCTGTCCTGGAACTTGCTCTGTAGACCAGGTTGGCCTCAAACTCAGAGATCTGCCTGTCTCTGCCTCCCAAGAACTGTTCAAAGTAGTTCTGATTTACACTTTCCTGATGATTAAGGATTTTGGACATTTCTTTAAATGTTCTTCAGTCATTTGTGATTCATCTTTTGAGAACTCTGTTTAGTTCTATAGTCCACTTTTAATTTGGTTATTTTTTTTCTTATCATCAAAGGTTTTTTAGTTCTTTTTATATTTCAGATATCGACCTTCTGTTGAATGTGTAATTGGTAAAGATCTTTTTTCATTCTGTAGCCTGTCACTTTGTCCAGATGAATAACCTTAATTACCAAAAAGGGAAATAGAAAGAGAGAAGTAGAGGGTGCCTTAGGAACTCATTAGCACTCAAAATACTATATATCCTCACCACTAGGACACTGGGCCCAACTTGTCTGTCTTTGAGGGGCCCACACCTATAGTTTGAGGCCTGCCTTCCTTTCTTCCCCAGGGCCTCTCTCTTGACTCTGTGGTTAAGACTTACAGTAAAAATTTCTTTTTTAATAAATAACAATTCTGATTTACAAACTAGTTCATCCTGAAATCCTCTTCTGTGGTGCAGGCAAGGACCTAGTTTTATCTGATTTGATGACCCCCTAAAATAGTTAAAGGAACTTCTTGCCTTTGATATGACCTCTGAGAGTCCTTTCAAGGGAGTTGGGTGAAGTTGGGCATGGTGGCACATGCCATTAATCCCAGGCAGAAGTGGGCAGATCTCTGAGTTCCAGGTCAGCCTGTTCAATGGAGTGAGTTCCTTGACAACCAGGGATACACAGAGAAACCTGTCTGGAAAAGCCAAACAACAGCAACAAAGGAGTTGGAGGATAAAATCTGGGACCCAGACTAAGGAGAGAGAGAGAGAGAGAGAGAGAGAGAGAGAGAGAGAGAGAGAGAGAGAGAGAGAGAAAGAACACAAATCAAGCACTTATTTCCAGACTACATGGAGGGAGCTGGGAGGTGGGGAAAGAAAGACGCCCCAGACTCTGTCTTTCTGCCCTTGCCTGGTTCCACCACTGCCTGTACAGTCCTTTACAGCTGGGTTTTCTTTCCAGGCAACAACTTTTAAATTGTTTTTAATATTTAATTTTGTGTGCATGTGTGTGCCTGGATGTATGTTTGCACACATGCATGCAGGAGCCCCCTTGGAACTGGTTACACCATGTGGGTGCTGGGGACTGAACACACGTCTTCTAAATGCACAGTAGCAACTCTTAACCACTGAGCTGTTTCTCCAACCCTGTCTAAAAATTTGTGTTTTGTATGTATGGGTATTTTGCCAACATGTATGTCTGTGTACAATGTGTGCACCTGGTGCCTGGGGAGGCCAAAAGAGGGTGTCAGGTCCCCTAGAACTGGAGTTACAGACAGCTGTGAGTGCTGGGAATTGAACTTGGGTCTTCTCCCCACCCTACCCCACCCTGCCTTTGATACTAGGTTTTATATTGTAGCCTAAGTTCCAGGCTGGCCTTTGAACTTGCCTCCCTTGGGCTAGGATTACAGTCACGAACTCCCATACCTTTCACTCTTGCCTTTGCTTTGGATTTTGGTGTCCAGTTATTGTTCTTGGGGGGGGGGGGTGTTGAGATTGTCTCATAAACCCAACCTGGCCTCAATTTTGCTATACAACTGAGGAGAGCCTGCCTGCCCTGCCTCCATGTTGGGGTTACAGCCAGACCTCCCATCTGATATTTGTTTTCATCCACAAGGCGAAAGAGAGCAGTTCCATAAGTCTCCTCCACAGAGCTGTGGCCTAGAGCATCAGGGCATAGAGCCTGGCAAGGGGTTTGGGTAGTAAAGCAAGGTTCTCTGGCACCGTGAGATGTGGAGTGTGTTTTTATGTTTGTAGAAAAAAAAAAAAGTGTACAGAATGGTGAGCAGTGGGGGGGAAACAGGGACATCCTGGCCTCTGATTGGTTGGAATTACAAGAACCGGACCAGGTCAGAGTGAGGTCTGCATTCCCGGCTACTGGGTGTTTTAGGAGTGCGGGTCCCTTTCTGAACTTGACAAACCTAGAGTACCTTAGGGGTAGGTCTCTCCTGTGGAGATGGGAGTCGGGGGAAGGGCAAGGGATGTCTGGGTGGCTCCATCTGGAGGACTGGGTCTTTTTCACAATTGGGTTTTTGGAGATCCATGATCCCAAAAGCAGGTCAGCCGAAGAGCTTCAGGAAGCAAGGCTGGCAATAAGGCTTGCTGGCACGCTCCTGGAAGGAGCCTTTGGTGAGTGGGCGCAGGCAGAAGGTGCAGGTGAAGTGATCTGGATGGAAGCGGCGGCCCAGGGCAGACACACAGCGGCCAGTCACTGGGAGGCCACACGTGGCACATAGCGAACCACGCTGGGCATGGAAATGATTCTCACACAGCGGGCGCCCCTCGTGCTCAAAAAAGCTGCCTCCGGAGAAGGGTGCGAGGCATTCCTACCAGAAGGAGGGATTGACAAGATGAGCCAAAAACCCTGACCAGACAACGCACATCTACCCAGGGTAGATGTGGATAACTCACATCTATCTACCCTGACTTCTGCAGCAGCGTAGCAGAAGTGAAGGGGCGCTTCCAGAAAGAGCCAACCCCACTAAGCAACGAAGGAACGTCCCACTCTGGGCTCCTAGCCCGCTCCCCACAGCCACGCACCCTGCAGACGAAGCAGTCTGGGTGCCAGAGCGCGCTGAGTGCCGAGATGTAGTTATCCAGAATGGGGCCTTGGCAGCCCTGGCAGCGCGGGGCGAACAGCTTCAGGAAGTCCCGGCGGCAGTAGGGGCGGCCCTCCCGCTCGTGGAAACCTGGGCCGGGGACAGAGGGTGTGGGCGGGACAAGGAGATCCAAGAGTGGCAGTGGGTGTGGGCAGTAGGGCGGGAGGGGTAGGGTCTAGGACAAGGAAAGGGCCACGGGGGAGAGGGAGGAGCAGGCAGACTAGAAGGAAACTCAAGGCAGGGAGACCACTGAGCCTGTAGCTTTTAAGTGTGAGCTCTCACCCTCTTCTCCGAAGGGCTCCCCGCAGCTGACGCAGCAGAAATGTTCTGGGTGCCAGTGGGTGCCCAAGGCGGTTACCATTTTCTGCAGAAAATGAAAAAGGGCACTGCTGTCGTCTTCTGTCCCTTCCTTCCCGCCGACCCCCTCTGGGAACCTGAGGGAGTGGGGACAACAGGCTGAAGTCTGTGTCTGTAGAGGGAAGAACTGACAAGGAGTTTGGGGGTCAAAGGGAGAACAGGAGAGGCAGGATGGGATGGGATGGGTGTGGGGGTAGGTGGGAGAGACAGCTCTGCATTTGGCTGGTCCTCTCTGAATGAAACAGGCAAACCGGTACGGCCCTGCAGAGCTTACGTGTGGGATGGGTTGGTTGCTTACGTGTCGGATGGGTGGGTTGGTTGCTTACATGTCGGATGGGTTGGTTGCAGAAGCCACAACGTGGGGAGAAGCGTTCAAAGTAGCACTCGGGGCAGAAGGGAGCCCCGTCCTTCTCGAAGAAACTGCTGCCTCCCAGGGTCGTGGAACAGCCGCTGCAAAGGAAGTGCTCAGGGTGCCAGGCTCTGCCCAGAGCAGTGACCACCTGTAAGGAGGAACGGGGGTTTCCGTCAGAGTGGCTCTCCAGGCGGCAGGTACAGGGTGAGCTAAGAAGTTTATAGACCTGGCGTTTCCCCAATCTTAACCCTGATGGATCGGGCTGAAAAGAACCCAAAAGTCCAAGGTTATGCAAACTGTGTTAGAGGTCCAACTCCGGGGTCTATGTTCACAAACCACACAAGGCATAGTGCATTTGGGCCCACACTCCTTCTAAGGGCCCACAAAAAAGGTTTAGTTACTTTAAAGTTTGTGTAGGATGCTTGTTTTTTTGAGAAGGAATCTTTCTAAGCTGCCCTGGCTTCAAACTCACTGTGTAGCTCAGTCCTCCTACCTCTCAACCTCCAGGGTGCTAGAATTAAGGTATATCCCACCATACCAGGTAACAGTCATCTTTAGGCCAACACAGGGGAAGAGACCTATGAAGACGAAGTACCCAGAGCCTCACAGAAGTCAAACCACCCTGCTTTCTGTGGCCAGCAATTCTGGTGTGGGAGTCAGGTATTTAATCTAAGGAGATGCTTTGGGCCAGCCAGGCACAGCTATTCTGGATCATATCTGCCCATGACTTCTGGACCAGACTCTGAAAGGGAAGAGACAGTTTTTGTGATGACTGAGAGATACGAGGCAAAATCCATGAGGCTTTTGTGAAGTTTAAATGAAGTAGTGGTGAAAAGGAACTAGCACAGTGTCTAGCACACAGTAGGGACACCCTAAATTCTAACCAGATTGGAATTCTTACCCTATGGCTTATCACTAAGCATTTCAGTTTCTCATCCATAAATATATATGTAGTGCTAGCTAGGTGGTGGTGGTGCACACCTTTAGTCCCAGCACTTGGGAGGCAGAGGCAGGTGAATCTCTGTGAGTTC
The DNA here is from genome assembly GCF_903995425.1 of Onychomys torridus. Lineage (NCBI taxonomy): Eukaryota > Metazoa > Chordata > Mammalia > Rodentia > Cricetidae > Onychomys > Onychomys torridus. Next base: position 106,097,731 of record NC_050443.1, on the reverse strand, counting down.
AAGGCCAGCCTGGTCTACAAATTGAGTTCCAGGATAGCCAAGACTGTTACGCAGAGAAACAATGTCTCAAAAAATTAATTACGTGTGTGTGTGTGTGTGTGTGTGTGTGTGTGTGTGTGTGTGTGTGTGTCTTGTGTGTAGCTAAGGGTTAGTTCAATGGCACTGACGCATTTTGAATTTGTAAAGGCCCTGGGTTCAGTCCTTAGCACATATACACACAACTTAGGAGGCTGAGGTAGGTGCATTGCTATGAGTTCAAGGCCAGCCTGGGATATAGGATGTGTTTCCGGTCAGCCTAGTCTCCAGTGGGATGGACACTGCTTCAAAAAATAAAATAGTGTCTTTTAAAAACACATAAAATATAAATAATAATGCCCATTCAGGTGGGCATAGTGGCACATGCTGGAAACCCTAGAACTTGGGAGGTAAAAGCAGGGCAATCATGGCTTTTAGGGCAGCCTGGGCTACAAGGTAAGATCTTATCTCAACATTCCAAGGATTAGGCTAGGGTTGTGTCTCAGGTGGTCGAGTGCTTGCCTAGAATACACAAAGTCTTGGGTTCAATCCCCAAGAATCACATATAAACTGGGGAGGGGGTGCATGCCTGCAATCCCAGGGGTATATAATACTCGGAGGGGAAATTAGAGGGTCTGAAACTGGAGTTTATCCTTGACTATATACTGAATTTGAGGCCAGCATGAGATACATGAGACTGTCTCAAAATCAAAACAACGAACCTGAGAGTTAGGGTACAGCTTGGTGACAGAGCGTCAGCCTAGCACATGCAAGGGCCTAGGGGTCAGGCCTCCACTTCACAAGAAAACAATTTCTCCTTCAAGGGTATTCATCAAAAGGGAAGAGCACAGTGTCCTAATGAACATCTACAGCACACCCTCTTCCCACAAGGCTCAGAGCTCATCACAGAGGAGAGGTTGGGAAGATTGTAGAAGCCAGAAGCTGGGGAAGACAGCGTCAATCTGTGTGTCCTTGACATGACAGGGTTGATGCTCAGGAACTCACAGCAGCTGTGGATCTTTCACAAGACCTACTCAGTATCCAGCTGGTTAAAATTCCATCAAGGAAGAGGGAGGGGCTCACTTAGCCCAACCTCTAACAGAGGAGCTGGTGGTGGTTGTGGCCTGCTGGGAGAGGGCACTCCTGTTTTCTCCAGAAATGTGGCCCCTGGACAGTGCCAACGTTCTAGAGGGTGGCCCTACACCATGCCCATACCAGAGGCACTAACTGTACTGAGTGATTTTTTTGTCTGTTTGTTTTTTTGAAACAGGGTTTCTTTGTGTAGTTTTTGGTGCCTGTCCTGGATCTCACTCTGTAGATCAGGCTGGCCTCAAACTCACAGAGATCCGTCTGGTTCTGCCTCCCAAGTCCTGGCCCGGAATGGATTTTAAAAGGCTGACATGAAGTTGGGAGGAAGATGAGGGCACCGGAAGGAATTAAGGGAGGGGTTAGAGAGAACCAAAATATACTATACGCATGTATTAAATTCTCAAAGAATAACAGTATTTATAAAGGGAAAAGGACAAAGTCTGGTTCTCAAAGGTGGTTTGGTGAGCATATGCCTCCGTTCTTGGGGCTGCACTTACTTGCCCAGCAATGGGTTTATTGCAGGAGCCACAGAGTCCTTTGGCCTGGGTGGGAACACCCCGGCGGCTGAGGTCAGACTGCAGCAGACCCAGCATGGTGTCCAGACTGCCCTTGCTGGTCTGCCCTGGTGGAGAAGGGCACCCCTCTTGGGTGGGGCTCGCCGCTGGTGGCTGAGATGGCCCTGAGGCTGGAAGCTGCAGTGGAGAGGATGTGGGCGTTGAGTCAACGAGGCCACAAACTGGAAGCATCGGAACTGGACGGGTAAACCGCAAGGTGGTACCAGCCCAAAGCCTTCCAGACTCACCTGGTTCTGCACCCGAAAGTCGGAGAGTGATGCCATCAGTCTATCCAACTCCAGAGTGGCTGAGGTGGCTGAAGGCTTTGGCGGGGCAGGGAACGGGTTGGGAGGGCTGTGGAGAACACGGTTGTAGAAGCTCAGAGCCTGCCAGCATGACACCCCATCTAGTCCTATCGCCTCCTTCCTAGCTCTGCCGACATGCCCAACTCACCCAGTGGGTGTGTTCTTGCCTTCAGCTTGGTCCTCCTTCTCTTCTCCTTCAGCCATCTTACTAGATGGGAACTGAGACATTATTTCATCTGGAGAGATGAGAAAATAACACTAGGCAAGGGGCCACACTCAGTTCGCCCTCCGAGTGAAGGCTTCATGTCCTTCAGCTGCTCCTCGGGGACATCTGTGTCCCTTGGGCCCTGCCCTGCTTTGCCCTGTCCCCTACCCATCAAAGACTGGCTCCGAGCCCCTGGTACCTGTGATGTTGAACTGTGTGGCATTAAGTTCCTGAAGCAAACGATCCAGCTCACAGAGCCCATTGCCCAAGACACCACTGGAGGAGGAGAATGGAGGAGCCACAGGGGCCACCGGCTTTGGGGACCGAGGCTTGCATACTGTGCTAAGGGACAGGAGGGAATCTCGGTTTAGAGCAAGGAATCCAAGTCCCCTCACCTGAACTTCAACTGGTTTCCCCATCTCCATGCCCCAGTTCCCAGGTCCCTCACCTGTATAGATGGTCCTTGTCCCCAGAGGTTCCTGAAGATTCTCCAGACCCTGTCTACAGAGAGTAGAGGTGTATGTGGAAAGACAGTCATGTTCCTTGTCTCACTCAGGCTCTGATTTCCCCCTCGCCCAGACCAACCCAGGCCCTAGTGGCTGCCCCAGGCCCCAGAACCTCATCTCACCTGTGGCTGGTGGCCATAGGGTGGGGGAGGTGTGAGTGTCTCTGGTGGGCGCTCTTTCGGAGCCCCCAACCGTGACATGTGTGAAGTGGTGGTCTCCAGGTCAGAGAGCAGGGCATCTGCAGTGAGAGGCCCTCAGGTGAGAGGTGGGGGAAGGTCAAGGTCTTGAGTGGATAAAGGGTTTTAAGTGGCAGTATTTGAAAAGATAGAAGCCGATGTTAAAGGCGGAGGCTAAGAAACAGACCCATGGCCAGATGCAGGCAAAGACGTGGAATAGTAGCAGGGATATTTATGACTATCCTTGACTATCCTGGGAGCCAAGCAGAAAGCTAGTCACTTGACAATCATTCGCCCCATCTTTCCTGATGCAGCCGAGATGGGCTCTTACAGAATCTCAGTCGTTCACCTGGCTGTGTGTTTGACACCCAGCTTCCTGGTTAGATGTTCTCTGTGCCACACCCACTAATTCTTCCCCATATTTAAAGGGCCTGGCCAACCTGGCCCACTTCTTGGTCACAATGAAGTCTCACCCAGTCCTCCTCAGGGGCAAGTGGTACTGGCAGGGAGCTGCTTTGGGGTGTACTTCTTACCCATGTACTATTATTGAGGAGCGCCCTCTGCTGTTGGGTCCAGAAATCCCAGCCTCAGCAAATAGGGTGGACAAGACGCCAGGGGCGCTTTGAATCTTTGAGCTCCGGGTCCTTTTACTCTTCTCTGAGCATCTAGGTAGAAGCCTTAAACTTCTTTATGTCACCTTGGCACTCCCTGTCTATTAGTCTCTTTCTTGCCCTGCGGGCTTACTTGACATAGGCTGTACTTCGGAGCGCTTACTCCTCTCTCCTTGAAACCCTGGTGCAGACTATCTGGCCCCTTTTCATCTCCGAAACTTGATGTCACTCTCTCCTCTCCAGTCTATTTTCCCAGTCTCGAGACCCAAGAATCCCTTAACCCCTTCCTCCCCAGAGTCCCTGAATCCAGCCCCCCTCGGGGTGTCTCAACGCCTAGTCCATGGCACGAGCCGGGTCGAGGGAGCAGAGCCAGGGAAGAAGGGAGCGAGCGGCTTTGCAAGCAGGGCAGGAAGGGAGAGGCAGGAAAGGGTACGTGGATTGGGGAGGGAGGCGCAGGCAGGCAGAGGCGAGAAAATGGAGGGAGAAAGCCGGGCTGGGGGAAACGTGGGAGTGTGAGTGGGGAAGTGGAAGAGATGCAGGCAGGGGCGAGTGGCTGAGGGGATCGGGTCCCCACTCACCCAGGTCCTCCATGGCGGTGCGCTGGCGGACAGCTTGGGGCGAGCAGGGCGGGGGCCGTGTCCGGTGGGGGCGGGGGGGACGGGGGGGGGGGGACGTCAGGGAGTCAGAAGCAGGGCCGTGACCATGTATGGAAGCCGGGACCCGCTGGGATACGGTCGAGGGGGGAGCGATGAAGGGGGAGCGTGGGGACACAGAAAGACGGCACCAGGGCCCACCCAACCCACCCAGCCTTCTGGCTCTGCTCAGAGGAGGCCACACCCCAGCCTTTGCCTCAGCGGCAGCAAGTCCCAGAAGCCAGCCGAAGCCAAGTCAGAAGTGGTTCTTCCATAGCTCCTAAGGAGTCCGATCAACTGAAGCCCCCACTTCGAGCCTGCTCCCCGCAAAGCCAGCACCTGAGTCCTAGACAGAGCCCCGCTACCACCCAGGGAATTTTTTAAAAGACTTGCCTCTTGCAGAATTTTGTTAGAGACGGGAGTGACATTCTAAGGATCTCCCAGACTCCAGGTTCTGACAGGCAGCCAAGTAGAGATCGATCGATCGGCAAGAGGCATACACACTAAGAAATGTCTCACACAGAGAGCACCAATCCAGACTCTAAGGCAGGACTTTCCCTGCAAAACATACCTGGAAATAGATACACAGAACAGAGAGAGCAAAACCCCCAAAACCTAAGCCCATGTAAACTCCCAGCACAACAAATCCCAGACAACTTGTAAAACAAAACTCTTTCCTAACACTGAGGTCGGGACCAGAGCCTGTTCCGAAACAGCCCTTTCCTGGGGCACTCATGAAAGAGAAGCAAGCAAGCAGCTTACAGCCAGAGTGACAAGAAGCTGTCCCTGGACTAACTAACTCCCCCTAAACAACCAAATTGGGAACCCGAGGAGATGGGTATGGGCAGATGGCTGCTGTCTTATAGCCATCCTGGAAGACAGATCTAAACAATGGACCTCAACCCAGGAGCAAGTCAGAACCTGGAAAGTTTGGTAAAAATACTGAAGCTCAGGACAGCCCTCCATGCCAGCCTAAATCAATCAGAAAGGGACCAGGCTAAGTACCTTTTTTAAAAGATAGGATCTCACTATGCAACCTTGGCTGGCCTAGAACTCACACAAGATCCATTTGCCTCTGCCTCCTGAGTGCTGCAATTAAAGGCGTGTACTACCACACCTAATATGCACAACCTGAACCAGAGAGTCTCAGGGACAGCAAGAACCACCTTAACTCACCTTTCTGAAATGCCCAGACCCTGGCAAGCTTAGTCCAGGGCCCTGAGAACCCAGTGATGAAGACCCTTCTTCCTTCATCTGAATGCCTGAAAAGTGGCTTTCTCTGAATGTGACTAAGACCAGGCTCAGAAACCCTAAGAATACAGCAGGTCTCCCCTTAGGCAGATGACATTTTAAAACTTGGCTTGGACCAGTAAGACGGTCAGCAGATAAGGCACTTTCTGCCAAGCCAAACTACCTGAGTTTGGAACCCATATGATGGAAGCAGAGAACTGACTCCCCCAAGCTGACTTGACTTCCACACAGGAGCCATGGCATGCACACACCCACACACAAATTAATATTTAAAAGAAAGAAAGAAAGAAAGAAAGAAAGAAAGAAAGAAAGAAAGAAAGAAAGGAAGGAAGGAAGGAAGGAAGGAAGGAAGGAAGGAAGGAAGAAAGAAAGGAAGGAAGGAAGAAAATGTGGCTCAAGAGATGGGAATGGACAGACTGACCAGTAAAGGCAGAACTGTTATGACATGCCACCACACTCGTTGCCCTCAGCACAGACCTCAGTCTGGCCAGGTTCTGGGTTTAGCTGGGTGGCTGTGTCTAAGCAATGAGGACCCATAAACAGAAAGGAGACCTCCCCTGAGGATCCAAAACTCCATCCCATAGAAAACCCACCATGTCCTGGCCTACAGAAACCACGAGGCAACTATTCATTGAACTCTCAAATCCAAGGAGGGCCCATGTCCAAGCGCGGGGCTCTTGGCAGGTGAATGGGTGGTGGACCCCCAAAGGAAGCAAGCACAACAGCAGTGTCCAAATGTCAGGTTTTTAATTCCAACACCGGAGGGCTGGGTCAGACCAGATCCTGGGGCCGAGCTGTCCTCTTGGACTCCGTGCACAGAGTCCGGTGTTGACTTTTTAGTAGTAGATCTTCAGATCTTCAGCCTGGGGCTCAGTTCCACCTGCTCTTCAGTCCCTGAGGCTAGCTCCTTCTGCTGTCTCCCCTCGTGCCATGCTGAGAGAAGCCTCCCGGACAGCCACCTCATCCCCTGGGTGCTCTCCCAGGGATGGCGACAGTTTAGCCTAGAGCATCCGTGCTATGACTCATTCCCCGTTACCACAGCCAGCAAAGCTTCAGTGAGAGGCCCTGCCTCCTCACCTACCGCTTCCACAAGCCCCATAAGGGCCAGGGCCCGTTTTCTCGGGCATTGCCCTGGCCCCAGTGTCCATCGTGCACAGTGGGCAGCCAGCCGGGGCCGACCTAAGCGGAATACTTCACCCACCGACTCAGGGCCACCCCGGGGACCCAAGTGGATGCGGCCAACAGCCTCTTCCAGCTCCTCCTCTAGCTCAGGCAGCAAGAAGCGGCCAGCAGCCTCCAGAGCTTCCTCAGCCTTGGAGCCCAGCAGGGGCTGGCCAGGTGGGGGTATGGGTCCCAGAGCAGCCCCACAGCCCCGACAGCCATGCAAATGATGTAGGACAGGCCACGCTGCACTAGGGGACAGGCCACGGAGTGGCACCAAATCCATCTGGGCTTCAGCAAAGCTGCCGGACAGCAGGGCCCGGAAGAAAGGGGAGGCAGTAGCTGAAGCAGCCCGCTGAGCAGGGAGCTGGAGGCCTGAATCCAGAACGAAGTGCAGGTCAGGAGCTGGGACGGGGGCGGGACCCAGCAGAGGTTCATAGAGGCAAGGGGACGGTGAGTCTAGTTCCAAGGGCATGGCAGGGAAAAGGCCCGGGCTCACGGTGGGAGACGCTAGGCCTTGGAGGCAGGAAAGGGAATCTGCCGCAAAGAAGAGGAAGAGTGGGTGTGGAGCTGGCTGAGTTAGTGCCGAGAGGAGGTGGCGGAGGCCACCCTGATCCAGAAGTAAGCGGCGCCACAGAGTAGGTTTCCTGTGGGGAAGAGAGAGCCTTTCAGCAGGGGTATGAGGGCCTGCTAGGACCTAGAGGACAGGAGAGTTGCAATCTTACTCGCAATCCCTGCAAGACACCCGTCTCCCCCTCACCGGCAGATGAAGGGTAGGGTCAGTGCGCAGGCTACACGGTCCTCAGGACTCCCAGAGAGCAGCAGGTGGGTGAGGGCACCTACTCCAAAGGGGGACTCAGCCTGAACAGTCAGGTTCTGCAGCAGCATCTCACCTGCAGGGACAGGCACAGCAGGTCAGGTTGGGGTGCTGTGGGCAAGACAGGACTCTGGGTCCGTAAAAGGGAGGAGAGTAAAATCTCAGGGCGAGACATCAACAGAGGTGCTAAGAGCCCTGGTCAAGGACAGGCAAGTGGACGGCCAGGGTGCAGAGCTGGGCCCTTGGGGAAGGAAACAGCCTGCAGTCAGGCCCGGAAGACAGGGCGGGCCTCAGATGAAAACGGCAGGAGGGCCTTACAGGACTCCGTGTTCGGTGCTTGGTCTGAGTTCCTGAGTGAGTGTGCCCAGGGGAGAGTCAGGACAGTGCAGAACCAAGAGCAGAATGGGTAGAGAAATGCAGAAAGGTCAGATTCTAGGGCACTAGGAGCCAAACCTGGTACCAGGTTATTTGGGCCCCAAGGTCTGGGCAAAGGACAGAACAGAATTCTCTGTCTTCCAGGGCTATGGAACAGAAGGGAAGCTCCCTGCCTTCCAGGCCCCATAGCCCCGACGCCTGGGGGCTCAGAAGCCTGCATGGGAGGCTGCAGAGAACAATGGGGACAGGTGAGCAGGAAGCAGAGCTTCTAGGGCCACAAAAGGTGCGGGAGGAAATGGGCCTTTCACGTGGGTAGGGACAGGGGAAACATACCCAGCTCTCGGTGCTGGCTTCGGTGTACAGGCCGGGCACGTGGCACAGGCCAGTCATCTGGTGAGACACCGAGTATGAGCCAGGCACGCAGCAGTGCTGCGCCATAGCTGCGCACAAAGGCCTCAAGGCAGGCAGGGTTACAGGTGAGGCGGGCCAAGATACGCAGTGCACGTGGGTTGGGTGGTCCTGGTGCACCTGTCACATAGGCCAACAGGCCACACAGTGCTGGACCAGTCACTAGGGCTCCACTTGGGTCAGGAGCCTGGGAGAAACGTGACAGCAGCAACAGTGCTGGCCCCTCCTGGCCCCAAGGCTCCTCAGTAGTGGCAGCAGGGACACGGCCCAGTTTGCGAAGTGTGCGGGGTGTCGACATTGAGGTCTGGCCAAGGGAAGGACTGACTGACTCAGATGGCTCTGGCATCGGACAACGCTCAGGAGACCAATCTGGGGAGATATCTCCAGGGCCTGCTGCATAACCCTCAGAAATCAGCCACAACCTACAGAGGACAGGAAGAAAAGGAGTCTGAACCCAAAGCCAAGGTGAGGGAGCAGGGTCAAAAGAGACGGTTCCGCGTGATAAGTTCAAAGTAAACGCGGGATGGTGAGTTCCAGGACAGTCTGCTGAGATACTGTCTCAAAAAGGGGGGAAAAACAAAGGTAGACAGATGGGAAGGAGAGAGGGAAGAAAGGAATGGAGGGAAGAGAGGAGGAGACAGGAAAGGAGAGAAAGGGGCCAGCTCTGTGAAGGTGAAGGACACGACCTGAGGTGGGCCACACCTCGTTCTGAATTACTAGTGTTTACCATGTGCCAAGTCCAGCTTCAGGTGCTCAAGCAAAGCATGAACAAAACATGTTATTCCCAGAGTTTATGACCTGCGGAGGAGAGAGCGCGCAAGCATGTAAACCACACAGTAGGGCCAGGTGCACAGTGTTTCATGCTGTGATCCTGGCACTCAGGGCACTGACGCAGGAGGATGATAAGCTTAAGATCGGCCTAGGCTACAGAGTGAGGCCCCTTGTCCAAACCAAACCAAACAGACTTTCCATGGCATGTTGCTGCTGAAGTCGGTGCAGTGAGGCGTGCTAACAGGAGGGGAAGCGATACTGACCAACAGAGGAGAGGTGAGAGAGTAAACAAGATGGTGACCATGACCCCTTACAGAGATGCTAAGAACCCAACAAAGACTTGCAGGAGGTGAGAGATGAAGGCACACAGGAGGAAGAGTGCTCTCTCTCCACAGAGAGACCCTCGGATAGCACTTTCTCATCGTGTGTAGGAACTAAAGAGGAGGCCTTCATGGAGGGAGAGTGGAGACGCACGTGCGGTTCACAAGACAGACACTCTTGACCATCACCCAGAGCTAGGCAAGGGGTAGTCTTTGCAACAACTCTGCGGGTATGAGGCGGGTACCCTCCACTGCACACACAAGCAATCAGTGGCTCAGAAAAGTCACTTAGTTTTGGTGGTGGGGCAGAATAAGAACAGGCAAAAGGACAGCTGTAAGTTCAAGGACAGCCTGGGCTACACACTGAGACTGAGGCAGCCTGGCCTCCAAAGTAAAATGCTATCTCAAAAAAAAAAAAAAAGAAAGAAAGAAGGAAAGAAAGAAAGAAAGAAAGAAAGAAAGAAAGAAAGAAAGAAAGAAAACTGGGCTCCACAGCATACCACTGTAACCGGGACACATGCCACCCCCGATCAACTTGCATAGGGCCCAGAGTTCCGGGTAATGGGTGGAGCCAGGGTCAGATGGCAGATTCACGTCATATTAGGGTAGAGCAATGAATTAGGAATAAATCTTGGTAAATTTCTTAAGACAGGAAAGAGGAAGAGGTAAGGAAGATGGCCAAGGCAGACACAAACTCCCTCCCCAAAGCACCAGCCATCCCTCGGGCCCTGACAAGAGGACTCACCTAAGGCTCCTGTAGCTCCCTGCCTCTGTCTGCCCAGGGCTCCGTTCCTCAGGGAAGTCCCAGGAAGCGGCTTCTATTCCTTCTTCTTCTTCTTCTTCTTCACCAGCTTCACCACATAGCTGCCTGGCCAGAAGAGGCACGAGGCCCAGAGTCTGTAGCTTGCCCAAGGCCCCAGTATCATAAAGGAAGCCTACAAGAGCAGCCACAACACGTGGATGCCAGGCACTGGCAGCAGGGTCCTGCAGCAGGCCCATCAGCAGCTCCAAACCACCAGCGTCCCGAAGCCGGGCCCGGTTGATGGCTTCCCGGCACAAGAGACACACAGCCCGCACTAGGGGCTGCTGGGAAGCTGAGCTGTTCCCACTGGGGCCCCGCCGCCTCCTAAGCTCACCTAGTAACACCTCCACACCACCAGCATTGCCCAATGCGGGCCGCACTAGGCCCTGAGCACAGAGATTGGCCAGGATCAGGATGGCTGCCTCACGTACTGCCCGTTTAGGGTGAGAAGCCAGGCTGACAAGCGGGCCCAGGCCCCCACCCAAACTTAGCTGCTCAGCACAGGCCCGGGAACAGCCTCGGCTGAGTTCCAAGAGAGCACGGACTAGGGCCGAGGTCAGCGCAGGGTCTGGGGCTGTGGCTAGGAGCTCAGCCAGGGGTCGGACTGCTCCCTGCTGTGCTAAGGCTAGTCTGTGCTGGGGTGAGTCTGCCAGGTTGCGGAGGGCACGAACTATACTCTGTAGGCACTGTGAGTCCTGGCAGGCCGTCAGGCTCTCAACAAGAAAGGGCACAGCACCTGGAGAAGGAAGAGGAAGATGCATGAGCAAGGGTAGCCATGTAAAGCCTTTCGGCAAGTCTCGCCCCACTCCCATAGCCCTCTCACCGGCAGAGTGGATGTCCCTGCAGCTCTCGGGCTCCATGGCTAAGTTCCCCAGAGCGCGAGCCGTGCGGTTCTGGATGCTGTCTGTCTTCACACACTGAAGAATGGTCACTGCAAGCACAGTTTGTCTCCTTGAGGATTCTACCCCTTATTTGTTTCTAATCCATCAGCTCAAGAGTGTGGCAAGGTCTGGGGATGCAGGTTGGTGGTAGAGTGCTTGTCTGGCTGGTACCAAACCCTGAGCCATCTCCAGCAACCCAAAGAGAGAGGGGGGAGGGAGGGGAGAGAGAGGAGGGGGAAAACGGGATTTGAGAGGGTTGGGGAAGGTCTTCAGAAGATGCTAGAAGGTGAGCAAGAGCTGGAGGACTGAACGGATTTGTCAGAAGGATGGTAAATGGAAAGGCTGGTGTCTCAGGTTTGGAAGCAGCTTTTCCAAATGCTCCAAGGTAATAGTGTCTGTTCTATGATTTCACAGTGCCCTAACTGTCCAAGGAGTCAAAATTTAAATGTAAAAGCAACAGCAGCCACAAGAGGGTTTTAAGAAGGGCAGTGACATTACGCACTCCAGCGGTGCGGTTTTATAAGAGAAAGGGACAGGCCAGGGAGAGTGGTTGAAGCTTGAACCAAGTCAGCTTTCATCCCTGCCAATCCAAAGATAATCCTGCCCAGGACAGAAACGTGGAATCAAGGTTAGAGAGAACTTGGAATTTATGAGGGCTGTCGTCAAGGCCCTTGTCAAACACATTACTGTACAAGTGCGTTCTACCCAAGTTCTAAATATATAAATGCTTCACTTTAAAAAGTAAGATCTTTGTCAAAACTGGCAATGGCACAGCCTTGTTCCCATCGTTGCCATTAGGGGGCGCCAAATCAGCCGGTACGCAGAAAGGCTTATCCTTTGCAGGAATTTGCTTACTGTGTGTGTTTTAAGTACCCAGCCTGTGCTTGGCGTCGGGGCATTCTCTATTTGAATTTCACTTTATGCCCACTTCAATCCTGTCGGGTAGCTACTTGTTATTACTTTGGAGGGGTTGGGCGATTTGCCTGGTATTTCTGACTGCACCACTTTCTAAGTCCATTCTCTGAACTTTCAAAACCACTTTCTGGCCTCCAGCTCATCCACGTGAAGCCTTGCACAGGGACGGACTGTCCGCTATAAACGCCAAAGCTAGGAAGTACAAAACCATTCGCTCAAAAGTGAGGCGGGAGCCAGTACCTAGTCCTGCTCGGGGCGGGTCCAGGTATAATTTATAGAGAGCAGTGACGTCACACAGCATGACACCTGAGGACATGAGTGGCGGGCGCTGCACCATCACAAAGCACGCACTCAGAGACATGACCTAAAGAACTAAGGATTGCACAGGTCCCGTGGGTGGAACTTTTCTGAGACGTGGGGGCGGAGCACTTACCCAAAGGGAGAATGCCTCCAAGTCTACGTACTTCGGCCCGGCACGCCCCCTCCGTACAGCAGTTGGCTAGAATGCTGAGCGCCAAATCCAGCGTCTTGCGCAGGCGCACTGGCGTCGAAGGCGTCAAAGGCGACTCCGCAGCGGGGGCGGGGCCAGGGGTAGGACCGGCTGACGCACCCGACGAAGGGGCGGAGCCAGAGCCTGCTTGGGATGGGGCGGGGCCCGCAGCAGCCGTTCGGCGTAGCAGAGCGAGGAGGGGGCGGAGCCCGCCGCGTGCCCGGAAGCGCTCAATTCCCTCTGCCGCCTTGATGTGGCGCGTGCGAAGAGCTAGGAGCGCGCGGCCCAGGGGTGTCTCGTTGGTAGCTGGGTCCTTTCCCCAACCCGGCCCCTCCCCGGCCGCCGCCGTGAGTTGCGCGAGGCAAAACGAGAGCGAGTCCGTAAGGGCCGGCCTCGCAGCCGCCATCTTGGCCCGGGCCTAAGGCTCCGCCCCGCGTCTCGCCGGTTCTCTGGGAGAGCGGAACTGGAAGAGAGGGGCGTGGCCAGGCTGCTCCTCTGAAGAGCGCCGCCGCAGTTATCCTGCGAGTCGGAAGTTGAAGTTCTAGATTCTGGAACTTGGGTACTTGCACAGTCGCAGAGGACATGGCGAGAATGGTATTTATCTGTGTGAAAGTAAGAGGCGTGTGCGGTGCATGCTGGGATATGTAGTCGGCCCAAGCTCAGCGCAGTTCGAAATGGGCGTGAGAGTGAGCTGTTGCGCCTAGAACCGTAGGTGCTGCCCTGCGCTGCCCAGCGTGACTTAGCCACTTCGCTGGCGGTCCGTCCTTGGCAGCGACCGCCTTTCCGCGTTCATACTGTATTGGCAACCCTCAAGCGCGGTGGTCTAGGTCCCGAAACCGGACTCATCAACTCATAGAACTCCAAGTTTTCGTTAAGTGAATGAGAGAGTTAAACCTACCAAGAAAGTTCGCTGCTGCTTCCTAGAGCAGCTCGGGCCTGTAGACCTTTCCGTTTCCGGTGCTGGCCTCCAAGTCCCCAGTGTCTTTCCCCCGCTGAGCTAAGTCAGTGGCATTTCGGAGACCGAGCGCTCCTCTCCCGCAAATGGAACTTGCGGCACCAGAAGCAGCTAGGGAGAATCCAGATGATGTGAAGCTGCTGGGGAACCGGACATCAAAATTCCCGGGAGCCCTCCAGTCGCCCCTCGATTGCGGGGCTGAGCTGCAGGAGTGCCCTCTCCTGGCGCGGCCGGAACAACCAGCCGCCGGGGCAAAGTTGCTGGACCAGCAGTACCTATATAGGTCAGGCCCTGAGGAAGAAGCCTTTGCCGAGACCAATGATCCTGTAGTCCCCAAAGCTTTCAGGTGCCGCAGTTGTGGGCTGACTGTAGCCAGCCTCTCTGACCTCATTCACCATCAAAGCAGCCATGGGTGTGACCGGCCGTACAGCTGTCCAGAGTGTGACAAAAGCTTCCGGCGTGGCTCAGATCTGGTTAAGCACTACAGGGTGCACACTGGTGAAAAACCTTACCCTTGCCCAGAATGTGGCCGTTGCTTCAGTCTCAGCTCTAATCTCACCAAACACCGGCGTTCTCACTCAGGTCTCCGGCCTCATAAGTGCATGGAGTGTGGAGAGGCCTTTGGCCGCAGTGCAGACCTAGCAAAACACCAGAGGGTGCACACTGGGGAGAAGCCCTATGCTTGTGCTGAGTGTGGTAAGACTTTCAGGGTGAGCTCCAACCTGATTCAGCACCAGCGTACTCACACTGGTGAGAAACCCTACCGCTGTGGACTCTGTGGCAAGAGTTTCAGCCTGAGCTCTAACCTTTTACAGCACCAACGCTGTCACACAGGTGAGAAACCCTACTTCTGTGCCTGGTGTGGGGACAGCTTTGGGCGCAGTTCCTATCTGCTGGAACACCAGCGTTCACACACAGGTGAGAAGCCCTACAATTGCTGTGAGTGTGGCAAGAACTTCACCAACAGCTCAAACTGCCTAAGGCACCAGCGCACTCATAATGGAGAACCGCCTTTCAGGTGTCTTGAATGTGGACGAGGCTTTAGCGAGAGCACCATGTTCATTGAACACCAGCGCATTCACTTGAGCCAATGACTGACCTTTCCAGAATGTGGCAAAATCTTACACCACAGCTCTATTAATGTTAACACATGAGCAAAAAGCCCTAGAAGTTTCCTGGTTGCAGCTAGTATTTTGTGGACAATACCAGCATATCCACGCAAACCAAAGACCTTACATTTGCAGCAAGTGTGCCAGGAGCTTCAGGCAGATTTCCCACTTGCTCTTCTACCAGGTGACCCACAGACAAAAGACGACTTCCATCTGTTTGTAATGTGGCAAGGCCTTTGCCCATAACTCCCAACCTTGTCTAGCACCAATGAATTACCAAGAGGGGAGCTTCTGCAGACATCCCTGGCTTCAGTTTTAACCCAGATTTTGTTTCTGTGTTTGGTCCAGACCTGAGAAGCCTGCAGGAACCAGGGTTTTTAAGCAGACACCTTTTCTGCATCCCTAAGATGGCTTAATTAAGGGCCGATAATAGGACTCACAATTGCCACCTGGATTGAGACAGGAACCCCAGGCTAGAGCATAGCACTAGAGCTGTGGCTACTGCCTTCAAAGATAAGATCTTAAAAAACAACAAGGTCCTGCTGTTCTATGAAATTATATTCAGAGTAATATCCATTAGCTAGAGGGAAGTTTTTACATGTCCAGAGCCAATAACCCTGACCCAGCTGCTTTGAGATAGGTTAACCATAACAAAAGCAATAGCATCCAGGGTGGTGGTGGCACACACCTTTAATCCCAGCATTCTGGAGGCAGAGACAGATGGAGCTCTTTGAGTTCTAGGCCAGTCTAGGCTACAGAGTGAGATCCAGGACAGGCACCAAAACTACACAGAGAAACCCTGTGTGGGGCGGGGGTGGGAGGTGAGTAACAGCTACTTTTCTCAGAGGAAGAAGACTTACAAGCCAGGCAAAGTCCCTGTTGCGGACTACAGTAGCAAGAGGTTGAAGGTGGACGAGAGGGAATCACAGAGAAGGCTATGTTCTAGCAAAAGGACCAAAGAATTTGAACTTGGGATTGTTTCATAAGCTCTGAGTGTAGGATTCCATTCAAAGAACTCTCACCACTTAATAACTATCTTTACTGTTCATACTAGGATGGTGGGGAAATGAGGTCAAAACAAAGGAACAGACTTTGAGTTCAGGATGCTTTGTAGTATTTCTAGGCATGGCCAAAGGCCCAAGATTTGTCATCTGGCCCTTTCCTAGTCCTCAATCCCTAAAAAAAAAAAAAAAAAAAAAAAAAAAAAAAAAAATATTCCCCTGCTCCCACCTCCACTTCCTTATTCCCCTCAGTGGAAGAATAGTGGAGACTAATGGACTTTGGCCTTTTGTCTGACATAGAGGCAGGTTGTCCACCCAAATGTATTTCTTTTTTTTCTTTTTCTTCTTTTTCTTTTCTTTCTTGTTTTTGTTTTTGTTTTTTGAGACAGGGTTTCTCTGTAATTTTGGTGCCTGTCCTGGACTAACTCTATAGCCCAGGCTGGCCTCGAACTCACAGAGATCCGCCTGCCTCTGCCTCCCGAGTGCTGGGATTAAAGGCGTGTGCCAATGCCTCCCAGCCCAAATGTATTTCTACTGCTAAAATTAGTGTATATGAGAGTTGGGGGGTTTCCCAAAGCACCATATAATCTTTGATCAGAGCACAGTCCAAGCAGAGACTGCCTGTTTGCCTGAGAGGCATGGACTAACCCTTTTAAGGTTGAGGATGGAGCTTTTTGTTTCAAAGACCTAGTAACTCCTTTGTGACAGTCCTTTCATCCTTAACTGCAAACTCCGCATCCCCTGCCCTCCAGTTTTGCTGCCGTTTATTTACCTTGCTGCATCTAGAACTGTTTCTATATAGAGTAAGAGGCTAAAGAGGAAGAAATCAAGTTACCCAGCCTCAGTTTTGTCTCTTCCTAGCTGTGTGACCCATTACCTCTTTTGGGTCTCAGTTTCTTCATCTATGAAGCATGCAGTCTACCTCACCAGGCTGTGAAGATTCCATGAATATACCTACCTTCATGAAGTACCTGGTTAGGAGAATGGCTCAGTAAGCCTCAGTTCTCCTCAATACTGGAGTCCTGTTGGTTGTATCATTCAGAAAGCATCATGGCAGCTCACGGATCAGCCCCTAAGATTACAGAAATGAACTAGACACTCCTGGAGTAGACTGTTGTCCCATAAAGGCAATGGATCAGTAATAACAGATGCTGGCATTGGAGAAGGGCTGTCGCCTGGAACAAATCTGAAAGGTATGACCTAGGTGACGTCTAATGAACAGCTCTGGCTCCTCAAGATGGGTAGGAGAAACTTACTCCAAACAGGAGTAAGTAACTAAAGAAATGATTCTTGACGTGTTCCCATCAACAGCACTTCAAAAAACAACCCAAGGTTTGAGTTGAATACCTGAGCATAGCACATACATAGTTGGCACTCAATAAATAGTTATGATTGGGTTCTGTTGATACTGCTTACTATTGACCTTTGGCCCTGTTACAATGAGTGAGTGTAAATGTTCTACCCATACCTCTGTGTGTGTGTGTGTTAAGCATATGGCATGGGTGAGTATTGAAGCAAAATTTCTTAGGGGAGTTGAAAGCTGACTTCTCACATAGCAGATAACCCCTGGGCATACTCTCTTAACTCCAGAAAATAACAAAATTTCCTGACCAAACAGAAGCAGATCTCAGAAGCAAGAGGGAGGGCTTAATCCAACAGATAGTATTATCCAAGGGTGTGACCAGCTTTTAGGCCAGAAAGCCAAACATTTGGCCCTGTCTCTGTATGTTTAAACTGATCCAAATTTTCAAACTGCATGTTCAAATTTAGATTTCTAGTTTTTCTGTTTGTATAGTCAAAGAAAAGATAAATCCATCAATGTTTGATCTTTTTAGGATTTATTTTTCTGTGTCTGTGCTGAGGTGATTTGGTGTGCACCATCATGGCCAGAGGGGATTGGATTCCCTGGCACTAGAGTTATAAGCATTAATAGCCTGATGTTAGTGCTGGGAACCAAACTCAAGTCCTCTGCAAGAGTTCGAGACAGGGTTTCTCTGTGTAGCTTTGCACTTTTTCTAGGAACTCACTTGGTAGCCCAGGCTGGCCTCGAACTCACAGAGTTCTGCCTGGCTCTGCCTCCAGTGCTGGGATTAAAGGTGTGGGCCACCACCGCCCGGTGGTAGGCATTCTTAACTGCCCGCCCAACATAAGATCTTACAGAACAATGATTTGTTTGGTAGTAACTGTCCCATCATTCTTGTATTTCTGACTCAACATGAGGACTTTTTCTTACTCTTCTGACCCTACAGAAGCCGCTGGGGATAATACACAAACACTACCATCTATGAGAAGAACCCTTCATAGATTGAAGCCAAAATGTCCCCTGTACCCATTTGTATCCTCATCCATCCCTCCTTCCTCCCCCTCCCTAACACTGCTCAGAGACTGACCTGCCCTCCTCCTGAGACTGCCTATCTCCTCACCCAGGTTGTCACTCACTCCTTAAGCCTCTTTCTCTCTCTGAAAGTGGACATGGGCAGAGCACACAGACTAGTGAGGGCAAACTCCTGTGTGCCTTTGTTAAGAGGTCTAAGTATTGAACCCTGGTTGATTCACTGAGAGGTGATGGGAATCCAGCAAATACAGAAGCGCTCATTTAGGGCTTAAGTAAACCAGGGAGTGTTGAAGCGGCCCTTGGAATGGCCCAGCTCCTGTCTAGTTCTAGACATGGGATAGAGTAAAATGCTGGCATCAAGTTGTCTCATGTGATCCTGATGGGGTATATGGACCATGTGCCTGGCAACTGGAGTCCAGAATACCTGTAAGCTCATCTGCTGTGGCAGGACTTCTGGGAGGTCTGCTTATTCTCTTCCCAGGTCATTCCCCTTGGTGTACTATAGGAGGGCAAGACCTGGATCCATGCTGGCCTGGATCTATGCTGTCCCGGATGAGTCTCAGCAATCCCACCATGGGGCAGATAGCCCTGAAGAAAGGCCACTTGATGTACAGTTTCTCTTCTCTAGGACTTTGGTCCATCTCCTAAGTGAATTGAGGGGAAAAAAGCCAGTTTAGGGAAAGGAGGAGGTGGGGGCTGGCTTACGGCAGATATCCATCTCTTATCTCAGTCATGTAGCTGCAAGGCTAAGGATCCGAGAGCTCTTAATTTCAAAGGGTGGGGACAGGTAAATCTCCAGACATGCTCAGATTCAGGGATCAGTTGGAAACAGAATGGTGGGCAGATGCAATGCCAGCAAATAAGTTTCATGCCTGACATGGTGGTACATACTTTTAACCCCAGTACTCTAGGAGACAGGCAAGCAGGCAGATCTCTTGTGTTTGCAGCCAGCCACTATGGTTTACCCAGTGAGTTTCAAGCCAGCTAGTGAAGAAGCCCTGTACTTAGAGAGAAAGAGAGAGAGAGAGAGAGAGAAAATAAAAGTGGCTTCAAGACTTTCTGTTCCAAGCTACCCATGAGGGTAGGTTTGAAGTCTTCAACAACGAGTCCAGGAACATGGTATACCACATTGAAGTAAGATATTCCTGTCATCCCATCCCTCCTGTGTGTGATGATCGGAGTACATCAAAAGTGATTCTAGCTTAGGGCCTGGACTTCAAAGTTTTTGTTTCTGACTCCTGAGCAGGTCCTTGAGTCTCCTTTCTTCCCATTGCTTCCCCACACAGCTGTTCAGATCATGAACATGTTGCCTCTCATCTCCCTCAACCCCAGACCTACATCATTCCCATACTACAACTGTTAAGAGTTGGAAGGTTGGAAAGAGGAGGAAGTTCCATTTGGAGCCATGACTGTGAAGAATGTGGGAGTGAGAACTTACATTAGCATAGAAGATGCTGTTAGCAACAGCTGTGGCCCAGAGGCTCACATTATGATTGGAATCCCAATATACATAGCTCAGAAACACTGTCACCAGAGAACCCCAGGGTCCTTTTCTGGACATGGTCCCATGTAGCAGACTTTCTTGGACCACCAGGCCCCAAATCATGACATGGAGATTTATTAGTTATGAATGCTCAGCCTTAGCTTAGGCTTATTTCTAGCTAGTTTTTTTAAACTTAAATTATCTCATTTCTATTCATCTATGTGCAGCCCCAGACTTGTTTAACTCATGTACATACTGTCCATCCTTCTTTCCTGCTTCCTCTGTGTCTGGCTGGCTGACACCCCCTTTCTCTCTGTCCATCAACCCTGCCTATCCCTCTTCTGCCTAGCTATTGGCCATTCAACTTTTTATTAAACTAATCAGGTGCCTTAGGCAGGCAAGGTAAAACAGCAACACAGCTTTACATAATTAAACAAATGCAGCATAAACAGAAGCAACACACCTTTACATAATTAAACATGCAGCATAAACAAATGCAACACATCTTTATATAGCTGAACAAATAATTATTCTGTAACACAAACATTTTTATTTAGTTAAACAAATACTCTATTCCACAACACTCATACAATCTACCTCTCTTCACCAGTGTGAGCGCTGACTGACCACAGATTCTAAGACATCCTAGAAGAGACCAGAGTGACAGTATAAAAAAGACTGAAGTCGTCTTGCCATGTGAGGCCTCTCTAGGTTTACTAACATCCACTGCTCTCCAGGGATGGAGTAAGGGAGGCCTCGACTCTACATGTTCAAAAAGCAGGCTCCTCCAAGTACATGTACCCAAGCTCATGCCCTCAACTCAGGAAAGACTTGGTTCATTTTTTTATTTTTATTTTTTATTTTATTTTATTTCTTATTTTTTGGCTTTTTGAGACAGGGTTTCTCTGTGTAGCTTTGTGCCTTTCCTGGATCTCAATCTGTAGACCAGGCTGGCCTCGAACTCACAAAGATCTGCCTGGCTCTGCCTCCTGAGTGCTGGGATTAAAGGTGTGTGCCACCACCGCCCGGCCATTTTTTTAAATGTAACATCAAATGAATGAAATGAAGTCTACTGTCCAAACCAATGAACTTGCTTTGAATAGCAAGTTAGGAGAAAAGAAAGCTCTTCTCTTCTTGTTGATTTCCTCCTGCTCCCTTTCTTTCCTTCCTAAACAATTTAATATAAAGGTGTCTAGCTAGGGGCAGACAGCAAAATAAGCATCTTCTGTGGGCAGTAATACATGGCAAGGTGAAGAGTGTCCAACCCCATGACAGATGTGCTGACATAGGTTAGGGAGCATTAACCAAGTAAGGAGATGACGGGAGCAGTAAGAGATTGTTCAACTGGCCACTGGTAAAATAAGCACGTACAGTAAGGAGTAAGGAAAGTCAGGGAAGAGATAAAAGGAAGAAACCTAGGTAGCTCTTGAGTTGGATTAGAACTAAAAATATTAGTAGACAGTATGGTCAGTAATGTACAGATACAGAAATAAATAGAGATGTAGGTGTGTATACACACCTTTGTGCCTGTGTTCAGATTTTCCCTAGCTCTGCATGGTCTTGAACCAGTGCCATCCCAGTAATAAAGGGTTAAGGTAATAAAAATCAAGGATGGCTGACACACTTTTAGAATAATGAAGACTAAAGAGACGTGGTCATTAATGCAACAGGTACTGGACCCTTTTTGCTATAACAAATAGATATTTTAGGTTAATTGAGAAAGCTGGAGTAGAATCTAAGGGTTTTTTTCCTTTAATTTAATTTTATTTTTTTTCCCGGAGATGAGGACCGAACCCAGGGCCTTGCACTTGTTAGGCAAGCGCTCTACCACTGAGCTAAATTCCCAACCCAAATCTAAGGTTTTGATGACAGTCAAGTTCCTGATTTTGATGGTTGTAAGGGAATGGTCTTGTATGTAGAAAATACATACTAAAGTATTTGGAGGTTGTATTAGGTAAGGGAATGGTCTTGTATGTAGAAAATACATATTAAAAATATTCAGAGGTTGTGCATTAGGACATTATTCTCAAATCATTCAGGGAAATTTTTGCATTGGATTTTAATCACTTTTGTAATTTTCTGCTTTAAAATAATTTTAGAAAAAATCAGTCTGAACAGGAGGCAGTAGGAGGAGGATCACAAGTTCAAGGCTAGCCTGGGTTACATCGTGAGAGCCTGTGTAGCAGGCTTTCTTGGACTACCAAGCCATGTCCCAAATCATGACATGGAGACTTATTATTAATTATGAATGCTCAGCCTTAGCTTAGGCTTGTTTCTAGCTAGTTTTTTTTCTTTAACTTAAATTAACCCATTTCTGTTAACCTATGTGTTGCCCTGAGGCTCATTTACCTCATCTATGTACTATCCACCCTGCTTTCCTGCTTCCTCTGTACCTGTCTGTCTGACACCCCTTTTTCTCTGCCCACCAGTTCCGCCTATCCCCTCCTCTGCCTAGCTATTGGCTGTTCAACTTTTTATTAAACTAATCAGGTACCTTAGGCAGGCAAGGTAAAACAGCAACACATCTTCACATAATTAAACAAATGTAGCATAAACAAAAGCAACACATCTTTACATAGTTAGACAATTATTTTGCAACACAAATATAACACATCTTTACATAGTTAAACAAATATTCTATTCCACAATAACCCTGTCTATAAAAGGAGGTCAGTTGAAGGGGAAGGAGGGGTGAGACTGTAGCTCACTGGCAATGCTTGCCTTGCAGATCCTACTTTTCAATCTCTAGTGTAAAAATAAATCTATAAACTCAAATATATGACAGTTTGGGAATGTTTAGTTTAAAGACATTAATTTATATACCAAAAATTGCCACTGTACTAAAAAATGACCTTAGTGATTATTAATTAATAACTCATTCATTTATAAACATACTATGCTAAGTTCTGAAAATAAAATAATAGGTGAAATAAACATCTCAGCTCCTAAATCTTTTTATTTGCCAGAAGTCTAGGTCTAGGTAGCATTATGTAAAAATAGTCTTGTTCGGCACCTTCTCTCCACCCACCTTACCTTGGGTGACAATGAACAAGTCTAGAAGTGAAGGAAGGGCCAATATAATAGGGTTGTGTGACATTCTTTCTGGAGAGACATGCAGTGTCTACTTACCCTAGATAGAAAACCAACAACAGACCAAAGTAACTACATCAACAACATCCAATTTGAAACAATGAATTATTGGAGTTACAGGAGTATGAATAAAGGGTAATATACAGGATCACTAAAAGCTCACCCCAGCATGAAACGATAATTCATGAAATGTGGAACCTCAGAGCTCTCTGCACAAGTGGCATGCAGCTCAAAGGCTGGAGAGTCTCCTCAACATTCCTTACTACTTACCTTGGGGAAAGAAGGGCCTTGTTCATCTGGTAAGTTTCAGGGATATCCTGAGGGTACTGAGTTGTTTGCTTCCTGAGTCTTAAGGAGCCTCCCTGCAGAGTGAAAGGTTTCTGTTCAGAGGAAATTTCTGTACAACAAATTGGCAAGATAATTTTTGGTGGTGGATGCTGGGAAATTCTTGCATGGAATGTGAAAATTAGGAAGGAGCTACTTTTCATGCAGCTAGTGGCTGTTCCCTGGTGACCAAAAAGTAGAAGAGCTGAATTTCCTGCAATAGCTTGTGGTGCCTAGTTGCCAACTTTGTCAGGAGGCAGCATTAAGAGGCTTCCTGAGCTCTGGATTGTACCATCAATCTGCCAGCATGAGATGCAGCCTCAGCCCACTCTGGACCACAGCATCTGTGTGCTGGACCTGAGGAAATACTCCCCGAAGATTTAATTTCAATGATGCAGCCCCTTTCTTAATCACAACTGACTCTTCAGCCTCAGCTAATTAGTATCAATTGTCCCAGCAAAGCAAAGGTTTCATTTTAGTAGTTCTTCATTCAAAATATCATACAATGGCCCTTGTGAAGTCTTGGAGGGGCTCTCAAACCTCCCTCTGGAAGTTCACAAGCCAGGCACACATCATTGGCATTTCTCTCAACTCTGTCTGCCACACTCCCACAGAACAGCCCTTTAAGCTTTGAACACTCTATGGCTTTGCCAGCTTAAAGTTCCAAAATCTTTTTACAAGCCTCCCAAAAATACATAGTTAGTGCCTTGGCTAGTTTTATGTCAACTTTGAAAACAAATTAGAGTTATCTGAGAGGAGGGAACTGAGAAAATGCCTCCATAAAATCAGGCCCAAGACCACCAGGGATGATAACACTGTGCACAGTGAGCTTGGCCCTTTCACATCAAACATCAATCAAGAAATGCACCATGGGCTTGCCCCACAACCAATCTGGTAGGAGCATTTTCTCAGTTAAGGTTCCCTTTTCTAAATGACTAGCTTTTGACAAGTTGACATAAAAGTGGTCAGCCCAATGGGCCTGCACCTTTAGGCCTGACCCCTTAACCAGAGTCAGGCCATGCCTTCCTGCAGCTCTCTCTGATACAATTAAGAAACAATCTGTGTTGTGATTGACAGCTCTCAATGTATAGTGCCTGTCTCCTTCATGTTCCCTGTCACATATGCTAGGCTGAACTAAGTTGTATGATGTGGAACTTCCTGCCACCTCTAAAAAATGAGTAAAATTACACACACACACACACACACACACACACACACACACACACACACACCTATCCCTCTCTTATCCTCACTCTTACTGAAGCTCCTCCCCAGACATTAGAGGGAGGTCTCTCTTCCCTTTATGGCCCCACTGTGTCCCAAGCGCCATGCATTGTATTGCTTTGTCTAATGCTTTCTCCTCCATCTCAGACCCACCCTGCCTTGAGGCTCTTTCATTCAAATAAATCTCATTTCTGAAGGATTCTGTGTCTGCTTCCTGTGCTGTTATCTTCTTGTTGTATTTAGTAAAGGTAACTCATATTTGGTTCAAGAATAAATTTTCTTATTTTAGGTTAGACCTGGGTTTTGTATAGACAGTTCCTTATTAATTAATTTACCAGGTATCTTAGTTACTTTTCTGTTGTGATAAAGCACCATGACAAAAGCAATTTAAGGGAGAAAGGGCTTATTTTGGCTCACAGTTCCAGGGTACAGTCCATCTTAGCAGAGACGTCATGGTTGTGGCAGCCTGCAGGAAATGGTCTCGTGACTATAGTCAGGCCACAAAGGCAGCATGCATATATACTCAGCTTTCTCTCTCCATTTAATATGGCCCAGGGTCGTAAGACACCAAGGAAACAAGAGGACTGACACACATATGAACTCACAGAGACTGTGGCAGCATGCACAGGGCCTGCACCAGGCCACATGGGGTCCTAGAGCTGAGAAGGGGAAGTGGCCTATCCCTAACCAAGAGACTGTCTTCAACTGACAACCACCTGCAAAGGAAAAATTAGTTTTCTCACTAATGTAGACTCTCACTAATGGAGTCTCCCTGGATGTGTAAATCACACTTAGGGGTAGGCCCCATGCCCAGCCTAGATAGTCTGCACGGAATGAACTCAGTGGTATTTCTGGAGAGTTTTTCTCATATTGCATTGTTTGAATTATTGTTTGTTGTTGTTTTGTTTTGTTTTTTAACCATACTGGACTTCGCTTCTATAGTCTTCTGCTTGTATATTTTCCAATTGTGTGTGTGTGTGTGTGTGTGTGTGTCTTTATATGTGTTTCTCATGCTTTTTCTTTCATTTTATTCTGGTGTATTTTCTTTTTAGTGTTTTCTGAAGAGAGAGAAAGAAGGCATGGACTTGGATGGACGAGAAGGTAGGGAGGATCTGGAAGATGAAAAAGGGAAATTATGATCAAAATATATTTTATGAAAAAGTTATTTTCGATTAAAAGAAAAAAAGATAATCCCTCATGGGAATGCCCATGAGGCAGCTTCCGTATGGAAGAGCCTGAGGGCAGGGAGCTCCCTCAATCCGTTACCCCTGCTCTAACTTCAGGGAAGAGGCTCTTGAAGGGCCCTTTCTCTCCACGAGGGAGTGTTAATAGGTCCATCTGAGGGGTTCATGTGGGTGATTGACCACAACTGTTCTGCCTTAAGATGGCAGTGAGCATGGTCAATGCCAAAAGCCGAAACACACAGACAAGGACTAAATCTGAATAGACACTGGATTCCACAATCTTCTGGTTCAGAGGTGGAGAAAAGATGATCATAAACTCCAGGCTAGCCTAGCTAGGATGTCTCGCAAGAGTAGCTCAGAAAGCCAAGTGCTAGGGATATATTTAGTGGCAGAGAACTTGGTCTGTTTTGTGAAGTTCCCAGCACAGAAGAAAACTAAGCAAAGTACAACCTATGAAAGCCACATGCTCTTGTTAATAACATTGTGTTAGAACCAAGACCACAATTAGAGTGAGTCTAGGCAGAAGAGAAAGGCAAGTAAGTGACATGAGACACAGGATGGGAAAGGAGCCCTCACGCCCAGAAGAAGACCAGCAAAAGCCTCTCCCAGTAAGAATTGTGCTTGAAGTAAGGATTCCAGCACATTTGCTGTGAAGGTTGCATGAGATAAAATCCCACATCTATATTATATATTATATATGAATAATGTTAAAATAGCAATACGCCAGGCTGAAGGCTAAATGTGTCTGACCATGGTAGGGCCTCACTTCTCTCCCTAACATTTTCTGAGAACCTTTGTTTACAGTGGAAACCGCCTAGCTTCCTACACTCTGGTGACCTAGAGTTTCACCCTATCAACTGTAAACCTGTTAGGTACCCACCAAAGATTCCTTAGGAAATTCTGAAGATGCTAGCTTCTAAATTTACCGAAATCCTGACTAGTGTAGCCCAGCTCTCTCAGAGAAGCCCACACCCAGACTTTCAGGTGTGTTTCTCTGGTGCTTAAATCTGTGTTGTTTTCTCCTTTAATGAACCCCATCTCCACATACTGGCTCATCCTGAAATTCTCTTCATTGAAGCCAAGAGTACACACCCTTTTGCGTCCCTCAGGGCAGCTCCTGTGAGGCTGGGGCCGTCTCCAGTGCCAACAGCCTTCCCCAGCTAGGGCTGGCCCTGTCTGAAGGCTCCAGGTGACGCCTCTGCTAGGTCGCACCTTAGGGAACCTTGCAGGAACTGTGTAGGTGTGGGGTCTCACATGGTACCACATGGAGAAAGGAATGCTTTGAACATATTCTGTCACCTTACCCCAGAGTGTTTAGTGAGATACACATCGTCTCTGCACAAACATTGGGAGGCACGGAACAAGCAGCTCCACTGGCCTTCTACCTTTCCTTCTTCTATTGGTCTCCTGGAACACCATTATCCCGTCGGCTGGTTCCTCCCCTTGGAATCTCAACCTCTTCCCTACAGTGGTCCTAAGTTCTCCATCAGACCAAGGCCTTCCCCACACCACTGCCATCACCACATACACTCTGGCATAACCACTCACCCACCCGCCTTCAGGGCCAACTTTTGTCAGACCTGTCTACCACATCATTTTGATTAAAATCCCAGTGGAAACACTCAGTTTTAATGATATTATCAATCTGTCATCGGCTCACACGCTGAAAGACATGAACACCTTAGTTTAGGGCTTTGACCTCTGTTTATTAGTTTGTCAACACCTGGGACCCCTTCCTCTGAAAGAAGGTGCAGTGAAAAGACGGGCCTAGAAGGTTACTGATGAAAACCAAGCCTTCCGCTCGAGTTTCTCAGCACTGGCTAACACGATTTTGAAAAAGTCCTAGGTAATTCCTTTTCGCAGGTAGAGCTGAAGACCACTACTTTAATCCCGAGACAGGTAGATGGGGCCCTGGTGGGAGGGGGGTAAAGCCCTGGTCAGAGGACAGGCACCTTACTTTTTACCCCTGCGTGCAGCTCAAATTGTAACGTTTTCTTACTATCCCTTGCCACAAAACAGGAAGCACTGTCCCTAATGTAACAAATATGCCTCACAACCTGTGTAAGTAATTAGAAGACAAAGAAAACGAACCCACCCCACCCCCAATAAAGGACACGAAGAAAACAGACTGTAATCTAGAGATAAGATAAAGAAATCCTGGACTAAACTAGTGACCGGGCTTATTGAAGCGGAGGGCTGTGGTGGTACAGGAAGAATGAGATGTCACGGTGAAGAAGAGAAGGGGAATAACTCTAACATTAAACAAACATGATTAACGAGCTTGCTTAGGAAGTAAATATTAGGTTGCACCAGAGTAAGAAAACCAAGTAATAATGCCTCCGCTCTGAGACAATGATCCGAACCTGAGTGACTGGGGCCTGCTTTTCTAAACCTGCTGTGTGTTCCCTCTTTTTCTGGAAAAAAAAAAAAAAAAAAAACATAGACAGCCAGTTCTGTTTGCTAAATATAAAATGGCTGCAACTAGAAACCTGCACACTTCAGCTTCTGTAAAACTTGCTTAGCTCTGGGAAAAACCTCCCTTGAGTGGGATAAAAAGATCACCCTGGGATGGCCAGTGGCCACATAGACAAGATTATGGCAATGCCTAATCCTGTATAAGCTATGAAATATTTCTGGTCGGGCTGGACCTCTTTAACAATAGGGAGAGGCTACAGCTGTGTGCTAATTAAAGAGCTGAGTTGTCTCTGAGCACCAAGAATCGTCTCCCCCTTAAAAATGGGTTCCCCAGCAAGATTCCCTCCACATCAGCCCTTTGTGCTGCTGTGCAACCCAGTCTCAGAGAATGAAATGAGAGCACTCCCTGACAGTGTGTTGGGAACTCCCTCTGAATGGCTTTCGGACCCCCCAGAATGGCTGACCTCCACCCTACACTCTTCTGGAGGAAAAGACAAACTCACCTGGGAACCTGCAGGATTAGGTAGGGTGCCAGGGCTGGACCCCAAGTCCCAGTAGAGCCCACCCCACAGAGGTGGAAGAGGATCCTGGCCACATCCTATAGTGTTCTTTAAAGCCAACTGGTTGGGGAAGGGGTTTCTCAGGACAGCCTATCAAGGAAGCCTTAGACCCACCAGGAGGCTTTCTTAGGAAGGCCTTCGGGTCATTGTCCTGTGACACACTTTTCCTAGGGGGATACTGAGAAGGACTGGTATCAGCTCAGGACACCCCAAGACCAAGTTCTCAGCACAAAGATCTATTTGCCACAGAGAGACAAAGGGCAGGAATAAGAGACAAAGACAGGAGTTAGAGGATGAGGGAGAAGCGGAAGGGGTGTTAACATTTAAGCATTACCTGACCTGCCCCTTGGGAACCTTGCCAGTAAGCCGGCAGTACCTTGGCCTGCTCAGGGTCCTGACAAGGTCATCCTACGTAATCTATTTGCATAGGCCCCTTTAAGAGATGGGCCGGGCCCCACCCCACCCACCTCTCTCTCTCTGTCTCTCTCCTTCTCTCCCTCCCTCTCCATCCCTCTCCTCCTCCCTCCCCCCTCCCACCTCCCCTCAAGGCTTCTCTGTTCCCTCTTTCTCTCTCCCCTCTCTCCCTTCCTTCCCCCTATAAAATCTTCTATGTGGGTGCTGTCTGCATGGTCCGTGTCTCTCTCTCACCCGCTGTGGGACCCCTTGGCTCCAACCTGCCAAAGCCACTGCCCACCATTTTAAATGATAACATTTGGTGCCATGCATGAAACTCGGCAGGCCCTCCCCGTGCTCCCTCCTGCCCATCAGTCTGAGGCACACCGGGACCCTGGAACCTTAGCCACACCACTTTTCTAACTTATGGACCGCTTCATCCAACACCAGCATGATTGGTAAGCGCCCCCTTCTCCACCTCTGGTGTTTCTTGAGCACAGTCCTCGCCTTCTGGCTTTTCTCGAAGTCCTGGTACCAGGCAACTGGTCTCACTCAGGCTTTTAGTCCATCGGCCCCTGCTCCCTGGATGATGGTCCACTGAGTAGCCTGTGCCTTCTCAATCGATCCTCACTTAATTTCTGGGATGCTAGAAATTCTAAAGCCATTGGATCTCTTTTTTTGTTTTTTGTGCCTCATTCATGGGGAATAAGCTTACCAGCAATATAAGCCCAACATCTCAATCCAGATGACCCTTACGGGCACGCCATAGCCTGATATTTCACAGGACCTTTACAACTTCCACCAGTGACCCAACAGATGGGAGCACCCTACTTTCAAGCTTTCTCCCCCCCCCCCCAAGAGCTGAGGACCAAACCCAGGGCCTTGCGCTTGCCTAGGCAAGCGCTCTACCACTGAGCTAAATCCCCAGCCCCTCAAGCTTTCTCTTATCTCCACCCAAACCCCCTTACCCAGGAATCTTGAGCTATGCACTCCCATCCTCCCTCTGTTCTGTTCTGCTTGTCTGTCTTGTTGGCTCTCCTCTCCCAGCAGCCTGGGAGACCCATACTTGGGCTCTGGCCTGCTGGACGCCCCCCCTCGTCTCCTGCTCCCCGTTTCAGTGCCTGCTGGCACCTCTTGCTCTTGCTCAAAATGTCTCTGTTCATTCCCTCCTCCCGCCACGCTGCAGCCCTGGGTCCTTCTTTCCTGCCCAGCTGTGCTGCTATTCTGTTTCCCAGTTTCTCCTACAACACCTTCTCCATGCTCTGGTGCACCTGGACTGACAAGCCTGGCCGCCCACAGCGGCTGACCCAATAAGAACAGCGCCACTGCCTCCACCCCCTTGGCCAGGAAGCGTCCTTCATTTTTATGGTTTCTTACATGCTGCTTTATACTGTAAACTCTTTCTTTTGTTTTTGTTTTTGTTTGTTTGTTTGTTGTTTGTTTGTTTGTTTTTTGGGTTTTTTGTTTTTGTTTTTGTTTTTTTTTCCAGACAGGGTTTCTCAGTAGTTATGGAGCCAGTGTTGTTTTAAAAATGGTAAGAGGAGCTGGTTACCATGTGGAAAGGTCATGAGGCACGAGCCACTGGCAAAACCCAGTATTAGAGCTTTATTAGGAGGGAGGGGGCAGGGGGGACAAAAGAACCAGGCCTGGGGGAAAAGCACGTGCAGAGAGAGAAAGAGAGAGATAGTGGGGGCAGGAGAGAACAGAGAAGAGGAAGGAGGAGGAGTCTGCGTTCAGCTTTATAAGGATTCCCATGTACATGCACAGGCATGCTTACAGAGCTACACCATGCGTGCACTGATGGCGTAACCATGCTGCTCTCACGTAATCACCATGCGCGCTGATGACGTAAGACCCCCTTGCTTAGCTGCTGAACTGTGAATGTGTGTGTGGCCATGCAGTCGGAGTGGCGACAGAATCCTAACAGCCTATCCTAGAACTTGCCCTGTAGATCAGACTGGCCTTGAACTCACAGAGATCCATCTGCCTCTGTCTCCCAAGGGCTGGGATTAAAGGAATGTGCCACCACACCAGGTATACTGTAAACTCTTATTTTTTTAGGATCTTTAAGTTGGTCAGCTGACACCATTTCCTGGGAGAATTTTTTTTTTTTTTTTAATGTGGAGCTGAGGATCGAACCCAGGGCCTTGCACTTGCTCTACCACTGAGCTAAATCACCAACCCCTTGTTCGTCTTTCTATTGAAATGTATGTGTGAATAATGTGGCCACAGTATTTTTTTTCTTCTTCTTTAATTGGTCTTGAATGCCTGAGTTTTGTGTGTTTGTTTTTGACTGGTTTTTAAATGCCTGAGATTATGTGTTCCGTGTGTCTTGCTAACAGCTCACCTATGCTGGCTAGCTGCTTGGGCTCAGATTTTGTGATGACAGAGAAAGTTATTTGTGCTGTCTTACCTTAGTATAAAAAAACAGCTAAGAAATTGGGTATGGTTTAAAAGTCTGTAAAACTTGTACCTCCAGATTAAAACTGCTCTGGACAATACCACATGATCTGCTATGCTGAGGGTGACTGATGGTTATGATAAACAGCGCTGGTAGTGGTGCTGGTTACCAACAGAAAAGTCACGGCCATGGCCATGACTACCAGAGTTACAAAGAGCTTTATTAGAAAGAAGTAGGGGATAGGAGGGAGGAGAGCCAGGTCTGGAAAGAAAGAAAGATGGCAGGAGCAGAGGGGGAACAGAGAGAGAGAGCACACAGAGAGAGGGTAGGCTTTTTAAGGCAGGTACGCAGTCACCTGTGCCCACTGATGATGTAAGACGAGAGACCACAATCTGCGCATGTGCAGGAGTGAGGGCAGCATTCTAACATTCCAGACGTTTTGCTTATCATAAAAAAAAGCGAGTGAATAGGAATAGGGGCGTCGTTTCTCCCAGAAAACTGCTTCCAGCTGATTTGCTGGGCATCGGCTGGCTCTTAGGGGAATAGCTTCTGAAGTCCTGGGATGATGGTCTGTCTGTTGTCTGTTTCCCTGGAGTTGTCTATTCTTTATGGCTGGGATTCTGGCTGCTTTTGTATCTGACAGGATGCTGATGAGACAGGAAAGGCCTGAAGTAGATCTGGCCTGTCCAGATGGATTTTAAGCTGGTTTCTGGAGCTTGGGGAAAATTTTGAACATGGTAAGAAGCAGCCATGAGAAAATTAGTGACCATATGTGGTATTTAGTACTCTGCTTATGCTGGTTAGTGTTAATGAGAGAGACAGAGAGATTGGAACATGTTTTTAAGCTTTATCAAGAGACAGATTATTTAGGGCACTTGTTTCCTTTACTACTTTAGCATCCAGGAGACACAGATGATCGATTGTTGAGAGCATTTAACAGTAATAGATGGTTATATTAAAGTCTGTTTTTGCAGAGCCCAGACACTTTTAGCTGTTACAGTTTCTTACTTGATGATCCCTGGACTCCAGTTCTGTGGTGGTCCAAAGCAGCCATTAACTGAGCAGTCAATTAGAAGGGGAACTGGGAAGAAAAAAGCTTGTGGTTCATGAGAACTTACTTCTTTGGAATTAGGGACAAGGCAGAGATCAGGGCCCAGTCTGTGTGCACGTGAGAAACACAGGTGGGTAGGTCTGGAGTGAGGCACATGGAGGGAGCAATGAAATGAAAGCTCCTACCTTAGTTAGAAAATCTTTCTCATTAAGTAACCCTGAAAGTACAATTAAATTGGTGAGGTGGGTAAGGTTGTTCTCCCTACCCCAACAATAGGGAAACAAGGAGAGGTGAGACCCCAAAACTCTCAAGACTGGGTTAATGGCTCCAGTTCCAGAAGGAAAGAAACAGATCACTTCCATGCTACGTTCTGGGTTCTTGTGAATGAGCCTGTGGCCAAGCCTAGGTCTGCTGGAGGTCTTAGCTTGATGTTCTCATGCCATCTTGGTGCCTGGGCACAGTCAGCTGACTGGTTGTCTTTCTAGGCAGCACTTTGAACAAGGCTCAATGGATGGCCTGGCCTACCAGGGCACACACTAGCCTGCATGGCCTTTTTTCCTCACTTAAAACAGGGACCCAATGGCTTTTGGGAGCCAGTGTGTGCCAGCACTTGGCAATTCCGTTCTTGGGCTTTTTTCAACTCTTCCCAGTACACCTTAAATGCCACAGCTGAAACTTCCGCCTGTGGGGTCAGGAGCCTTGCTCTCTAGGTGCTTAAGTTTTAGTCCTATGTTGGCGGCGGGGGTGGGGGTGTGTGTGTGTCTGGGGAATAAGAGACATTTTTTTTTAGACCCACTTGTCTGTGCTCCTCACAGCAGCTTGAGAACGAGTGGGAGGAGTTAAGGTGAGTTAGGCCGCAGAAGCGGCCTGCCCAACACTGGAGAGCCCGCCCAATACCGGAAAGCAGAAGCCAGATAGATAGAAGTGGTTGCACATGGCAGGGGGCCGTAGGGGGACAAGGTAACTCTTTTCATTTGCCATTCGCTGGCATTTGCCGTGAAGCCATTATGTGGCCAAATTTACTGGTATCCGCCCCTATGTCCCATGGCTGAAGCCGAGAGAGAAAAATAAAAAATTAAAATAACAAACCGGGATCAGACTCCAGTCACAGGCGTCCCTGAGGTGGGAGAAGGATCTGTGAATCAGCACAAGTTACCCCAATTGTCGTCACAATAAGGCTAAGGGTTGGGGCATACATAGCATGTGGACCTCCCGGGGTCCGACAGCATTGACCCCTTCCTTCATCAAGGGAGAGAATGAGTCATTGCCAGCACAGCCCAAGGAACCCCACCAGGGGTCCAGTGCAAGTAATATAGCTCAGGCTGCAGCCTTAGGGAAACGGGACTCACCAATCACGTGTGCAGTGGAGGGAGGCATGGCAGTGACGGGTGTGGTGTGCTGGTCCAGTGGCTGGGAAACTGAAAAAAGCGGATCTGGCAGTTGCCAGGCAGTCGCAGGTCTTGGGTTAGGTTTCTGATAATGTTCAGCCCTGGATGCCGAGTGTGCAGAATTTCCTATCTGAGTTCATGGCACCAAATGATGGTTATGATAAACGGCATTGGTGGTGGTGCTGGTTACTGGCAGGGAAGTCACAGGCCATGGTTTTGTCTTCTACAGATTAAAGATTATGCTTCATATCTTCGGACTACAGCTAAATACCAGAGAGTGAGATATTCTTATTTGATGACAGCTAAACAGTCTGATAATGGGTCTCTCCTTATCTAAGATCTATTCAGGCAAACAAAGACCAACTTAAGAATATATGCCCATCCTTCTTACTTTTACTAACACTGGTAAGCTGTAATTAATGGTCCAGACGACTTACGTATGCCCTCAGAGTTGTCTAATTTAGGTATGCCTAACAGATTTTGTTCCCCCAGTCCTCAAACACCTTTAGAGATCAGAGAATATGGCATTTAATATAGAAGCCTTTTATGATAGAGAGACATGATAGCTCCTGGCAGCATCCTGTATCTTCTCCAGGAAGATGGATGGATGCAGAAGAACCTCCACCTAGAGGCTTGCTTTGGGTGTGGCAGGGCCAGCCATGCAGCAAAGAGCTGCTTTGCACTCTGGACTGCTGCTGAGATCTTGTCCAGACTGTGAATAAGAGGAGCAACAGGGGATCAGTTGTCCTGCTCTTCCAAGACAGGTGGGCCGATCTCCCCAAATTTCTGCTCCACAAAACATCTGTGAGATCTTCTGGGCTTGGCAGCTGGACAAGTGCTGCTTCTGGGACTTCTGTCCCCTAACAACTATGAGACTTGGGATTGCATTTCCAGGTAGCTGGAAAGTTGTCTCACTCCTGCTCATTTACTTGTCCTTCTTAGGTCTGGTGTGATGGTGTTTGATGACCAGGGCATTAATAGACTTGCCAGTTTTACAGCTCTCTCCCAACCCTTGGTAGCTCATTAGTAAGCTTCCCATTAAAAGTACAGACAGGTGCACCTTATTCACAGACTTCATGGTACAGGATTAACTGGTTTCAGATGTAACTTTGGAGGTTCAAAGTTTTTTAACACTGATAAATGCAGTTCTGATAAACTGATAGAGCGCTGACTACAAACAGTTTTCAGGAGTCCTTAAGTTTCTAGCCTTTTGCTGTGACACTAAGATATAAATCTGTTCCAGTTGTTTTCGTAGACACCTGCAGGTTCCTGCACAGGTTCACTCGTCCTGCCAGACTTGTGCCTAGGCCAACCCACAGAGGGTCCTCCAGATACACAGCCCCTCTATCAGCTCCGAGAACGCCAATGAGATGAATACTGGCAGGGTAACTTCACCCACATGCCCACTTATAAAAACTCCATTACCTCCTAACTTGTTGACACTTTTACAGGATGGATAGAGGCATCCCCCATCTCCAGAGAAACAGCAGATGTGATGGCTCAGGCACTCCTGAAGAACACATCATCCTCATTTTGGTGTGCCACCTCCCCAAGCTCCTGGGACTTCACTGCTGGCACCCACCCAACAACTGGAACCTGGTTTTCCAAGATGTCCTAATGAAGGACATATCTGCTCTCATGTCTCACTCACTCACCCTTGCCTCTTCTGTACAACCAGGGCACTTCTCCACTCCATTCTTTCTGGCAGTTATCACTCTCCCCGTGGCATCCCTGCACATGGGGCCAATGATAACAATATACTTTCTTTCTCCTAGCAACCTGCCCTCTCAGCTCCCTCAAGGAAAGGATTCCCAAGGTCTCCAGGATGGCAGCTAACTGAATGCTTCTTCACTCACACCTCCCCGCTGTGTGTGACCTCAACTCCCAACTTCCCCCTCCCCACTTCATCCCAAGTCAGCAGGAAGCAGTCTCAAGAACTTGGCACCCCTCATCCCCCCCTCACTTGCTACCCATAACTCACCTTTTTATAATACACCAAAGAGAAGAATGTTTGCATTTAAGCATGACCTGGGGCCATTCCCATTCAAACCACCACAACACCAAAGTCCAAGAGCGACTCTTGGCAGTCTTCACTGCTTACTCTGGGGTGGGGGCTGGGGTAGTAAAACTATTCAGTTTCAGGGACTTTTTTTTTTTGAGAAAGGGTTTCTCTGTGTATCCCTGGCTGTCCTGGAACTCCCTCTGTAGACCAGGCTGGCCTTGAACTCGCAGAGACCTGCCGGCCTCTGCCTCCTGGGATTCTGAGATTAAAAGGATGTGCCACCACTGGCTGGCTCAGTTTCAGGGACTTCTTAAAGCTATTTTTAATTGTTTACTTCCTGTTTCAAAGAGCTTCCCTGCAGTATTACACCTCCCCTTAGAACAGTGGTTCTCAACCTATGAGTATCGACCCCTGTATACTTTCATAGGGGTAATCTGAGGCCATTGGAAAGCACAGATATTTGCATCACAGCTCATAACAGTAGCAAAATTACAGTTATGAAGTGGCAATGAAAATAATGTTATGGTTGCAGGGGTCACCACAACATGAGGAACTGCATTAAAGGGTCGCAGCGTTAGGAAGGTTGAGAAGCACTGCCCTAGAACATCTTGTTGTTTCACCTGTCTTATAAATTCTTGTTTCCCTCCAGAATGGAAGATTTTAATTCCAGGAGAAACTGTTACACAATTGTCAGGAGCCTTCCAAACCCAGTCCCTTTTCCTTTCTGAGAAACTCCATAAATTCTTCCCAGAACAAGATGGTTCTGGTCCATAGGGTTGTTGATCCCATGTGTACCACAGTAGAGTTTATCTGAGCTGTGGCACCAGGCAGGGATTCCATGCTTTGCCAAAGACTAGAGATGTGAACTGTGCTAGGCCCTTAATGTAAGCTTATACTGGGCTCTTTCTGCTGGATATTTTTTGCCTCCCTGAAACCCCTTTGCTCCATGTATGCTGCCTTTGTTTCTGCCACATCAAGCCTGGATACCCTTGCTGTTTCTGCAACAGCATGATACCATCACTTTCTGAGTTTCTTTAGATATCTGGCTTTTATGGTTTTATGTTTAATGTTCTCCTGTCACGGGTACTTATGAGTTTAAAAGGAGGGCAAAGGGGATGTTTAAAGGGAAACTATTTGAGTTTTTCAGGTTGACTGCTCCTGTCTGCAGGCACACAAAATTGATTATGTTTATAGGCTTTCAAGTAGTTGGTCACCCCAAAGCCCGCTACGGAATGTCTAAACACTGATAGAAAAAGATACCTCTGTCAGTTTGATCCTGTTTGAACATGACTGCAAACAGCCATGCACCTACAATCTTATTAATGTACAGATATCAGAGGGTGACCCTTTAAATCAAATGTTCTATTTCTTATAGTTTACTCAAAGAAAAATGTTGTCTGTCTCTTGTGAGTCCCCATCAGACCCAGCAGATAAGACACACTTGGACAGCTCTACACAGAATAAAAGGAAGACAGATGATTTGGATCCATATAAATGTCACTGGACTCAACAATGAGTTTGCTATTGAATAAAAATCATTGGGTTCAGTTTATTTAAAAAATGCCTTTGGGGCATAGATAATGTTAGTAAATTGCCATATGCTGTTTAAGGTTGATGAAAAGCTGCTCTGGAAACAGGATCTGACCTGCCCACTTTATACCTGAACTGTTTTGTCTCAGAGAGCTTCCTCACAGGTGATATTAATGATTAATGTGTTATATTGCCCTGTGTATGTAATTTGGATTCAATTTTCTTTTCTTTTCTTTTTTTTTTTTTTGAGCTGAGGTCATTTGCTAGGCGAGCACTCTACCACTGAGCTAAATCCCCCAACCCTTCTTTTATTAAGAGAATGTTACATAGTATCTTTAAGGCAAACAGCTGACATCTTCTATCTACAGATGTGCCTGCCTAAAATGTTCACAGCTGGGCTCGTGTGGTAGTTAGAAAATGACCCCCAAAGGGAATGGCACTGTTAGGAGGTGTGGCTTTGTTGGAGTAGGTGTGTCACTGTGAGGAGGGCTTTGCAGTCTAATATATATGCTCAAGCCACGCCCAGTGTTTCTGACCACTTTCTGTTGCCTGCGAGGCAAGACGTAGAACTCTCAGCTCCTTCTCCAGCACCATGTCTGCCTGCTGCTGCCACGCCTCCCACCATGAAGATAATGGACTGAACCTCTGAACTGTAAGCAAGCCCCAATTCAATGTTTTCTTTTATAAGCATTGCCATGGTCACAGTGTCTCTTCACAGCAATAAAAACCTAAATAAGACAGCTTATTAAATATTATATTCCTCCACAGAAGAACAAGATGGACAGGGTTATTGACCTTCCACCTGTGTGTCCAGTTGCTCTTCCCAGCCAATTATATGAATTAGGATCTAATTGCATACAATCTCAGGTATTTGGGGACAAATTAGGGTATAGCATCTAGGAGAGACCAAGAAAGGGGGGTTCCATCTGTGCAGCTATGGGGGAGCTGGCATCCATACTGGATGAAGAAAGACTCCAGTGGAAATAGATATTGCTTAACCCACCCTCTTAGGAAAATTTCTCACAACATATGGTAAATTTATTTGTTAATTATATATCATGGTATTAAAAAAAACTTTTTTTTTTAAAAAAGGACACATATAAAAATTAAGAAGGTTGGATGTTTCCAGAACTCAGAGAGAAAATAAGAGGTAATACTTCACATGACTTCTAATGAGGAAAAAAATAACATATATGGCTTGTTATCTAAAGATACGGTTACAGGGTAGACATGTGTGATGGCTATTCTTGGCTGTCAACTTGACTACATCTGGAATTAACTAAAACCCAAGTAGCTAAGTACACCAGAGAGGGCTTTTCTTAATTAAATTTTAAATTAAATTTGGGAAGACCCACCCTAAATCCAGATCATCTGACGTGGGAAGAGCCACCTCTGATCTGAGCCACACCTCCTAGTGGCAGCCCATAGAAAGGACATGGAAGAAAGAAGTTTTTCTTCTTTGCCTGCTCACCCTCGCTGTCCCTGGCAAGTCCGTTCCTTCACTGGCATTAGAGCTGACTTCTTTAGGATGCCAGAGTACACTGAAGACCAGCTGAGACATCCAGCTGTGTGGACTGAACAGCTGCTGGGTTCTTGGACCTTCCATCTAGAGACTGTCATTAATGGAATGGCTGTAACCTGTAAACCAATGTATTTTTTTTTTTCATTCTATCAGTTGTTTCTCTGGAGAACCTAATACAATCTGTAAAGATTTTTAGCTGTGAGTACGTTTTCCTGATAGTTCTATTTATAAAAAAATGTTCCTCATTCAAAATATATCTCTAGACCACAGGGAAAAAATTAAAAGGATATAAAATTGCAAGTGGAAAAAGTTTACTTAAGTTACAACACACAAAAAGTTAAAATGTTTCAAAAGATATAACTATAAGGTTATATCTTTAATAAAAATAATTAAAATATTTTAGATAAAAGTGAATCACATATAGATACAATATATAAGCTTCGTCCTAAAAGTAAAAATATAGCAATGGACAAAACCATGAAAATGTAAAGCCAAGTCCTAAAAGGTCTGAACATATAAGTAATTATGTAAGTAATATAAAGTTTATGAGAAATGGGACTTGATGATGTGTTTCCTGATTAGAGTTTATTAATGTTCCTAAGATTATAACAATCTATTCATGATAGCAAAAATATGCTTAAAGCGTATGTCTAATCTCATGTCTTTATTTAACTTTGTTAAACTTTACCATTTGGGAAAACTGAGGCACAAAAATAGCTGTGGTAATGATTCCTTGCACACAACTTCATTCTTATAAACATCGACTTATGAGAACCAGTCTGACCCTCGTTACTAAATTATTTCCTTTATGATGAAAATGGGTGTGCTTGATATAAAAGATAACTAATGTCAGATGTTGATATTCTAGGAAATCTTACTTTAGAAATGAGGATTCCAAAATAAAAGAAAATTCCAGTTTGGGCGAAAAAATGGCTAAAGCCACCTTTTAGATTTTGAATATAATGAAAATGGAAATCACTTTAAGAGTTTCTGAAATGGTTTTATTATATAAATTAATAACACAAAATGTATAGAATTAAAGAAAACCACATTCTTAATGCATAATCTAGTAAAGTGTTTTAGATTTTTATAGAGGTACACTATAAAATAATTATCAAAATGAGGTTCCAAGTTTCTCTGTGGCTTATATTAATGGTTTGAAGTTTATTTTGGTACTAAAAAGAGCTTCAATTAAAAATTTATTATTATTATTATTATTATTATTATTATTATTTATTTATTTATTTTTTTTTTTGCCAGAGCTGAGGACCGAACCCAGGGCCTTGCACTTGCTAGGCAAGTGCTCTACCACTGAGCTAAATCCCCAAATCCAATTTATTATTTTTTAAGGCTCAAAATCTCAACAAAGATAAATTATCCAAATTAATAAAATCTTCATCTTGGAGTTTTTAGTTTATTATTAATTTTTAGAACAAAAGTAATTAAAATATGAATTAATGATCCATCACTTCATAAGTGATTAAGTGTTTTTACTATGCCTGAAATATCTTTGTAGCCATTCAAATACAAATGTAATTTATTTACAGAGATAAGACTGGAGGC
This sequence comes from Onychomys torridus, assembly GCF_903995425.1. Lineage (NCBI taxonomy): Eukaryota > Metazoa > Chordata > Mammalia > Rodentia > Cricetidae > Onychomys > Onychomys torridus. Next base: position 106,057,917 of record NC_050443.1, on the reverse strand, counting down.
AGAGGCCAGTTGAGGTCTCCCATTATCCAGTCTTCCATCTGTGCTGCAAAAATGTCAGAGGAAAAGCTTAAAAACAGGAAAACAGAGCAAGTTTGAAACTAAGCTTGAAGTTTGCTCATCTGAAATAATACTTAAAATCAAGAGTACTTTAGCAATAAGAAATTATAGAAATCAGACCTGGTTATGGAGAATTGAGTAATTGAATAAAATGGGTTAAATTTACACTGTGTGCACTCTGTGAGAGTAATTGGTTGGTGTATTTGCACAGCAGGGTATCCCCAGGCTCAAGTGGTACACTTTCCTCTGGATAGGACACAGATTCATTCCATCAGAGTAAGTTGCATGCGAGCCTCAATACAAGATAGGGATGCACAGGGAGATAAAACTTGCCAGAGCCTTCTGCTTCCTGGCAGTGGCCACGCAGCCTGAACTAGAGAAATCTCCTGTCTGTAGGAAAGAGGAATTGCTCCTCGTGTCTCACATGATGGTGGTGGTGGGGTGATGGTGGTGGTGGTGGTGGTGGATTCGCTTGCCCAGTGGAGGGTCTTGGAGTCTGGATCCACATTCCAACTATCTCAAGCAATGGAGAACCAAATAGTAACTTGTTTCCTCAATTGACACATTATGATGCTGTAAACAGGGGGACCTTGTACATAAGCCTACTGCCCAGTTGGTATGGAGCCTGCAGGCTAGTTCAATTGGCACATCCTTTAACTTGGCATTCAGTTTCCTTCTTAACAAAGGTAATTCCGGGGCTGAGAGGTCAATACCTGATTTTATGAGGAGTCCCCAACACAGTTTCAAATAAATACAATGCAGATGCTCTGCCGTAGCACCAGCCAGCACAACGGGCTGAACTCTGGACAATCATCTAAATACTGTAGGGGATGTCTTCCTGTGGATCCACCATGCCTGGGTAAAGACAGCAACCCCAACTGAGGAAGAGGAGCCCTGAACTGCAAAAGCCTACTCAGACCAGCCCCCCAGGTCACCGTCCAGTGACAAAGGCAGGCTCATCAGCTCTCCTCCCCCTCAACCAGAAGCTGGTTGGCCAGCACATGGCAGAACTTTGAAGAACTCCACAGCCCAGCTGCTGAGGCAAAGCCAGAAGCTGATGGGTCTGTGCATGGCAGAGTCTTGAGGAATTCAACAGGAGCATTTGGAGGCCGTGATCACAGTGCCTTTTGCTCCGCTTGGACTCAAGTTACTGTTGACCTTAATGGTTCCTATAGGCCTAGCCACCATGCCTCCAAGGTGTGAAGCCAAGCATGAAGGATTATGTTAGGCCTGCCGGACCTGTGAATGACAGATATTCTAGGAAAATTATCTACCTTCATTAATGTTTTATGCCTGGCTAGACATCCCGCCTGTCCTTGTAGATCAATGTTCTCTAAAAATAGAGTGGGACAGGTCCCTCCTGCACCACGTCACCCTTCCTTCTGAGTCTGATTTCCCCAGTGGCATGGTGACTTTGGCAGGAACTCACAAGACCTCTGCTAACATGTGGTGTCCCAGGGAACAGGCATAGGAAGATTGATGGGAGCCGTCACTCCACACACCTTGCCACTACCACTTGGCAAATAACAAATGGCTGGGATGTGCATGGCGGGGCTTAGCAATTGGTGAACTAGACTTCCAGGAATGGGTCTGTAATGAACGGCTCAGAGACAGTGGTGGGTGCAGCACCTACAGTCTCCACACAGGGGCAGTTAAGATAAAACACAGTTGGATGTGGAAGCAAGCACCTCGAAAAACACCTCCAAGGAGGACTTAAGGTCCAGGCCAGATGGGTACTCAATGAGCACTTGTCTCAAAAAACCAAATGAGAAAAAGAAATAAAAGGTGGGCTGGGAGTGTGAGTTTGCCGAGTAGGCCCAGCCTCTAGGTTCAGCGTAGCACAAAAATCAACAACCTAGCCCACAAGGAAAACGTTTCAGGTACTTGGGCAAGCACACCACACGATGGCGGCAGAGGACAGTAACAACCTTTGCAGCACTCACCAAGTTACAGCAAGTAAAGCTCTTGGTGTTTCCAGGCCTATGTGGCAGGGATGGGAATTCTCAGCAAACCTCTGAGAGGGTGCTTAGGAGGAAAGGGGGACCTAGACTCTTTGTAAGTAAAAATGTTCCTCTTTCTGTTTTCTTTGGTCGCCATAGTGGTACACAATAGGGAGGCGGTTGGAGGGAACTGCATATACAGGGAGGTGACAGGTAAGTATGAAGTCCCATCTCCACAGCAGGCCTAAACTCCAACAGGACAAAAGTGACTCTCGAGAGAAGTTATTACAGTGTAGTAAGGAGTCACCTAGGAAGACAAACTGAAGGAGGAACCTTGGTAGGTGAAAACTATTCAGTTTCTGTTACAGTTAATTATTTATGTGTGGGAGAGGGGAGCTTGAAGATGTGCAGGAGTCTTGCCATCTCGTGGATCTTTGGGACAAACTCAGGTTTGACAGCAAGCACCCTTACCTGCTGAGCCATCTCACCAGCCCAAGTGTAAAGTAAGGAAGAGATACGGGTGTAGAGGCCTTTCTGGAAAATGTACCTTACTCACTTCCATAAATTGAGTTCAGATTAGACACATCAAACTTTGCTCCAAGCTGGAGGCATCCTGTTAAGACTGCAAGTCTGAGCACAGACAGTGTGATTCAGACCTGTGACCTCAGCACTTAGGAAACTAGTTCAGGAAGATCATGAGTTTGATTCCAGCCTAGCCTTACAGAGTGAGCACCTTCTCAGAAAGAATAAGAAGTTCAACTGTGATATTTTGTTTGTGCTCTAACAAATAAAGCTTGCCTGGAGATCAGAGTGCGGAGCTAGTCACTAGAGGCCAGGCAGTGGTGGCACACACCTTTGATCCCAGTACTTGGGAGGCACGTGCCTTTAATTGCAGCACTTGGGAGGAGGGAACAGGAAGTGATATGGCTGGGCAGAGAGAGGAATGTAAGGTGGGAGGAGACAGGAGCTCAGCCCCTTTCAGGCTGAGGAGCTGGTGGGGTGAGAGGTGGCTGTAGCTTGCTTCCTCATCTCTCTGATCTTTCAGCATTTACCCTGATATCGTGCTCTGGGTTTTTATTATTAAGACCAGTTAGAATTTGTGCTACATCCAGTGGCCGAGGTTATAACTCTGTCTACCGTGCTAGAAGATGCCGTTTTCTCGCAGCCATTCTCCACCTCTAGCTCTTTCCATCTTTCCTCTCTCTCTGCCTTAGCTGCATCAGTGGGCAAAGGTGCTCGCTACACAAGTCTGGTGTCCGTGCTCCCAGAATCCACCTGAAGGTAGGCGAGAACAAAGCTGCCCGGCCCCGGAATTCCACACAGTGCTATCATGTATGTGCACACACTCTGATGATACAAAATAAAATAGAGCAAAGACAAGGACTGAACTCAGCGGAAGTGAAGTAGATCAGCATGGCTCAGGACCCCAAGACCAAGTTCTCAGCACAAAGGTTTACTTGCCCCAGAGGGACAAAGGGCAGGAATAAGAGACAAAGACAAGAGACCGAGGAGGGAGGGAACAAGGGACGGGGGAAGGGTATTTGTCCCTCAAGGTGGGAGACAGAGGACCGCCTCTGGATGGAGAGGAGACAGACATGGCCCATTGGAAAATGGCAGTTTATAAAGGTAAAGTGGGAGACCCCATGGTAGGATGAGGTGTTTAACTTTAATTGGGCATGTTAATTAGGTGAGCCAAATAGGGCTTTTGATTGCTGGGCTTCTATAGTTTGATAACTGGACCTTGGTAGTCAGCCGCAGGAGGAGGATGTAGCCAAATAAGGGAATAGAGCATGGTGACTAGCTTTAGGAATGTAATCCAACAGTTTTTAACTAGGCAGAAGGAATCAGGGAGAAAGGGTAAGGCCTACCGGAGCCCTGTTTGTCAGGCCTGGGCTGGCTAGAGTCCTGTCAGGAAGAGCATTTAATTAGCATGCACACAGCCCTGGGATGCAATTCCCCACACTGATAAATATTTTTTTAGATGGGCACTTCATTAATTTTATGCATATTCTATGCCTACTCTGTGCTAGCTATTGAGATCAGAATATTAAGTAAAATCATTCCCCACCACTATGAAAAGTAGTAGTATTTTTTAATTTTTTTATTTAGAGTCTAGTGTAGTCCAGGCTAGCTTTGACCTTGGTCTGTATAGTCTAGGATGGCCTTGAACTCCTGATCCTCCTGCCTCCATATCTCAAGTGCTGGCATTAAAGATTTGTATGTGCCACTACATTGGGCTTATGTAGCACTGGGCACAGAACACAGGGCATTATGAGTACTAGGCAGGCAGATACTCCAGGCATTCTACCAACTAAACTACGTTCTTCTCACCCTCCTACCACCCATTTGTTGTTGTTTTGTAAGACAGGGTTCTTCTGTGTAGTCCTGGCTGTCCTGGAACTTGCTCTGTTGACCAGAACTCAGAGATCTGCTTGCCTCTGCCTCCTGCACGCTGGGATCAAAGGCGTGCACCACCACTGCCCAGCTTTTATTTCATTTTAAAAACAGGGCCTTATGCCACTCAAGCTGTGCTCAGACTCCCTAAGTAGACAAAGGCAGCCTTGAACTCTGATCCTCCTGCCTGCACAGCTCAAGTGCTGGGGTGACAGGCTTGTATCACCAAGTCAGGCACATATTTCACCTTAAATGTTCTCTTGCCAAAATGGAAGGCACATTGCATCAGCTGCCTGGAGAGGTTCCCCTGCCAGTCAACCCCACTTTAGATAGAGAAAGCCCCTAAAAATAGCCATCTGTGTTCCAGCTCAGCAGGTGATTGGCTCACAGAAGGGAGGAGATCCTCTAGGCTGGGTGAAGGAGAGAGAAAAGGACAGAGCCATTCCCAGCCTCTCCTCAGCAATGGCTCTGCCTCTTAAGGTCCTGAGTCGGGGCTTGGCCAGTGCAGCCAAAGGAGACCATGGAGGGGCAGGAGGTAAGTGGGGCTAGGCCTGACTCTGGTTTAGTAGCCTAGCCCATCTGTTCTCTTGTCCTCCTCTTTCCCCCTCCCTCTCCCAGCCCCCCTCTCCTGATCCACCAGGCACTGATCTCTCAGGCCCAGGGATAGTGTCTCTCTCACCTTCACCTCTGCTCCCCCAGCCAACACCTGGCGCCTCCTGACCTTCGTGCTAGCACTGCCCAGTGTGGCCCTCTGCTCCCTCAACTGCTGGATGCATGCTGGCCACCACCAGCGCCAAGAGTTCATCCCTTACCACCACCTCCGCATCCGCACCAAGGTATGCCATGGCCGAGGGAGGGCAGGCCCGGGAAGCCCAGGGGAGGGATTGGGGTGATCTGATGCTTTCTCTCCACAGCCCTTCTCCTGGGGGGATGGCAACCACACACTTTTCCACAATCCCCATGTCAATCCTTTGCCCACCGGCTATGAGCGCCCTTGAAGTCCCAGCCGACACACTCATTCACCAAATTGACCTTCTGTGTCCCAGCTGAGAGCCCCTGAAGTTCCAGTGGACAGTCCTAAGTGCAATAAAGGTGTGGAACTTCTGTGTCCTCTGGCTCTTTGGGAACGGCATGGTGGAGGGAGCTGGGCAGACTCCAGAAGGGCAGTTGGTATCTGGGCTCTTCCATACAAGGAAAATGTGGAATTTCCCCCTGCATTTCCCTTTTATTAAAAGAATTCATACAAGCAATACATTGTATGTTGAGCGTATTCTCTTCACTCTGTGTTGTATGGTAATTGTTATCCATATGAAAACGTATGCTGACCCTGTGCCTGCTCCTGGATCAGCACTGAAGTCTAATACATGGGCAAAAGCATAAACATCTCCCAGCTCAGAAGCATGGCATCACACCTGGGAAGTTGCCCAGGCTAGTCTTGAGCTGCAGAGAGCTTGCTCCCATGCCAGTAGATTCATAGGCAGAAACAAGACCAACTCCTCCTGGCAGAGATACATGGGAAAGTGGATTCCTAGGACTGAAGCAGATGTGGAGTCTCATAGCTGCAATCGGCCTCACCGGCTGTGGTAGGAGCTGCAGGCTGGCCATCCAGCATTTCTTTGTACTGACGTTTGAAGAAGCCAAGCTATGAAACGCAGTAAGTCAGAAAAACTGGGTAAGAGGGTGGGAAAGAAAACTGAGAAGAAGAAGCTGAAATTAAGAGAACTAAACTAACTTCCAGCTGTGTGCCAGAACATGCACGTAAACAGCTGTCCCAGGGTGAGATAGAATGTGTGCCAAGCGGTTAGACCACAAGCCGCAGGAGAAAAGCGCAGGTTAATCGGCAGGTGGACTTGCATGCACGCCCTGACCTTTCTGTTTCACTTCATCCAGTCTGTAATGTAAGTCTTATTGGTACTTCAAAAACAAGAAGCAAAAAAAAGAGGCCCCAAAAAGAGAAGCAACTTGCCTACAATTAGAGTGTAGTGACAGAGATGGAATATGTTCCCAAGCCCGCCCCACAACCATGATCGAGTTTTCACTGTCCGATCTTGTGCGTGGCAGAGCCGGGGGTGGGGGGGTGGAGGGGTAGGGGGGAGGTGGGGGGGGGGGAGGGTGAACACTGGGAGTGTTAGGAAAATGACGGGAAAATAACTCACCTTGTACAGTGCGGCCGTGATGAGAGCCAGCAGCAGCAGACCTCCCATGGAGCTGCCCACGATGAGGGGGATGGGTTCGTAGACCTCATATTCTTCTAGCATTGTCTCTACCTGATTTGAAAACCAGAGTGCGTGCTCTCTTTCTCTGTCTCTCTCAATCTCTGTGTCTCTGTCTCTCTGTGTCTCCGTGTGTGTGTCTCTCTCACACACACACAGACACTAACACACATACTCATACACACACACTCATACATACACACACACACACACACACACACACACACACACACACACACACACACACCAGGCTCCCAGCCGTTAACATTCCCTCTCCTTTGCCAATGCCCTATGCCAAGCATTGAGTTACAGAAGCACTTGTGCACCGAGTGCCTGACGACCTTCATTCAGCCTCCCCCCAGGCTGGCAAATCCCCCAGCCATCACTGCAGACTGAGCATTAGGAGCCCTCTCACCAGCCTGGCCACCGCCTGCCACAGTCACTACCTGGGCTCTCAGAAATGCCTCCTGTCCAGGCAGCTGGGAATACACAGATGTGTTGAATGTGATCTCGGCCACACTCATGACCACCACCTTTTTCTGCAATGTCTGCAAAAGAGAGGGTGGGGCAGAGCTGGGAATTGGACCTGTGAGGAGCTCAGGGTTCAAGAACTGCCCTGACCCCAGGATGCTCCAGACCCATCAGGCACACACGGACTGGGGGAGGACCTCTGCCATTGGCCACATACCTGACTGACCCAGCCGAAGCTGAGGTTGCCCTTCAGAATGAAGTCAAGCTCGTCCTGGATGCCCAAGGAGGGGATGTCACAGCGGAAGTGCAGGCAGTCAGCAATGGAGCAGTCCTGGGGACAGGGAGGAATAAAGCTGAGGCGAAAAGGAGCGGGAGAAGGCTCTCCAACATGGAGTGGAGGATATAAAACTACAGTCTGACTACACAACCCTGATTCATCAGTACATTCCTCTGTATCCCCCAGTGAATAGGATTTTCTCACCAGCACAGAATGCCTTTGAATCTGGGTCAGAAAATCAGAATGCTGAGGAGGTTCCCTCTGCGACGATGCACAGGAGACACCCTGGGAGTGGGGGGACATTTTCCAGATAAGAGCATGGTGTTGTTATAGACAAGGATTCGAGAGAGAGAAAAACCTCAGGCTGGTACCTGTGCTGAGGTCCTCACAGCCACATCCCACACAGCCACACTGTTCAGTAGGACAGGGACCCGGAAGTTAACGCTGATGGCCAGCTTCCGCTGACTCAAGTTAGTCACCTGCAGGAAATGGAGACCGGATGTCGACATGATCCCTAGGACACCCCATTTATCTCTTACCTACAGCTCTCCAGTCTTCCCCACCCTCAGCCAAGACAGACATGCATAAGCTTTAGCTTCTCACACGATATCGATGTTCTGCCTTTCTCCCTCTGTCCCCGTCCAAAGATGAAAAGTTGAAATGCTTCGTGGAATCTTCCTGCCTGGAGAAAATGGCATGTTGGTGAAAAACAGCTCTGGCGCCATCTCCGTCTGCGCCATGGCTTGCTGCAGAGGACTGGGCCCAGCAGATGATGCAGGAAAATAACAGCGGTCTCCATGAAATCTGCAGCCTCAGCGTTCATGCTGCTCATCTCCCTACAGTGTCCTTTGCCGGGTACCGTACTTAACAGCTCTTCCCTTGGTGCCCCAGCTTCTTTATTCCCCTATGGATTGTTCCAGCTCTTTCTTTGGCATGAAATGTTCTTAGTCAAGTTCCAGGAATTTTCACTTAAAGACCCAACTTGTGCATATTTCTTGTAATGTTCAACATTTTCCAGTGGAGAGAAAGTATTGATATTTTTCCTCTAGCTAATACGAGTCTAGCAGATAGGGAATAGCCCCAGGAACTCCTAGGAAGTCTTCTGCCAGAATAAATTAGCCCATGAGGGATCTAGGAAGTGGAGGTTAGATTACTTGGGACCAATGGAGTAAGAGCCTATCTGTGATGGTAGGTAACAAAAGCAACGGTATGGTCGTGTTGGGGCAAGTTAGCACATGTGAAAGGGGGTGGCCCAAGAGCTCAAGCCAAGAGGGGCCCCTACACTGACAGAGGTTTCTGTCTACCGGCTCCTTGTTTTTGCATTTGAGAGACAGGCCTCCAACTGTATCCCAGACCAGCCTTAGATTTGCAGTCATATCCCTGCCCCTGCCTTCCAACTGCAAGGATTACAGCTGGGAGCCAACACATCTGTCTTATCCATGGCTTTCAGTTGGCAGTTACTGTTACAAAAGAGAGGAGGGAGGGCCACAGGAGGAGTAGGAAGAGGGAGAGAGAGGGAAGGAGGCTATGTAAATACATTACTCACGCATTAAAGTATTGAAAATAAAAATTTAAATGAAAAATAAAGAACACATTTACTTTTGAAAATGTGTTATGGTATACCAATGCTGATATAAATAAAAGCATCACACACAAAAGTTTTTTCCAGGGTATTGGGATTGTCCTGATGATTTCTTTAGTTAAGTTGTAATTTCCCGCCTTCCCAATGCTGGCTGTCTCAGATCTCAATAGAATTAAGCAGGCTGGGCATAGTGGTGCCCATCTATAATCCCAGCACTTGGGAGGCAGAGGCAGATGGACCTCTGTGAATATGAGGCTAGCCTGATCTATAGAGAGAGTTACAGAACAGCAAGGACCACATAGTGAGAACCTAATTTAAAAAGAAGGAGGAGGAGTGCGTGGGAGGAGGAGGAGGCGGAGGAGGAGGAGGAGGAGGAGGAGAGGAGGAAGAGGAAGAGAAGAAGAAAAAGGAGAAGGAGGAGGAGGAGGAGGAGGAAGAGGAGGAGGAGGAGAAGAAGAAGAAGAAGAAGAAGAAGAAGAAGAAGAAGAAGAAGAAGAAGAAGAAGAAGAAGAAGAACAACTGAGTAATAAGAAGGGCCAACATGCTTCACCACCCAGAAGCCAGATTATCCACCCAGAACCTGCATACCACCCAACAGTTTTCATGCTATCAACTTGACATTTAAGAGCGCCTGGAATAGACTGAGGATGTGGCTTTGTGGCAGGATACTTGCTTAGCATGTACTAGGCCCCAGGTTCAAGCCTCAGAACTGAGGCGCTGGGGACAAATTTCATGAGTTCCCATGTCAGACACACCACTTTCCACCCAACGATTTACCTCACTAGAGTCTTACACTTTTTCTCCCTAATGAGGGCCGCAGCAGCACCTAGCACACTTGAGCTCTCCATAAGCGCTGGGGTTTTTCTCTTAGTATGCTAGCTGGGATTCCTCTGTGCTTCCCAAACCTATTCTCTCTGTGCATCCATTTTCTTACTTTAAAATCTCTAGTTTTGTTTTGTTTTTTTTTTTTTAATTATTTTACATTTATTTGTTTATCTGGGGGCGGATGTGTGCCACCAAGCTCATTTAGTGGTCAAAGGACAACATGCAGAAGTCTGTTCTCTACCTCTGCCATGTGGGTCTCAGGCATCAGGCTTGGCACCTGGTGACCTTACCCACTGAGCCATCTTCCTGGCCTTAAACCTCTTTTCAAACCCAAACTCAGCCTTCCTCAGTCTTGAGAGGTATGTAGCACGTGAGCATGTGATAGACAATTACACAGTTGGGCTTGCCCGGGGGACCGCCTAACTATTTCCGGTGTAGAATAGCCATCTCCGGGTCAGACATCTCACGGGACCGGGACTCTGTGGCCTTACGTGGTTGCGTAAAGCGCGCGCGCAGCCATGTAATCTACACGCATGCGTGGAGTACCCACAGGAGTCCCTGTACGCATGCGCGGCCCAACCTTTAAAAAGCCGGTGCCATCTTGCGCGAGGCTCTCAGTCTCTCTCTGTCTCTCTCTCTCCCCACGTGTGTTTCACCCAGGCCTGTCACCTCTATCCTCTTTAATAAAACTCTCCCGTGGTTCTGTCGTGTTCGGGACGTGTTCCTAGCGCCACATAACTACTAACAACTACTAACAGCATGGGCACAAAGCTGCTCTGGAAGAAGCCTCGGGGCTTCACCTACTTGCTTTGGACCACATAAGCAACCCTGTTTGTTATGCAAGCTGGCCTTGTGTGAGACATTCAGGGGGGCTTACCTGGTCAGTGCAGGGGTGCGCTATTTAACCTCCTGGTTTTTTTTTAAATTGGTAAAAATAGGGATAGCAATATGGTTGTCCAGATGATTAAATGGGTATAATAATTTAAAAAAAACTATACTACTCTTCCCAAACCCCACAATAACCAAAAAACGCTTGAAATGTCCCCAGTATATTTAACTGTAAGCTGTGTTGTGTTTTCCTAGGGATAAAAGAGAAACTCACGCATGTTGTCCATGGGTCATGTCATTGACAATGACACATTTGATCCTGACCCCCTCCGGTTCTCCTACATACTCAGCAGCCACGGCAGCAAAGCCTGTCCATGGTGTTCTCACAGGCTTCCACGCAGTTCTCTGCTGCCTGGAGTGCAGCCCCTTGCTGGCTTCTAGCCTGCCCCTGCCCCTGCCCCTGCCCCTGCCCCTGCCCCTGCCCCTGCCCCTGCCCCTGCCCCTGCCCCTGCCTCACCTACTCACCTTCAAAGCCCATAGCAGCAGCTTTACACTCAACTCTCCCACCAGCTCTACCCTTCTCTGACCTTGTCTCTGTGTGGTGACAGACCTGTCCTGTTAGGTCAAGCTCCCAGCACACGATGCCCAGAAAAGTCTTGACCTCAATCTATTAACATCACTTGGTATGTTCATGTCTAGCAGCAAAGCTTCATGGGAAAGGACCGAACAATGGAGGAAGGAGAGGTCAATAATGGCACTGAGGTGTGCGCGGCCCCTAGCAGGCCCTTTGTAAGGTCCTGCCTTAGTCCGCTGCCATAAAACGGGCTGATTCAGATGCCAATTACACCAAGAGCCAGCTGAGTATGAGGTAGCAGGCTTGGAGGAAGGTCGAAGGGCCAAGGGAAGGGCGAAGGATTTAGTACCTCCGGATCACTGTATACACAGTGTACTTCACCGGGAGCTCCAGCTGGAAGGCAGTCCTGTTGGTTCCCCGCTTGTTATTCTCGCTGGAGAAAGAGAGTAGAAGTGAAGGAATCTGGGCAAATAGTAGCCAGCTGGGGTATAAGACCGGATGAGGCGTAACACCAACGCTCTCCTGGGCTCACCTGCTTGCATTGGCCCTCATAAGCAACCTGTCTCCCAGGAAGGCCTTGTAGGAGACATCAAATGTGATTATGAAGGTGCTCTGGACAGGGGGAAGGAAAAGAAGAGATGGAAATGGAGAAGGTCGTGGAAAAGTACGGGAAGGGAATGTGTTGGGACAAGGAGGCCGGGGCTGAGGATCTGGGGTGGAGGGGGGGTTGTGGGGGCACATAGCACTGACCTTCCCGCCTTCTCGGAAAATGGGGTGATTGATGCTACAGGCGCTGCTCCTCAGGCCCTCCTTGTCAGTGGGCTCAGCCTCACATGCCAAGCGGAGTGGGTGCTGATGAGGTTGCTTATAGGAGAGCAGATGAGTTCAAGTTACCACATTGGTAATTTTTCTGTGGCTGCTATAGAACCCCACGGCCAAGGCTTAATATAACTTAAATATAGAAGAGTTTATTGGCTTCCAGCTCCAGAGGGGCAAGAGTCTGTCATGTCAGGGAAGTAGGGCAACAAACAGCAAGCATTGGCAGCCAGAGCAGAAAACAGAGGGTCACACCCTCAACCACAGCATCAAGCAGGAAGTATGAGCTTCAAGTGGACCAAAGCTTTACTCTTGAGCCCAGCCCAACAGTGATGTACTTCCTCCAGCAAGGCCGCAGTCCCCCCAAACCTCCCAGACAGAGCCACCAACTGAGGACCAAGTGAGAGAATTCTTAAGACTCTGGGGGATGTTTTCCATCCCGTGTCCACAGTTAACCATCTCTGTATCTACGGGACTAACATATGACTGTGGCAGCATTGCAGAGTAGGGAGAAAGGCAGGCTTTTCATAAATGCTACCAAGAGAATCCATCCCATATTGAAAAAGTACAGAGAGAAAAATGAAATTAGACCCCTACCTAATTTTATACATTAAAATAAATTCTAGTTGTTTTAAAGACTTTTATGTACAAAAGTAAAACTATAAAGATTTTTAAAGGGAATGTAGTTTATCACAACCTTGGGGTAGGGAACCTCACTCATGCATGTTAGGCAAGTTCTCTAACACTGAGCTACATCCCTTCCCTAGGAAATACTTCTCTTTTTTAAATTAAATTAATGCTTTTATTCTCATTCATTCTCTCTCTCTCTCTCTCTCTCTCTCTCTCTCTCTCTCTCTGTGTCTGTGTGTGTGTGTGTGTGTGTGTGTGTGTGTGTGAAGTCAGGGGACACTTTGCAAGAGCCTGGTCTCTCCTTCCACTATGCCAGTCTTGGGGATTGAGCTCAGGTCATTGGTCTTGGTGGCAAGTGCCCTTAAGCACCTTTTCTGGGCTGGGGGTGTGGTGTGGTTGTTTCATGCTTGATTCATAGAACCTCATAAATTGGGCATGATGGTACATGCCCACACTTGAATTCAGAAGTTCAAGGCCAGCCTGTGACCATGACACTTTGTCATTACTGAGTTTGGTTTCTATACAAGTCCTGATTGGGATCAGATCTTGCTGGAGTTGGCTTTGACATCACCTCAGGGGTGGCAGGAAATGGGTAGACACCGAGTGGCTGTAGGCAAGGAAGCAATGGCCCTTGGTGTACAAGGGTCTGAGAGACAGTATGGACTTGGGGAGAGGGACAAAGAGAAAAGCCCCCCCCCCAACCGAGATCTATGGGTAGGTGGAAAGACATACGCACTGGGACATTAGGATATGAGGAAGTATTTCTTTTTTCTTTTTTTTCTTTTTTCTTGAGCTGAAGATCGAACCCAGGGCCTTGCGCTTGCTAGGCAAGCGCTCTACCACTGAGCTAAATCCCCAACCCGGAAGTATTTCTTAAACAAGATTAATAGATAAAAATACTGAGAATAGAGGAAAAGATTGATAAAGTCAATTGCAATTGAATCAAGACACCTTTTATAGTGTTAAAAGACCCAAGGCAGAGACTGAAACGGAGTATGTAGAGAACTCCTGCAAATCAATGTTTGAGACTGGGTCTCCCTAGGTAGTCCTTAATGGCCTAGAACTCACTATGTACACCAGGCTAGCCTCAAACTCCCAGAGATCCCCCCGCTCTGTCCCCCAAGAGTTCTGGTATTAAAGGAGTGTGCCTCCACACTCGAGGTTCTTGTCCCTTTTTTTCTTTCTTTGTTGTTTTTATTTTTTCGAGACAGGGTTTTCCTGTGTAGCTTTGGCTGTCCTGGAACTCATTCTGTAGACCAGGGTGGCCTCGAACTCACAGAGATCTGCCTGTCTTTGATTCCTGAGTGCTGGAATTAAAGGTGTGTGCTACTGTGCTGGCCAATTATTAAAATCCAAGAAAGCAAGAGAAAAAATGTAGATAGACACCCCCCCACACACACAAAAGACCCCAAGGACCACAAAATGTGTGCAAAGCTACACAACTTCTCTAGAAGTTTCCAAACAAAAACTGCAAGGGAATGTGTGATCACATTGACAGTTGAAAAGTCTGATAGCATCCTGGGCTGAGAGACCAGCACAGGAACTCTCACATGCTACCCATAGAAGTGTAAACAGGCAAAAAACAGCTGTGGAAACAGTCAGTTTATAGAATCCATGTGTGGTATAAATCATCCGAAGTATTATGCATCATGTACCAGGATACCAGCTCAAGAACATCATGGCACATTCGTACAGAGATCTCACATAGCAGTGGAACTGTTGTACTGTTACGTTAGGGTTTGAATGTGAAGTGTTGCCCACAGGCTCATCTGTCCTCAGTATACAAACTGAGGGGGGGGCGTTGTTGTAGAACTTTGGGGAATATACAGCCTGGCTAGATGATCCAGGCTACTCTGAATGGGTCTTGAAGTAGACAGAAGCCTGCTTGAGTCTGTTTCTTCTTTGCTGCCAAGGCACGGTCAGCCTCCTGACCCTACAGAGACCATGCTGCAGCCACTGTGCCTCTCGTGACAGACCTCACCTTCTGCGATGGCTGCTGATCTTGGTTGTCAACTTGACTACATCTGGAATCAACTAAACTCCAAGCTGATGGACTCATTAGTTTGGTCATTTGATGTGGGAAGACCCACCCTAAATCTGGGCCACGTCTCTGGTGGCAGTCCACAGAAAAGGACATTAAAGGAGGAAATGTTGTCCTTTGTCCACTCTCCTTGTCGTATGAAAGGCCCTGGGACCTTAGCACACCTGACACAGTGTTAGAGGCCACATTCTGATATTAAAACCCAGCACACAGTCTCCAACACCTGCCAAAATGAGGACAAAGACCTCATCTGTGGTTTCAGGATGCAGACCAGTCCCTAAATGTACTAACCTTGCTTTAGGGCTCCTGCAGCTTTGCTTCCTGCTAACTGTTCTTGCTAACCAAAGTGTGTCAACCAGGATGCGTTTTTTGTTCATAAAAACAAAAATGGGGCTGGGTGGTGGTGGCGCACGCCTTTGATCCCAGCACTCAGGAGGCAGAGGTAGGTGGATCTCTGAGTTTGAGGCAGCCTAGTCTCCAAAGTGAGTTCCAGGAAAGACGCAAAGCTACACAGAGAAACCCTGTCTCGAAAAACCAATATATATATTAAAAGGGGTTGGGGATTTAGCTCAGTGGTAGAGCACTTGCCTAGTAAGCACAAGGCCCTGGATTTGATCCTCAGCTCCAAAAAAACAAAAATGGTGGGGCTGGAGAGATGGCTCAGAGGTTAAGAGCACTGACTACTCTTCCAGAGGTCCTGAGTTCAATTCCCAGCAACCACATGGTGGCTCACAGCCATCTGTAATGAGATCTGGTGCCATCTTCTGGCCTGCAGAGACACATGCAGGCAGAACACTGTATATATAATAAGTAAATAAATCTTAAAAAAAAAAAAAAAAAGGTAACACTCGAGGCTGCATGATTTCCCATGCAGCCGCCAGCCAGCAATACCACTCAGCTTTAAGGGTGTCCGTGGGTTCTCTGGTAGAATTACCACATAACACTAGCTGGCAAGTTCATCTAGCCTGTTGCTGTGGCCAGTATTAAATCCATCCTTTTCAGGATTTCAACACAGACTGAAGACAGGCGGCTCTCTGAGGGTCCCCCAGGACTCCAGCAGCAAACTGAGAGTGCCGAGGTGTCAGCTTCATGACTGACAGCCACCATATCCTCTGCCTTCCTGTCCTGAGTCAGCCATTGCTGGACCACCCTGACAACATCCTAGAAGCTAGCCTAGTCTGTCCCCTTTTAATATATGTCCATTATTCCAGTTCCACCCCTTTAAAAAACCTTAACTAGGGTTGGGGATTTAGCTCAGTGGTAGAGCGCTTGCCTAGCAAGCGCAAAGGCCCTGGGTTCGATCCTCAGCTTTAAAAAAAAAAAACCCAAAAACCCTTACTAACACACCTTCTAAAGTGTGCACCCCCCCCTTTTAATATGTATTCACACTAGCTCTGTCCCTTAGCAGATCTAACTAACACACTTTCTAGACTGTGAGCCAAATGTGCCTGTCCTCTTTTGGGTTGTTTCTGGCAGAAATTCGGTCACAGTGGTGTAGCTACCACAGGCCCCCTGCAGCTGCATGGAGGGTCTCACAGACAACACGTAAGGGTCAAGACATCGAAGAGCACATACACCATGTTTCCATCCACATGAAGTTCAAGAACCAATGAAATGACAGTGTGATTTAGGGACACACTCAAGGATGGCGAACCTACAAACACCTGGGAGTGATTCTCAGGAACTTAAAACTCTGATTATCGCAGGAGAGAGAATGGGGTTAAGATACAGAGAGATACAGAGTAGGGGAAGGTAAGGATGCTAGTTGTTGTTTGGTTTTGGTTTTGGTTTTTTTTTTTTTTTTTTTACTTTTGACTAGGTATTGATTTTTATGGGTATTTGCTCAATATTATTTATTAATTGACACATAGACTTAATATACTTTCATCTGTGTAGTTTTCTAAAATTTTGTGTGTGATGTTTAATTCCCATTATGAGATATTAAGAACATAGAAATTTAACCAGACTGTGGCATTTAGAAGTGAGGCATTTGGGAAGTGATTAAAATTAAATAAGGTCATCAATATGGGACCTCATGATAGAAGAGGCGAGGACACCCACACACACATGTACACACATCTTTGCCATATTATTCCTTGAAATGCCTTGAGACTCTGCCAGCAAGGCCACCACCAGATGCATCTCTTAAGTTTACACTTCCAGAGTCATGAGCCAAAATGATTATAATTTCTCTATAATTAATCCAGGCTGCAGTATTTTGTTATCAGGGACAGAAGAGGCCCTAGATGATCTACTAGATGTCTCGTAGAGTCCCAGGGGCCTGCTTACCTGTATTTCCATTACCCGTCGATAGGAAAGCCCTTCTGGGTAGTAGAACTTGACTAAAGTTCCATAGCTGTCTTCACCCTCATTCCACACAGTTCCTGTCACGGTGAGCTCCGGGGAGCTTCCCACCACCAAGATCTGCAGGCTGAGGAAGGAAGGTCAGGCTGGACTCCATGGAGAGAAATCGAATGTGGATCAAGGGCAGAGGCAAGACAGTGGGAACTCACAAACTTTGAGCTGATAGTATTTCAACAGAATTCATTTGTTTAGAAAGACACTGGGGGGGCGGGGGTGTCACACCATACGGAAGGAGACAGCACTTACCCTGAGAAGTTAAAGCTGATGCCCAGGTCCCCTTCACACAGGCGTTCTTGCTTACAGTTCTTCTCAAATGGGAGCTGCCACAAAAACGGTTTGCTCCTTTCTCATCCATGCTCAGATCCGTCTCTAACCCCCTCACTGGACTATTAGCAAACCTCTGTCCCCAGGACTCTGACAGACACTAGCACAGAATTGCCTAGGGCTGAAGGTTGGGATGGAAAGAATGACAGTGCAGGTCTTGGCTTCAGCACATCCAAGTCAAATGAGTCGAGTCTCACGTGCAGCGCAGCAGCTGCTTGGCAAACACTGTTTAATGGTAGCAACAGGACAGGAATTTTCAAGTGGCGGTGGTGTGGGAAAGCGAAAACAACAGGTGACAGATATGGGCTGCAATGCTCAAGAAATGTGTGTCCAAGACAGTCCCCAATGCAGACAGAGAGTGTTTCAGTTTCCAGGAACATCACTCTGAAATGGGATGGTCAGCCATTTAGGAGCCAGACTTAGGAGCCACAGGCAAAGCGGGAGCTGGGGCCGAGTGTGGTCAGAGGAGATGAGGAGGGCACTTTCTTCACACAGAAAGAAGGAGATGTTTTTCGAATGAGAGTTACAGCAGACGAGAGATGAGGGGCAGTGGGCAGAATGTGGTTATGTCAGGGCATAGGAGAACTAGCTGGCACATGCAAGGATACCAGCTAGGCCGACCTCAGAAGCTGAGGGGAACATGTGGGATTTGTCGCCAGTGGTGGACAATTAGGATCTGTTGTGAGTTCCTTTCCTTTTTTTTTTTTTTTTTTTTTTACCTTTTTAGAGCTTTATTGGGAGAGAGAGGGAGAGAAAGGGGGAGAGAGGGAGAGGGAGAGAAAGAAACAGAGATTGCGCGCAGACCTGTTGTGAGTTCTTAAGCGCAGAGAGACACAATGAAGCCATCCTGTCCCTGGACTCCATTGGACAGCTACTCACAGAAGCTGTCATGTGGTCTTGTGAGCCCACAGCCAACACAGGACGAAGATTCCCGGATGAAGCAGAGTCTCCTCCCACCAGGGAAAAGTTGAGGCGCAGGATGATAGGGCTCACCACGTCCTCCACACAGTCCTGAGAAAGAAGGAACTTTGAAGAACCACCATCCTTCCTCCTTCCCATCACTGGGCTCTTCCTCTGCATCCAGACAGTGCCACATCCAGGCTAGGCAGACCATACTCCCATGCCTTCTCCTCTCTGGTCTCAATGTTCTCCTTCTGCCCACTTCAGACAGTAGATAGCAAGGGACCTGGCAAGCTAGTCTTGGCTCCTTTCCCTCCCTCCATCTTTTCCTCAAACCCCAAAATCCTCACTGGCAAAAGCAGCTTTATCGTTTCACAGTGAATGCCGAGCCCCAAAGTCTTTCTTCGAGCCAAAGTCCAGTTCTTGGTCTCATCAAAAACAGCACGTGAAATCAGACGGCCTGGGTCCAAGGCCAAATCATACCGGACAGAGCTTTGGACGTCACCTGAAGTGAGAAGGAAAAATGCAAAGCAAAGAAACGGAGAATTTCCTGCTTTCATTTAGTTGTTTAAACCTGTTGAGCACTTTCCATGACTACATCAAGTTTGGGGAATACACATGGAGACAATGTTAGGTGGATAGATGGATAGATAGATGATAAATGATAGATGATAGGTGATAGATGATATATAGATAAATAGATGATAGATAGGCAGATAGGTAGATAATAGATAGATAGATAGATAGATAGATAGATAGATAGATAGATAGATAGATGATAGATAGATAGATGATAGATAGATAGATGATAGATAGATAGATGATAGATAGATAGATAGATAGATAGATAGATAGATAGATAGATAGATGATATGTAGACCACTCATGGAGCTCATCCAGTAAAGGAGCTAAACACATGGACCCTGAATGAAGCCCAGTGACAAGAAAGGCTCCAAGTTTTGGTATTCCTGAGACCCTGGGGGAGACAGAGGTTGGTACAGTCACAAAAGTACACGGAGGAGAACAGTACATGGGATGAGGTGTGGTGAAGATTCAAGGAGGGGCCAAAGCAGGATGGAATTATAGGAAAGCATTGGAGTCTCCATAATTGTAAGAGAAAGCAGTTTAAGGGTGTTAAGCGTTGGAGCAAGGAGCCTAGTTTCACATGTTGGGACCAATCAAGTCCAGTTTCTCATTGGACAGTGAGTGAGAGGGTATAAGGACAGGTGTGAGGGCCCCTGAGAGAGTCTCTGCTTCTGTGTAGGTAATCAGAGATGTGGTAGCTTAAGCAGGGACAGAGGCTGAGGTAGGGAGGAGAGGAAACAGGCTGTGGGTTTTCCGGGACAGGAGGCCATAGGCCTGGGGGCATTAGGAAAAGGAAGAAAAGAACTCAGGCCCCTGAGGAAAGGTTCAGAGATTTATGTTCCTGGGCTTGCTCTGCCCTATACTTAGCCTAATGGGACGATGTGGGACCCAATCTTAGGAAAACACTCACCTAACTGGTCAGGTGAGGCTTTGTGGATAGTGAGACAGACAATGGCCTTCCCAGCTTCAAGGGCAGTGGGAATCCTTTTCCAGCACTGGTACACAGCTTTTGCCACCTCCACAGGGACAAATCTTATGGCAACCCCCACTTTCAGCAAAGGCAGACCCCTGGGGACATTCGTAAGGGTTGAGGATGTGACGCTGATCTCTGGGAGAAGGACCCGCACAAGTGACTTAGACACAGTGGACAAGGGTGAGGTGTGGGTGAGTTCTCACCTGAGCAGCAGCACGTGCCCCAGGGCTCCCACAGCCAGATCCACCAGGCCATCCTGGGTAAGGTCCTGACCCCCACTTAGTGACTGCCCAAAATATTTGAGCCTCAGGGAGAGTTGGGAGCCAGTGACCCGCTGATCAAGAAGAAAAAAGAAGAAAAACCAATAGAAGATGGTAGAGGGATTGGGAAAGGAGAGACAAAGGGTTACGAGTTGCAAGCAAGCCGTCTGGGGGTCTTAGAAGACTCTCACAACGAGAAAAGGGGGCCCTCTTACAGCTTCAGCTTGCCCCAAGGGTCTCAGCAGCAGTGGAATAAAGATACGCCCCAGGATAAAGTAGATATATTTGTTCGTCATCTGTATGGTCACCCAGAAAATATGTGATATATGGAGTACTTAACGCACTCACTGTATTATTATCTTTACAGGAAGGAGTCGGCTTGATCATTTCTGTTCTACAAGAAAAGACTAAAGCTTGCAGAATCTAAGTCAATCATTCATACAAAGAACACAAAGCAAATGAAGGCTGCTATTGCCATGGATTTGACTCAAGAGTTTAAGTTCCAGGCTTGGTCTCTTAGTCAGAAAGCTGTTCACAACAGAGTGGAGGCTGTGTCCATGCAAGGATGCACGGTGCTCAGTTCAGAGGAACAGACTACCGAGACACTCTGAAATGCAACAGCTGCTGTCACCAGCAACCAGAGGATGCATTTAGCCACCCCATGACATGGAGACAGCGAAGGAACTGGAAGAGACTAATGACAAGGCCTCACCTGGCTGGACGCGGGGTTGATGTCCAGTTTTGAGGCTCCATGAAATATGTACACAGCACCCCTGTTCTCTTCCTCTCCAGGTGCACCAATAGCCACATCTGTCACATTGTCCCCATTCACGTCCCCTAGCACTGTCAGGGCTGCCCCAAAGCGGCCCCAAGGATGGCCCTGCTCCCCATGGAGACTGGCCTCACACTGCCACCTGATCCTCTGCAGAGCAAAGTCAGTGTCAGAACAACCTGGGCGGCCCTCCACCCACACCCACACCACCAGCCGGGACCCTTCACCACTTACCCCACTGGGCATTGGGCACACAGATACCTGCCCCCCTCGGGTCTGCTCATAGTAATGGGGGGCCCCGATCAAGACCAGGTCAGTGCTGCCATCTCTATCCATGTCCACAGAGCAGAGGGAAGCCCCAAAGTAAGAGCCGATCTGGTGGGCCGAGCCTGAAGTCACCTTACAGACGCCCCTCTGGGCCAGGTCCTGCCCCTCTCCCAGCACCACAGCCTCCCCCGTGGGCCCCAAAGTCCCTTTGTCTCCTCCTTCTCCACCCTGGCCACACTGCCCACTTTCAGACTCCACTCTGGCTTCTTCCATACCCACCTGTGTCCCACTGACTTCAGACTTGGACCTCCATCGCCCAGATTCCTGGGTAAAGATGACAACCTTCCCCGTGTGCTGGTGGCGAGGGGCCCCCAGGACCAGGCTGTGGACTCCCTTCCAAAAGGCCAGTGCACTGGAGTATCCTGAGGGGCCCAGACCTCAGCATCAAGGTTTTTCCTGTCTTCGGGCAGCTCACCCCGCCCCTTCTCCTCCCACAGCCTCTTCTTACCTAGGTAAGCATCCCTCATGTCCACATTCTCCTGAGACATGTTGATGAAGGTGGGCCTCATATTTGGGGGGTATAAGAAGGCACCTCCAGACCAGCTGAAGCTTCCCACAGCTCCCAGAACTGGTCCATCCTGGGAGGAAAGGATCGCAGGGCTGAGCAGGCTGGAGCAGGCTGCCAGCCTAATCCAAAGAAGCCTGCCTCCAAACATCATTTTGATTTTTTTCCCACCGGCAGTCTCTGCACCTTAACTCCTCAGTCTCATGACACATTGTCAGCCTGTCACCTTTCTGCCTTTCTGCCTCCTGGGTGCCTGGCGTCTGTCCTGCCTCCTCCCACACCAGCATCAGGGCCTCCACAAACCCAGTAAGTAGGTAGCATTATGCTAGGAAACTATCCCTTGGAATGCCATCTGGATTGCTTCTCAGTCAGACCTGGGCAGTTAATCTCTGTTCCCAAACACTCGGAGCTTTGTCCTGACCACCCGCTGTCCCTCTCTCAGCTCCTCTGTGACAGGGTCAATCTCATTGTCATATCCCCACAGGGTCTTTGTCAGCGCCCTCGGGTAGCAATGCTTCATGCTCCCCAGCATTCCTTATTTGTTTTCACGCTTTCTAACTTATGATTATGGAGAACTTAGAAACCTAGAAACATGAAGGAAGTGTTTGATGACCTCCCCCCCCCCCAGCACCTTTGATGTAGTTCCAGGGACCAGTTCAAAGCCAGCCTGCTTCGTTCCTGCCACACTGTTCTCAGCCACAGGTAACGAGGAGAAAGCCTCTCTGGACACCTGCTTTTGAACAGGTCTCCTTGCACTGGCTTCTCTCTGGTCCGTGTGGTCTGGACCCTCCTACCCCTCCAGCTGCGCACTGTCCCTAACTCACTCTGCACCTGCGTGTCCGCCCCTTCTTCTCTTTTTCTGTAGCACAACAGCTGTATTTCTTCCCTGGAACCATTTCAGTAGCTTTTTCCTCTAACTGCAGTTCCTCAGATTTTCTCAGGACTGGCCCTTTCTCATGACTCAATGTCACCTGACCATCTTTCTTTTTCTTTCTTTCTTTCTTTCTTCCTTCCTTCCTTCCTTCCTTCCTTCCTTCCTTTCTTTCTTTCTTTCTTTTTGTTTGTTTTGTTTTGTTTTTTCAAGACAGGGTTTCTCTGTAGCTTTGGAGTCTGTCCTGGACTAGCTCTGTAGACCAGGCTGGCCTCGAACTCAGAGATCCACCTGCCTCTGCCTCCCAAGTGCTGGGATTACAGGCGTGTGCCGCCATCGCCGCCACCACCACCACCCGGCTTCCATCTTTCTTTTTCTATCCCAACCTCCAGGAGAGTCGGAGGGTGTGTGGTCTCTACCCACTAGAATCGTGTTCCGGGAAAAGTTCAGGCTTTGGCTGTCTCCTGCCCTTCTTTGTCCCCAGCACCTTAAGAACCACAGATGACACTCTTCACTCAGTCCTAGGACTTAATGACAAATCTGCTCCTGGTCCCTTCTGGGTCCCATCCCACCCACAGAAGGCCCAGAGTTGACATCTGTTCATCAATTGCACGCTCCACCCACCATCGTGAGAGCCGAACTGAAACCTTCTTGTGACATCTCATGCTGAAAGGAGCTGCTTGTCGTTGATTGAGTTCCTGTGGGGCGACATGTCACTTAGATTCTCCAAAGCTAGGAGAGCATGAGGACTCAGGACAGAGGGAGTGGGGTTTGGGGCCTGAGTGTTATGGGGCACTTTGGGGTGACTTGTGAATAAGGATGAGCATCAAGACTACATGGGCAATTGGTAGCAATCCCTTCAACTCCAAGGCTGGAGCTTGTTCCCACTTACCCTCAATGGCAAAGATTTTCTCCTGAAGCTGCTTCTGGATGCTACCCAGGGCTATGAAGTTGCCCACCTTGAAAACGTGGTCCTGTGGGGGAGCTGAGCCAATGGTGTTCAGCTCCTGCAGGGCAGTGGGTTCTTGGAAGGCATCTCCCACCTGCAGCAGAGTAGCATCTGAGCAGTAGAAGCCCACTGGACCTTCACTGGGTATAGAGAAGGCTGGGTCTGTGGGAGCAAGAGGGAAGAGACTGTACCCCAATAGCATAGCGAGTGATGTTAGCTTTCTCTGCCAGGGGGATGACGTCACTGTACTCCAGAGGGTCTCTGTATTTCTGCCCATCAGTGATGACAATTAGGATCTTCTTGGCATTTTTGCGGGCCCCATTCTTGCTATGAAATAGCTCTTTCCTGTCAGAGAATAAAGAGAAATGACTATTGAGTCTTAATTGATTCTGGAAAGACAATTTACTAAGGCTGAAAGTTCATCTGGATATGCTAGAAAGACTGTGCTGGGCATGCTATAAAATTATCCAGCATTGGCAGTAGTGATGCAGGTCCACCACCATCTCAACCTTTGGAGGCTGAGGCAGGAGGAACATGGTTTTTGGCCTGACTAGGCTACATAGTGAGATCTTGGACACACACACCCTCATCCTGATTCTCACACCTATTCCCTTACCTCTTTCCCACTCCACTAACACCTGTACCCCCAAAAAAGGGGAGAGAAAGGAAGGAAACAACAAAGGGCTCCCTTCTAGAGCGCTATACTAGAAGCAAAAAAAAAAAAAAAAAGATTAGTAAAGGTATTCATATTAGATATTTGCTGAAGTCTCTCTGCCACTGAACTTCATTCCTAGGAGGCAGTATGTGTTGGGCACCTTTGGAGTCAGAGGTTCTTTGTATGTACTCTCTAACCTCTCCGAGCTCTGATTCTCTCCAAGCAAAATGATAGTAATTGTACCGTAACCATGCTCTAAAAATGGCTCCAAATGATTCTCCCACAGAGAACCTGGTCTGCCCTGTGACTCACTTTCATCCAGATCAATGCAGTGGCTTATTTTTGCATTGCTGGGCAAGTACTCTCATCCCAGATCTAGATTCATGGCTATCCTTTTAAGCCACAGTCAGAGAAGTCTGGCTAGTTTGTTAGGGGTCCCAGGAGCAGCCCCTGGAGAGAGACCACATGGAGATACAAGCCCAACCATCCCAGCTGAGCCCATCCCCTCCAGCCAGCCCTTCACGAGCATCAGGCAGGTGAAGGAGCTCTCTGGGTTCCGGCTGCATGAAAGAACATCTGCAGAAACAGCTGGACGTGCCATCATCACCTGGATTAGGAAGAAAGAATATGTGTTGTTGACGCCACCAGATTTGGTGACTGGCACAAATGGTGCCTGATTATGGGAAAGATTACGTGACAGTGACTGGCTTGTGGGTGAAAGTCAGTCAGGCGGTAGCTCTAACTGATGTTTAAAAAGTACCTGTGTACCTTCACACTCAAGTCCAGAACATACCAAAAGCACCTGCCAAATATAATGCTAGAAACTACCCAATTGCCCAACATCAGGGAGGGAGTTGGACAAATCATAACTCGGCTTCTTCAGCTCCTTCGTTGAAAAGTAAAAGTCAAAACTGTAGCAAAATATGGAACATGCTATAAACTTAAGATTTCCTTTAAAAATAGAGGAACATCTATTTTGCCCTGTTGTGATCATAGCCCATCCAGTCTGCATAACGGCAAGTGATAGAATTTGGACCATACCAGGCAGATGGAATTCACTGATTCATTTGCATACACCACTTTTTGTTTCTAATATTCTGTATGGTAGAATATCTAGAGGGGTTATGGGTAACCCTGAGTCCTGTAATCTTGTTGCCATCGTTTTGGGGTTTGTGAGTTCTTGTTTGACATAAGGTCTTACGTATGGCAGGCTTAACTGGCCTCAGATATCCCAAGCGGATCTCAAAGTTGGCCTAGGATAACCCTGATCTTTCAATCCTTCTGTCTCCACCCCTCAAGTGCTAGAACTAGAGGGCCGCCACTCCCTACTAAATGCTAAGACTAAGACAAATCACCATTTTGTCTTTTTGAAATGAAATGTCTTAAGGGAAAGAAGGGAAGGAGGAGGAGGGGGAGGGAGGAGAAGGGGAGGAAGAAGAGAAGAAAATTAACAGCTGAGTTCAGGGTTAGGATGAGGCTGGCTCTGGGATATGGGCTGCTGGAGAGATGCAGTGCATTCTGGATGTGGGGGGTGGGCCTGGGGTTGTGAACCACGGTCACTTTGTTTCAAATGCTTCTCTTCTAAGGCACTGGGTGCTTCAGGAAGGACTCCAGGATGGGTGCTGCTGCATGGCTTTGAACCCTTCGGGTTTTCCGTCTTGTGTTCAAGGTGCGAGAGTCACCACAAAGTAGAGCGAGTGTATTTAGCCAGAGAATCTCTTGTTTGGGATGACCCTATCACATTTCAGCGCAGCACCCAAGGGTGTGCAGGAAGCCAAGGGTCCCAGGCACTCAGCCTCACTCCCTTACAGGAGAGCCACACCCTCTGCCAGACCTACCACCTTAAGTGAGTTTCGTGTGACCACCTGGCTCTAGTGCTGGCCAGACGTGTAGAAGAAAGGGCTTGTTGAGGTCCCTAGAACCAGGCCAAGGGAAAGTAACTGCAGAGGAGTCTAGTCTCACACATGGGAACTAGGTGCTGGGACACATTCTGCCTACAGCCCGTCCTCTCCCTGATAGTCATCCAGAGCCTCCCATGGCCTCCAGAGAAGAGTTAAGAAGTAGGCTGACTCTGAGGTGGCAGCAGGCTGGAGGACTCACACCACTTTCTGGATGCCTGTGGCTGTGTACGTCAGGCCCTGCAGCTGGACGATCGGATCCACCAGGCTCTGGGGGTTAGGGGTGCTCCAGAATTTGGTGAAGGTAAAATGGGTCTTTAGGATGTTTGAGTACTGCATCAGCGAGAACTGCAAAAGCCAAGGGAGCCCCAGGTTCAGGACTCTCCACAGTCTCTTCCTCCCAGTTCCCCTCCCTTCTCCTTTGCCCTCACCTCTTCTCTGTAGCGTGTGTGTGTGTGTGTGTGTGTGTGTGTGTGTGTGTGTGTGTGTGTGTACACAGGCCACAATGTGCATGTAGACGTCAGAGAACAATGCCGGGTGGTGGTGGCACACACCCTTAATCCCAACACTGGGGAGGCAGAGCCAAGCGGATCTCTGTGAGTTTGAGGCCAGCCTGGGCTACAGAGCAAGATCCAGCACAGGCACCAAAACTACACAGAGAAACCCTGTCTCGAAAACAAAACAAAACAAAACAAAACAAAACAAAAAAACAAACAAAAAAGAAGTCAGAGAACAACTTTAGGAGTTGGTTTTCTCCTTCCACCGCAGGTTCCAGGGACAGACCTCAGGTCCTCGGGCTGGTGTGGCAGGTGTCTTTACCCACTGAGCAGTCTCTCCAGGGGTCCTGCCATTATTGTCAATCAGCCTTTTCTTTTGGAATAAGTTTGGATTTACAATTCACTTCCCATATACCTTAAGATAAAGATATTGGCTGGCCAGTGGTGGCGCACGCCTTCAATCCCAGCACTCAGGAGACAGAGGCAGGCGGGTCTCTGTGAGTTCGAGGCCAGTCTGGCTTACAGAGCAAGTTCCAGGACAGCCAAGGCTACACAGAGAAACCCTGTCTTGAAAAAACCAAGCAAACAGAAAAAATAAAGATATTGTGGATTATACAGAAAATACAATAAAGAAATCACCCACTTGCTTGAGTTACCGACAGTGAGGTTTCACAGCTAAATTGTCTTAAAACCCTTCACTGGCGTTGCATGTTTATTTATTTATTTATTTTGATTGGTTGCTTTTTTGTCTGGAAAGGGTCATGTTGTTGGGTTTGTTTGTTTGTTTGTTTTTGTCTTTCGTTTTGTTTTGTTTTGTTTTTCAAGACAGGGTTTCTCTGTGTAGCTTTGTGCCTTTCCTGGAACTCACTCTGTAGCCCAGGCTGGATTCGAACTCACAGACAACCGCCTGGCTCTGCCTCCCGAGTGCTGGGATTAAAGGTGTGTGCCACCACCGCCCAGCGGGTCATGTTTTATGGTCCAGCCGAACCTGAATTCACATGACCCTGCTGCCTCAGTCTCCCAGGTGCCAGGATATCCAGCATGCACTATCATCATCCTCAGCTCCTTCAGTGTTTTTCAACAGCATGGAACATGTGGATACATATAAAATGCCATAGGAGAACTTCCGGGTTAGGACTTAAATGGGCCCTGAACTAGCTAGCACCTTGCCCTGGGCTTATAGCCCTGCCATGAGCTCTTCCACTGGGCTCTTTCCCCCACCAGCTGTGTGAGGCGGCCCTCCTACATCTGTGTCGCCCTTCCAAGGCCACCATGTCCGGTACTCACCGAGGTGCTGGTGCTCGTGAACTGGCCCATCAGAGCTTTGACAAAGGCCTTCATCTGGCTAAAATCACTTTGATCGATGCTGCCAGAGCCATCAATCAGGAAAGCAATGTCCATGTCTTGTGCTGGACACTCTGCAGTGAAGGAGAGAGGAATCAGATGCCTGTATGGGCCGGCCGCAACCATCTCCTGGGGCCGAGAATTCTGTCTTACTAAACAGAGCCAGGAGCGCAGTCTTGGATTTCCCAGGCAGAGTGGGCCCTTGCCTCTTCTTCCCACAGGCAGCAGCAGCCCTGGTGCTGTCCTCCCTCACCCCCAAAGAGGCCCGGAAAGTGGGGAGGGAGAAGTAAAGGCCAGGGACGAGTAGACTGCAGTAATGCAGTCAAATCCTCATTAAACACACACCCTCAGGCATTAGAAAGCACAAGGTAATTTAGCAAGGTGGTTCAAGGTTACATTCTGGCACCATAGTGCCTTTCCTTGAACCCCAGCTCTGCCACTTCCAAGCTGATGAATTTAGGCGAGTTGTTTAATGTGTCTGCACGTCGGCTTCCCTGTCTCTAAGATGGGGATAACAGTCGTGCCTACCACATCAGATTACGGCAACAACAAACACATTTAAATTAATACAAGGCGTGGCCCCGTGTGAGGATTACCGGCACCGTTATCCCACGAGCCAGGGCTTCTCTAGGCTTGCAGAACACACCTGCAGTGAATACTGGGTGTGCCACCCAGGCCCATCCCTTTCCAGTGTGAAGGCACTCACTACTGGCTACACGGAGCTGGCCGGCAACAGCTCTCAGAGTCCCGAGAATCCCTCTGGGCAGAAGGCATGTTACCTAAGGTAACCTACAGATGGGGCCAACTAGAGCCCAAGCTCCCGGGTCGGGGAAGCATCTATAAAGAAGCCCAAAGTAACAGCTGCATCCAAGTCCGACTCAGGGATACTAGCTGGAGTATGGTGAGGGCGACTCAAGGGCCCCTGGATCACCAGCCCCGGTGACGGCACCCGAAAACTGCCGTCCTGGAGCTCTCTGCCCAAACTGGAGGCAGCTCAACTGAGTCACTACGCCTCTTCCCAGGAACTCAGCTTCCCTCCCCAGCAGTTTTCTAAGCTTTCACAGCCCTAGGGAGGGTTCCTGGGGAGTCTTAGGAGTTTCTGCTCTCTCACGGTGACATCACTTCCGCAGCCACAGGAGCCTCACTCCTCCCTGGAGGGGATGTTTCCATTGGGAGGGGAGTGCTGGTTAGCCAGCACTGGCCTTCTGCCCAGATGGCCTTCCTCGTGCTTACCAGCAGCAATGCTCTCAAGAACATTCTCGAGCCTCAGAATCTGTTTCTGGGAAAATCAGGCTGCACAGCCCTACCTTCCAAAAAGACACTATCGCTGGAAGACATCCCGCATGCATATAAATCAACAGGGACTTGCAGATTGTCCCCATAGTCACACTGGAGTTGTGGCCTATGTGCAGGACCCCGTTGTTGCCTCCGCCAGCACCTACATCTGGTGTTAGCCACAGGGTGGTGAGCGAGCTGACCAGCAGCACAACTCTGTGTCACCCCGAGGTATTAGAGCTTTCCTCCCACACACCATTAAAGAGAAAGACTTTTTCCTCTCTCCACTCGCCTCCCCCACTTCATCGGCTCCACTCACCAGGACTTCAAGGGTGCCTGTTGGGAACTGTGAGGTCTGGTTTCAGACCAGTATATGAGTGCTTGTTCAATGGGTCCCAGATGAGGCGGGGACTCCAGGCGGTCAGGCTCAGTAAGCGAGGTCCAGTGGACTTCACTACAGCTCAGAATACTGGGGGGACAGCACGGCCTGTACCCTCTCTTCTCATAATATTGATGATTCTCTTGGTGGTTTTCAGTGTCATTTTGTCAATCATGCGTGGGACAGATGTGATCGTTCCTGGAAACCCCATTTTTTTCTTAAATATTTTCCCCTAAAATTCTTTGGGAGCTGATGCTCCTCAGGTTTCTTGTCTGGGGACGTCAGCTGTCACTCCAGACCCCGGGAGCTGTTCTGACTCAGTGCTGACAGGATCGGAGGCAGATCCCCCCTATTTCTATTAATATGCTCTGTTCAGTTTTGAATGATATTGTTGTTCTTGAGAATGTGCGCCTATGGGTATCACCTTCTAGCTTTGTCAAGACTGGATGGACCTTGGCTTGATATTTGGCCAAACTAGCAAAATGATAAGCATCACATTTGGTTTGTTTTGACGTAAAAGCTGGGGAAAAAAACGTATTTGACATACTTGTGTTTGCTAGGGAAAAACATGTTTGTTGGTATGGGAAAACATGCTTGTTTCCGAAGTGTAAATAAAGACGGCTGGAGCTATTCGGGCTGGTCACTCCTGTGAAACTCATCTGGTGGTCGGACGGGTGCTGGGGAGTAGAAGAGGATCATACCTCCCTTTTACTTCTGCAGTGCCCACAGTCTAGCCTTCCGCACAGAAGCCTCAGGGATCCTCGGTCTGCAGACCTAGATGTCTACTGCGAAGGTGGTGAGCCCGGACAGCCGGCACAAAGCGGCAGACAGCCCCGTAGTCATCATCCATGTACGCATTAATCAGTTTTACTGTTGCAATAACTCACCGCAGCAGGCGCGACTGCCTCCCTCATGCCCCTGCTCACACCTGAGTAGTCGCCATCCTGGAATTTTGTCTGGTTTCAGCCTTATAACAAAACAACCATCCTCGTTTTCTATCCGGCCAGGTTGGTCTATGTCAAGTTCTGTCAACTGCCTCCTGTTTCTTTCCCTTTATATTGAATCTACCAGGCTTCCAACAGCCAGTACCTGAACAGAGCTGAGTATCTGACAGCAAGCAATAAACTAACCGGACAAAGCTTGGCTGAGCTCTGTGGCCTCTTTTTTATCAGTGGGGCCTCTCTGATCACGGTTTCTCGCCAGCTAAATAGAAATAATCCTGCCCACAACCCAGAGGCCTTATAGAGCGCCGGTCCTCAGATGGAAGATAGTTCTCTCTACCTCTGCCAAACCGGCCTCTCTTGTACCTAGTTTATGCACCTGTGTTCTTTACCTTCAGGCATCCAACCTTGTGACTTCCCAGGATACCTATGAGGAGACCTTGACCTCCTCCAGCTGGACACGGTCTCCCCAACTCCCAAAGTCCTAGAAACTGCTTCTCTGTTCTTTCTGCTCCCCAAAGAGATTCTGATCTCGCAGTTTAGTCTGGGGGTGTTATTACTGCTGCTTGAACATGGACTAAATGTTCACTGTTAATGGCCTTGTGGCCTCGCCAGTCTAAAGCCTTGTTCTCAGTGGCTTCCTGTGTGACTCCTGGCTTCCACTCTTAGGCTACAGATGAGGCGTTTATCCATGCCCTCCCCTTAATGCAAATACACAGTCGTTTGACAGAATGTTACTACATTCTGTCACATGTTATCACATGTTATGTGCCAGGCAGGGATCTAAACACTTTGTATACCTCAAATCCTTTCATCTTAAATCTACATGAATACTAATCCCATTTTACCAATGAGGGAGCTGAACTCCAGAGAAAGGTGTTATTACCTGAATACATGAGACTACTTGAACCTAGATAAACCTTGATATATCGTCATTACACAGACTGACTCTCAATGAGACAGCACCCAGGTCCCGTCCTCCGTGGACAACATTGACGCTCACACAACTGTACATCACATCTTCTGCAGCTCCTTAGAAAGAGAGTTTGAAGAGTCCCGGCAGCTTAGTCATGAGCCATCCACACTGTTTCCCTCACGGGTTTCTCTTCCTTAAGACATGTGTTTGCCATCAAAGGAAAACCAAGGAGTGTCTAAGTACCTGTAGCAACTGTGAGGCCTCTATACCCTGCTTGGCCAGCACCCAGGCTCTCCTCGGATCCAATCACAACCAACTGAGGGTTGCTGTCCTTGTCGCCAGGCCAAAGTGTGCTCCCACCCACCTCTTTGGCTTGCCAAAGCTCCTGACCAGACCCCCAGAACCCCCCAGAAGGGGATAGAGGAGAAGGCCTCATTCTCTGACCACACAACACAAGCTGTGCTCCCCAGAAGCCTTGTCTCCAACAAACCCACCTGGCAGGGTGTCGGGGACCGCTTGGATGAATTGCAAGCTGGAGCCTAGAACGAGGCAGAAACCTTTTGCATACATGTTCTTCGCACACGCTCTCTGCGCAGTTGGACCACAGGCCTGAAGACAGAGACCACCTCCATGAGCAGTGCTTTTCAGGCATACTCTTCCACCCCGACTCCATCTCTACCCTCAGCCTCCTCCAGTCCCTGCTATGCCTCTCATGACCCTCATGACCCTCTGGGGACCCAGAGAACTCACCAGCAACTGGGAGTGATGGGTGGCAGCCACCAGGGACAGGCCCAGGGACACGTTCACAACCTCTAGGGGAACTGAGAAGGCAGACACACATAGTCACACTCAACCACACAACTTCATTGAGGGGTTAGTCGTAGCTGGGATCCACTGAAGGAACACATTAGGAGAGCTGGGAGTGCTCGTCCCTGGGTTCAGTCACTCACTGGGCAGTGAGATGGGTCGGCACATGCCAGTGGCAGGCACACAGTCATACAGTTGTCCTGTTTGGTTGACTGCCACCAGCTCCAGGGGGGCTCCCACCACGAGTCTAGAAGAACAACCACAACACACAGTCAGAGAAGGAACAGGAGCACCCTGGGTACCTGGAACTATCTTGCCATGAGGAAGTAAGACTGTGGGAAAGTTTTGGGGCATTTTCTACATGAGAGGTAGTTTAGAAGTCAGTCCTGTGCTTTATCCACATGCATGGAAGGGTGCTCACTGGCTTGTTTTTTCATGTGCACACACATGTGTATAGCTGGGTGAGTAAATACTTCAGATTTTTCTTAACCAAAAAAATATTTGCACCAAAAATGACATTTCCCAGTCATGGGAACACATTATGAATCTGCCATTCTGAGCCACTTGAGAAATAGTCACCTTGAGTTCAATGGAACAACTTTTTGAGACCATAAGCTTTCCAAACAAAGATGGTTATAGTTAACTGGAAATTTTCAATATAATGTAAGCAGTTTAAATTGGACAATTTAACATGGTTATATCAGATCTCATAGTAGACATGTAAATAGTTTTCTTGAAAAACACCTCAAGGGGATATTTTGTAACTGGAAACATTTTATCACTACCAACTGTCTCCCCATCCAGACCAAAAAAGCAAACAATTATTGATATCTTTTCATCAGCCAAGCCGGTCTTAATCCAATGGGCTTCTAAGGGTTCTTTCCTCAAGAGGTTGCTTTACAGAAAGTTACAATTCTCTGTGTCATGCATGATTCAAGGGGCATCCAGGAGCTTCCCGAGGAAAACCTAATGGCTGGCTACAGGGTTTGGGACTTGGTGGCAATAATGAAGAACAAAGCTGATTTTGCTTCGCCAAACTCATTCTTTCTAAAGAAATTCAATCTTTTTAGTGTTTCCATTATTATTTTTTTTTTTCAGCACAAACTGTAGATTTGTAGCAATCAGGAAATTACTAATGGAACCTAAAAACAAATTTCTGGTGAGAAATGTGGGGATGATGGCTACCTACTGATTTATTGGGTGTTGGTGCCCATCAGGGATAGGATGGCATAGACTATGAGCTGATCTGAACAACAGCTACCCTGGCATATATGTGTGTAAACGCATCACTGATTTGGACCCTTTAGATTCATGCACCAGTCTATGCATTACATACATTTAAAAACAAAACAAAACAAAAAAACCAAGACCCTGGAACCTAGAGTCTGCAGCTGATGCTTTTCCCCATCTCCCCAGCTTGCCGGCTGGGTGAAGGGGTGGCTATGCAGAATTCTGTTGGCCTGTGAAACCTGGTCTTCTTAGGCTCACTACCACCTCCCCTGTGGAGCAGTCTGGAATTCCCTCCTGGGTTCCCTCCCTTCCTCCGTGGGCCTCCCACATTTTGATTTATACCCATGTGGCATGGGACTTGAACTCCTTTTGTCCTCATTTCTGGGACAAGAGAACAGGCGTGCAGGGGAGGGGGCAGGGGAGCAGGTATATAATTTGTGGCTATTGGTGCAAAATAACAATGTGGGGCCTCCTGGGGTTGGGTGAGATTTTCCCCTGTCTCCTAGTCTCTTGGTAGTTTCTAAGCACCACCCCCCCCAATCCCTCAAGCTTTTGGGGTAAGTTCATCAACCCTGCCCATGCCCAGCTTGTGCCAGGGGAGGACAGCACAAGAGCCACTGGGCAGAAATGGAGTATCTCTGCAGAGAGATGCTGAGAGCTGACCTGTGGGCCAAGACCTCCAACCCCCAGCATGCTTCTCTGCTTCCATCCTTCCTTCCTTACAAAACACAACAGCAAAGGTAAAACCATTAGCAGTCCAGGAGCCTCAGAGTGGCACAGTAGACTACAACTGTAGTGAGTGTGGGTTTGGGGCATTTCCCTGGCCACACCCAGAGAAGCCCCAGATGGAGGGAAGTTCAGAGGCTCCAGGGCGAAGCGAGGCCTTACTTCCAGTTTTGCTGTCCTTCCTGGGCCCAAATGGTGTCAGGGGCCTCAGGAGAGACAGGAGAGGACTTCTCTCTCACCCATGTGCCACCAGCAGCTACCTGCCTGCTGGGCCTGAAAGGGTTGCCATAGGAGAGCAGGCAGCGTCTTCTTACCGAGATCCACCAAACTGGACCACAGTCTGCCCAAAGCTGGCTGCATTCTCTCTGAACACGATGGGCTTCTCCACATCCAGGCTGGAGCCATCACAGGAAGCCAGGACTAAGGAATACAGAAGGCAGAAGGGTTGGAAGTCATGGAAGACGCCAAACGCCCCAGGGCCTCCCGGTCTCTTGATGCTCCACCCCGCTGCGGTTTTAGGTGTTGCCAGAGAGCCGGGCCCTCTCCTCCCACTGTGTTTCTACCGTGGCTCCAGGCTAGCCTCATCTTTCCTGGCTCCCTCTGAAATAACCAAACCCAGGGCAGTGAGGTGGCTCAGCTGGCCTGCCACCACGCCTGATGACTTGAATCTGATCCCTGGGATTCCCATGGTGGAAGGAGCAAACTAACTCCTGTAAGTTGTCCTCTGCCCTCATCTGCACACCATGGTGCTCTCACACCCACACCCCTGCACCCACACCCACACCCCTGCACCCACACCCACACCCCTGTACCCACACCCACACCCCTGTACCCATACCCACACACCTGCACCCATACCCACATCATACTCCTGTACCCACACTCACACCCCTATACCCACACCCACACCCCTGCATCCATACCCCTGCACCCACACCCATACCCCTGTACCCCCAAGCACATATATGCACACAAAATAAAGATGTAACACTTTAAAAAATAAACAAATAGCCAAACCTAACAGATGTGGTGGTGCATACCCCTAATCTCAGCACTTGGGGGGGGGCAGAGGCATGAAGATACTGCAAATTCCATGCTGGCATGGTCTACAGTAGAGTGAGTTCCAGGCCAGCCAGGGCAACGTGCAGATGTCTCAGCCATTAAAGACCAGGCTCATAACCAAAAATGTAAGAAAGGAACAAAATATAGGACAAACCCAATGCAATGGCAGAGTTCAGGGAACATCCCCTCCAGGATATCGAAGGACATCGGAATCTAGAATTAGGCCATCTACTGTGTTAGCCGCAGAATACCTCACTCCCTGGTTTTAGTACTGGAGTTGGAGTTTAGGACCTCGGACTTGCTAGGCTATATCCCCAGCTCCCCTTACAGTACAGCCATTAGCTAGTGTACACAAAATCCCAGCATGTTCTCCTAGTCCTTATCAGGTCACACACCCCTTGTTGATGGCTAAGCCCAAACCCTCAGGGGGGCTCTACCTTTCAAAAGACTTTCTGCCTCCTCATATCCCTAAGCAATCATCTTTTTCCCCCACACCACCAGGATCCCCAGCTGTCTCTGGATTCTGGATTCTGCACCACATCAGGAGCAAGGACACTCCAAAATGGTTATTTGTCTGAGTCCATGCCAGAGAGATGTTTGAGTTTGTGGTTCAGATATTCAGAAAGCTGGAACACTATGGTCACATGCTCAGGAGCTTCACACACTTACCTTTCTGCTTTAAGTGACTCTCTTTCTTAGCAAGCTCAAACCCTCATGGACAGGGGCAGCAGAAAGTGAAATGGTGTAGTTGGCAGGCACCAGGGAATGGAGAATCCACAGAGGTCTTTCTAACAGGACAGCCATGAGCAGGCTCAGTACCCAGACCTACCATCTTTAAAGAGAATCTGCAAATTTGCAAATCTAGGATTTTGTATGAGTCTGATACACGGATGAAGTCCCACTACAGACTTCAAATTGTAGACTATTCTCTTGATAGTGGTGGGACCTGCCTACCTGAAGTCAAGACTTGGAGAACACCCAGGGCCTAGAGAGGTGGAATCCAGCCTTTTCTCCTACCTGGTGGCTTCTGTGGCCTCCCCTCTACACCTCTGTATATGGGTCTCTGAAAATGGGAAGCCTTGGAGAATATGACTCTTTAGAAAAGCCATTCAGCCGGGCAGTGGTGGCGCACGCCTATAATCCCAGCACTCAAGAGGCAGAGGCAGGTGGATCTCTATAAGTTTGAGGCCAGCCTGGTCTACAGAGCTAGTCCAGGACAGGCTCCAAAGCTACAGAGAAACCCTGTCTCAAAAAACAAAACAAAACAAAACCAAAAAGAAAAAGAAAGAAGGAAAGAAAGGAAAGAAAAAAGAAAAGCCGTTCACTCTGCATACAGGCATAGCTTACAAAGTCACCTACCCTTCCTCCCTTTGATTCCAACCCCTGCCCTTGCTTCTTCCTAAGAGCCGTTGGAAATGATCTACAGTCCCCAGTTAGCCTGCCAGGCAGACATGACGCACAGACCTCCTCCCCACGACCAAGCCTTACCCCAGGCGCACAGGAGGATCATGATTCCACAAGCCATCACTGAGCAGTGAACGGGAAAGCAGAGAGCTATAAAGCTCTGAGGGTGCTACACCTCCTTGGGGTAATTAAAATAATGACTCAGGACCTCAGGGGGCGGGAAGAGAGCCTCAGTGGGCGAAAGGGCTTTGGCTAATAGATCAGATATGTAGAGCAGGAGGCAAAAGTCACCCCGCGAAGAAAGGTCTAATGCTTCCCTGCCCATCACCCATTCGAAGATGGCTTCCTTCTCCTGGTGACTACCTTTCCCCAGTGTGGTTAGTCAGATGAAAGTGAGAGTTGGTATTGAAAGGTCCAAGCAGATGCCATAGCAGGCTGTCAGTCTTCTCTCAGAGATCAGGCCTCAACTTCTGTTTCCTGAGACTTGAGCAAGCAGTTTCTGGGAGGGCCATGAACAAAAGACATACATAGTCCTTGCAGTAGCTCCCTCTCTGCACGTACTCTGACTGCTCAAGGTTCAGCCATTGTTTACTGTCTGGGACCCCTCACCAACTTAGAGCTACGTGCATGGGTCCCATGTGAACGTGTGAGGCCAGCCAGCCTCCATGGCAGCTCAAGGACAGAGCCTGGGACTTGTCCAGGCCTGCCCAAAAATGATAACTGTAACCCCCAACCAGCAAATTCAAAGGTTACATACCCTCACCCAATCATATAACATACCTGCTTTCAGTTTTTCCCTTTAAAAACCCCTCACCATGAGAGTTCGAGGCCATCCTCCTCCATCCGCTGTGTCAGAGTGTTGGACACGGACCAAGCCCGGGCTTGCTTGTTATCAATAAACCCCCATGTGTTTTGCATCGGATATTGGCTCTGTGGTGGTCTTGCTGGGAGGGGAGGTCTTGTGACATGGGCACAACAGTACTAAGGGGGTTATAGGTCTCCGGGCCTTGGGGCTCACTAAGTCTGTATAAGAGTAGAAATAGAAGAAGCTGGACAGACAGACAGACAGGCTATGCAGCACGTGAGTGGGAGCTGGAAGATCTCAGAGAGTCACAGGCAAGGGCTGGAGGGAGTCTACCCTGAGTCCAGGTGTTGATTAAAGAAGCACACAGCATCCCTTGCTGGCTATGGTGGCCCAGCCTGTAATCCCAGCACTTGAGACGCTGGGGGTGAGAAATTATCTAGAGCTCAACCTGCTTACATAGCAGAACCTAGGCCAACCTAGACCACACAAGAGTCTGATTCAAAAAAAAAAGTAAATAAATAAGTGAACGGCAGGGAAGAAAGACAATGAGAATGTAAATTGATGGGCACAACCGATGGGCACAACCGATGGGCACAATCGATGGGCACAAGAGCAAGAAGAGTCTGCAGCTGTATAAGGGTCAGGTGGGTGGAAACAATTTTCTCTGAAATGGAAAGAGCCAGATACCCTGTTGACTTAGGATTCCTTTTGTTCAAAAATGAAGAGCAGGAAAAATTAACCTCTGGAACTGGAAATCAGAGAGAGAGCAGTCACCTCTGGAGACATGAGGAGGGGGCGTTTTATCTTTTTTTTCCAGAGCTGAGGACCGAACCCAGGGCCTTGCCCTTGCTAGGCAAGTGCTCTACCACTGAGCTAAGTCCCCAACCCCTTATTGTTTTTTTAATTAAAATTTTTATTTATTTTACATACCAACCACAGTTTCCCTTCCCTGCTCTCTTCCCGTTCCCCCCACACACTGCTTTTCTAATCTCCCCATACACTCCTCAGAAAGGGTAAGACCTCCCATGGGAGTCAACATATCAAGTGAGGCAGGTCTAAGCTCCTCCCCACACCCTGTAGCAAGGCTGGGTGAGTCGTCTGACCATAGGGAAAGGGCTCAAGAAAGCCAGCTCATGGTCCCACTGTGCAGGGTCACAAACAGACCAAGTTACACAACTGTCACCCCCATGCAGAGGGCCTAGTTTGGCCCCAGATAGTCTCCCTAGCTGTCAGTCTAGAGTCTGTGAGCTCCATGAGCTCAGGTCAGCTGTCTTGGGAATCAATCTGCCTCAAGACCCAGCGATACTACTCTTGGGCATATACCCAAAGGATGCTCAATCATATCACAAAGACATTTGCCCAACTATGTTCATAGCAGCATTATTCATAATAGCCAGAACCTAGAAACAACCTAGATGTCCCTCAACCAAAGAATGGGTGAAGAAAATGTGGTACATTTACCCAACAGAGTACTACTCAGCTGTAAAAAACATTGACATCATGAAATTTGCAGACAAATGAATGGAACTAGAAAAAAAATCACCCTGAGTGAGGTAACTCAGACCCAGAAAGACTAACATGGTATGCAATCATTCCTAAGTGAATAGTAGATGCAAAGCTAGGGATAATCAGGCTGCAATCCACAGCCTTAGAGAAACTAGGTAACAAAGGGGCACTTTATCTTTTTAGCATAACATTTGTTACATTTAACAATCAACACTTAACATTTTAACTTTTGTTAAATGAGGAGAAGCCTGGCAGGCAGATAAGCGCATGACAGTTCTTCATTCTCTTTCATTTCTGTGTGTTTGAGGTGCTCTACAAATCAGCATAAATAATCATTTTACAGAAACATGGGGGCAGGTCATATATGGAGAGGCTGGGGACCAGACTTGGATGGTTAGAGCAGGTGACAAAGTCTCTGCCCATAGCATACGTTATTCTTTATGTGCATAGGTGACAGTTATTTAAGTAAGTACAAACAGTATAAAATTGTTTCCCTTTGCTTTGCCTTTAGTTTTGTAGTGCTGGAGACTGAATCCGGGTCCTCACAAAATGTGAGCCAAGTGTTCTACCAACAGAGCATACATCCAGCCCCTAAAATCGGTTTCCTTTTTTAAAAAATCTTTATTTGAATCTATTATCATTATGTGTGATGAAGGGTGCATGTGCCTCTGCACACCTGCGGAGGTCAGAGGATAACTGGGGGGGTCAGCCCTTCTCCCGCCTTTATGTGGGTTCCAGGGACTGAACTCAAGTCATCAGGTTTGAATGGCAAGCTCCCTGAGCCAGCTCACTCGCCTCCTAAAATCATTTCCTAAACAGAAACTTTACATTAATTTACATGGACTGAAATGTAACTCCCAGGAGGTTGATTACATTACTGTGTGGATGATTCCCTTACAGAGAACCAGGCCAAGAACTGTGGGGGATGGCTGTGAGGCTCCTTTCCAGTCAAAATATCAAGGGTCTCTCCTCACATTGTCTTCACAACAGCCACACCTCTTCAGCGGTTCCGTGGGTCACTGAACATCTGTGTTTGGAACTACAAAGTGTTTTTTGTTTGTTTGTTTGTTTGTTTGTTTTTATCATTGACACCCCCACCCCCGCACGCCCCTTTTCTTGAGATCAGGTCTTTCTATGTTGCCCTGGCTGGCCTGGAATGTGCTATGTAGACCAGGCTGGCATCAAACTTACAGAGATTCACCTGCCTCTGCCTCCCAAGTGATGGTGCTAAAGGTATGAGCCACCACACCAAGTCAATATTCTCTTTTATGTAAAAATATAAAGATTTTAATCGCCTCCCTTTCCTCCACATCTTTTAGACACAGTCTGGAACGCTGCTCATTTCACACATGATCTTTTATTCTGGACTTCCTTCTCTAAACAGTGCTTGAGGCCCGCATCTTGCTGATTTCAACAACTGTACAAATTTCTAACTTCTCCTTGACTAGATTATTGTTTGTCTCAGCAAAAGTGTTTTGTTTCCTAGCATTTTTTAGAGACCAAGAGTGCCTTAGGGTTTCTGGTGCTGTGATAAAACACCATAACTAAAAGCAACTTGGGAGGAGAGGGTTTGTTTCAGCTCACACTTCCACATCTCACTACATCACAAAAGGAAGTCATTGCAGGAACTACAGACAGGAACAGGAAGCCGAGGCCATGAGGGGTGCTGCTTTGGACTTGCTTCTCACAGCTTGCTCAGTCTCCTTTCTCACACAACTCAGAACCACCAACCCAGGAATGACGCCCACCCACAGTGAGCTGGGCCCCCCCACATCAATCATTCATTTTGAAAAGTGCACCATAGACTGGCCCATAGGCCACTCTGGTGAGGACATTTTTCTCAATTGACGTTCCCTCTTCCAGATGACTCTAGCCTGTGTCAAGTCTACAAAAACAAAGAGTGAGATATAATACTCAAATGCCGTGAGGTACCTGCTATGAAGTTATCTCCCTCTCAGACACAGTGCAAAAGTTGCCAAGACTGACTCCTACCACAGTTACAGTGTCACCCCTCAAACCCAGCATCCTCGGGGACTTCAGGGGGCACCATAACTTTGAGAGCCACCAACTGCCGCAGGGAAGTGGCACATGCCTGTAATCCCAGCACTCAGAATCTGAGACAGAAGGATGGCAAATTCAAGGCCAGACTGAATTACACAGAAGACTTCACAGAGAAACCAAGTGCTGGATGTAGCTCAGTAAACAGCACTTGGCTGGCATTTGCAAGGCCCTGAGTTCAAGCTCCAACACACACAAATTGTTTTGGTTTTTATTTTTGTTTGTTTGTTTTGTTTTTGTTTTGTTTCTGGTTTTTGTTTTTGAGACAAGATTTCTCTGTGTAGGACTAGATGTCCTAGGACTCACTCTGTAGACCAGGTTGGCCTCAAACTCACAGAGATCTGCCTGCCTCTGCTTCTTTAGTTCTAGGATTAAAGGCCTGTGCCACCACCGCCCAGCCACAAAAATTGTTTTAATAGTACACTGCATATGTAATAATCTTTGGGAGTGTTTTTGTAACCTTTAACCAAAGCCACCCATGCCTGCCCCAGCCATGGGAAGCCTGACTCATGGGTTTCCCACAGCTTAAGTGCCTCGTTCAGAGCCTAATTCTTCTCTTTTGTTGGTTCACTTTTGCTTGGATTCTGACACACAATATTCAAACAGTAATACCATCATGCACAACATGTGACTGTCACATTAGATGAATCAATTGACTCAGTAAAAGTAAACGTTTACACCAGTGCTTCAGGTCTCCTGTTAATCACAGCCGATTCTTCAGCCCCAGCTAACCAGAAACCACAGATTCTTAATTCAAATATACCACACAAAAGAAGACAAAAAGGATGAGTAATATATAATGACTCCACTTGCTTTAAATAACAAAGATGCTGTCCAGGTTCAGCAGAGAAAAGCCCTGAGACAGATTTCAGGCCATCAGTCTTTTAATGACACCAGCCACTTGCAGCAAGAGAAGCTGGCAGATAGAGAGCCAGAAGAACACAGAACCCTTACGTTTACAGACTTTAGAGGATGGAGCCTGAAGGAGAAGGGCCTGTGAGCGCTGCAGATTATTGGAGGAATTAAATCAAGTATTAGACAGGACTTGAGAGAATTCATCTTGTCCCCCCACCCCGCTTTGAGGCTGGTCCATGTGGCTGGGAGAAGGTTCTAATTAAGGTGTGGCTGATTCCCTCTTCTGGAATAGCCTTTGTGATTCAAAACCACTAACACAATTCCTAAAAAATGAACGTTAAAGGGTTGGGGATTTAGCTCAGTGGTAGAGCGCTTGCCTAGCAAGCACAAGGCCCTGGGTTCAATCCTCAGCTCAAAAAAAAAAAAAAAAATGATAGAGAGCCATGGTTCTCAATATGTGGATTGTGACCCCTTTGGGGTCCACATATCAGATACCCTGCATATCATATATTTATGTTATGATTTGTAAGAGTAAATTGCAGTTATGAAGTAGTAACGACATAATCTTACGGTTGGGGGGTCACCACAGCATGAGGAACTGCAGTAAGGGCCGCAGCACTAGGAAGGTTGGGAACCCCGGAGCCAGAGCAATAGAAGACACATTAGTTGCCTGGGTATGTAGAATTAGAGGCAAGAGATTGAGAAGCTGGGCACCCATATGAAATATTAAAGTTGGATCCTTACACCATACAGAAAACTGCTTCAAGGCAGATCAAAGATTTAAACACAACAAACAGCTTTTAAAAAGCTCAGAAG
Source organism: Onychomys torridus (assembly GCF_903995425.1). Lineage (NCBI taxonomy): Eukaryota > Metazoa > Chordata > Mammalia > Rodentia > Cricetidae > Onychomys > Onychomys torridus. Next base: position 106,015,265 of record NC_050443.1, on the reverse strand, counting down.
TTCCTCAGAATGTTGGATATGATAATAATTTCATGGCTAATACAACAAAAAAGCAGTAAAAGAAAAACTAGACAAATTAGAGTACATCAGAACTAAAAATCTGTGTTCAAAAGCTATAATCAACAGAACGAGGGAAATATTTGCAAATTTTATTTGTGTCAAAGTTTTCATATGCAGGGCATTTAATGAAGCCTCATAATGCAGCAATTTAACAAAAATGACCTGATTTTTAAAAATGGACAAATGAGCCAGGCAGTGGTGGCACACATCTTCAATCCTGGCACTTGGGAGGCAGAGGCAGGCGGAGCTCTGAGTTTGAGGTCAGCCTCATTTACAGAGTGAGTTCCAGGACAGCCAGGGCTACAGAGAGAAATCCTGAATCAAATAGATAAATAAATAAATAATGGACAAATGGACAAATGACTTAGACATTCCTCCAAAGAAAATATACAAATGGCCAATGAGCATACAGAAAGATGCCAGTCCTCGTGAATCACTGGAGAAACACAGGTCAAAGCCACAGTGGCCTGCATTCCGCTCACGAGGAAGTAACTAAGTATTACTGAGCAGGTAGAGAAGCGCAAGCATTGTGAGAGAGAACGTAAAACAGTGTGGCCTTTGTGACAAACAGTACGTGTCCTCCTGTCAAATGTTCAAATCAGTTTGATGCATTGCTCAAGTCTACTTCTGGATATGTCGTCCTACTCCGTGCTTACAACAGTAAGTAGCCAACACACACACTCCGGTCTCAACACTTTGGGGTAGGTATCTGAATGAACTTAGCACACCACAGACACCTCGCAGTCATGTTAACTGTGGCTCCATACACAGTAGCCAAGGTACAGACCAGCTAAGCTGCCAGCAGCAGGTGAATGGACAAAGGCTATTGGCATACATACACAGTGCCAAAAAGAAGAACAACATTACGTCCTTTGCTGGAAACAATGGAACTGGAGACTCTCCATTAAGCAGAATAAACCTCAAGTAGCCCAGGATGGCCTCAGACTTGCTATAGAGCCAAGGCTGGCCCTCAACACCTGATCCTCTTGCTTCCGTGGATATAATGAAAATAGAAGAGGGACGAGTTAGGGAAGAAAGGGACTTCTGGGGAAAGGAACGAGAAACGAGAGACGGCAAAGGAGGGAAGCAACAACACTTGGTTCTTTCACATGTGGTATCTAGATGTGGCATATTTACATATGAGTCATCCACTCAGAGGCCAGGAAGGCGACCAGCGGAAGAGAGGGGGTGCAAGGGGGTAGCAGGTGTGAGTGTGAGCAAAGCACAGGGCTGTCTACACCCGGGACAACATCACCACGAAACCACTGTTTGCTACACTAACTGAAAGATTGGTAAAATAAGACACACAGCCAAGCCGACAAAGTGCCCATGTTGTAATCCCATACGGGTGATCTATCTTTGACATTAACGTGGAGAGCGACCAGCTACTTGTTTATTTCACCATGAAAACACTGAACATGTGATTAGTCAACGGCCACAATTCTAACTCCTCCCACATTTCAGCATGGCAGAAAGCTTTGAGCAATAAGACATCAGACTTCGGCGTAAAGTGACACATCTACTTACTGTCCCCACACGAGGGTCAGTCATTGCTGTTTGGCTGACACGATACAAGCCTTTTGTGGTCAAGGATGAGTGTTTTGTTTTATCGAGACAGGGTTTCTCTGCGTAGCTTTAGAGCCTGTCCTGGAACTCGCTCTGTAGACCAAACTGGCCTTGAACTCACAGAGATCCACCTGCCTCTGCCTCCCGAGTGCTGGGATTAAAGGTGTGCGCCACCACCGCCCGGCTGGATGGGGTGTTTTTATTTAAGCATGTTTGTAAACACTGCACCATCAGCTCAACCACTTTTTTCCTGCCTGAAACGGCTTCCTCTCTTTCTTTATTGTGTATTTGTCAGTGTGTGTGTGTGTGTGTGTGTGTGTGTGTGTGTAATTGTATGCCTATGTTCTTGTTAGGAGAGTACACATATGTGCATGTATACAGAAGCCAGAAGTTAGCCTCAGGAGCCCTGGGTCAGGGACCTGGAGCACACTAAGGTCAGGCTACCTGGCCAGCAAACCCAAGCTAGCCTCCAAATCACTGTCTCTTGAGCACTGGAATTATATTACGCAGTTGTTTGTTTTTTACTCCTTACTCTGTGGGGGGCCCACCCACCACCCAACTCCCAAATAAATACACAGAGCCTTAATCTTTCTTATGAATGCCTAGCCTTAGCTTGGCTGGTTTCTAGCCAGTTATTTCTTAACTTAAATTATCCCATCTATCTTTTGCCTCTGGGTACTTTTATCTATTCTATATATCTTTTCTTTCCTTCTTGTTCCATGGCTGGCTATCTGGCCGTATGGCTGTGTGGCTATGTGGCTTTGTGGCTGTGTGGCTGGCCCCTAGCGGCCTCCTGGCCCTCTCCTTTTCTCACTCTATTGGCTGTTCAGCTCTTTCTTAGGTCATCAGGTGTTTTAGACAGGCAAAATAACACAGCTTCACCGAGTTAAACAAATGCAACATGAAAGAACGCAACACATCTTTACATCATTAAACAAATGTTCCACAGCATAAACAAATGTTACACATCTTTGACTAATATTCCACAACAATATTATGCCTGGGCTTGTACAGGATGCTAGAGATCACACTCAAATCCTTGTGTGCACAGCAAGCATGTTACCACTGTAGGCATCTGCCCAGGGACCTCCTCTAATTATCAGACCTCCAAAAAGCAGGTGACTGCCTTCTCAGCATTCCACTTAGTAAGAGAATAAAATTAACACTGGTCTAGAGGCCATGAGAGCGAATGATCTCCTTGACAAAAGCAGGAGAAAGAGAAATCACTCTTCTTGCCAAGGGTACAGTTTTCTGAGAACAAGTGCCTGGAGCTATGGCAATCCTTATGAGGTGAGGACAGAAGCACAGAAAGAAAGGTGGTTAAGAACTTGGGCATGGGACTAGAGAGGTGGCTCAGTGGTTAAGACCGCTGGCTGCTCTTCCAGACGACCCCACAGGGTGACTCATGGTTACCATCTGTAACTCCAGTTCCAGGGGATCTGCCACCCTCTTCTGGCTTCTGTGGGAAGTGCACACATGTGGTACGCAGACACACATGCAGGCAAAACACTCAAACAAACAAAAAATTAATAATAATAATAATAAACAATTTTTAAATATTTTTAAGGTGAAATATTGTGCTTTTTGTGTGAGAGAGAGAGGGCAATAGGGTTTCCAGGGGTGCTCAGCCTGGCCCCTGTATCGCGAGCGCAAGCAAACTTCCTGCCTCAGCCTCCCACATGTCTGGAACCGCAGGCACCTGGCGCAGTCTGCATTTTTAATGTTCTTCTTGCGTCCATGCATTAATAGGTCTCTGTGTAGGACAGTTGTTTGTTCTGCACTTTTTCCTCCTGTCACTACAGCTGATCGGCCTGAGCTTCTCAAGACGCTTGTGACTTCTCCTGCTTTTGCCGCAGGAACATCGCCACCCCTTTGGGCTGCTACAGATTTGCTACCCCTTCCATGCTGTGTGCTAACGCTAACTGAGCTCACAGCAACAGTTTTTCTTTTTCTTTTTCTTTTGCTGCCCTGTTTTAACACGTTCCTGTTTCTTTCCCTGAGAGGTCATTTCTCTTACTTTGAAATGACTCACAAGTTTTACAGCTTCATGCTACAGTTTCAGACTGTGCAAAAGTGCCAAAACACACACACAGGAGTAAGATGAAATCTCAAAGTAGTTTTTAATTTGCATTTCCCCGATAGCTAAGGATGTTGAACATTTCAAGTGTTTCTCAGTGATTTGTATTTCATCTTTTGATCATCTTTGCTTGGTTCTGTACCCTGTTTTTAATTGGATTTTCTTTTTTTGGTTTTTTTGAGACAGGGTTTCTCTGTGTAGTTTTGCGCCTGTCCTGGAACTCTGTAGCCCAGGCTGGCCTCCAACTCACAGATCTGCCTGCCTCTGCCTCCCAAGTGCTGGGATTAAAGGCGTGTACCACCACCACCTGGCTAATTGGGGTTTCTCGATGTTCAGGTTTTTGTTTGGTTTTAGTTCTTTGTATATTTTAGATACTAACCTTCTGTCAGTTGTGCAATTGATGAAGATCTTTTCCCAGCTTGTAGACTGCTTCTTTGCCTGAATGATGGCATCCTTTGCTGTACAGAAGCTTTTCAGTTCCATGAGGCCCCATTCATTAACTGTTCATCTTGGTGTCTGTGCTATTAGTGTCCTGTTCATAAAGTCTTTTCTTGTGCCAGTGAGTTCAAGCCTATTCCCCACTTTCTCTTCTAACAGATTCAGGGTACCTGGTCTTCTGTTGAGGTCCTTGATCCATTTGGAGTTGAGTCTTATGTGGGGATAGATATGGATTCATTTGCAATCTTCTGCATACAGACATCCAGTTGGAACAGCATCATTTGTTGAAGATGCTGGCTTTTCTCCAGTGTGTGTTTTTGGTGTCCATATGTGTGGTGGTGTTGTGTTCCCCAAAATATTGTACACTCTAGTAAACTTATCTGGGGTCAGAGAATAGAACAGCCACAATACCAGCCATAGAAGACCTGGATGTCTGTACAGACAGGCGGTGATGAGGAGGTCATGTGGTTGGGTTTACAACCAATGAGAAGGCAGAACAGAACATCTATAAAAAAAGACAGACACACAGGAAGTGGATCTCTTACCGAGGGAAGGACAGGAGCGGCAGGAAGGGTAAGGTTTTTAGCTCTTAGCCATTGCTCTGACCCCTTGGGCTTTCATCTCTGCACTGGCTCTGTGTTTCTTATTTAACAAGATTATTTAACATCTATATTTGGCACCCAAGGTTATAAGCTTTTTAAAATTTTAGACAAAAAAGGGGAAATGTGGTGGTATTGTGTTCCCCAAAATACTGTGCACTCTAATAAACTTATCTGGGGTCAGAGAACAGAACAGCCACAATATTAAACATAGAGGATAGGCAGTACTAGCACTCGCCTTTAATCCCAGCACTTGGGAGGCAGAGCCAGGCGGATCTCTGTGAGTTTAAAGCCACACTGGAAACAGCCAGGTATGATGACTCACACCTTTAATTCCAGAAAGCAAGCCTTTAATCCCAGGGAGTGATGGTAGAAAGCAGGAAGGTATATAAGGTGTGAGAACCAGAAACTAGAAGCATTTGGCTGGTTAAGCTTTTGGGCTTCTAGCAGCAGTTCAGCTCAGATCCATTCGGATATGAGGACTCAGAGGCTTCCAGTCTGAGGAAACAGGATCAGCTGAGGAACTAGCAAGGTGAGGAAGCTGTGGCTTGTTCTGCTTCTCTGATCTTCCTGCATTCACCCCAATAACTGGCCTCAGGTTTGATTTTATTAATAAATACCTTTAAGATTCATGCTATACATATGTGTATGGACTTATGTCTGGGTCATCAATTCAGTTCCACTGATCCACATATCTGTTTTTATTCCAATGCCATGCTGTTATTACTATAGCTCTGTAGTATAGCTTGAAATTAGGGATGGTGATACTTCCAGGAATTCTTTTATTATCTGGATGGTTTTAGCTATCCTGTGTTCTTTGTGTTTCCAGATGAAGTTAAAGGTTGGTTTTCTGATTTCCGTGAAGAATTGGGTTGGAATTCTGATGGGGATTGCATTGAATCTGTAGATTGCTTTTGGTAGGGTGATCATTTTCACCATATTAATCTGAGGGATCCATGAACATGTGAGATCCATCTTCTGGTATCTTCTTCAATTTTTTCAATGTCTTAAAGTTATTGTTATACAGCTCTTTCACTTGTTTGGTTAGTGATGAGTTCTTTGTTGTTTGGGGGATTAGATTTGTTTTGTTTAGGTTTGTTTTTGTGTGTGTGTGTGTGGTGGGGAGTCAAGACAGGGTTTCTCTGTGTAACAATCTGTTCTGCAACTCGATTTGTAGACCAGGCTGGCCTTGAACTCACAGAGATGTGCCTGCCTCTGCCACCCAAGGGCTGGGATTAAAGGCATGTGCCACCACTGCCCAGCAAGGTTAAATATTTTTCGGCTATTGTGAAATGTACTATTTCCTTGATTTCTTTCGCAGTCTGTTTGCCATTTGCATATAAGGAGGCTACCGGGGCTGGAGAGATGGCTCAGAGGTTAAGAGCACCGACTGCTCTTCCAGAGGTCCTGAGTTCAATTCCCAGCAACCACAAGGTGGCTCACAACCACCTGTAATGAGATCTGGCGCCCTCTTCTGTATACATAATAAATAAATATATCTTTAAAAAAAAGAAGGCTACTGATTTTTGTGTGTTAATTTTGTATCCTGCTACTTTGCTGACAGTGTTTATCAGCTGTAGAAGTTTCCTGGTAGATTTTTTAGGGCCTTTAAGTATAAAACTGTATGTCATCTGCATATAAAGATCCCTTGATATCTCCCTTTTCTATTTGTATCCCCTTGATCACCTTCAGCTGTCTTACTGTTCTAAGACTATAGCTTACACCTATTGAATAGGTGTGGTGAAAAATGAACATCCTTGTCTTGTTCCTGATTTTAGTAGAATTGCTTTGAGTTACTCTCCATTTAGGTTGATATTGGCTGTGGTCTTATTGTAAATTACCTTTAATTATGCTAAGGTATGACCCTTGCATCCCTAGTCTTTCCAGGACTTTTATCATGAAGGGGTATTGAATTTTTGTCAAAGGCCTTTAAGGAATTTAATGAGATGGTCTTGTGTTTTGTTTGTCTTTCAGTCTGTTTATTTGGTGGATTGATTATGTTTATTGATTTATGTATGTTGAACCATCCCTGCATCTCTGAGATGAAGCCAACTTGATCATGATGAATAATCTTTTTGATGTGTTCTTGGATTCAGTTTGCAACTATTTTATTAAAAAGTTTTTGCATCTATATTCATAGGGATATTAGTCTATAATTTTTCTCTATTTTCAGGTCTGTTATGGTTTTGGTATCAGGGCAATAGTGACTTTGTAAAAAAAAAATAATTAGGCAATGTTCCTTCATTTTCTACTTTGTGGAATAATTTGAGGAGTATTGGTGTTAATTGGCATTAATTCTTCTTTAAAAGTCTGGTAGAATTCTGTACTTTAATCCATCTGGCCCTAGACATTTTTTAAAGTTACTGCTTCTATTTATTTCATTAAGGGTTGTGAGTCTGCTTAAATTACTTTTCTGATCTTGATTTATTTTTTTTAGTAGGTGAGATTAACCTCTTCAGAATTAAGTTTTCCTTCTAGTGCCTTTTGTAGAGCTGCATTAGTAGAGAGATAGTTTATAATTGGTTTTATTGTGGAACGTTTTTCTTTCTCCATCAATTGTGATTGATAGTTTTGCTAGGTATAATAGAGTGAGCTGGCATCTTTGGTCTCTCAGAGTTTGTAGACAACCTGTTCAGGCTTTCCTGGCTTTTAAAACCTCTATTGAGAAGTCAGTTGTTATTATAATGTGTCTGCCTTCATATGTGACTTGGTCTTTTTCCCTTGAAGCTTTTAATTCCTTCATGTAGTGTTTTAATTATTATGTGTGATAGGGAATTTATTTTTTTGGTCCTGTATATCTGGTATTCTCTATCCTTCTTGTACCTTGATAGGCATCTCCTTTAGGTTAGGGAAATTTTCTCCTATGATTTGTTTATAGTATTTTCTGTGTCTTTGACCTGGGTTTCTTTTCTTTCCTCTCTCTCTCTCTCTCTTATTTGTAGATTCAGTCTTTTCAGAGTGTCCCAGATTTCCTGGATATTTTGTGCCTGATTTTTTTTTAATTTAATACTTTCTTTGGCTGATCTATCTCTTCTATCTTGTCTTCAAGACCTGAGATTCTTTCTCCCATGTCTTGTAATATGTTGGTGAGGTTTTCCTTTGAGGTTTTTGTTTGATGGCCTAACTTTTTCGTCTCCAGTTTTATTTCAGTTTGGGTTTTCTTCAGTGAGTTATTTCTTTGTATTCTACTTTCATGTCTTGAACCATTTTCATTATTTCATTTAACTGCTTGTGTTTTCACAATCTTCATTAAGAGATTTATTCATCCTCTTCAAGGTCCTTGAAGATATTCATAATTGCTATTTTGAAGTCATTTGTCTTGTGCTTCGGCTATACTCCATTTCTCAGGGCCTACTGTAATAGGGCTACTGGGTTCTGGAAGAGGTATATTGTCTTAGCTGTTCACATTTGTTTTTGTTTTGTGCCCATGTATACGCGCGTGTGTGTGTGTGTGTGTGTGTGTGTGTGTGTGTGTGTGTGTGTCTGCAAATACCAGGGCCAGCAGAGCAATGATCCGCATGAGGCAAGAAGGAAATCCAGTTCAACACAACTCAATAATCATGTTGGCTCAACCTTCTAGAGTCTGACACTGGGCAGTTTATTTTAGGCATATATAAGTGCAACATAATTGGGAAAATGTTTCCTGGTGTACACAATATCATGTGTACAATGAGGCATAATTATATCAAAACACTTCATGTAATTTCTTCCATGAAGGTGGGTTATATAGATAGGCTACATGTGTTATCTTAAAGGCCTGGGGAGGATCTGGTATGGTCTCATGCATAAGATAGTGCAAAGATTACCTAGGCTATTAACCACCTTTGGTCCAGCTTATAGCAACTTGGAGGAGCCTGGTGTGACTTTACCCTGCAGATAGCAAAAAAAGTCACTAGGCTATTGACTGCCTCCTTTCCCAGTCTTCTGGGTGGAAAACAGGTTATACCTCTCTTCCTTTGAAGAGATAGCCCTGTGTGATTAACATTCCTAGTTTCCCTAGTGCTTATCTGTGAGTGAGCACAAGGACCTTTGTGCTTCCAACAGTCTACGCATCTGGAATCATAATATTTGAGCAATTTCTTGATATTGATGTCTGGTATTGCCTTTGTTAGGCAAATGTTCTATTCTTTGGTTGGTGTTGCCCAGTCTGGGTTTTTAGGAAGTGTGGTGGCTGTGATGTTCCTGGTAGAGAGTGCCTCTGCAGGTTGGTGAGTGGATGAGGTGGTTTGAAAGAAAATGGCCCCCATAGGGAGTAACACTATTAGAAGATATGGCCTTGTTGGAGTAGGTGTGGTCTTGTCTAAGGAAGTGTGTCACAGTTCACTTCCTGTTGTCTCAGATCAAGATGTAAAACTTTTAGCTCTTTCTCCAGCACCATGTCTGCCTGCATGCTGCCATGTCCTGCCATGATGATAACAAAGTAAACCTCTGAACTGTAAGCCAGCCCCAATTAAATGTTTTCCTTTATAAGAGTTGCCGTGGTCATGGTGTCTCTTCACAGCCATGGGAACCCCAACTATGACAGTGGATCAGGAGAAAAGGCTAAGAGGGCTGTAGGAAAGAGCTGAGGAGACAGGTCCGCACCAAGTGCCAGAGTTCTCAGGGAGTGGAGGTGTAGTAGGAGCTGGGGCTCCTGCAAGCTGACTTTAGTAGTACAAGAACAAGTGTGGAGAGACCAGAATGAAAGGGTTAGGAGAACCTTAGGTCTGCACAAAGAGGTGGACTCCCCGGGGACGGACTTGGGGGTAAAGGGGCTCCTGCAAGCAAGCTGTTACTAAAGTAAGAGCAAGTCTGAACAGAGACTAACACAGAGCAGGAAAGACAGTGAGAAACTCCTACCTGAGGCCCAGCCTGGTGTGGCCACTGTGAGTCCCTGATAGGAAGTGTTTCTGGGAATCAGCCATTGACACAAAGGAATGGAGATGGGCTAGAAGGGAAGGCTGGAGGGATGATTTTTATTAGCCCTTGACATCTACTGGATTTGGATTTGGTTTATTACTGTTTTCCAAATTCTTTTGTTTTCTGACTATGAGTGTTTTGCCTTCATGAATGAATGTATGCATGCCTAGTGCCTGCAGAGTCCAGAAAAGGACATCAGGTGCCCAGAAATGGAGTTATAGATGGTTGTGAACTGTCATGTGGGTACTGAAAACCAAACTCAGGTTCTCTGAAAGAGTAGCAAGAACGCTTAACCACTGACTCATCACTCTAGCACTGCCCCCCTTTTTTAAAATCAAATCCATGAGTTGCATCAAGCCATTTACTTGTGCTTGCTCTGATTTTTTTTAATGTAGGGGTTTGACATTATAAATTTCTCTCTAAGAACTGTTCTTATTGTGTCTCCGAGATTTTTTGTACTGTGTTTTCATTTTCATTTTGTTCCATGATTTAAAAAAAAAAAAAAAAACTTTCCTGACCTGGAGAGATGTCTCAGCAGTTAAAAGTACTTGTTGATCTTCCAGACAATCCAAGTTCAGTTCTCAGCACCCATATCAGATGGCCCATGACCATCTGTAACCCAAGTTCCAGTTCCAGAGGATCCAATGACATCTTCCAGAACCCACACATATGGTATACTTATGCATATATACATAAGTAAAAATAAACTTAAAAATAGAAATCTTTCCTAATGTCTTCTTTGACCCATTCACCATTAAGGAATGTGCTGTTTGATCAATATGTGTCTGAGTAATTGCCAGAAACGTGTTCACTCTTGATTTTAACTTTTATTGCATTGTGGTCAGATAGAAGACACAAAGTTGTTTCGATGTTTGTGCCTTTTTTAAAGCCCTTTGAAATTATTTGATAACGTTTATGGTTGTTCTTTTAAATTCTGTGTCCTAGAGTTCATCTAAGTAACTTTCATTGGAGAACATTCTTTAGGACTAGAGGGCTTAAGTGAGGACACATTGTCTTGATCTTTTTTGTACAGGACTAGAGGGCTTAAGTAGGGACAGACTGTCTTGATTTTTCTTATAAAGGACTAGAGGGCTTGAGTGAGGACACACTGTCTGGATCATTCTTGTACAGGACTAGAGGGCCTGAGTGGGGACACATGGTCTTGATCTTCCTTATAGTTTCTGTTGTGACCATGACACCTGGCCAGGTGGACTTCTTTCATGAATTTCATGTCCGGTGTGAGATTCTAGCCTGCCTCAGGTTGGGCCAGTACGGAAGCTTCCTGACTAATTTAGGTCTGGGACAACAAGTGCATGAGCTACTTGATGGGAGTTAGGCTTGTAAGTGCAGAGATCTCACCAGAGAGATGAGGGCCCAGGGGATTTAGCACGCTAGTTGCTGTACAACCTGCACGAGAGAGGCCTTCAAGTGTGGAGGTAGGGGCCATGTTATATTCTGATTCTATCCATCCCTTTACCCTCTCTTATTCTCTTTCCACCCCAACCAACTCACCAGTACCACGAGTCCCATTCTACTTTTGTGAGGTTTTGCTTTGCTTTTTGGTTTTGCATGGTGATCCATGGTTTAACCAAGGCAAGTGCATGGGCATGGGCATGGGTATAGGGGCTATCCACTGAAGCATGAAGACATCGCTGAAGACAGTAACCTCTTCTCCTGCAACCTTTGAATGCTTTTAGCGCCCCTGGGCATGGCAGGCCCCTTCTCTATGAATATTTACTAGCTCAGTTTTGTACAGGCCCTGTGCAGACAATTGCAACTGTTCACAAACACCATCAGACAGTATTTCACAACCCTCCTCCCCATTGTTCAGCTCTGGCATTTTTTCCACTTTCTTTGAGATGTTCTCTGAGCCGTGGAGAGGGTGATATAAGTGTCCCATCTAATGCTAAGCCCTCACCAGTCTCCTGGTCTTAGCACTGAAACCAGCCATGAGTCTACACTAACCACCATCCACTGCAAAGACAGGCTGGGGAAAATAATGCTTTATTATCTAATGCTAGTCCTCAGTGCCTTTAGATTTAGGGAAGAACCTGAAAGAACAATGAAACAGCAGTTAAAGAGTTTGAATGAAGGCATGCTGCCTTTATGGGGAAAGGCATTCTTAGGAGCCATAAAGTGGGCTACTTCCCTATGATTTATTAGTCAAAGAGGTATATGATATCCCCAAAGCCATAAAAAAATCTTTTGCCACTGGGCTACAGTGGCACAAGCCTTTAATCCCAGCACTCAGGAGGCAGAGGCAGGCAGGTTTCTGTGAGTTCAAGGCCAGCCTGGTCTACAAAGTGAGTTCGAGGACAGACTCCAAAGCTACACAGAGAAACCCTGCCTGGAAAAAAACAAAGAAAAAAATCTTTTGCCACTACTGTTAGTGGCATGCTAGAACTCGATGGTAAGCTCCTACCTACCACTGAAGATGCCACATGTTGGCTGTAAGATAGAAGAACCAAGCTGGGGCGGAGCGTTCCCTCATGCATGCACTAGACAGGACTGGGCTGATCGGCTTTTTTTTTTTTTTTTTTTTTTGGTCAGGGCTCTATCTTGGGTAAACAGACGTTTGCTTATGCTTCTTCCCAGAAGAAGTCACACAGCAAAGTGGCACAGGCCTCTTTTGACTTGGAGCTGTACAGGAGCAATGTCCCTCCTGAGAGAACATGACCCCATTCTTCCCAGCCAACAGCGCTGGCACTAGAAGCCAGGGCCATTGGCTATGTCATGCAGATGTTGTCTTGCCAATTCAGAGGAAGCTGGATTAAGAGTCACAGCGAAAACTACAAACTGATGCTAACAATATTTTACTAGAGACGGGGATGACATAGAAGCACAGAGCATCCCAGGCTGTCTGAAGTTCACCTCCTGAGAGCAGAACTCAATTCTAACATCCTGAAAGTAGACAGGAGGAACTGGAAACAGGCACGGGTGACTGACGACTTCCACTCTTCATCACAGAGCGCTCACCGAGGGGCCACTGAACTGCCCATGTATTCCCAGGTAGAAATTCCTAGTCATGTTCTCTGGGCCATGGCAGAGACCATGTCCTTAGAGTTCCAGGGGAAGGGATAAATGTCCCTTCCCAAACAAGACACAAAGAGCAAAGTTGGCCTGGTCCCGGCATTCCTGGTGCAGGATGTTTCTTTGCCCTTGAGCCTGTCCTAGGGGAGAGTACAGATCTGGGAAACCTCTCAGGAGGGCAGGTTCAAAGAAGACAAGGAGGTAAGTTCTCACTGGTCAGCCTGGGGGTCTGATGTCCTGTTGTCTGAGGCAATCTGCCCATTTGCTTCCTTCAGCAGTTCCTTGTATTGACGTTTGAAGAAACCAGCCTGTAGGAAGGAAGAAAGAAATCAGGATAAAGAAGTGAGTGCATGGAAGAGGAAGAGAGGAACTAAGGGGCTCAGTATGCAAAATACTTGCTGACAAGTGTGAGAAATGGAGTTTCGATGCCCAGAACTCACACAAAGGCTCGATGGGCATGGTAGCCTGCCTGTAATTCCAGAACTCAGGAGGTGGAGACAGGGGACCCCTGGGGCAAGATGCTGACTAGACCAGCCCAATTGATCTCTGTGTTCAAATGAGAGGCCCTGCTTCAATATATAAGGTAGAGAGCAGTGGAGACAGATACTCAACATCTACTGCTAGCCTTCACACACACACGGGCACATATGCATTTGTGCCTACAAACTCATGTGTGTCTCCACATGCATGCATGCCCAAAAATGCAAAGCTAGAGAAGAAAGGAATGACTAAAGGAGAGGAAGGGAACCATTTCTGGAGCCCTGCTACTTTCAAATAACCTAGTCTATGTTGTATTGTTTAGATGTGGGCAGAATTACGTGGCTTACATCATGCTTATGTTGAAAAAGACCATGACCCAGCCCAGCCCTGGTGCTTGTGTCAACATTCAAGTCCATGTCTGGGCTTACAGTCTATTCTTCTGTGAAGGGAAACATGAAGAGAGGTAGAGCACAGTAGGAAAGAAAAGGAGAGCAATGAGAGGGGATCTGAGAACCAGCAAGGCACGAACGAGAGACAACTGGGTAGACAGGGTTTCTCACATGATGTGTACTGGCGATAATGTACCTCAGACTCCAGCATGAGCTCTTGCTTACCCTGTGGGAGGAGCAGGGACAAATCTTGCTGTAAGAAGGACACATCACTCACCTTGTACAGTGCGGCTGTGATGAGAACCAGCAGCAGTAGACCTCCCACGGAGCTGCCCACAATGAGGGGGACCGGGTTGTAAACGTCATACATCTCCAGCACCGTCTTCATCTGGTGGAGATGGACCCATTGGAAAGTGTCATATCCCATGCTGCCTCACATTCTCCCCAGGCTCTCAGCCTTTAACTCCCCTCCTCCTTGCCCAGGCTCTGTTTCAGGGGGTGAAATACTGAAGTACTTGTGCACCAAGTGCCTGACGACCTTCATTCAGCCTCCCCCCAGGCTGGCAAATCCCCCAGCCATCACTGCAGACTGAGCATTAGGAGCCCTCTCACCAGCCTGGCCACCGCCTGCCACAGTCACTACCTGGGCTCTCAGAAATGCCTCCTGTCCAGGCAGCTGGGAATACACAGATGTGTTGAATGTGATCTCGGCCACACTCATGACCACCACCTTTTTCTGCAATGTCTGCAAAAGAGAGGGTGGGGCAGAGCTGGGAATTGGACCTGTGAGGAGCTCAGGGTTCAAGAACTGCCCTGACCCCAGGATGCTCCAGACCCATCAGGCACACACGGACCGGGGGAGGACCTCTGCCATTGGCCACACACCTGACTGACCCAGCCGAAGCTGAGGTTGCCCTTCAGAATGAAGTCAAGCTCGTCCTGGATGCCCAAGGAGGGGATGTCACAGCGGAAGTGCAGGCAGTCAGCAATGGAGCAGTCCTGGGGACAGGGAGACATTATCATATCTCAGAAAGTAAGTCTGAGAGGAGAAGACAGCTTAACGTAGGACTTGACAGAAGCAGCCACTTCTAAATACAGCTGCTTGTTCAGCAGGTGCCGTCTGAAACTCAGAAAGTGAGTTCAAGTCCTCTGATATGTATAACACGTTGAAACATCCCAGTCTTCCTCACCAGCACGGGACTCCTCTGCATGTGAGTCGGGAGGTCAGATGGTGCTGGCACTATTCTATTCTGATAGCACTGGGTGGGCATCAGCTCTGGGTTCTAGAAGGCAAGTAGAGAACAGTGCTTTGGCTGCAGCATTGGGGATTTGTAAGTGACACCGGGCATAGAAGTCAAGGAAAGGCATCAGTTGAGGAGCCATAGCTGGTTTTGAATACCTGGGGGTGGGAGACCATCACTGCCCACACAGCCTCTCCCTTCAGCTCCACAGGCACCCAGAAGTTGATGGTGACTGGCACGTCCCTCTGTCCCAGATTATTCACCTGCGCAGAAGGCACGGAGGGTAGTCTGTGGCCAGCTCCTCCCTACTCACCAGTTCCCTCGCTCCTAAGTCCCCATACTTGCCTGGTATCTGTGTTCAGCTACACTGCTCTTGCCCTTTTCTGAGGCCGAGAAGTTGAGATACTTGGTAGACTGGTCGTGGCTGGAGAGAGAAGAGTCATGAAGTCCCACCTGGCCTCCTGAGGAGGGCCTGGCACTAGCGCCGGTTGGGTCATGGGGTAGCAAAGAACGGGGTACGTGGCAGGGTTGGAATAAGGGAAGGATTAAGGAGTGGGGCCAGCTTCAGGGTGGGTGTAAGGGAGCATGCAGGGGCCACCCAGAGGAGATGGCTGGAAAAGAACAGGTTGAGGTGTAGGGAAAAGACTTAAGAGCCATGCCACTGGCTCACTGGAATAAGTCACCCCCCTGCCCCATTTCTACACCCCGGCTTCCCTTTCAGTCTTTCGTGGACACGTAGGCTAGAGCAAACTTTGCTGACCATGTGCACGGCCCATCCTTAACTCAATCTCCACTCTTCCTTGTTTCCTTGCCTTCTATCACCACGAAGCTTTGAAAGGGCCAATGACAGACTCTCCCATGGGTCTCAATGTAACAAAACTTCACGAGACCCACTTGGTTCCAAGCCTGGAAGAGCAGTGGCCACAAGGTCTCTCACATATCGACTGATTCTACCTCTATCCCTTTCCACGCTATTCCTCGGGGCCCCAGCCTTTGCCTATACAGCCCCAACTTCTAGCCCACCACTCCTCCCCTTGAGGCAAGCTAGCAAGGCACAAAGGAAAATCTGCGTGGTTACGAGACTGGTCTAACTGCAGAGCTACACTACAACACATCACCATGTGCCTGCTCAAACGGCAAACGAGACCATCCCAAGCCAACTAGGACTAACATGGCTGACTGAAGGGATCATAACCAACTTTTCTTCATTATAATGTCATCTCCATGCCATTAGCATGCAGGATTAGCTGTTCCCATCATGCATCTAAAGACAGCCCCACATAAGGATAGAAAAGATGGGTAAACCCTATTGGGATTTTCTCTACTGCAGCTGGCCAATTAGACAAGCTCTCCGGAATCCTGAGCGGCACCACTCTTTCATGAGAAGCTTGCACTCCCTCTCAAATGTGACTTTCTCTCTGTAATAACTCCTCCTACCTCTTACTGTCCCCAGTCTGAATTCTTTCTCGGATGGTGACCTGGAAGCTCTTTTATACCTCCCGTGGCAACCCTCTGGAGTTTCATTTCTCTGTTCAAAGGACTCCTCCCAAATGCTCCAGACTGCCCTGGGCACCTCTCTGAGTGTGACTGACCTGTAGGACCACCTAAGTCTACAGGTGCTATGCCCTATCTGTGGCTCCCTGCAAAATCCCATGAGAACCACTGTGCATCTATACTTAGAGCATGCATCTCCTTACTTGGAGAACCCCAGACACGTGGGGCAATGGAAGTGTGACATGCTATGCAAGAAGAGACCCTCAGATTAGGTGGGTTACACATAGGAGTTCAACAACGTTTGCTCCTGTCAAATGAATTCAGAGGAAGCAGCCACACTCTGCCCAACATGGAGCAAACACTAAGAAGGCATCTGCTGAACATGCTTCCTAGTCTCTGTATCCCCTCCCATCCTTCTTGGTCCCAGCTAAGGCCCAGTCCCCTACCACCCTTCCCCAGTACCCACCCTCCGCAGGCATAGCTTTTGTTCATATTTTCTACAAAAGGAGGGAAGGAGAAGGTTTAAAGAGCCTTATGGCAGTGTTCTCAACCCTCCTAATGCTGTGACCCTTTAATACAGTTCCTCATGTTGTGGTGACTCCCCCAACCATAACATCATTTTGTTGCTGCTTCAGAACTGTAATTTTGCTACTGTTATGAATCATAATGTAAATATCTGATAACCTATGGGATATGTCTTTTTCTTATGAAAAAGAGGTCTTGCACAAATGCCAAAGGCCCTTTTGAGAATCATTCTAGTCAAGCCCAGTGCCATAGACCCACCAGTGTTTTTAGTGTTCCACTGCTTCAGTTCCATATTGAAGCCTACCCTACCCATTCCCTACATCTATGCTTGGTGCTCCGAGTGGCGCAGTCAGGAGCCGTGGAGCCTTTGAAGAGTGGGACATGCCGGGAAGTTCCCAGGTCAGTGAGAGTGTGCCCCGGGGAGACTACAATGCCGTAACTCCTTCCTCTGCATTCTCCACTGCCTCCTTGCCATGAGACGAGAGCATCCACCATGACACACTCCATAACCACAGACAAAAGCCTCGGGCCAATGAACCATGGACTAAACCCTCCAAACTGTGAGCCAGAATAAGCCTTTTCCATTTCTAGGTTGCTTCAGATTCTTGTAGAGGAAAATCCAGTTGACATACCATGATACCCAGGAATCCAAGAACAGCATCTGGGGAGATTGTGAGTTGGGTACAGTAACCCTGTTCTCCAGTTAGGCTATAAGAATCTCAAAGACAAGGGTGTGTTTCATATGTCCTAGAGAACCCAAGAAAATCTTGTGGATTTTCAAAGCCTTTTGAGACCTGTAATCTGCATTAAATATATGCTATAAATGCTAAAGATTCCACAATTATTGTCATAACCAGCCCATAACAAACATCCACTGATGATGATGCACAGCTATCAGTATAATCTCCCACTGAAAGGACGACAAAACCTGAAAGATCCCAGATGAGGGTGGTGACTCTTGCATACCCTCCTTCCAAGTAAAGAAGAACCATTCTGAGGTCCTAGGGAGCGTACCTGCTGATCACCATGTACACAGCATACTTTACTGGGAGCTCCAGCTGGAAGGTGGTTTTTTTGGTCTCAGGTGTGTCATTCTCACTGGGGACAGAGGGAGTATGGAGTATAAGGATCAGAAAGAGAAGGGCACCCCCTGGGCCTGGCCAGCTTACCTGCTCACTTTGGCTTTTAGAAGCAGTCGGTTCCCCAGGGCAGCTTTGGGGGAGACATCAAAAGTTACCAAGAAAGTCATCTGAGGAGGAGAAGGGAGGAGTCACAGAAGAGGGAGGCAGGATGGGAACAGGGCATGGGGTAGGCTGAAGCCAGGCTGACCTGTGCACCTCCGCGGAAAATGATGTGGCTGATGCGGCAACTGGTCCTCCAGAGGCTCTGGCTCCTGCTTGGGGTGCTGTCACATGTGAGGTGCAGAGCACGCTGCCGCCGTTGTTTCTAGTTAAAAACAAGGCCAAAAGAGCACAGGAGGTGGGGGCTTATTAGTGTTCCAGAGAGACACTGGTATTCAGGCACACAGTTCCCTGGAAATCTTAATGCTTGAGGTTCGACGTCTGGTCAAACTTCCAATGGTGTAGAAAGCTCTAGTCACGAGCCCTGACCCTTCAGTTCTTGTTGGGTTTTGCTTTTGCTTTTGCTTTGCTTTGCTTTGCTTTGCTTTGCTTTGCTTTGCTTTGCTTTGCTTTGCTTTGCTTTGCTTTGCTTTGTTTCGTAGCCCAAGCTGTCCTGGAATTCACTAGATATCCAAACCTAGCCTCAAACTCATGGTGATCCTCCTGCCTCAGGCTCAAGTGTTAGGATTACAGGCATGAGAAAGCATACCCAGCTTCTTGTTGCTGCTAAAGGCTTTTGACTGTGGATAGTTTCAAACATACTCCAAGGAGAGAGAGTGGACTATCAACCTCTATGTTCCATCACTCAGCAGAAGTTAGCAACACTTCCCCACTGTTCCCTCCCGGCCCCCATAGGTTATACTCCATTTTACCTTTTCTTAATAATTTAAAGCACTTCCTACACATCATATCATTTTATCCCAATGTATTTCAGTATCTACTCAAAACCAACAAGGTTTTTTTTTTTTAATATAACCACAAGACCTAACAAACCATACACAACAGAATTAACAAAAACTCCCTAATACAACAGTTGTGTTCCATTTTCCTGGGTTGTCTCAACCATGTTGTTTTTGAACTGCTCACTTGTTAAATAATATATCCAGCAAATATCCACACACCACACTGGGCTGCTGTATCTAGGGACACTGTCTCTGCTCACACTCTGTCCAGCAAAGACCCACATGCCACTCTAGGTTGCTTCTAGGAACTGTCTCCACTCCCACTCCAGATGTTGCTTTTCCTGGTTCATTTTTCATAAGTAATCAAAATGTACTCCCATGAAGGAATGCTAGATCTAGAGATATGGTAGATGTGCAGAACAAATACATGAGCCCAGTTAAACTCCCATTCCAATAAACCAGGTGTAAAAAGATATTTGGAGGAGAATTGGGGGGGGGGGGGGGGGCATTTGACCATGTTCTAAACACTGAGACTCATTCATTTCATAGGGTGATATGATGACTTTGGGGTCACATAAGACATTGCTGCTGTTCAGAACTCCAGAGTAAAATAAAGAGGAAGCCATGACCCAGTGTCTAATACTTGTGTGAAAATATTTCAGCAAAAGGCAAGGTCAGGTGTGGTGGTGTACACCTGTGCTCCCAGCACAGTTAAGACAGGAGGATCAGGAGTTCAAAGCAAGCCTTAATTAAAAAAGCTTCTCAAATTTGAAGTCAACTTGGGCTAAAGGAGATTTGGCTCCGAGAGAGAAACAGATGAAGCAAATGGATCAACATATTGATCACTGTTCACACTTGTTGATGGTGCCTTTAGGACATTTCGTTTAATTCTGACTACTTTAATAAAAGTTTAAAATTGTTTTAACAATAAAATGTTTGAAAAAAAATCTGTTTCACTGGGAGGTGGTGGTGCACACCTTTAATCCCAGCATTCAAGAGGCAGGCAGTCTCTGTGAGTTCAAGGCCAGCCTGGTCTACAGAGTGAGTTCCAGAGAAACCCTGTCTCAAAAAAACAAAACAAACAAGCCAACAAAATCTGTTTTTTAAATCTCTTTATGGTCCAAGTTCTGTCTTCTAGAACAGAGATCGGCCTGCCACCTATGTGTTCTGTTATGCACACTTGTGTAGATAAGTGTCAGTGGCTGCTACCATTGTACAAAGTAGAAACAAGAGGCTGGGACAGAAACAATATGGTCCATGTAGTTGAAGGATTTCCTGTCTAGCCTTCACAGAAAAACTTCTGGCAAGCCTCAAGCCAGAGTAGCCAATACATTCATTTTTTTAACAATATTTTTAAATATTCTCCCAGTTTGGTAGTATGTGCCTACATTCCTAGCACTTTGGAGGCTGGGGCAGGAGGATTGTGAACTTGAGACCAGTCTGAGCTGCTACATAGTGAGTTTCAGGCCAGGTAGTACTGTTAGGGAACCAGGCAGGAGTCCAATGACACCTTTCAGGTGTCACGTCTCTTCTTTCATCATGTGGGTCCTGGGTCACTAGGCTTGGTGGTAAGCACCTTTAGCTGCTGAGTTGTCTCACTGGCTCTGGAATCCACTTATATTCAGTATCTTCAAAATATGGTGCCAGGAGAACAAAACCCAGACAACACAACCCCACCACCCAATCAAAACCAACTAAGATCTCTTGACCCACCAGACTGCTAAGCAGGGCCACCCAGTGTGAGCTTTGAACCTAGCACACAGCCCACTCACCTCTTCCTTCCCCTGATGGAGCACTTGGCCTTCGGCAACTCGTCTAAAGGACAGACCCACAGGGTAGAGCAAAGTGACTGTGGTTCCATAGGAATCTTCCCCATCATTAGACACTGTCACATCCACATTCAGCTCCAGGTCACTTCCCACCACCAGGGTCTTCAAGCTGAGTGTCGAGAGGGAAGAGGAGATGAGTCTGTGACTGAGGCTAGAGATGGTCCGGGGATGAAATGCAGGGTAGCGAGGTAAAAGGCAGACAGGAGAGGCCCAGGTTCTGAGCCCCAGGTGAGACTGTGAGCCCCAGATCCTGGGAGGGAGGCTGGGCTTTGGGGAAGATGTAGGGGGTGAAAGCTTACTCTGGGAAGCCAAAGATGATGCCCAGGTCATCCTGGCAGATGTGATCAGCTCCACAGTTCTTCTCAAAGGGAAGCTGAGAAAAGGGGGCATAGGAATTAAGTCTGCTTCTCAAGCCAGACCCACATGCATCGGCCTCTTGCAAATAGCCAGAATGAAGGAAATGGCAAGCTCCCTACCAAGAGTCTCTCTAGGACTCTCCAGCTCCCTAACAGATCCCAGGTTTCCAGGCTTCAGGAAAATGGCAGGCACCATTCTTACTTCCCCCAAGGAAGTCCACAGGTTCAGGCTGCCAAACTCCAGGCCATCAGAACACTACCAAGATAGTGGGTACACCCCAACTAGCTGTGCCCCACCTCTCACCCCCCCACAGCCTTGCAGGTGACATTCCTTCCACATACTGCATCCCAGGTGTCCTCCCCTCGGTACCCAGGAATCAGGCACAGCACAGTTGCAGGTCCAGTTACTCATCAACCACATAGCATGAAGCCTTGCCATCCTCTGAGACCAATAAGAAGGGCCCCCACTCTGCCTTGTGGGTCTGAACTGTCCTCAGAGACCCCTGCATGCTAATATCTGTCCATGCTACCAATAGCTCTTCTAATAAATATTTTCCCCCAAATGCGACTTTCCTTGGTGTCCCCCCTTGAGCCCCAATACCATAAATCAACTGACTCACAGAGGCCGTGAAGTACGTCTGCTCATCTACAGCTAGCATGGGTTGAAGGTTCCGGTAGGAAGGGATGGGCATGCCAACAAGAGAGAAGTTGAGGCGCAAAGTGATGGGGGTCACTGAGTCTTCCACACAGGCCTACAGAAGAGGCATTTGAAGGGTGGTTTTAAAGGAAGTCCCTTGCACAGTTACTGGCTGTACCCCATCTCTGTGTATTTAAGGGGGGGTAGAGCAATCCCATCTATGGCCAATAAGCTCCACCCCCCATACAGCTCTCCCACTTTCAACAGCTCCTCATAAGACCGTTCTGTTCTCTTCTCTGGTTTCTCTCTCTGTAGCATTTATCCCTACCTGACATTCACTATCTAGAAATTTGTTTGGGGTCCCCCATCATCACTGGGGAACTCCCTATGGACAATGACTGCTTTGTCCCCTGCTGTAGGCATGTCTCAGGGGACAGCCATAAGTATGTGCTCAATAAATGCCTGCGTGAGTCAGTCTAAGGCCACACAGCTCTCCCGGGCAACCCTATTCTCTCCCTAACTTCCATCTGGGTGTCCTCTGGCAGCTGCAACTGGCCATAGTCTTTCATTCACTTGCTTGGCTAAACCGGTATTAACTACTGCCCGCAGGCCAGATCCTGGGAGGAAATTTGGAATATGCTGTGTTCTTTCCCTGCTGAACCTGCTTCCAGTCCCTACAAGGCCTCTACCCACAATCCCCACAACCCATCTATAGTCTTCTCACGGGGAGCAGCAACTTCACAGTTTCACAGGACTGGCTCAGACCAAGAATTTGGACTCGGGTCAGAGCCTGGGTCTTTGTCTCCTTGAAGATGGCACGAGGACTCAGGCGGCCAGGGTCTAGGACCAGGTCAAAGGTGACAGAGCTTTGGAGGTCACCTGTAAGGGGACGTGGAACACAAGGAAGATTGAGAGGGTCAGAAATTACTCCTGTGGGCCAGGGACAAGTCATCAGAAGTCCTAGGTGGGAGGCTTCCAAAGGTCAGGGTCAAAGGGAAGAAACTTACCTAGCTGGGTCTTGGGACTTTCATAAATATGAAGGCAGACAGTGGCATCACCCAGTGTCTGGACTGAGGTCACCTGCTCCTGACACTCAAACACAGACCTGGCGATTTCTGCAGGTGAGAAGTGTATAGTGGATAACATTCGAAGGATCGGTCTGGTCCTGCAGGCAGAACACTGAGCTGAGAAGAGGCTCCTGGCCACGGGGACCTCAACCCCCAGTTAGGAAGGAGGGTCCTAGTCTAGGATGGATGGGGAGTGTCTAAAGAAAGCTTCGCTCACCTGAGCAGCAGCACGTGTCCCTTGGAGCCCACAGCCAGGTCCACCAGTCCATCCTGGGTGAGGTCCTGACCCCCGCTCAGTGACTGCCCAAAATGTTGGAGCCTGGAGGAGAGCTGGGATCCTGAAATCCTCTGTGCAGAAGAAAAGATGAGTCAGACTTCAGGAAGGGATGCAATGGCTGAGCGGCAGCGTGTTTCCCAACTGCGTGTGACAGGCTGTGCTGAACCTTTCCAAGGAGTCTAGTGGAACTGCATTATTGATGGCCTTGCGCTCTGTGCTGACTAGTTTTTATGTCAAATTGACTACAAGCTAAAGTCATGTAGGAAGAAGGAAATTTAGAGAAAATGCGCCCATATAATTGGCCTGTAGGCAAGTCTGTAGTGCATTTTCTTGGTTGATGATAGACTGGGGATGGACAGCACAATGTGGGTGGTGCTACCTCTGGACTGGTTATCCTGAGTGGGCTGAGCAAGCCAGGGAGAGCAAGCCAGTAAGCAGCACCCCTCCATGGCCTCTGCATCAGCTCCTGCCTCCAGGCTCCTGCCCTGTGATATGGAGCAGCAAGCTGAAATAAACCCTTTCTCCTCGGCTCCAGTTGTCTCTGGTCATGTGTTTTATCACAGCAAGAGAACCCTTGACTAAGAAGCTGTCCAAGAGATTAAGCAGTATTATACAAATCATCTAGTTCCTAGAACTATTGCAAAAGAACACGACTTCTCCCTTGACCAGGCATGAGGACACAGGACGGTAATCCCAGCTCTCGGAAGGCACACAGCAGACAGATCTCTGTAGGACCAGTCTACGCAGTGAGACACTGTATCAAGAAAGACTGGCCTTCTGTGCTCTCCCTGGCTTCCTAGCTCGTGATCTTCTTACACACACTGCCACCGTCTGTTATGATGACAAAACACTCACACACAGAAAAAATATTTTTTAAAGCAACAGGAGAACGAGTGAGGTAAGAATGTAAGAGGAAGGAAGGGTGAGAAGTGGACAGAACTCATTTAAAAAAAAAGAGCCTAACAGATCTCTGTGAGTTTGAGGCCAGCCTGGGCTACAGAGTGAGTTCCAGGAAAGGTGCAAAGCTACACAGAGAAACCCTGTCTCAAAAAAAGGCTTTGTTCCCTTGGTTTACTATTTTAAATAAATAAATAAATAAATTTAAAAAATAAAAATAAAAAAATAAAGAGCCTAAAAGAAGTTGGGACACGGTGGCTGGGGTCCTCAGGGCTCAGAGACTGGAGAGCTCTCCTGGTGAGCTCAGCTGAATTCATCTGCTTAGTCCTTGCTTCCCATTGACTCCTTCGTGAGCCAGGACTCAATCCTTCTGTGCCTCGGTTCCCTCATCTTTCACAGAGAGAGAGAGCCTATGTTAGGATTTATGCTTACAGATTATATTTATATTTTCACAGTTATTAAGTCAATCCACTCGAATGGTTATTAGAACAGTACATGGAGTGTGGTCAGCAGTCAACATTATTATGATCAGGTCTCAGAAGCTGGGGGGATGGCTCTGTGGGTAAGAGGGTTTGCTGTTCAAGAAAATCCTCAGCACTCAGGAAAAAGCCCATCATAGCTGTGAGTGCCTGTGACCCCAGTTCTGGGGAGCAGAGACAGGGAGATTCTGGGAGTTAGTTGGCCAGCTAGCCTAGCTGAGACTCCAAGCTTCAGGTTCTGAGAGACCCTGTCTCAAGGGAATAAGGTGGAGAATGATAAAGACATCGAGCATCCTCCTGGGGCCTCTGCATGCACACACACACATACCTGCACACACATGTGCATAAACCACCCACACACTACAAAAACTAAAAAGGACTTCAGGGCTCACTTAGCCTCTGTCTCATTTCACAAACAAAACAGAAAGTTCAGAGGCTGTGGCCCGAGTCACACAGATTTCAAAGTTTGACTCCAGCCTAAGACAGGGTCTCTGGCTCTAGCCGGTCACCTTTTTTGCTCTGTTTTGAAAGGATGAAGAGGATTGGGGAAGTGGCTGCAGCTGGCCCAGATTCTCCCCTCATGGGCCTCCCCTCCCTGTGGCTTCCTTCCCTTTTAGTTCCGTCACTCTTAAGCTACCTATTCCCTCTGAACACACGTGACTTCATCTCTGACACTGTGGAGACCAAAGGTATTGGTGATGAGAATAAAATTGAAAGGCAAGAAATGCCAGTTCCTAAGGGAACCTGGGACTCATGGGTGTGGTAGCCAACACCAGGGATCTCCCAGTCCAGAAGTCTCCGGTTTGGTACAGGAGCCTGTGGAGGACAATGTTAACCCTTTCCAGTCAAGTGTGTGACGGAATAAGAAGAAGAGAAAGGAGTCTTCGTGGGTTGGTGAACCCCGAAAGGCCTGTGGGTAGAACCCCAGTGACATTTGCATTTGGATGGGAACCTGTAAGTCATTTTGGCGAAGAGAGGCTACAAACTGGTGTGAATTGGATGAGCTTTCAGTTTTTCTCCCAGCCACACACCTTTAGGTCTCTGTCAGTTGTTAAACACTATTAGCAGTTATAACCAGAGCAGCTTCCCACAGCATGACATAGTAATGGGGTAGTCTGAGTGCTATGTAGGAACAGGCGTGGCCAGTTCATTCCAGCGTGATCACCGGTCTGCAGATGAGCACAGACAGATGTCAGGCTCTTTTCCTGTCATGGTAACAAAATCCCTGACTAAACAACTAAACGGGGAGGGGTTATTTTGGTCCGTGGTGTCAGCTCATTCTGAGGGTACGTGTGGAGAAGAGCTGCTCTCAAAATGGCAGCCAGGAAGGAGGAGGGGGGAGGAGGCGCGAGGAGAAGGGGAGGGACAGGGACACAGAGGTTTTACTGATCTCTTAGTACTCCAAATTCAATCTCAAGCATTACACAGACACGGGCTCTTCCCTGTGCTCTTCTGAAGAACGACACAACGGCCTTCGAGAATAGCCGTGCACCACACAGTTCATCTCTCACAGCTCCACAGCTTCTGTGTGTTCAGAGCTGTGAAACCATTTCCACATTTATCACCCCCAAAAGAGATTTGACACCTGTTAACAGTCACCCCATGCCTGTCACTTCCCCTTACACCCAAACCTAGGCAACCAGTAATCTCCTTGCTGTCTCTACAGATTTGCCTATTAGAGACACTTTATATAAATGTGACCATACATCATATGATCTCCTTTAACTGGTTTCTTTCCCTTATCATGGGATTTCAAAGTTCATCCACATAGCCTGTACCAGCTCATACTGGAGTAATATTATTCCATTGCACGGATAAACATTTAGGTTGCCTGCTAAAGGTAGATGGCCCTACGGGTTGTTTCTACCTTTTGGCTATTGATTTTGAATAATGCTTCAAGCCGCATTCTAGGTAGTCTTGTGAGGGCATGTATTCGGTTCTCCTGTGCTAGAGTTGTCTGGTCATATCACAACTCTGTAATTAATCTTCTGAGAAATTAACACATTGTTTCAAAATAGCCATACCATTTTCAGACTCTCACTAGCCATGCCCGGGGGTGCTCATGTACCATGCCCTAGTGATAGTGGCCCTGTGATTCCAGCTGTGCTGATGAGCATGCGGTTACACTTCACAGTGGTGATCTGTGGAAACCTCATGAATAATGGTGTCAAGCACTCAACTTTCCCTGTGTTTATTGCCCTTGTTTGGAGAAATGCCTGCTGAGATGTCGTCCGATTTGACTTCTTTGACATTTGCCAAAGGAAGCAGCCATCCCTTCTGAGGAAACCCTGTTCCACAGTGTGGAGGGCTCCTGTCCAGCGGGGCACCTGGAAGGGTCACTGATTGCAGGATTGGAATAAAATTCACCAGCATTCACTGAACTGAAGGGATGAGAAAAAGCTGGTACAGTAAGGAAGCTAGACCTAAAGCTGGTGAGCGGTGGGTGGGGGTAAGGGGAGGGGGTGCAGAGACAGGGGATGGGGTCGGGGGAGGGAGGTGGGAGAGCCACTGAGAGACTGAATGCTGAGTCAAAAGACCAGAACCTCCCTAGTTTGCACTGAACCTCATACGTACCAAGTCACATCTATGAAAGAGGTTTCCTACCGTGCCATGCACCTAGCATAGGTGATTACCAGCTATGGTTTGGAAACTACTCAATTACTGAGCCTCAAGACAATGCAAAGAATGCAGCAGTTAGCCTTCCCATGTCTCCATTGCATGGGTTTTACATGCTGCAAAATGCTCAGTGCTTAGCCAAGAAATAAATAAAGTCACGGAAGAGCACCTTTGTGAAAGAAAGAGAAAACGAAGAAGAAGGTATTGCAGTCTTGGGAGACAGTGATTTGGCCTCACCTGGCTGGGCGCGGGGTTGATGTCCAGTTTTGAGGCTCCGTGAAATATGTACACAGCACCCCTGTTCTCTTCCTCTCCAGGTGCACCAATAGCCACATCTGTCACACTGTCCCCATTCACGTCCTCTAGCACTGTCAGGGCTGCCCCAAAGCGGCCCCAAGGATGGCCCTGCTCCCCATGGAGTCTGGCCTCACACTGCCACCTGATCCTCTGCAGAGCAAAGTCAGTGTCAGAACAACCTGGGCGGCCCTCCACCCACACCCACACCACCAGCCGGGACCCTTCACCACTTACCCCACTGGGCATTGGGCACACAGATACCTGCCCCCCTCGGGTCTGCTCATAGTAATGGGGGGCCCCGATCAAGACCAGGTCAGTGCTGCCATCTCTATCCATGTCCACAGAGCAGAGGGAAGCCCCAAAGTAAGAGCCGATCTGGTGGGCCGAGCCTGAAGTCATCTTACAGATGCCCCTCTGGGCCAGGTCCTGCCCCTCTCCCAGCACCACAGCCTCCCCCGTGGGCCCCAAAGTCCCTTTGTCTCCTCCTTCTCCACCCTGGCCACACTGCCCACTCTGAGACTCCACTCTGGCTTCTTCCATACCCACCTGTGTCCCACTGACTTCAGACTTGGGCCTCCATCGCCCAGATTCCTGGGTAAAGATGACAACCTTCCCCGTGTGCTGGTGGCGAGGGGCCCCCAGGACCAGGCTGTGGACTCCCTTCCAAAAGGCCAGTGCACTGGAGTATCCTGAGGGGCCCAGACCTCAGCATCAAGGTTTTTCCTGTCTTCAGGCAGCTCACCCCGCCCCTTCTCCTCCCACAGCCTCTTCTTACCTAGGTAAGCATCTCTCATGTCCACATTCTCCTGAGACATGTTGATGAAGGTGGGCCTCATATTTGGGGGGTATAAGAAGGCACCTCCAGACCAGCTGAAGCTTCCCACAGCTCCCAGAACTGGTCCATCCTGGGAGGAAAGGATCGCAGGGCTGAGCAGGCTGGAGCAGGATGCCAGCCTAATCCAAAGGAAGACTTCCCCTGGCTCCAGACCCCCATCTAGCACCTGCCTGCCCAATGCCTTCCTTTCCATCATCCTACATCACCAGCCTGAAGGAGCTCAACTTACAGGTGTAAATACAGCACTGAAGCCCTCCTGGGACATCTCCAGTTCAAAAGAACTGCTGCTTACTGTCTCCGTACCTGGGGAAGGCACAATGCTTGGCTTTCGGAGAGAAAGACAACATTTCCCAGGGTCAAGGAAGCTTCTTAGGAGAATCTAAGATCAGAGACTAAGCCCTCTAGCAAGGATTAGTGCCCAGCTCCTGAGGGTCAAAAAGGGAAATCCCTACGGCTGAGGACTCCTGAACAAGTAGCTTCATTGCCAACTAACCCTCAATGGCAAAGATCTTCTCCTTCAGCTGGTTCTGAATGTCCTTCAAAGCATCAAAGTTCTCCACGCTGAAGATGTGTTCTCGGGAAGGCTCTGACGCAATGTTCTCTAACTCTTGCCGGGAATGTGCCGTGTAAAAGGCCTGTCCTACCTGTCCTCAGCAAAGACCGACCCAGAGAGAATCAAAAGTTTTGTAGGCCTACGGGTAATACTACTGCTTGAGTCTGAAAACTCCCCTATGAGTTCATGTTTTGAACAGCTTGTGGGGTGGGCGTGGCCGGCAGAAGTAGATCCCTGGGGATGGGCTTTGGGATGGTATCCTACAACCACCCACCTCTCCTTGCCTCCTTTCTGGTCCTCCACAGTGTGAAGAGCTTTGGCCTCACACTCCCACCGCCATGAGTCCTAACCTTCCTTCTCTTCCATCATGTGCTGAGCCCCTCTGAAACTGTCAATCAAAATAAATCATTCTGGGGTTGGGGATTTAGCTCAGTGGTAGAGCGCATGGCCCTGGGTTCGATCCTCAGCTCAACATACAAAAAAAAAAAAAAATCATTCCATTGCAGAAGAGGAGGTAAAAGGGGTGTACGGGCTGGCAGATGAAGGGGCTTCTGGGAAGTTCTGTCTTCTGGACGGGCGTGGCTGGCTGTTGCCTTTGTGAACTTGTACCAGCTGTGGTTCCTTTCACAAGACACTCATAAGATCAAGCCAGCCAAAAGTCCCACATAGATGGGACGATGACATCCACGCCCCATCCCACAGAGCCAGTGGTACTTCAGAGCTGGCAGGGAGGAGTCATCCTTCTTTGGGAGTATGGTTACTAGTTGGGTTTCCAGTGCTCCGGCAGATGACTCCACAGCCATGCACATAAGAGCAGCAATAACTGGACATAGTCGGTTATTTTTTCAAGCACACAAAGTTGGGAAAGGGAGGGATTGGTGACGGGGTCGCCAAGGGAGGAGGAACAGGAAACGAAGAGTGTGTGTGTGTGATCAACTCTCAAGGAATGAAAAATAAAACCTATTCTCCCTTAAGTGTTTCTGTTGGATGCTTTACCACAGTGAGGCAAGTGTCTAAGACACTATATGTGCTGCCATCCACCAAAAACACTCCAGTCGGCCTCGGAGACCCTTTTGAAATGAGGCTCAAATGGCATTAGGGAGTAGAAGCGATGGAGTCATAGGTTCCTGGGCTGCAAGAGTCTTTCCTGGCTCCACATCTGCAGCAGGAGATGAGAAAACTGGTTTCCACCAGGCGGCGATGACACACGCCTTTAATCCCAGCACTCGGGAGGCAGAGACAGGTGGATCTCTGTGAGTCCAAGGCCAGCCTGGTCTACAGCGCGAGATCCAGGACAGGCGCCAAAACTACACAGAGAAACCCTGTCTCGAAAAACCAAAAAAAAAGAAGAAAACTGGTTTCTACTCTTTAGAGGAAGTTCCTTCAAGAGGAAGCGACCGGAGGAAGTGGTGGGTGACCACCTTTGTGTCCTACCCCAATCGCATAACGAATGATGCCCGCAGCATCTGCCATGGGAATGACATCACCATAATCCCGCGTGTCACCTTCCTTCTTTCCATCAGTAATGACAATGAGGATCCTGGTGGCATCTTTCCGAGCCCCATTCCAGGCGGTGAACAGCTGTGTTCTATCAAGAAAGATTCCAGAGGTCTGTGAACAAAACCGCACTGCTTCTGGGGGCTTTGTGAAAACAAAGGCTTTTCCTGTGAGAGTCCCTGTTCCCACTCAGAAACCCCCAAGTGGCAAGAAGATCAACAGGCCACATATCTCTTTCTTAGAAAGGCAAATGAGGCCCAAAGAGAACCCTGGATGCTCTGGGAAAGGATGCACTGGGAAAGGATGCTCTGGGAAAGGATGCTCTGGGAAAGGTTGGGGGGGTGGTGCAGGGGAAGTTTGGACTCACATGACATGCTCTATAGCTGAGGCCGTGTATGTAAACCCTCTCAGCTGCCTTACAGAGTTCAGCAGGTCTAAAGGGCTTGAAGTGGAGATGAAGTCTTTGAAGGTAAAATGTGTCTCAAATCTATTGGAGAACTGCATCAAGGAGAACTAAGGGGAAAAAAAGCACATGGGGCTGAGGGCTAAGACGGCTTCCCCAGGACTCCTCAAACGAGCCCCCTCAGCAAGCCCTGCCGACCCAGGCCGAGGCCCCCAGGGACACACCTGTGTGCTGGGTCGATGGAACTGGCTCATCACAGCTTCCACGAATTTCAGCATTGTTTTAAAATTGTTGGAAGAGATGCTCCCCGAGCCATCAATCAAGAACACGATGTCCTGGTCCTGCTTTGGACACTCTAAGAAAAGATGCAGCTCTGGTCCTCCAAGAGATACAAGATCTCCTGGCTGCAAGAACTCATTCTCCTCATACCCTCCACCGCCCTCAGTCTGGCAGTCACAGCCCCACTTGTGGGTCCTCTCTGTGTCAGAGAACAAAACTTCCTTGGGCCTCTAACTCGACAAGGCCTTCGAGTCTCATAACAAGGCTACAGCTGTGAATGTTCTACCTCAAGCCTGCTCAGCAGATTAAAAAAAAAAAAAAGCAGGCATCTCCTGACCCAATAGCAAGAAACTGAGAGCTTTCTCCCTCCACATAGATCATTCAGTGCCTCTCCTGAGGCCTGACGCACAGCATCCAGCAAGGAAAGGACCATAGTCTGTGGCAGTCCCCATCCTCACTGGTTAGTGCTGAACTGTTACTTTGTTAGGTATTTTCAATGTCATCCCTGGCAAGAGCCACACACTCCCCCAGTTTGTGGGTTAGGCCTCCTGGAGAATATCAGAACTTTTATTCAGAAGAAGCTTTTCCAGCTCCAGAGAGTGGGGCTGGCCTTCTGGAGCAGCAGCGGTGTGGTGTTCTTACCTGTGTGTCTCTTACCTGTGGTTTCTGCGTCTCTGCACAGAGTGGTGGTGGTGGATACACCCAAGAAGATGAGGGTCACCAACCAAAGGCATGGCCTCTACAAACGTTCCTACCATCCCTCCCAGCCTTCCCTTTCTGTGTTCTCTCAAAAGACTGAAACTAGCATTCTGACAGTTCCTGTGGGTGGAAGCTAAATACAGGGGATTTCTGTAAGGAGTGCCCGTCCATTTCCCTCAGAGTGACTGTGAGACCAGGGGACAGACTGTCGGCCAGGGATCAGGTTAGAGAAGCTCACTCCTCCACCTTACCTTTCACCTCCATTAGCACCAAAGAAGTCAACACATACACAGAGAGAGAGACAGGGAGAGAGAGAGAGAGAGAGAGAGAGAGACAGAGAGACAGAGAGACAGAGAGACAGAGAGACAGAGAGAGACAGACAGAGAGAGAGAGACAGAGAGAGAGAGAGAGTATGTATACATATATACGACTCAGACTGCCCCTTCATCAGCCAGTCCCAGACTGTTCACCAACCAGTCACTGGAAAGCAAATCCCCTTCACTTTGGTTCTAAAAGCAACAGCAGCTTATATCGTTGGCACCCATGTCAGAGTAGGCACTGTGCCAAATGCTGGCCGTGGGTCATCTCCTGTTACTTTCAGAGTTCCATCCATTACTAGTCCCATTTGACAGATGCAAAACCCCAAGCTCCGAGCCAGTAACAGAACAGGTACCAGAGCCAGAAGTTCCTCCCCAGCTGTGCCTGGAGCTGCTGCACCATCCGACAGTGTATTCGTCCAGACCTTCTCTTCCTCATTCACTTTGGGAAAAGAATCTGACCCACTGAATCCCCAGATGGATGCGTGTGGGCGCCAAAGAAGCTGGTGGCCCTCAATACTTACCCTGCTGGGCAGTCAGGAGCCTCTGGTTCTGCAGCCATGATGAGGCCAGTAGAAAGCAGAGTCCCGTCAAGTATATATTCTCTCTGCATGTGTGGTGCACAGTAGGACCACAGGCCTTGGGGTAGAGGGGACTGATGAATGGGGTTTGTTCTGGTCTGGTCTGTTCTCCAACCCCAGCACCTCTAGCCTCTGCAACACCCCCAGACCGGCAGCCTCAGGTCCCTATTCGTCCCCTCCAGACCCTCCTGTGAGATTGAGGACACTCACCAACAGCCTGGAAGGGTTGGTGGTAGCAGTGAGGGACAGGCCCAGGGACATGTTCACAGCTGCTGGAAGCACTGAGGAGATAGACAGGTACATAGTCCCCCTTGAGGACAGAAGACATCAGATAGGAGATGAGTGGGCTTCACCTCCACCTGGGAGACAGAGAGGCCTCACAGCTGAGGCAGACAGTCATATCATCAGGGAGCTGAGGTGGCATGGGGGCATGATGGGTAGGCCCAAGGGCTTGTCTGAGGTAATGGACAGAGTTTATGGACAGAGCTGCAGCTGCCAAGTGGGACTCCTGGGCTCTACACAAGCCCACAGCACAGGAGCTCAGCACTAGGCCTGAGGTAGGGTCATGACTCACCCTGGAGGTGGACAGGATCACACTTGCCCATGTGATAACCACATTTATAGAGACCACCCATTTGGTTAGTGGCTCTAACTTCCTTTGGGGCTCCAACCACCACCCTGTGGGGAGACACAGAGTCTGCAGTTAGGAGCATCAACACTGGAGCCACTGTAGAGAGCTGACTTCACCCCTCTGGACAAATGGAGGTTCAGAACAGTGTAAGCTCCGGGCAGGTAGATTTTTTTTTTCTGCTTTGTTCTGTTCTGATGGGAGCCCTCCACTTCTGGCATCTAGATATTTAGTAAATATATGTTAGATGGACAATTCCTCATAAGTGTACTATGAGGTCTCAATGAACACCCCCTGTGTCATGCAGGTCACAATGCCTGGCACTTAGTAAACACTCGGTAAATGTTAGCTGAAGTTATTCGAAGGACCTGCTTCCAATAAAACATTCTTAACATGAAGAAAATTGCCACATCCCACAAAGGAAAAATATGCCACTGGAGTGTGGAGTCGGGGAGGGGCAGAACCCTGCGCAGCTACCATCTGGTCTCACCAGGAGCCGTCATACTGGACCACACTGTGTCCGAACCCAGCACCGTCCTCATGGAAATGCGTCGGCTTCTCTGTGTCCAAGTTGAAGCCAAGAGAAGAAACAAATGCTAGGGAAGTGCGAGACGCATTAGATAGGGTCTCCTGCCCCTTCACCACCACTCTGCCCTCCCGGCTACACCCCCAGGCTCCTGACCCCCTTGTCTGTCTTCCACACTCAATACCCCAGAGCCCTGGCCCTAAACTCCCGACTCCTCTTCCTTCTTTCCTTCGCTCAGCTCACAGGTCACTTTCCACTGGTAAGTCTCAGCTCTCTTTTCCACAGAGTGGCCCTCTAATTTGAAGACTCTTTTTCCCACCTGGGGCTTCGATGAGGGAGAATGCAGGAAAACCTGGAAGCCACAGGGGTCTTATGGGTACCCAGTGAAATGTACTTGTTCGGCCTCCTTCAGAAAGCTGTGGGTTGCCCACCAACCTCATTCTCAGGATCGCTTGGCTTCTCTCTCAAATTGGCTCTTCAATATTTCTTCAATATTTCAATATTCTCCCTTTCCCCAAACTCCAGATCCCAAGCCCTATGTCTCTGCCTCCTCGTAACAAGACCCTGATCTCTCAACCACATCCTTTAGCTCAGGGGCCTGGCTCCCTAAGACCAAGTACCCAGTCCCTCTCCTTCAGGCCCAGGCTCACCCATCAGCAGAAGAAGGGCTGTCCAAGTACTCATGACTGGAGCAGAAGCAGGTCTCTGAGAGACGGGTAACTGAGAAACAGCTACCAAGTCACGGAGGAAGAGAAGAAAGGTGGTCAGGAGGCCAGAGGCCAGGAGGGAAGTCGTCGGTATGACTCAGAAGGGAAGGGTAGTGAAATGAGATGAAATGGGGAGAGAGAGGGATGAGGCAGCCCGCACACTTCCATACAAGAGTTTCTCTAGTTAGATATGACTTCCCAATTTTTGCCTGGATAGATGCAAATCCCCGGCTCACCTCAACCCTCTCAGCCCCCTTTTGTACCAGCAGAGCTCTCCTCTAGACCTCCAAGTGTGAGCCAGCCTCAGGAGGGGGGAGGAACAGATGCCAGTCCTACAGAACCCTAATGGGAGCCCTCCACTTCTGGCCTGGAAGAATGGGCTAAAAGTTAAAGATGTGGCCCATGTGAGGAGCACAGACTGGAGTTCATTCATTCATTCATTCATTCCAGTGAATTAGTCATTTATTCAACAAGAGTAATCAAGGGGGATCATCTGAGCCCTTTGCTAGGTAGAGGAGAGACCAAGGGATCAGTGGAGAAGCAGGTGTGCTAATCGTAAAGTGTGCACTGTGAGAG
The DNA here is from genome assembly GCF_903995425.1 of Onychomys torridus. Classification (NCBI taxonomy): domain Eukaryota; kingdom Metazoa; phylum Chordata; class Mammalia; order Rodentia; family Cricetidae; genus Onychomys; species Onychomys torridus. Next base: position 105,980,388 of record NC_050443.1, on the reverse strand, counting down.
AAGGGATGCAGAGACCACTGGAAGTCCTACTCATGCTGAGAGAAGCCGGAAGCCTTCCTGGAGGAGGCAGCACTTGAGTCTTACAGGCAGCGGAGGATAAAAGAATACTGAAAAATGCATTTCGGAAGTGACAGGCAGGTATGTCCATTAAGATTGGCATCAAGCCGGGCAGTGGTGGCGCATGCCTTTAATCCCAGCACTTGGGAAGCAGAGGCAGGCGGATCTCTGTGAGTTCGAGGCCAGCCTGGGCTACCAAGTGAGTTCCAGGAAAGGCGCAAAGCTACACAGAGAAACCCTGTCTCGAAAAACAAACAAACAACAACAACAACAAAAGATGGGCATCAAGTAGACCCTGTTTTGGATGACAAGCCTGGCCCACAGCTGGCCACTAGGCTCTTTCTCATACCAAAGAACATGGGAGGCAGCATTGCATCACAACAACCACTAGGTTCTGGTTCCCATTTCTCTACCAAGAAAAGCTTAATTGTGCCAGGCCGGCAGGATGGCCTGAATAGCGAGAGTGGCAGCTGGCAGGAAAAAACAAAACAAAAAAAAACCACTGAGGTGCTAAGGTAACTGTGGCATTTGCAACCACATCTGTGACCATACCTTTACAGTATAATCCTCCCTGTTTTGACCTGCTTTAGAGATAATACTGATGGTGTCTCTGCTTTGTCTAAAAATGGTTAAGTTTCTGTAAAACATGTTTAATTTCTCAGAATGTAACTCGGGGCTGGGACCTTGAAGAGATATTCAGGTGACATCATTTGTGAAATGTTACAACTCGAGACCTACATAGCCTCAAATAATTTCTATGCAAGGCCAGTTTCTCTTTGGGCACTAGCCAAGACTGGTCACAAGCTATTCTTTTTTTATAGTTTTGGTTTGTTTGTTTCATTAGTTGGGGTTTTTTTGTTTTTTGTTTTTTGTTATTGTTTTTCTTTCTTTCTTTCTTTTCTTTTGGTTTTGGTTTTTTGAGACAGAGTTTCTCTGTGTAATAGAACTGGCTGTCCTGGAACCAGCCTTATAGACCAGGCTGGCCTCGAACTCACAGAGATCTGCCTGTCTCTGCCTCCCAAGTGCTAGGATTAAAGGCGTGCGCCACCACTGCCCAGCAAGCTATTCTTATTAGAGGGTTTTTCCTTATTTTTCCTGAGTTTGTGACATGAATTTTCACCAGGCACTTGTTTCTCTGGTACCCTATGAAGAGTTAACACAGCAGTGTAGGAGGTAGGGATTGACAAGAGATGAGGCGTAGGCTGTGGGGAAGGAAGGAGAGCCAGCCAGTCACAGGCCCTAGAAGGTCTTGTAAGACTGTTGATTTCTATCCTGCAGACAGAAGGAAGTAAACAGTAAGGAACGAGATGTTCCCACTCACCTCCTGTGCCCCCTTCCCTACTCTTTGGAGTGGTCATGTATATCCTGTGCCATTATATGTTGGAAGTATGTGATCTGTTTTTTATTTTGATTTTATAGAGGATTACAGTTAAGAGATTGCATGAATCTCAGAAGGGACTTTGAACTTTGGACTTTTAAACATTGTTGAGACTGTGATAGACTATGGAGACGTTTGAAGTTGGACTGAATGCATTTTTTGTTATGATATTCCAGGGACTGGAATGTAGTAGATTGAATTTATAATTGTCCCCCTATAATCTCATAAAGAATGGCACTATTAGGAGGTGTGGCTTTATTGGGGTGGGTATGGCTTTGTTAGAGGAAGTTTGTCACTATGAGGGCGGACTTTGAGATTCCCTATGCTCAGGATACCACCCAGTGTCTCAGTTGATGTCCTGTTTCCTGCAAGATATAGGACTCTCAGCTACTTCTCCAGCACCACATCTGCCTGCACACCACCATGCTTCCCGTCATGATGATAATGGACTGAACTTCTGAAACTGTAAGTGAGCCACTCCAATTAAATGTTTTCATTTATAAGAGTAGCCGTGGTCACAAGCAGGGAGCTGCATGGGATTGACCTTGGCCCTCTGCATATATGAGATGGTTGTGTAGCTTGATCTATTTGTGGGACTCCTGGTGATTGGAGCATGCTGTCCCTGGTGCTTTGACTGGCTCTTGGGAACTCATTCCTCAGGCTGGATTGCCTTGTCCAGACTGAATACAGGGGGAGGTGCTTGGTGTTATGGCAGCTTGACAGGTCATGCTCTGATGACACACAAGGGAGGCCTGTCCCTTTCTGAGGAAATACAGAGGAGGGGTGGGTGGAGGGGTGTAGAGGGGAGGAGGGGGAAGGAAGTGAGAGGGAGGGAGAGGAAGCTGCAGTCAGGATGTAAAATAAATAAATAAATTTAATTAATTAATTTTAAAAAAGAGTTGGGTGATCATGGTGTCTTTTCACAGCAAAAACCCCTAACTAAGACAGCCACATAGCAGCAGGACTATAAAGAGCTGGGATGCCATCTCACTGTCTATTCATCTCCAGGAGCCAAAGGTCATCCCTCTGAGGAGATAGGAGAAGGGAGGAGGGAATTTGGGGAAGAAAAGAGAGGGATCAAGAGGGAAGACTCCAGGGCCCTATAAAAGACCAGCCCAGAGTCCACCGCACAGCCTGCCAGCTCTGGGTATCCCACCCTTCCCAAAAGAAAGCTTTTCACCTTTTCTGAGTCTCTTCTTTTTTGTCCCTGGGTGTTCCACACACAGACAACACAGACGCCCACGGCACAAGACTTAGAAACTCTGTACCAGGACTTGAAGAAGACCATCATTCCATATAACAAACAATTAGGAAGCAGAAGTTGGGAACTACCATTGATCATCCAGCATGCTGACTCTTCTGCCTAGTTGAGGTCCCTTCTACCACCACCACCATACTCAGCACAATCAGACCCCCCAGCCAACTCCCTTTCTACACTGGAAGGAAGCATAGGGGACCAGGTCCAAGAGACAAGACAACTCTAATTCATACAGATCAACAGAGACTTCCTTCCCATGACATACCCGATAGAGCTGTTATACCATCACGCCGAAGCAAGAGATGGGACCCAAACATCCTGGAGAGGAATTTGAAATCTTGAGGACTGTTCACAGCCCAGGGTGGATGGACAAACTCCTTTACTCATGTCTGTGTGCAATGGGGCGAAGGAATTCTTCAGACCATTGGAAGCTAAGATCCACGGCTTTCAGGAGTCAGTCACTGGCAGCTTCCTAAGAGAGGGGTCACAAACGTTTACACTGAGGGCCTAACAAACAGGGGATCCCGTAATCTCCCTTCCCTGCATTTGTCTCACTTTGCCTAGTTGGATAAAACAAAAGGGTCCACCTTGTTTTCTGAGACAGGGTCTCTCTAAAAACCGGAGCTCACCTATTCAGCTAGGCTGGCTGGCCAGCAAGTTCCAGGGAGATATTTGTCTTTGTCATCCTCCTGCTCCCTGGGACATCCTTCAATATATCTGTCTCCCACCTTCAGAGTCCCATTTTAAAAAATCCACTAAATTCAGTTAGTACAGCCCACATCCGCATGGGTGTAGGGCCATCCACTGGATCTTGGGCTACCTACCAGCAGTCACCCCCCAAATAAAAATGACTCCCCTCCCTCAGCAGCCATCTACTACCAATGGCTTCTCAACTAGGGGTGGGCCTTCACAAGTCCTTCCCCCACCCCATCAAGCAGTGTCCAGGGCTTTGATCCTATCCAGGTAACCTAACCGTAGCTATGAGTCCCATGAAGGCAAGACGTGTTCCTGATCAGAAGACAGCATTTTGCACACTCTCCCTGCCCTCCACCTCCTGCATTCTTTCTGTTCCCTTTTCTGCAGTGTTGCTTGAGCCTTGCAGTGGGAGGCGGGGTGACGCCAGTGACCTTTGTAGGGCTGAACACACAACCACCATTTATTCTCAGCCCTGTGACCAGTTATGAATTTCTTCACTACCTACTACCCACGGGTGGTGGGGGAGGGGAGAAAGCAAGCTTCTGTAACCAGGACTGAAAATAGCACAAACCTGGGCCAAGGGTGGGGTCCCATGAGCCTTTTCCTCTTCCTTGACCACAGCAGCTAGGGCCAGTCTTGCAGATAGGACCCAGTGCATGTAACGGCGATTGCTCAGTGGTTTGTCTAGCCCAGAGAGTGGCATTTTGCAGCCTCGAGTGTTTCCAAGTACTCTCCAACTCTTGAGCACTTCCCGTCCCCTTTTCTGCACTGTGACCTGATCTTCACAGGGGTGACCGAAGTAATCTTCTTAGGGCTGTGCCTATGTCAGATGCTTATCTTCTGCATCTTGGGCACCCATGAGTCTTTGCATTCACCACGACAAGTTGGTTTTCTTTAATGTGTGCTGTAGCTGAAGTTATCCTGTTCCCACCCGGCTCCTGCAGCCCTCAGACCCAAGCAAGCACACAGAGACATATATTATTTATAAACTGTATGGCCTAATGGCTCAGGCTTCTTGCTATCTAGTTCTTATATCTTAAATTAACCCATTTCTATAAATCTATACCTTGCCACGTGGCTCATGACTTACTGGTACTTTACATCTTGCTCCCCATGGCGGCCACTGGCAGCATCTCTCTCCTCAACCTTCCACTTCCCAGAATTCTCTTCCCTCTTTGTCCCACTTATACTTCCTGCCTGGCTACTGGCCAATCAGCATTTTATTTATCAATCAATCATCCACAGCAGTGTGTGGTGGTTTAAAAGAAAATGGCCCCCAAAGGGACTGACACTATTAGGAGGTGTGGCTTTGTTGGAATAGGTGTGGCCTTGTTGAAGAAAATATGTCACTGTGGAGGTGGGCTTTGAGGTCTCTTTTGCTCAAGTTATGCTCAGTGTGGTAAACAGTTCACTTCCTATGGCCTACAGATCAAAATGTAGGACCTGCAGCTCCTTCTCCAGCACCATGTCTGCCTGCATGCCACCATGTCCCACTATGATGATAATGGACTAAATCTCTGAAACTGTAAGCCAGCCCCAATTAAATGTTTTCCCTTTTTTTGATTTTCAAGACAGGATTTCTCTGTGTAGCTTTGAAGCCTGTCCTGGAACTCACTCTCGACCAGGCTGGCCTCCAACTCACAGAGATCCACCTGTCTCTGCCTCCCAAGTTCTGGGATTAAAGGTGTGCGCCACCACTGCCCAGCAAATGTTTTCCTTTATAAGAGTTGCCTTGGTCATGGCATCTCTTCCAGCAATAGAAACCTTAACTAAGATAATGTATAATTACATTTACATGAAATTACAATTACATGCAAACAGTTATCAGGAAAGAACATGAAAATTAAATTAGATCAAGGTGAACCCAGACAAAAAAAAAAAAACCAAATAAACCAAATTAAAAATTTTACATCTTTAATCCTTCCAGATATGATAAAGTTTTAATTAAGAAAGAGCAAAGCTTGGTCTGCAGAATTAGGTCATTAGGTCATGTTCTTAATCAACAGAGGGTCACTTTTATGGTGAAAATTTTAAATGTAGTACAGGATCTCTTTGCCTTCTATGTTTTGTGCTAAAACAAGCCGAAGTAATTGTTTCCTTTTATATTCAGAATTTTATTTACTGGAAAATAAAGAAAGAGGGTGTAAAGACAGATGAGAGGAAAGAGTTGGGGAAGCTCCACTTATTTAGATTATGCTTTTCCCCTCCCCAACTCCTCCCAGATTTTCCCCACCTCCCCACCCACCCAACTGCAAGCCTTTTCTTTCTCTCTTTAAAAACAAACCAAACAATACAAACAATAACAACAAAAATCTAAAACACACACAGATACACACACACAAAAAAAACCCCACAATAGAAACCAAAATATATAAACAAAAGACCAATAAGACTCCCCCCAAAAAGCCCAGCAAAGCAACTTGAGACAAAACATCTCCAAAAACATCATTGAGTTCACTTTGTGTTGGCCCCTCTGGGCATGGGCTTACCCAGAATGGTGGTTAACATCTTTTGCAAGCAGGTATCAGCTGCAGATAGCTTCTTGGCTAAGGGTGGGAATTCCTGTCCACTTCCCTCTTTCTCAGCACAGGGGTCCCATTTGACTTGAACTCTGTGTACTGCCACAGTCTCTGAGTTCATGTGCACATCAGTCCCTTTTGTCTGGAGGACACAGTTTCCTTAGAGATATCTATCACCTCAGGCTCTTACAATCTTTCCATCTCCTCTTCTGCATGGATTCCTCAGTCCTGGGGGGGGCTGTTTGATGAAGATAGACATCTCATTTAGAGATGAGTTATCCAGAGTCTCTCACACTGCATATTGTCTGTAAGTTTTACAGCTCTGAGGGGAAAGGCTTCCCCTATGGAAGTGTTATACCTCTGAAGGGAAGAGTATCCTGGCAGTCAGAAGCCAAGGAATACCACAAAGTCATATGTTGTGAAATATTTGTTTAACTATGCAAAGATGAGCCAGGCGGTGGTGGCACACATCTTTAATCCCAGCACTCAGGAGGCAGAGTCAGGCAGATCTTTGTGAATTTGAAGCCAACCTAGTCTACAGAGTGAGTTCCAAAACAGGCACCAAATACATAGAGAAACCCTGTCTCGAAAAACAAAACAAAACTATGCAAAGATGTGTTACATTTGTTTATGTTGTGGAATATTTGTTTAACTATGTAAAGATGTGTTGCTGTTTTACCTTGTCTACCTAAGTCACCTGATTGGTCTATTAAAAGCTGGACATTCAATAGCTAGGCAGCAGAGGGATAGGCAGGACTTCTGGGCAGGGAGAGTGAATAAGTGGGAGGAGGAATTTAGGCTTGGGAAAAGAAAAGAGATGCCAGGAAGACACCAGGGGCCACCCAGACACAGAGAAGCAGGAAAGTAGGACATACAAGATGAAAGAAAGGTAAAAAGCCCTGAGGCAAAACGTAGATGAATAGAAACTGGTTACGTTAAAAGAGCCAGTCGGACAAGCCTAAGCTAAGGCCGAGCATTCATAATTTAAAAATAAGTCTCTGTGTCTTCATTTGGGAGCTGGTTGGCAGCCCAAAGAAAATTCCAACTATAATCATACTGCACTACAAACCTCACCAGAGATTTCCTGGGAGAGACACAAGAGGGTGGCTGCCTCTGCCCTGACAAGAAGCGGTGGGGAACTGAGCAGGAGACAAGCTTGTATAGAGTTTCTTGTCGGGGGAGTTTTCTAGGATGAGATTCTCAAGATGGGGATTGATGGGATTTCAAGCCAAGCCTAGGGATGGGTGGGATTTGTGCTCAGAGATTGGTGGGTTTTTGTGCACAGGTATTGGTGGGTTTTGTAGGTTTTCATACCCAGAAGTGGGCTCAGACCTTTTACCCTGCATTGTCTAGTTATGAGTCTTCATGTTAGTTCCCATACACTACAAGAAGAAGTTTCTCTGATTATGGCTGAGTGAGGCACTGATGTATGGGTGTAGCAGAATGTCATTAAAAGTCATGTTGTGCTCTGCTCCTTTAGCAGAACAATAATATTTGGTTTTTCCCTAGAGCCATGGCCTATCTAGACTCAGGTTCTTGGCTACCACGGAATTATCAGGTATGGATTTCATCAAATGGAGTGTGTCTTAAATCTAATGAAAGAGTGGTTGTTGGAAAAAATAGTGATTGGTTACTCCCAGAACATTTGTGCTACCATTGCACCAACACATCTTGTAGATAGATAATGACATTTGTAGGTGTCAGGGTTTGTTGCTGAGTTGATGATTACTTTTCTTCTGGTAGCACATAGAGTACCTTCTAGTACCATGAACTCTAGCCAATAGGAGTGAAGCCTCTAGTTAGGCACCAGCTCAACTTCTTGTTGGATGAGATACGTAAATATTGTTTTCAACAGCAGAGCTCATCAGTTTGTGGAGAGAAGCCTTACCAATAGCCTGAGATATCTTGGGGTTTCCTTGGTACCTGTGGTGGTTTGAAGAAAAATGGCCCCAAAGGGAGTGGCACTATTAGGAGGTGTGGCCTTGTTGGAGGAAGTGTGTCACTGTGTGGGCGGGGCTTTGAGATCTCTTTTCTCAAGCTTCACTCAGTGTGACAGCCAGTTGACTTCCTGTTGCCTCTGAGTCAAGATGTAGGACTCATTATATTTCATAAGGGGTTATAAGTGTCTAAATTGCTTAATTGATCTTGACCTAACTTTGGTAGATTGTATACATCAAGAACTTCATATATTTCTTTTAGATTTTCCAATTTGGTGGGATACCGATTTTTAAAGTATATCCTTATGATGCTCCAGATTCCTCCACATCTGTTGTAATGCCTCCTTTTATCCCTAGTTTTATGGGTGTGGATCTCCTCCCTGCATCTTTTGATTGATTTGGCTAAAGGTCTGTCAGTCTTGTTTATTTTCTCAAAGAACCAACTCTTTCTTTCCTTGATTCTTTGTATTTTTTGTTTCTATTTATTGATAGCAGGCTGACCCTGAGTTTGATTATATTTCAAATCTACTCTTTTTATGTGTTATTTCTTTTCATTATTCTTGGACTTTCAAGTGTGTCCTTAAGTTACTAATAGGATGGTCAGATACAAGGCACTATTTCATTTCAATTTTTTTATACCTGTTGAGACTTGTTTTAAGTCCTAATATGTGGTCAAAGTAAGATGTTATTCTGATGGGCCTGCCATGTGACTTGGTCTTTTCCCCTTGCAACTTTTAATATTCTGTCTTTGTTTTGTACATGTAGTGTTTTATTATGTGTCATGGGGATTTTTTTTTTTTTTTTGGTCCTAATTGGTATTCCATAGCCTTCTTGTACCTTGACGGACATTCCTTCTTTAGGTTGAGAAAATGTTCTTCTATGATTTTGTTTTAGAAAAATATTCTGTGTCTTTGATGTAGGTTTCTCTGCTTTTCTGTGTCTTTGATGTAGGTTTCTCCGCTTTCCTCTATGTCTCTTAGGTGTAGATTTGGTCTTTTCATAGTGTCCCAGATTTCCTGGATGTTTTGTGCCTGAATATTTTTGGACTTAATATTTTTTAAATGAGGTGTCCATTTTTTCTACCTTGTCTGAAATGCCTGATATTCTCTCTTCCATGTTTTATACTCTGTTGGTGAGACTTACCTCTGAGGTTTTTGTTTGATATTTTCATTTCCAGCTTTATTTCCGTTTGCGTTTTGTATAGTGATTCTTCTGTTTCTTTCTCAAATTATACTTTCATATCTTGGAATGCTTTCATTGTTTCATTCAGCTATTTGTGTTTTCACAGACTTCATTAAGACATTCACTCACATCCTATTAAGGTCCTTGAACAGACACATAATTGCTACTTTAAGTGACTGTCTGTGGTTTGCTCCAAGCTTCTTCCTCAGGATCCTCAGAGGAGGTCCTCAAGAAAGGAGGGAACCAAAACAAGTGATCCTGGTCCCACGTTAGGTGACAGTTAAGTGTCACGACTCTACTTTAAAGGCTGGGGACAGTGGCAGGGGCATCACTGAGTTTGCATTAAGTGGCATGCTCCTATCATAAAGCTCCTAGTATGTGTAGCAAGGGAGCCTTCTAGCAGGGATCTATATCAGGGTTCCAGCTTAAGAGAAGTCAGGCATCTGGTTTTAGAGAAAGGCATCTTGTTAGAGACAGCTTTCATATAAGTTCAGTCCACCATGCCTAGGGACATCCTCCAGATAAGGGCAGGTAGAGAGCAGAAGCTTTGTTGGGGAGGAGCAGGTTTCCACATTGTGGAGCTTAGAGAAAGCTGCCAGGCTATAGGAGACTGTGACTTCTACCCGCCAGCAAAAATCTCCCAGCAGTTGTCCTGTGCTTCGGCTAAATTGCTTTCCTCAGGACCTATTACAGTAGGATCACTGGCTTCTGGAGGAGGTGTATTGTATTGGATGTTCATGTTTGTGTTTTTGCACTGGGCATCTGGAGTTAGGAGGTTTGGAGTGTTTCTTGGTGTAGATATCTGGTCTCCTCTCTGATGGGTGGGTCTACTGTTCTTTGGTTGTTGTTGCCCAGTTTGGATCCTAAGCAAGTGTGGTGGCTGTGGGTTGGTGGGTGACACAAAGGAATGGAGATGGGATAGGAAGAAAGGCTGAGAGGACATGGTAAAGAGTTAGGGAGACCCTGGGATGACCTTTTCATACACTGTGGAGATGGCTCTGCAAAGGCACCTTCTGATTGGTTTAATAAAGAGCCGAGTGGCCAATAGCTAGGCAGGAGAGGAGAGGAGAGACTTCTGGAGAAAGGAAGTCATGGAGGAATCTGAGGCACACAGGATTCCTCAGTGAGACATAGAGCAAGTTGGATGACAATGTGGAGGAGAGACAGCGAACCACGTGGCAGAACATAGATTAATATAAACAGGTTCATTTAAGTTATAAGAGCTGGATGGGAACAAGCCTAAGATAAGGCCAAACATTCATAATTAATGAGAAGTCTCTGTGCCATTATTTGGGGACTAGTGACCCAAACAAAGTCCAACTATATAAGAGTGAGTCTGGAGAGACAGTAATGAATGAACTAGAAGACCTGGGTCTGCACCCAAGAACTCTCCCTCTTTTTATGAAGCCACCAGGATTCCACTGAGGCAACTCTACCCTGATGACCTTATCTAATGCTAATCACCTTCCAAAGGCCCCACCTCAGGATGCCATAGCGAGACTGTTTCCATCTCTTAGTACCTGGCAAGTCAACTAAAGGAAGACACACTCAAAGTATACTCCAGCCATAACTTTCTTCATCTCCCTGTCTCCCCAGGAAGAAGTAAGCCCTCCCTTCCTACCACATCTGGAACAGGTGGAACAGGTACCCAGCCCATGACTTTCTTCTTGTATCTCAACGAACATTATAAAATTCATATTTTTCTTTTATACCAAAAAAAATCAGCCAATTTGGACAAGATGGCTTGCATTCACAGCTGCAACTACTTGGGAGGTTGAGGCAGGAGCTCAATTTCCCCATAAATGAAATTTAAACATTAATAAATAGGAAGTGGCAGCCACTTACTTAGCCAGAGTAGTGTAAAATCAGAGAGGATGCTTTCAAGACTAAGGCTGAGGTCACTGCATTCACAAAGGTGCAGTAGATGGGAACTGGGGTTCCCCTTAAGGATGGAGAGCCATCTAGAAGTAGCCATCAAACTTTCCTGTGTGTGTTCTTGCTAGACAGTGCTGGCAATGCCTCAGCCATATCCCCACAGGTCTTTCTAGGAGCTGTGCTCTTCCTTCAGGCTTCCAACTGGCAGCACCTCTGGCCCTGGCTGCCAGATTCTACTCCACTCACATTGATTGCAGGCCAGAAGAGTCAAGGGGTTAACATTTTGTATGTGTGGGGTGTGTGTGTGTGTGTGTGTGTGTGTGTGTGTGCACATGCTGTGAACAATCCTTTTCTATACTATAAATATGTATTACTCTCATTGGTTAATAAAAAGCTGACAGGCTGGTAGCTGGGCAGGAAGTTAGGCGAGAAAGCCAAACTGAGAATGCTGGGAAGGAGAAGGGCAGAGTCAGGAGATGCCAGCTAGCCGCTGAGGAAGCAAGACATGGAGAACATGAGGCAACAAGCCATGAACCATGTGGCAAAGCATAGATAAGAAATAGGGGTTCATTTAAATGTAAGAGCTTGCTAGTAATAAGCCTGAGCTACCGGCTCATCATTTGTAATTAATATAAGCCTCTGAGTGCAACTGCCAGGTGTAATTTGGCATATGAAACAGAAAGCTCTGCCTCCAGCTTGTGTGTGTGTGTGTGTGTGTGTGTGTGTGTGTGTGTGTGTGTGTGTGTGTGTGTGTGTGTGTGTGTGTGTATTATACATCCTCAATTGATAATCATAAGTAAAATGATGAATACACAGCTCCTTCTGCCCCTGGATGATACTCAGGTATGTGTTATTCACTGTCTCCCAGGAGACTCACAGGACATGCCCATTGGTTGACATCTGCCTTCCATTCCCCAGGTAATTCCCTCCAGCTGAAGGTATTTTGTGGGATGCCTCTCACTTGAACTCTTTGGGGAGTGGTGCTGAGGATAAAGTCTAGAGCCCTGTGCATGATAAGCAAGTGCTCAACCACTAAGCTGTGGCCCCATTTCTGTCCATTTATTTTGTTAAGAAAGGTCTTAGTAAGTTACTTGGGCTGACCTTGAATTCACAGTCTTGTTGCTTCTGCTTTTCTGAGTTGAAAGGATTAAGTGTGCACCACCAAACTCATATTCCTCTCTAATTTTTTGTTTTGTTTTTCAAGAGAGAGTTTCTCTCCAGTAACACCCCGGGCTGTCCTGGAACTCACTTTGTAGACCAGGCTGGCCTCAAACTCACAGAAATCTGCCTGCCTCTGCAAGTGCTGGGATTAAAGGCATGCGCTACCACATCCAAGCTCCTCTAAAATTTTTATCTTGGGATCCCTTCAAATAGAAAGCAAATGTCTAGAAATATATCAATAAATTATCCTGCTACATATGTAAAAATTAGATATATACAATTTATTAATTCAGCATTGTTTGTAATAGCAAGAGGTTGGAGATAATATATCCAAAAGAAACAGATTAAATACATTACAATATAGTCACCCAGGGGAGTACTACACAGCTACGGTATTTTATAAATTATAAAATTATTTGAGCATATTAATAAAAAGACAAGATGCATAATAGTAAAAACTTATGTTACCAGTTGTTTAAAACTCTGTGTGTGTGTGTGTGTGTGTGTGTGTGTGTGTGTGTGTGTGTGTACACATACCTACAATCTTTCTGAAGTAGATGCCAACCATGTAGCTTTGAATCCCCCTAAGGAGGGAGTCTTTTCACTATACACTTCTCAGGTTGGTTTGTTTTGCTTTGCCTTGGTTTTAAGTGTTACAAGCTGAGCCCAGGACCTTGCAAATACCAGGCCAGTGCTCTGCCATGAGCTGCACCCCAGCCTTTCACCACACATTCCTGAGTGTCTTTTGATTTTTGTACTGTGGACAGGTTAATCAATTAAAATATTTAAATTAAGAATGAATGACTAAGTAGTGGCAGATTTCTCAGACTTCCTGGCAATGGAGCTGGGAATTGAGCCCAGGTCTTCTGCAAAAGCAACCAGTGCTCTTAACCACTGAGCCATCTCTCCAGTCCTGGGAGATTTCTTGTTCTTCATTGGACATTTTTGTTGGGTCACCCATTCTCTATTCCATATCCAGCTTCTCTTGTATTCTCGGTACCTAGACTCTTGCAAGTCTGCAGCTCATCCATGAAAGGAAATATTCCTTCCTTCAGAGAAGACAGCCACAGCTTTTCACTATGCTTACCCACAAGGGTCCTGTCACCTTGCCCAGAGAAGGTTCCATTAGTGTGTACCCTCACACAGTAAACCCAAGAGATTCCTTTCCCTCCAAGAGGATGCTTCAAAGCATTGCCTACATCCAAGAAATGTCTGAGCTCTAACACACACACACACACACACACACACACACACACCAAGCCATTCCTGTATAAGGTATCACTATGACAGCCTCCTAGAGGACGTGGCTGTCCATCAGCCTCGGGACCTGGGTGTTGGTCTGGTCAGACCTGCTTGCTGTTGGAGAGGTCACTCCATGGAGAAAGGGCCATCACTGAGGTGGGGGCGTCTCTTGGGGAGCATCTTCACTCATCATGTCCTTGTATTGCCGCTTGAAGAAGCCAAGCTGTCAGGGCAAAGACAGAGGGTAAGGCCACACAATCCATGGCTGCAGGTCAAGATCAGACAGGACAGACAACAAAGAGTGACAGGCGGAGAACAGAAAAGACGGGGGACAGTCAGGCAGGGGAGAAACAGCATCAGCGCTGGGGCTAGGAAAGAACTATGAAAAACAAGAAGAATCCCTCCTTACATAATGGTCACTGTAAGCCAGGGGCCATCCCAGTCGCTCCACATGTCCTAAGTTCATTTTCTTTGTAACATGGGCGTTAATAGTATTGTTTTACAACTGAAGAAATTGAGCTGTTGAGAGCCTTCGACTGGCCCAAAGTCATATAGCCAGCAGCAATCCTGAGAGTCAAACCCGAAGTGGGGGGGGGAGGGACAGGAAGAGGCCGAATCAAGGAGTACCTTGTACAGGACAGCAGTGATGATGGCCAGGAGAACCAGCCCCCCGATGGAGCTGCCCACAATCAGTGGCACAGGGTTGTGAACTTCATATGGCTCCACTTTGGTCTCCATCTAGGGGAGGAAGAAGAGAAAGGGGGTACCGCAGGGGCAATATACCCCAAACTTCTGGAGAGTTCCCTGAACTCAAGGGCTACCCCCTCCCTACAATCCACAGCACCAACTTCAGGCCTCACCTCTCTTCCCACCTGCTTCTCTCACCAAGCTAGAGATGAGATCTCCCTTCCAGCCTCCTGCTCCCTCCGCCATCCCCGCCACCACCCCACCCCACGAGCCTCAGATGGGTACCTTGGACTTCACAAACATCTCCTGCCCTGGAAGAAGGGCAAACACAGAATCATTAAACAGGATCTCAGCGGTGCTCACAAGCAGGAGGTGGTCATGAGAAGTCTGTGGAGAGAGCAGGATGGGAGCCAGGCCTGGGCTCAGGACCATGACAGCTATACCCAGAGAGCCTCAAAACACAACATACCTTGATATACCAGTCAAATGACAGTTTGCCCTTGAGGGTGACATTGAACATTTCCTGAGTGTTGAAGGATGGGAGGTCACACTGGATTCTCTTACAGACTGCAACAGAGCAGTTCTGGAAGAGAAGGCCAAAGAGACAGATAAGTAAGACTGGGACAGACCATGATGCCCGTGTATGTGGCCTCGAGGTGGAGTCCACCACGCCCTTACCAGCACTGGGGTCTTCTCAAGCTCGTCCCGGAACTGGGAGCGAGAGGGGGATCTCTGCTCAGTGTGACAGGCCCTTGAGAGATTCTGGGGGAAAACAGACACCAAGAAGAGAGAAATGAGGGCTCTGGTCCCACCCAGAAGGGCAACAGCCTAGGACCAAGGGACAGTTGGAAAAGGCGGGAAATAGATCTTCGGAAAAACCTGGACTTTGGGGACCCAGCTGGACTCACCTGGGAGAAGATGACCTGGGGCTGATCCCATATGGTCACCTTGTTGAGCTGGACAGGGATCCAGAAGACCACACTGATGGGGGGGCTCCTCTGACCCAGGTTGTTAAACTATCAGAAAGAAGGTGCTGAGGGCTGTAACCTTGTGGCCCGGCTAGCCCTCAGCATTGGCTCCTCATTTCCCTCAGCCCAGGACCACTGAATAAGGCCTCAGTGTCCTGCGCTTCAGGGAAATGGGAGCATGTAAACAAACAGCACACACACACTTGAGCCAGACTGGCCTGTCTCAAGTTCTAGCCCTGCCACTTGCCAGTTGTGAGAATTTAGGCATAGTTCATGTCTCTCTGACTTAGTTTCTCCATCTGTAAACAAAGGACAGCAAGAGTGTTCAGGGTCCTGATTGGGGAGGGGGGCGGTGCATGTGTGTGCATCTGTGTGTGAGTGCATATGTGTGTGAGAGTGAGTGTATATGTACATGCATGTGTGTGTGTGTACATGTGCATCTGTGTATGTGTGTATAATGCATGTATGTGTGTATGCATGTGCATCTATGTGTGAGTGCATGTATCATGTGTGTGTGTGTGTATTGGGGTGTGGAGCAAGCTTGGAATTGTGCCTGACACACAGGAAGCACAGTATTCATGATTCCTACAACTTCCTCCTGCCTTCTCCATACCAGTTTCCATCCTAGCATCCCTCAGGATCCAGGCTTCTCCTGCTCCTCACCTGGTACTGATGTTGTAGGACCTGACTGGTCATCTCTGAAGCCGTGAAGTTGAGATATTTGGTAGAACTCTCGTCACTGAAAGAAAAAAAGAGTAGCCAGTGGGTTACAGAACAGGAAGGCGTCCTGCTTGAACTTAATACACAGAGAATAGGGAGGTGACAATGTAGCCCTTGGGGTCAATGTCTGTCAGACACTGTGTGGGTTTGGGCGCACACACACATCCTTCCTCCACAAGGCACATGTGCATACACACAACACAAGGCAGCTCATGAACACAAGCACAAAGCTGGCTGTGTCCAGCCTGACGGATGGGGGGAGGGGGCCAGTGGGAGAGTCATCAGGAGCAGCACCTGGTAACAACCATGTAGATGGCATACTTGACAGGCAGTTCCAACTGAAACTCCGTTTTGTGGGTCCTGGACATGTTGTTCTCACTGAAAGGAAAGCAGGTCCTTAGCCAGCTCTGAGAACTGAGAATGAGCCTCTCCGTCTCCCTTCCATCACTCTTGGATCCATTGTCTCCTGTCTATTGTCCCCACAGTTCTCTCCACCTCTGCTTTGCCAGGCCTGCTTATTCCAACAGCTTATTCCTTCCCCAGCCCTTGCCTCACCCTCCTGAAGAGTGACCTTTCTCATATGCAAGTCAATACAACCATGTTCATCCTACAGTCTAAACTGCAAACTCCCTGTCAGCACCCTCAGTCACCCAGTGCCGCCACAGCCGTACCCAGTTCCCACCAACTCCCTAAGTCATGCATCTTATGTTGAAGCTATTCTTTTCCTTTTACTTTTTTTTTTACATTGTGTGTGTGTGTGTGTGTGTGTGTGTGTGTGTGTGTACACCACCGCACACACTTGGAGGTCATAGAACAACTGATAGGAGTTGGCTCACGCCTTCCACCATGTGGGTTCCAGAGACTGAACTTGGGTCTTCAGGCTCTGGCAGCCTTACCAGGTATGCTATCTCAGCAGTCTCTAGGTTCATTAGTTGCAGGTGGAGGGTGGGTTCATACACACCCCAGCATGTTACAGGGTAGAGGGCAGTCAGTAGAGTCAGTTCTATCCTTCCAGCTTTATACAGGTTGCAGAGATGGAACACAGATTATCAGGTGTCACCCACTGACCCATCTCACGGGCCCTGCTTAAGCTGTTCTGAAGCATGCCCAGATACCTCCAAGCCCCAGGTTTGCCTGGCACATGCTTTCTTCTACCTTTATGCCTTTGCTTGGCTTACTCACAACCTGAATGTGTTTTCTTCAGGAATCTTCTCAGAACACTGGGCACCACTACCACCACCTGATCATTTACTTTATACTGTATTGTAATCACCTTGCCTATCTGTGCCACTGAACGTCTGTGAAGACAGCAACCACCGCTGTCTTATCTACCACTATGCCCCCATACTTGACACAATGCCAGGCACATGGGTGGGTGCTCAATCAGTGTTTGTTAAATGAGTAAGTCATCAAAACAGAGAACCAGTAGAGAGAAGAAAACGATTCATCCTGGCTGGTCCTCAGAAGGAAGGGTGACCGTGGAATGTGAGAACAGGTACCTGGTCACATTGGCCTTGAGGAGCAGTTTGTTCCCCAGGGAAGCATCAGAGTCTACATCAAATGTGATAGTAAGGGTGACCTAGAGTTGGAGAATGGAGACAGTGATTTAAAATAGTAATGATCTCAAAAAAAAAAAAAGGTAAAGAAAAAACAGCACAATTGTTCACCAACCACTGAATGGGATAAATCAAAACATGATTTGCCCACATTATAGAATAATGTTCAGAAATAAAAAAAGAAGAACTGACAGGCAAGTGATCCTTGAAAATGTGATGCCATTGAAAGAAGCCAATCACAGAGGACCATGCTGCCTTCGTCTATGGATGGGAGACATCCAGGAGAAGCGAATCCACAGAGAAGGTCGATTAGGAGCCTCCAGGGGATATTAGCCAGGTCTCAGATTGATCAGATGGCAAAACTCTGAGAATATTCAAAAGCCACCGAAGTGTACACCATGGGTGCGTTTATGGGATGTTTTTAGACCTCAATAAAGCTCGTTTGTAGAAAGGGGCCACCTCTTTCTCAGGACAGAGAGGAGTAACAGGAGGAGGAGGGTCCCCTAAGACACCAGCACACAGTAGGGGCTGGCGCTCACCTCGGAGTTAGCAGGAAAGATGGGGGGGTTTATGCTCCAGGTGGTACTCTTCAGAGCCCCGTATCCTTCAGTGGAAGAGGTGGGCTCAGACAGCACGCGCCAAAGCTTCTGCGTGAGCGGATTCTGGAACCAAGACAGGCAAATGTGCTGTCAACTGCCAGCCATAGGGGCTGAGGGAAGCAGAGCCCAGATACTGAAGAGGAATTGGCTACCTGGCTCGCTGACACCTTCCGGTAAGACAAGCCAGATGGGTAGTAGATGGTAGCCCGGGTCCCATAGGAGTCTTCACCGTCATTTCTCACAGTCACCCTCACGTTGAAGTCCCGAGGGTCTCCCACCACCAGGGTGTCCTGGCTGTGACAACAACAAGACCATGAGGTATCAAGGGCATCACTGCAGCGAGTCTGCTCTGATGAGGAAAGGCTGCAGGCCCTTAAACAGGACCGTGACGAGAGCAGGCACTGGGATCCTTGTGGCACACAAATATCTCTGAGGAAGGCCGGGCTCCCTCGGAGACCAGGAACACATTGGGTCAGCCTGAGCGGAGCAGTAACAGAAAGGAACTCACCCCATGAAACTCATAGTGATGCCGAGGTCATCTTGGCAGATGCTGTCATTGCCACAATTCTTCTCAAAGGGAAGCTGGGAAGGGGATGTGACCCAAAGGAAAGGAACAGCAAAGAGTCAGCGGAGCAATGAAACAAAATGTTTACATGAAATTACATAAAGTAAAAATGTTCCTTCTGTTCTAGTCTCTCTACTCCTGCAAGGCCCAGGACTCACCATAGCTGTGAAGAACCTCTGAGCATCTACAGCCAGAACTGGCCGGAGGTCCCTAGAGGTGCGCAAGGGCACCCCCACCAGTGTATAGCTGAGGCGCAGGAAGATTGGATTCGCTGATTCCTCCACGCAGTTCTAAGAGATAGTGGGAAATTGGGGATCTATCTTCTTCAGCTCCCAATGGCCACCCCATCCTCAGCCAGGAGTTCTACCATTTGCCTGCTCACCGGTAACTGCAGCTTCAGGGTTTCACATTTCTGTGTCAATCCAAAGACCTGGGTGGTCCTGCGTGTGTTGTTCTTTGTCTCCTCAAAGATGGCACGGACAGGTTTGCTGCCAGGGTCTAAAGCCAGGTCATAAGTGACAGTGCTCTGGATATCTCCTGAAAGGAGAGGAATTAGTGGTAGAAAGCAGGCAGACAGGGGTCTGTGACCACAGCTCTGCTCCCAGATGTGTGATGATCCACACAGCATATGACCTCTCTGTGTCTTAATTCATTACTTTCAAAGTAAGAATAGTAATTAATAAAGCCTCTCAAGTGGTTACAAAGGAGAAATGAGGAGCGCCCACTGAGCAAGTCCTCCAAAAGTGGCGGCTAGGGGTTGGGAATTTTGCCCACTGGTAGAGCGAGCTTGCCTGGCAAATGCAAGGCCCTGGGTTTGGTCCTCAGCCCCAGAAAAGAAGAAGAAAAGAAAAAAGATAATATGGTGCAATGCCAAGCAGCAGTGGCACACGCCTTTAATCCCAGCATTTGAGATGCAAAGGCAAGCAGATCTCTGTGAGTTCGAGGCCAGCATGGTCTAGTCTGGAGTTCAGGGAAACCAGAGCTGTAACACAGAGAAACCCTGTCTTGGGTGAGGGATGAGGGTGGAGAGGTGGCTACTCCATAAGATATTACAAAGCTATTTATGTTTCTTTCAAAGTCTTTGGTCTGTCCTTGTTATTTGCTAGTTTGTCTCTGATACACTAACCTAGGCATTCACAGCTTAGGAGTAAATGACTTGAGAAGAATTTCT
Source organism: Onychomys torridus (assembly GCF_903995425.1). Classification (NCBI taxonomy): domain Eukaryota; kingdom Metazoa; phylum Chordata; class Mammalia; order Rodentia; family Cricetidae; genus Onychomys; species Onychomys torridus. Next base: position 105,960,817 of record NC_050443.1, on the reverse strand, counting down.
ACGTAGAGTTCATCCCTTCTCCCTACTGTTTCCTGATCTCCAAAAGGTTTCTATTCTAGCCAAGCTGGCTCTTCTGACCTCTGGACCAGTAAGAAAGATGCTGAAGAAACATCTTTTCTTCTCTTCCTGTTTCTCTCCAGGTCAGCCAAAGCACAACCCTACTCTTTTAAAACGGGGACAGGGAAGAAGTCAGGCCATTGGCAACAAAAAACCATGCCTAACTTGATCAGTTCAATCTCTCAAGTCAATTCTCTCTTGTTTGAAATGAATCTGTCTGAAAATGGATGAAACTGGAAATATTATACTAAGTGAGCTAGTGAAGGCTCAGAAGGACAGGCACCAAATGTGGGTCTTAGCTTCTGATTCTAACAGGATCTCATTTCTGATGGGAGAGTGTGCGTGGAGAGGACAGAAGAGAGGGCACCGTGAGAAGAGAAAGGAAGCATTAAGGGAGAGGGGCAGTGAGGTAATGATGGGGTGAGAAAGTACAGAAGGAATGCGGGAGGGTGGAAAGGTTTACGTGGGGTTAGAAATGGAGATAGGGAGGCAACCGGAAAAAAAGTATGTATGAAAATGCTATAAAGGAAGGTTAATATCGTAAGCAAATTGATCAAAAAACTATGTTGGTCTTATATTGACATTCTTGATCCATTTGATGTTGAGTTTAGTGCAGGATCGGAAACAAGGATCCATTTCCATCCTTCTACATGTAACAGTCTGGTTGACCAGCACCATTTGTTGTAGATGCCGTCTTTCCTCTGACATGCGCCATTGGCCTCTTGGTTAAAAAATAGATAAAATCACCGTGCAACTGTGGATGTATGTGCATGTGCTCAATTCTCCTCTGTCAAACAGTGTGTCTGATTTATGCCAGTACTGTACATTTTTATTCCTGTGGATCTGGAGCATGATTTGGATCTGGGCTGGCGATGACCACAGGAAAACTGGTTTTTCAATGACAATAAGGCAGTTGATAAATGAACTCATGGTGATTGTGATAAGATGCACAAAATTGGCACATGCGGAGGTCAGACAAAATGCCAGCACAGAGTAGAAGACAGCAGGAAATCCCACTCCTAACTGAGGAACTACTGGCAATTGATGGCAGAGGGGAGTCAGTTTTCACTGAGAGTGTGAGCCCTGGTAAGTCAACCAACCTGGGGATGGCCCATTCCCAAGAGTATCTGGGCAACACAAATTAGACTCTATGGTTTTTTTAAAAGGACACCAAGTTGAGTGGATAAGGAGACAGGGGTGTACCTGAGAGAAGTTGGGAGAGAAGAGTGAATATGATCAAAATACATTGTATAAAATTCTCAAAAAATTAATTAAAATATTACTTTTTAAAATTAAAAAATAATTATATTGGACATCTATATCACTTGCCCCCGGGGCCAAGGAAACTTCAAGAAAGAAGAGGTGGAAAGAATGTAAGAGCTGAAGGTGGGGAGTAGTGTGAAGCCGTCTCCTGGATATGAACCGGCGTCGGCAATGGTTACCTGCACAAGACCTACACAGCATTCCGTCACAGATGGGAGAGGGGCTCATGGGGTTCCACTCTTCCATGAGGTGCTATTGGCAGTTGCCAGGGAAAGACAGTCATTCTCAGTGGGGTAGCCTCTGCTAAGCTGCTCCAGTCTCCAATCAACAGCTTCCCATTCATGCTCACGCAAGCATCAGATTCAGTGGGTCACAAAAAATAAAAATGATATGAACGTAGCCCAGGGACTAGGTGGGAAAATAAGGAGTCCAGGGGGCCAGTAAGAGTGACGCAGGCGAATCGAACCAAAATACACTGTGCACATGTAGGAAACTGTAAAAGGAACAGACCACACTGAACACGTAGGTGATGTCAGGAAGTAAAGAAATAGATGGAACAAACCCTAGACAGCAAAAGGCACATCCTATTCAGACCCTGCTGTAAGAAGGTAAGAACAGCTCGTATGGGCGACAAAAAATTGATTTTTTTAAAAATAAATTGCTCTATATTAGCAAGTATTTATTGTGCATTAAAGTTGACAGTGATGTTATGGCTTCAAAAGAAAATGTTCCTATTTCAATGTTCATAGGCTGAGGAAGTAAAATGGTATGATTTTTATGTTTGTCTTAACACTCTTGGGATGGACTGGCAAGATGGCTCAGTGGGTAAAGGTGTCTGCTACCAAACCTCACATGTGAATGTGTGAATAAATAAATCAAATTTATATTTTAAAAATTTCAAAGTTCTGAAAAAAAATTTCCAAGTCATTTAAGCCAGATGTAGTGGTGCACACCTTTATTCCCAGTATGGGGAGGTAGAGGCAGGGGGATCTCTGTGAGATCCAGACCACCATATTCTACATGGCAAAAACAAAACAAACAAAAAGTGCTTTCAGAGGCTGGGGAGGTGGCTTGGTGGTTCTGAGCACACGCTGTTCTATCCAAGCACTGGGGTTCTGCCCCCAGCATCCATATCAAGCAGCTCACAACTGCCTGTAAACTCCAAGCTCCAAGGGTCCAACACCCTCTTCTGGTCTGAGGGTACCCACATTCCTGTGCATCTCTACACAGCGACACATGCATGATTGAAGAGACATACACAAAATTAATTAAAATATAATAAATCTTTCTTTAAAGTAGTTTTTTAAAGATTCCTTGGCAAAGAAGAGAAAAATAAAAAGAATGGAATGAAGCATGTTTGGAAAAGCTGTAAAACTTGTCTAAGAATGCAGTATGTTGTTCTCTAGGGGGTGTTTGTTTGTTTTCGAGACAGGGTTTCTCTGTGTAGCTTTGCACAAGGTTTCTCTGTGTAGCTTTGCATCTTCCCTGGAACTCACTCTGTAGACCAGGCTGGCCTCGAACTCACAGAGATCTGCCTGCCTCTGCCTCCTGAGTGCTGGGACTAAAGGCGTGCGCCACCACAGCCACCCAGCACTTGATCTCTAGTTTTGTATGTTTAAAATAGTCATTTAAAAACAATTTTGGGACACACTGAGACCTGTCACACACACACACACACACACACACACACACACACAAAAAAAAAAAAAAAAAATGGGGATAGATAATAATAAAAATGTTAAGTTAGGGATGTTGCTCAGTTGTAAAGTGCTTGCCTACCATACACAGAGTTCTGAGTTCAGTCCCCAGCACAACATAAAACTGGCTGAGGTAGTATATATACCCCAAAGTCCCGGCACTTGGGAGGTAGAGGTCATCTTCCTGGACATATAACTAAGATCAGCTATGACTACATGAAACTTTGCCTTGAAAAAATAATTTACTATCATTATCATTGAGTTAAGTGAAAACAAGGAGTTTCAGGTGGATACATAGAGTATGACAAGCTATGTAAATTTTAAACATACAAAACAGACATAGTAAAAACACAAACATATGGAAGATATTCTCACACTTTTTTAAAAAAGAGAAAAAGAAAGACTAAAAGAAGAGAAAAAACAAACCAACAAGCAGAGCCTGGCTCGCTCACACACACACACAGGGGTCCTGGCTCTCTGCACAGCGGACACAGTGCAGAAAGAAGTGCTACCCAGTCACCTCACTGGTAAGGTTTGGCGGACTTCCCCACTGATTCTAATCAGGCTTTAAAAGGCGGTCAGCACCAGCCAGAACTTTCCTCTGCTAGAAGACTGGGCAGACTGACCTGAGTCACTGGCATGCAAATCCGGAGATTCACCCCCAGCACCTCTCACCTTCTCGAAGCCGATCCCTGGTGACCTTGCGCAAGCGGAGGCAGACTCTGACCTCCCCGGCATCCCTGTTTCCTGACATTTGGTTTCGACATTCAAACACACTCCTTGACAGAATCTTGGGAGTGAATTCCAGGACTGCCTCAAGTCTTATCACAGGCTGGGCTCTAGAGGGACACCAGAGAGCCATTAGGAACTGCCAGACGGCAGAGATACTCCAAAGCGGAAGAGCTGGTATGACCCGAGGGTTCTCACCTGAGCAGCAGGAGGGACCCCTGCGCCCCAACAGACAGGTCCGTCAGGCCGTCCATTGTGAGGTCCTTGCCCCCACTCAGAGACTGACCGAAGTACTGGAGTCTGGGGGAGAAGCGGGCGCCCGTGATCCGCTGAAGGCAAGAAGGAAAGCCGGGGAAGGTGTGATCGGTCGCCCAAGGCAGAGACTCTCTTCTTTACCACCCACACTTTCCAAGGAATTCAGATGACTTAAAACTTAAGGAACTGTTTAAGCCACGATCTCCAAACAATACCCAAGGTTTTCCTGGATTAATCTGAGTTTCCTAAAGAAAGCTAAAAGTTTTACAGGAAAGAAATTTTTTAAAAAAATACACTATTTCGCCCATCCAGATCTTATTTATATGGTCAGAAAAATACAAACATTAAATATTGATCTAGCCAAAGCTATCACTTTTATTACATTTATCTTCCCTGAGGCAGGGGGATTCCCACACCGACAGTGCTCATGTTGAAGGTCCGAGGACAACTTTTCAGGAATCAGGTCTCTCCTTCCATCATGTGGGTCCCAGGATCAAACTCGGGTCACCAGGTTTGGCAGCAAGTGCCTTTGCCTGTTGAGCCCTCTCACCAGCCCCCAAATTCTCAAATAAAAACAAGAAGTAGGTCGGGGGGGGGGGGCATAGAGGAGAAAGGAACTAGCAGTCCACACATTACACCCTCAACAGCGGGAAGCCAGAGTTAAACAGAACCCGGCAGTGTGGGCCCGGCAAGGCTCTCAGCGGTAAAGGCACTCGCCCTGCAAGCGTTTTGGCCTGTGTTTGATCCCGTAACCCACTGCGGGTGCCAAGAACTACTCCGAAAGCTGTCCTCCGCCCTCCAAGTGCACCTGCCTCACAAACGCGTGTCACACTCACAGAACAGTAGTAAATAAAACTGTGAAACACTGAAGCTGGGGGCTCCACTTCCCCGACATCCTCACCGGCATCTCTGATGTTTATCCCTAGGATGGTGAGCACTAGAAGTCTGCAGAAGCTCACTGGGTTCTCACTCACAATGACCGGACATGTCTCATACACTTGCACACATGTTGGACTTCTTTTGAAAGAATGTATGTTCTGACATGTGCCCATTGTTTTTGTCAGGCAGATGTACAGTGGAATATTACCCTGCCACCTAAAGAATGGAGTCCTGTCTGTTGTTGGCAGTGAAGGAAATCAGGCTAAGTTGAATGAGCCAGGCGCAGAAAGACTAATTCTGTCTATCGTTATTTATTTACAGAAAGAACAGGGCTGGATCCTCTGCTCTTCCAGAGGACCCGGGTTCAATTCTCAGCATCCACATGGCTGCTCACAACTGTCTGTAACTCCGGTTCCAGAGGCTCTGGCACCCTTGCACAAACACACATGCAGGCAAACCCCCGATGCACATAAAAATAAATAAATCTTAAAAAAAAAAAATTAAAAGAGCAGAGTAGGACTGTGGTCACTAATACTGAAATGGGAAGGGATGAAGGAATGAAGGCAGGTAGAGGGTGAGTAACGGGTACTAAACAGAGTCGATCAAGGTGGTTTGTTCCTCAGTAGTGCAGCTACAGTTACAACAAAACCATGATAAATTTCCAAATAATTCCAAGAGTCTGACATTTCCCAGTACAGAAGCTGTGAATATTTAATTTATGGTGAGGGTAATGCCAGCCTCCTGAGCCAATCATAACACATACCATGATTTATGAACACACACAAATATTGTGTGCAAATTAACTCTTTCTTTTCTTTTTTTTTTTTTTTTTTACTTAAAATTTGGAAAAAACGATCCTGTCATTTGGAGAATATGGTGAGTGACTAAAGAGCTGAAAGTGTCACTCTTAAGAGAGAACAGAAATCAGAGGGAAATGGGATTTTGTCTTTCTTTTATTACATTTGTTTGTTGCACATGTGCAAGCCCCAAGGTGTGTGTGGAGGTCAGAGGGCAGCTGAGTGCTCTCTTCTCCCAGCCTGTGGGGCCTGAGAATGAAACGTAGGTCACCAGACATGGAAGCAGGCGCCTTTGCCCCCTAAGCCATCTTTTTCCTGATGAGGCTTTTAGAACTATTTTGACTCTTCAAACTACATGTAAGATTAATAACAAAGAAAACGAACTGGTTTTGAAGCCTGTAAGTCATTTTTGTCAAACACTTAAAGCAAGGAACTGCACATTTAAAATGGTTAAGACCGTAAAATTTAGGTCACGTGTATTTTACCTTATTTAGAAGGATCCCACTGGAGCTAAGGTTATAGCTTGGATGTGCATGCACTTACCATGCACAAGCACCACAAAGAGGAAAATGGACTTTTACCACCTTACAGGAAAGAATAAGGAAGTGTGAACTGCGGGGAATGTCTGACACTCTCTCACTATTTTATTACACCTGCTTATCTAGGCTCATGAGCATGCGTGCCACAGCGTGTGTGCAGAGGTGAAGGACAACTTGAAGGAGTCAGTCCTCCCTGGCCACCTCAGGTTCTGGGGACTGAACTCAGGCTGTCAGACTTGGTGGTAAGCACTTTTCCCTGCCAAGCCGAAATGCCGGTCCAGTGATTGATATCTCAGTCTAGCTGTGCTTGCTCATACATAAAAATCCATCATGAGATCTGTGTGTCAGGGAAGCACACACACACACACACACACACACACACACACACACACAAGGCCAGGCATAGTGGATCACACTTTAATCCCAATATTTCAGGAAGCAGAGGCAGACAGATCTCTGTGAGTTCGAGGGCAGCTCGGTCTACAGAATGAGTTCTAGGACAACCAGGTCTACACAGAGAAACCCTGTCTCGAAAGAAGGAGGAGGAGGGGGATGTGGCAGGAGAATTGTTCACACTGCCACTCCACTGTGCTAATAAAGCCACCGTGAAGTAGCTTTATCGGAGTCAGGGACCGACTGACCAAAATTAGCCATAGAGATGTTGGAGGACCGAGGAAGTCAGAGAGAGAGCAACAGGAAGAAAGGAGGGGCTTGAGGGAGGCTTCGCAGGCTTTTGGATCAGGAAAACATGGAGAGTAGGGTCAGCTGAATCCCTCTGCTGTTCCTCGGATTTATCAGATTTTAATCTCAATTTCTGATTCCCAAGTTTTTATTGATACTAGAACAATTAAGGTAAACATTTTAGGAGGAGGAAGAGAAAAGGGTTGTGTGTTTGCTGCCAGTGGCCCAGCAAGCAAATACTATAACAATGAGCCACATTCTCAGTACCTCATGGGAGGATATTTGCTTTGAAATTACCTATAATGTGCCAGGTTGGAGGTCCTGGCTCATCAGCTTTTCCACTACTTATCACCTCTACTTTCGATCATATGAGAAAAAATATAAACAACAACAACCAAAAAAATAGCACAGTCCATTTTGTGTTTCCTTTAAACCACAAACTGTGGGTAAACACACACGTGTGCACATATAATGTACCCCTCCTTCAGTATTCACCAGGCATGTAGCCCCCAAGAAGCACCCCAGGCTCTGGACACACTGTCAGCACTTAGGGTTTGGGGTGGGGGGCTAGTGGGCACATAGAATTGGAGAGATGGCTCTTCCAGAGGACCCACAGTAACTCTAATTCCAGGGGATCCGATGGCACCATCTGGCCTCCTCAGGTGTTAGGAAATATTCCTTTACACTGTGATTGGTTTAACAAAAAGCTGAACACCCAATAGCTAAGCAGGAGCTATAGGCAGGACTTCCGGAAAGAGGGAGCTCTGGGAAGAAGAAAGACAGAGTCACCAGCCAGACTCAGAATAACCAGGATGGGCAAAAGCAGATGAGGTAACGAGAGCGTGGAAGAATGTAGATTAAAAATATGGGTTAATTTAAGGTATAAGAGCCAGTTAGCAACAAGCCTGAGCTAAGGCCAAGCTTTCATAATTAATAATAAGTCTCCATGTCATTTTTTTTTGTGAGCTGGCAGCCCAAAAAGAAAAGTCCATTTACACTCAAGTCATTATGCACAGCCGTGCACAGACATACATGCAGACAAAACATCCACATGTGTAAGATAAAATACATGATTTTTAAAAGAACATATGAAGTTGGGAGAGGAAGGTGGTATGGGGAGAGAAGAGGAGCTGGAGGGAAGGAACAGAAGTGGATTTGATCCAACACATTATGAATGCATGAAACTCTGAAATAAAACCAACTTTAAGTACTCTCTCCTTGGCCTTGCTATGAGCTGTGGTGTCAGTGGAGTAAGGGACCAGGGCTTCCACTGTTTGCTTTACATAGAAAGTTACTTAACAGACATGTAGAACCTCTGTAATAGAAACAAAGCTAAACCACAACCTACACACCCATTTACACAGAAAATAACTGTACCAATAAAAGAGGGCATGGCGTCAATATGTGTCAACTGTGGCAAGGCCCCACGGCAGCAAAGTCAGAGAAACAAATGTTCCTCAGTCCTGTTTAGAGCAAGGGTTCTCAGCCTTCCTAATGCTACAACCCTTTAATGCAGTTCTTCATGCTGCGGAGACCCCCAAACCATAACATTATTTTCGGTGCTACTTCATAACTGTAATTTTGCTGCTATTGTGAATTATAATATAAATATCTATGTTTTCTGATGGCCATAGGCAACCCCTGTTAAAGGATCATGGGACTTCCAAAGGGTCACGACCCACAGGTTGAGGAACATTGCACATCTGTGAGCCGCTAATCAGAACTGTGGGTTGTTTCTGGGGTAGGAGGTAGGATAGGAATTGGCTGGGGAGGGAATGTTCTATATTGTTTGAGGTTTTCTTTGGGCTGGGATTAAGGTTTGGAGGGTCTGTAGCAAGATCTGGATATGTGGCTCAAGCTTGCCTTGAACTTGCTAAACAGCCCGAGAGGGCCTTAAACATGACCTTTCCCTACCTCTACCTCCTGTGCTCTGGCATTACTGGTGTGTTCCACCACATCCAGCCACGTGCCTCTATATTGAAAAGGATATGAGTTATGCTTGTCACGACTCACTGAACAAAGACTTACACATTTTCTATTATAAGTCTGAAAATAACTGTGAACAAATTTTTCTAGTTAATAATCTACATGTCAAAGTATTATGGACAAAGGCAACTGATAACGCAACTTAATTTAAAATGCATCAAAAAGAAAGAAAGGGCCGGGTGCAGAGACACAGAACTGCAATTGTAGCATTGGGAGACTCAGACAGGAGGACCATGAACTCCAGGCCAGCCTGGATGAGGAGTGAGACCTTGTCTCAGAATGAATGAATGAATGAATGAATGAATGAATGAATGATGGATGAATAAATAAATAAATAAATAAATAAATAAATAAATAAATGGCGAGAGAATGAAGTCTCGGTGGGCAAAGCTATGAGAACCTGGATCTCTAGCACTGTGTAAAAACTGGTCATGTGAGTCTGTACCCAGCACTGGAGGGCAGAGACACATGGATCCTTCAGGCTTGCTGGCCAGCTAGACTAGCCAAACTGGTGAGATCCAGGTCACTTGCAGTGATAAATGAAAATAAAAATGATCCTGCTAAGCAAAATAAGTCAAGCACAGAGAAACAAACTGTATGTTTTCCAGGCTTTTAGAACTGTCACATGATGCAGAAATCCCACATTGAAATTTCATTCAAAAGAATCAGCATAAGAATCTTAAAGGGATGTTGAGCACATCCGCATTCATTGCCACACCATTCATAAAAGCCAAGAACAGGAATAACCTGCATACACCATGGCTGACAAGAAGTCACCCCAACATTGACATTTATCTATAATGGAATACAATCCATCCCTTATTTCAAAAAGAATAAAAAGGAAAATCTGTCATCTGTGCCAATAGGAATGAACCTAGAGGACATTGTTCTACTGAAATAAGCCAGACACAAAAGGCCAAATCATTGCACCACAGGAGTTGTCTAAATTAATCAAATCATACAAGCAAGCAGAGCATGGCAGTTTCCAGGGACTCAGGGAGGAGGCAAACATGGAGGATTGCAGACCAGTGCCTAGAAGCTGCTAGAACAGGACAAGTGTGAGAATATATATTTGAAGTCCTGTAAGAGGGGTGGGTGGTCAAGTATTTGAGCATTTTTAACACAATAAAAAAAAATTTTAAGGGATAGAAGAAAGTATGAGACTGGAAAAAAACTAGAGACCAGAGACTGAGAGACCACATGGCCTGAGCTTGCTGGGGAAGAACATAGCATGGTCAAGGCAGGCCAATACTGCAAGGACCCCACAGGCAGGAAATTCACATGGCAATGACAGAGTCTCTAAAGAGGAGCCCAGTTCTGGGGCCAGGGTTCAGGATGACCCATCATCGGAGTGAGCTACTTAATTTGAAGATGCAGCATAAGAGAAGGATGCTGGGTTCGATTATCCAAAACTGTCATTAGCCAAGCCTGGTGGCTCTCAACTGTAATCCCCACATCCAAAAGCCTGAGGCAGGAGAATCTCCAGCCTGGGTGGGCTACACAGCTGAGCTTAAGGCCAACCTGAGCTACACAGTGAGATGCTTAATTTCTACTAAGAATTTCAGGATAGGACTGGGAAACAGCTAGCTCAGAGGCTAACACTTGCTGCACAAAGTGTGAAGACCTAAGTTCAGACCCCAAGCAAGCACCCACACTAAGGCTGAACATGGTGCTACATCTGTAATGACAGTATTAGAGGGTGGAGACAGATGGATTCTGGGAACTCACTGGCTAGCCACTGTAGCTGGACCAGCAAGCTCCAGGTTCAGGAGAGTCCCTTAAAAGATAAGGTGGAGGACCAGTGAGACAGCTCAGCAGGCAAAGGGACTTGCTGCCAAGCCTGATGACCTGAGTTCAATCCTCGGGACCCACACATTGTCCCACAACCTCCACATACAATTTAAAAACTGAATTTATATGACCTCCCCCACTAAGGCTGCAGAAATATTATGGAAGGGGACTTGGAAAGAATATAAGCACCAGAAAATAGAAAGAAAAGCTATGAAACATCCTCTTCTGGGAATGATGCAACCATTCCAATAATGAACTCAATGCAAATACACCAACACTGAGTCCAAACAAGAATGGGCCTGTCGATAGCCAATCACCAATGGAGAAGCAGCTTAGGAGGGCCTGCCATGCCCTCTACTGAACAAGTTCACTGATGGAGTCTGGAAATGATGGAGCTACAGCCATCAATGAGCATGGTGAGCCTAACCAGGTGCCAGTGGGGGCTCCAACCCCATGGTCTGTGGTAATACATTGTGTACCCTAATAAACTTGCCTGAGGATCAGAGGACAGAGCCAGCCACTAGTTCTCACCTCTACAAAATCCTCAAACTAAAGAGAGCGAGTTCCTGTTTCCTCATGCCTTATAGACCTTTCTCTGCCCTGCCATCTTACTTCCTGGGATTAAAGGTGTGTTTCACCACTGCCTGGCTCTGTTTCTCTCCTATACTGATTCAATCTCATGTAGCCCACTGTGGCCTTGAACTCACAGAGATCCAGAGGATCTCTGCCTCCTGAGTGATAGGATTAAAGGTGCGTGCCGCCACTGCCAGGCCTCTATGTCTAATCTAGTGGGTGGCTGTGTCCTCCAACCCTCAGGCAAGTTTATTAGGGCACATGCTATATTGCCACAATGGTCACATAGATGGCCCTGGTTAACCTTAGTGCGTCTCACATCAAAACAGAAACACATGAGTGTGACTAGAAGGAGGAGAGAAGGGGAGGGGTGGGGGGCGAGAGAGCTCAGAATGTATTGTATATATTATGAAAATGTCAAAGAAAAAAACTAATTTGGGGGCTGGAGAGATGGCTCAGCACTTAAGAGCACTTACTGCTCTTGAAGAGGACCTGGGTTTGATTCCTGGCACCCACATCAGGCAGCTTACAACTGCTTTTGATTCCAGCTCCAGGGATCCACTGCCCTCTGACCTCTGTGGGCATGTTGGTGAACATAAACTTACGAAGCCATACACACAAATAAAAACAAATCTTTAAAATAAAACTTAATTTTAAAAGCATCAAAAATATGAAGAGGGCTGGAGAGATGGCTCAGGGGTTAAGATCATTGGCTGTTCTTCCAAAGGTCCTGAGTTCAATTCCCAGCAACCACATGGTGGCTCACAACCATCTGCAGTGAGATCTGGCGCCCTCTTCTGGTCTACAGGCATACATACAGGCAGAACATTAATATACATAATAAATTAATAAATAAATAATAAATCTTTTTTAAAAATATGGAGTTAACTGACTTTAAAAAAAATGAAGAAAGAGACTGAGCCTTTAATCCCAGCACTTAGGAGGCAGAAGCAGATGGATCTCTATGAGTTTGGAAGCTAGCCTGGTCTGCATAGTGCATTCCAGGCCAGCCAAGGCTACATAGTGAGACCCTGTCTCAAAAAGCGCGCAGGGGGGTGGGGGGATAAGGTGGAGAAGTGATTGAAAAGAGTAGAGTATTCTGCCATCAGTCTCTTAACACACAGACATATACACACATATGCACACATGCATGCAACACACAAAGACTTTTAATATAGTAATAGCAGAATTTTAAGCCCAACTCAGGAATGCCATAGAAAGCCCTAGGATCAGTGGGATTCTGTCAAGTGTCCAACTGTAGGGATTTCCTATGACATGAGATTTTTGGTCCTAAAACAGGGACATGTCTGGGGAGAACAGAACTCTTGGTCCCTCGGCCGGAACGGGGCCAGAGGAAGGAGCTGCACAATGGACAGCGTTATCATACATCTCTCCAACGGCCTAACTGCAGCTCCACGGCCATGCTGAGCACTTAACATCCTCACACCTGCGGCTTGCCCTCTACAGTCTCAGGTCTCAGGACAAAGTAGAGTGTGGGTACCCCAGGACGTCGCCCACCATTACAGGGAGTTCATCTAGCCTGGAGACTCCCTGAGGCATCATCTGTGAAGGGCGTTACTGTTTTAAGGTGAAGCAAAGCTGATCCGGCAGTTAAATCAGAGGCTCCAGATCACACAAGTCAGTGCTATGCGAGGTCAGTGGGGACTTACCTGGCTGTGAGGGACACTGATGCTGACTGTTGATTCTCCATGAAAAATGTAGACAGCGCCCTGATTCTCCTGTTCTCCTGGGGCCCCGATGGCCACATCTGTCAACTTGTCCCCATTCACATCTCCCAGCACTGTCAGAGCTGCCCCAAAGCGACCCCAGGGATGGCCCTGCTCACCACGGAGAACAGCTTCACACCGCCACTGTGCCCGCTGCGAAACAGAAACAGTGACAGACCCAAAGCCCTGGCAGCCGTCCACCTCCCACCCAGCCCCACCCGGCCCATCACTCACCCCCCTAGGGAAAGGACACACTGACACCTGGCCTCCTCGGGTCTGCTCGTAGAAATGAGGGGCCCCAATGAGGATCAAGTTGGTATTGTCATCACCATTCATGTCCACAGAACAGAGGGTGGCCCCAAAGTAAGAGCCGATCTGAAAGAGAAAGGGCAAAGATCACATTCCTCTTCCCACCTATGAAGAGCCTGGGAGTCTCCTGTCTATGAAGAAGTCCATAGCCAGACATGGTGGCAGCACTCAAAAGGCAGAGGCAGGAAGATCAGGAGTTCAAGGCTGCATAGGGATAGATCGTAAAACTTGTCTTGAAAAGAAGAGGGAGAAGAACCAGATCATGACTACTGGGGAAAATCATGTGGAGAAGATACGGTTTTGTATATGACTTGTGGTGGTTGGAATAAGAATGGCCCCCACAGGCTCATATATTTGAATGCTTAGTCACCAGAGAATAGAACTCTGATAGTATTAGAAGGATTAGGAGGTGTGGCTTTGTTGAAAGAAGTGTGTCACTGGGGGTGGATTTTGAGGTTTTCTTCTTGGTTTGTTGTTGTTTCAAGACAGGGTTTCTCTGTGTCGCCCTGGCTGTCCTGAAATTTACTTTGTAGGCCAGGTTGGTCTTGAACACCCAGAGATCTGCCTGCAACACAGAGATCCCTCCTCCAACTCCACCCCGTGCACCACTATACATGGAGGGTTTTGAGGTTTCCTTTCTTTCTCTCTTCCTTCCTTTCTTTCTTTCCTTTTTTAAGATTTATTTATTATATGTACAGTGTTCTGACTGTACATCAGAAGAAGCTACCAGATCTCATTACAGATAGCTGTGAGCCACCATATGGTTTCTGGGAATTGAACTCAGGACCTCTGGAAGAGCAGCCAGTGCTCTTAACCTCTGAGCCATCTCTCCAGCCCTGAGGTTTTTAAATGCCCACACCTGGCCCGGTGTTTCTTTCTCTCTGTCTCAGCCAATAGATCAAGATGTTGCTGTCTCTTACTGCTCTAGAGACCTGAGTGCTGCCATGTTCCCCACCGTGATGACAATGGACTAAACCTCTAAAATTGTAAGCCAGCTCCCAGTTAAACGCTTTCTTTTATGAGATCATTGTGGTTGTAGTACCTCTTCATGGCAACAGAACAGTGACCAAGACATGATTCATGATACATTTGGAGAAAGAGAGAGAGAGAGAATGTCAAGGATGAAATCCAGGACTTCAGGCATGCTAGGCAACTGGTCAACCATTGAGCTACATTCCCAGCCCAATCAATTGAATATGCTGCTAGCTAGAGGAGTATATCATTAAGTCAGTGAGCAGTAAATTTGGATTTAATCCAAATGGTATTTCAGAGAAATTACTAAGGCAGCAAAGAAAATGATACATTGGAGAACACAAAATACAATATCTAGAAGAGTAGACATGGTACCCTTTTAGATTAGAATTTTTTGTAGGGAGAAAGGATAAAGTCTAGTTTAGCCATAATCTATACGATTGGATTAAAATCACAATTACAAGGGCTGGAGGTATAGCCCAGTGGTAAATTACTTGTCCTATATTCTTGAAGTGCTGAGTAGTTTAGTCCCTAGTACTGAAAAACTTGCTACCCAGAAAGTTTTGTGTTAACCTACCAGGAAAAAAAATGGCTTTTTAATATGCTCAATGTAAGCATGCAGCATATATCCATAGAACTCAGCTGTTTATCATCCACTTATTCATTCAACAAAGACTTGTTTGCTGAGCTCAAGACTGGGTAGCAGACTCAGTGCCTTCAAGGACTCTCAGCATAGCAATGTAGAGAGAAGAGCAAGGAACAGTTAGACAGGCATGTACTACAAGTTTCAAACCAGAAAAGGAAGGAAAAGCATGGAGGATTCAGGACACCAGTCTCTGCCCCACCCCCCCACGCCATTGCAGGAGACTCACTGACCACCCAGGGAAGGCACTGCAGCTTTGTTCTGAAGTCAATGGCGTTTTTTAGGTCAGGTTTATTGGGGGTAAATTTTGCATAAAATAAAATTCAACTGTTTTAGTATATAGTTTTAGAGTTTTGACAAACATCTAGTCATATAGTCCTGACCACCATCAGGATAAGGAACCCCTCATGGCGCCTCACAGTTGGCTTCTTACCCCTTGGGAGTCCCCAGAAAGCACAGATGTGTTTTCTGTTCCTGTCCAAGCTGTTCTTTTCTATGCTGTAAGAATGGCTTCCCTAGTATGAAGACTCTTTAGACTTTGCCTTTCACCTGGAATAATTCACCTGAAATCTATCCATATTGTTTGTATACATTAGTAACCCACCCCTATTGCTGGTGAGCACCCCACTACAGGGGCATGTCACAGTTTGCTATTCCATCCTCCAGCTCAGGGCATCCAGATTGTCTCCAGTTTGGCATGATTAGTAAGAGAGCAATGGCAAGCATTTGCACAAAGATTTCCATGTGAATATCTGTCTCCATCTCTCCTCAGTAATGCTTAGTTGCACTGCCAGTGTTGGATGTTAAATCTCATAAGAAATTGACTGTTCTTTGGATCCGTTTCATATGATGTGTGATGAAATGGTTTGCTTTGGATTGTCAGCTCCACTGTCATTCGCTGAAAAGTCTCTCCATTACATTTTTTGCACTTTTGTTGAATATTAGTTCATCAATTGTGACAATAACAACATAAAAAGTGGTGGAGGAAGCTGTTAATGAGTAGTTTATTTTAAGGTGCATGAAATTGTCATCCATTAAAAATAGACTGCTCTAACTATAAGATGTCTTATGTCAGCCTCATATACGCAGAGAAAAATCTGTGTCAGAAGCACAAAGAAGAAAGAAATCAAAATATATAACTATAAAAAATGATCAAAGGCAAACAAGACAATAAGAAACAGAATGGAGGGCAAGAACTACAGAACAGAAGACGGTAAACAACACAGGAGTGTTCACCAACACTGTGCCAAGTACAAGTCAACCACACTCTTTAACCAGAGCATGGAACACATGAGTGGGTTCGGAGTTTTTGTTTTGTTTTGCTTGTTAGATTATTTTATGTATGTAGGTGTTTTGTCTGTGTGTGTCTGTGTACTAGATGTGTGTCTGGTGCCTATGGAAGCCAGGACAGGACATTAGACACCCGCTGAACCAGAGTTACAGATTGTTGTGAGCCCCGTGTGGGTGATGGGAGTCAAACCGGTCCTCTGTGAGAGCAATGAATACTCTTAACTGATGAGCCAGTTCTCCAGGCCTGATTGGATGGTTTTTAAGTTCAGTACTGGCTACCTAAATTAGACCTTTAGGTGTAGATTTATGGGCGTAGCTTGAAAGTGAAGGAAGAAGAAAAAGGCTGCTCCATGAACAAAGACCGTGGAAGAGAAGGACGCCACAGACTCCTCTCAGGCAAAGCGGGCCTCATGTCAGTCCGCCTTCGAGACAGAATCATGACAACGGAGAAGACAGTTCATCAAGGGACTCCCATGCAGCAAAACCTGAACAGACCAATAATTTGGAATGAGAGTGAATCAGTAATTTAAAAAAAAAAAAAAAAAAAAGACTTCCCAAAGACAAAGAGAAACCCATGGTTCACTTCACTGCTCCATTCCATAAAGAGTTAAAGAGCATCAGTTATTGGAGTTGAGGGTGGTGGAGTCTCACGTAGCTCAGGTTGGCCTTGAACTCCTGAGCTTCCATCTGTAAAAGG